>NC_137160.1:64187958-64852353 GCF_951394435.1 Stenella coeruleoalba | reverse complement strand
AGCAGCTCACGTCCCCGTGGTGGTGTCCGAGGGCTCCTGTTTCTCCACATCCTCCCTGACCCTTGTTACCATCTGTCTTTTTGATTGGCACTGTCCTTTGTCTTTTTGGGTGATGCTGTGGCCTGGTTGGGGTTAGGGAAGGGCAGGAAGGAGTTAAAGATGGAGAGAATAGAGCTCCCAAGAATAGACGAGTGAGAGGAGAAGCGGGAGAGCAGATTCCCCTCCTGGGGGGAGTCTCTGGTCCCCTCTTAGGGACCACTCCAGGGAGTGGGTTACAGTGCAGACACGTGGGGCTCAGTCGGGAGGGCTGGGGAGGCCCCGCTGGACCATCCTGGATGTTGACAGTTTCCCGGAGGAAACTACAGTCTCCAATGAGGCTGGTGAGGAGGGAGCAGCATTTCCATTTTGGACAGTTCGGTCCTGCCACCGCCCAAGCTGGGGTGGGTGAGAAGATGCCCCGGGGTTGTCTGTCGGTGACCCGTTTGACCGTGTCTGCTACAGAGCAGGCAGGGCAGTGCCTGGTCCTCAGCGCCTGCCCCATCCTCACCGCCTCCCTGGCTGGTCGCAAAGGACCGTCTTCCAGGCAGACCTTGGGACAACCGTCCACCAGGCTTACCGCCCACATTTGTTTCTCGGAGGCCCCCCTTGCCCAGCCCTAGGAGAGAGAAACGGGGACCTGGACCTTCCTCCTGGGAAGACAGGCGTGAGCAGGCCCTGTGCCCACCCAGGCCCTGTCTCTGAGCAGTTGGCGCATTCCGTGCTGAGATCCCGACAGCGGCCCTGGGTTTTCCCTCGACTGCCGTTTTCCGGCCCTCTCCCCTCCATGGTCCCAACTTGTTTACTTTCCTGTGCTTTCAATAGCCCAGGACAGAGCGCGCCAGCCTTGAGTGTTGTTTGGGGCTGGACGGAACCGAGGCACGGCCTCACCGTTGTATTATTCTCATGCTGCTTCCACTTTGCTCAGCACGCTCTGTTTGTTGGAGCCGAGCCAGCCTCAGGACCGTCTTCCCACTGGAGCCGCCCGGGCAGCGCCGTGGCCCAGGTCTGCACTCTGGGGGCTAGTGCGCGCCCCGGCCTCTGGGGCCCGGTGGAGGTGGGGCTGGATGTCAGTGCTGGGGGTGGATGGTGGCACCAAACCCCCTTGTCACTGGGCCAACCGGCTGTGCTCTGGGGGCTGTGGGATGTTCTCCCACCTGAGTCCAGCCCCGGCAGTGCCTGCCGTGATGGGGTCACTGGCTGCGGGGAGGTGGGGGGAGTGTCCCCTGAGCACGTCTGCCCTGAGGCAGACTAGCCGGGCAGACACGGGTTACTCAGCGCCTCCAAAGTCACCGACAGGAAACCAGCCACTTGAGAAGGAAGCTTGGCTTTTCTGGGCTTTGGAGAAAATAGTGACGCATCGGAATTCCCAAAACCAATAGGCTGCTGGTGGGGGTGTTTTTCCCATACAAACAAAAAGTAGAACTCAGGGGTGATGGGAAACTTTTACCTTGGCTAGACTGCAGGGGCGGGGCTTCCCGAGAAGCCTGGTCAAAAGGCAGAGGAGGCCGGGAGCTCGCCACACTGCTGCCCATCGCGCTCCTGCCCTGCCACGCTCCTGTCCATTGCGCTTCTGTCCATCACACCCCCGCCCTGCTGCCAACCCCTCGAGCAGCAGAGCTGAGGATGCGAGAGACACCATGTGCAGCCGCCCTGCAGGGCTTCCTGCAGTACCTCCACCCCAGCCGGGCAGGCCGGAGACGGGTGGCCTCTGTCGAAAAGCACCTATGTGCTTGCGGCACCGCCCTGTGGACACACATCCGAAGCCTCGTGTTCAAGAGCAAGGTGGGCCTGCGGGTGGGCCGGGGATTCCGGGGTGGGTGGTGCCAGGCAGGGTCCCTGCCGCCCGGTGTCGGGCTCTGTTCCCCTCCCTGTCCCTCTCCTGGTCGGCTGGGGCTGGGCTGTGTGTGCCAGTCTCTGTCCTGGGAAGAGGAGAGGGGAGAGGGGCTTAGTGATTACCGTTCTTTGGAGGGAAAGGAAAGGTATCTTTCTGCTGCCGTGTCTCCCTATTTACAACTGCCAGATGTGGGGGGAAACCGTCCCTCTCCTTGGGAGTAGGAAGAACCATGCCTGCCCCCTTCCTTCCTGGGCGGCCAGGACATGGGAGCTGGGGGTGAGGGACCAGCAGTGCGCGTCCTTCCCTCCCGCCACACCTGGTCTGGTTGAGAGCTGGGAGCTCCACTGGCCCCAGAGCTGTGAGGGCCCTGGTGTCACCCCCCTGCACGCACCCTCCCCCAGAGGAGGTGTGACCCCACCTGGGTGTCGGGAAGCACCATGTGGGAGTGTTCTGTGACTGCTCTCTGCTCACAGACTGCCCCTCAGGGTGGGGTCCCCACAGCCCAGGAGTGTGGCCCCCGAGACCCTCCTGGAAGAGGAGGAGAACCTGTCACCACACGGCCCAGGAGGGAGATGCTCTGCCTCCCTCTGTTTGTCTGTGTCAGTCTGTCCATGCATTTCAGATCCTTGCGAATGGTACCCAGTAGGATCTAGAGGGGAGGTGAGGAAGGCTCACCCCCAGGAGTACCTGTGATGACCTCTGTGCCGAGCGGGGGCAGGGGGAGGGCCTGGGTGCACACACCTGAGAGGTAGGGCTTCGGGGCCTCGCTTTCCAGCTGCGTCTCCTGCACACGGCCCAGGTGGCTGTCTCCTCTCGGGTCCCTTGTAGTGGATAAACAGGCGATGGCTGTCCTGAGCACGCTGTGCGCAGTACCGCCATGTGTT
The DNA here is from genome assembly GCF_951394435.1 of Stenella coeruleoalba. Classification (NCBI taxonomy): domain Eukaryota; kingdom Metazoa; phylum Chordata; class Mammalia; order Artiodactyla; family Delphinidae; genus Stenella; species Stenella coeruleoalba. The sequence continues at coordinate 64,849,596 of NC_137160.1, read as the reverse complement.
GGGGTGGGGTGCACGCGTGTGCAGCACTCAGGAAGTGTGGTCCTGCTCTTAAGCAACTTTCTAGTAGCAGAAATGAACCATCACCCAAAGCAAGCGATGAAATCCCGGGGCACCGTGCAAGGAGTGCCAGGTTCTGTGGTGGCTCCCTGGCCTCGCTTCATAGCAGAATCACCTGGGCAGGTTTTGGTTGTGCTGCTGTCAATTCTGCGGAGGCTGGGGAGGTATTTCTTTAACAAGAGCTCCCAGGTGCTTATTCGTCCAGCCCAACCCGCTGGTATAGAACATGCGCTCCCCAGAACAGGGGAAATGGTGCCCTTGTGGACAGGGGACGCGCAGCCTGACCAGGAAGGTCAGGGCATCTTACAGCAGCACAGTCAGGTGACACTAAACAGCAGGGTGCCGAGGACCGGCGCTCAGACAGCGCTCTATGGGAGAGAAGCGAGAGGGGCTGCAGGGAGCCTTTGTCCAGCCCCTCGCCAGTGGCATGATTTGGAGCTGGGCTCCGGGTCCTTCTGGGCCTGACTCTGAGCCATGGGCCCGGCCTGGACTGGAGACCCCGCCTGCACAGGCTCCCACAGCCAGAGCTCGGGGCAGTGTCCCCAGCTCTTGGATGACACACCCCCAGGAAGATGCTTTTGAAATCGGGCTTCCCGAAGTGTGTTTAAATCAACTGTTCAGCCTCCTCCGAGCCGCATGAAGCACCTCTGATGCCGGAGGTGGGGGCAGGGAGCAGGACGGCAGGGCTGCCAGCACTGATGTTAGCTCCCATTGGGAAGGGACCGGAGGAGCAGGGTACAGTCCCCGAGCTGTTGCTGACTCATCCCGGGGGCAAGCCTGGGCTACAGGCAGCAAAGGTCTGGGGGCAGGAGGGCTCTGAGGTGCCGGGGGCTTCTAGCAGGTCCTCTCCTCTCTCAGGACTCCTCTTGGTCTCTGGATAGCGGTGCTGGCCAAGGTCTGGCTCCGATTCGACTTAGACATGGAGAAGTAGCAGGCTTGGGCCGCTGCCCGGCAGGCCTCTGCACAGACCCCAGGGCATCTGATAATCATGGCCCCTTGCTTTCAGCTGGACCCCCAGGCCCTGCAGGACAGAGACTGGCAGCGGACCATCATCGCCATGAATGGGGTATGTACCCATGGGGCTGTGTTGGCACCCGCTTCTTGCTGAAGGCTGGGGTGGTCCCAGTCTCTTCCAAAACAGTCAGAAGGAGGCTGAGCCTGAGCCGGTGTCTCAGGGGGAATGTGGCTGGAGGAGGCAGAGGCACTGTGGGGCAGAATCGCTGTGTGCAGGCAGGAGTCCGCCTGGTGGCTGGAGTGCAGTCACCCGCCAGGCACTGAGCATCCCTCCTCAAATGGCAATCCAGTGGCATCATGGGGACAGACAGGGCCTTGACCCTGGGGTCTGCCCGTAGAAACTAAGACCCCTGATTAGCCTTCAGTTCCCCAGAAGGATTTTTTTTTAACATCTTTATTGGAGTATAATTGCTTTACAATGGTGTGTTAGTTTCTGCTGTATAACAAAGTGAATCAGTTATACATATACATATATCCCCATATCTCCTCCCTCTTGCGTCTCCCTCCCTCCCATCCTCCCTATCCCACCCCTCTAGGTGGTCACAAAGCACCGAGCTGATCTCCCTGTGCTATGCGGCTGCTTCCCACTAGCTGTCTATTTTACGTTTGGTAGTGTATAAATGTCCATGCCACTCTGCCCCAGAAGGATTTAGACCTTAAAAAGAAAAACTACTACCACACACCAAAAAAAGTCTGGGCATGTAGGACAAAATGTTACCATTTGATAGATAATTCATCTTTTTGTTATATTATTCTCTATACTTTTTCTCTAGTGTTTTGTTATTGTTGTTAGAATTATATAAGAAAGAGAAGCAATGGGGTCGTTGGGGGAGGTTCTGCAGAAGCTGGTCCTTAGATCACCCTGACCATTCCTGGCTCTTGCTGAGTTGGACTAGGGGCCACCCCACACCTGGACCTTACCCTGCTCACCCCGGTGGGGGGGTGGATAGAATTGCTGAGATTCCCGGGGTCCCTGGAAACACAGGCTGTGAGGACCAGGAGGGTGAGAGGGTCATGCCCCCTCCACCTGCAGATTGAAGTGAAGCTGTCAGTCAAGTTCACCAGCAGAGAGTTCAGCTTGAAAAGGATGCCTTCCCGAAAACAGACAGGCGTCTTCGGAGTCAAGATCGCCGTGGTCACCAAGTGAGTGGTGAGGGGTTGGGGCTCATGCGTCTCTTGTCCCTAAGGGCACCCCCTACCCAGGTGTTTCTGGAGGAAAGAGCAGGTGTGGGTCTCCTACTCTGTGCACAGTCACTGCACGGGGACTCCTCCCAGGCCCTTGGAGCACTGTGCTCCATGTTTACCATGAAAGGTGTCCCCGTAAGCTCAGAGGCGCCCCACCCCCGTCCTGTGCTGCCCGCGGAGCTGCGCTCGGCAGGGTTTTCTTCCCTCACTCGGAATTTGTCACGATCAGGCCTCCTGTTCAATGATGGAAACGCTGCCCCTTTGTCACGGGTCCGTTGCCAGGAGAAGCTTGTGTGTAGGTTTGAGGGCAGTTCTCAGGGACACAGGCCGCCTGCTGCCAGAATCCATTCGCTTCCCCGATTTGGAATCTGGCCGGGCCCTGACCTCGCTGGTCGTCAGGCAGCGACCTGCGTCAGACGCTCCCTGGACACCTTTTGTGTCCAAACACTGCTCCCTGCTCCCGGCTGCACCCCAGTCGTCCCCCCCAGCACCTCCGGGTGGCTCAGGGCGGGAGCAGAGAGCACTGTCAGCAGGTGCCCCAGAGAAGCACTGCTTGTCAGAGTGTCTAGGGACAGAGCTTTGCCGGGCTCCTGCATATGCAGTCACTAAACTAGACTGAAGCTGACCCTCCAGACGGCAAGTCTCCTGTGTTTGAAGTGCTCTTACCCCGGTGTCCTGCCTGGAGCTACTGGAATTGTCCGTTGTTAAGATGCGGAAGAGAAAAGTGTTAGAATCACAGGAGTCTGAGCACTGGTGTGAGGCAGCCCCATGGAGTTGGTCCTCTGGCCCGGCTGCCTGCCGGGCTTAGGGCTCACCTCTGCCCCAGGCCTGAAGGGGTCAGGATTTTCCTCTCGCACAGCAGGTAGGGGGCAGGGCTGAGACCGGGTCCCCTGACCCGACTCAGAGACCAGACCGCTTTCCAGGACCCTTGCAGTCACCTGTTAACCCAGGGCCTGGGATCTTTTAACTGACTTCCAGTGGCTGACCTCAGTTAGAAAAGCCTCCTGACTGTCCCTCAAAGGTCGTGTGTGACTTGTAGGGTGTCCAGCCATCTGGGGCTGTTGGAAAGGCCCCGATAAGATATAAGCAGTGATAATCGTGAGATCTCAGAACAGAGAGAGAACACACAGAAGGCTCTGGGTGTGCCCAAACCCGGGTGCTGCAGGTGTGCAGAGAGGTGCGGGGATCAGCCCCACTGCGGCCCGAGCCAGGGCTGCCAGGCACTGAGGGCATCCCCTCCCCTGCAGGAGGGAGCGTTCCAAGGTGCCCTACATCGTGCGCCAGTGCGTGGAGGAGATCGAACGCCGGGGCATGGAGGAAGTGGGCATCTACCGCGTGTCCGGAGTGGCCACCGACATCCAGGCACTGAAGGCGGCTTTTGACGTCAGTGAGTGTCGGGCTGGGCAGTGTGGGATGGTGGTGTGGGCACAGTGCCCAAGCCGAGATCCCGGCGTGCCCGTTTATGTTACAACGAGAGGGAAATGGCACTGTGGGAGGAGGTTCTGCACAAGCCAGTTCTTAACCCGTCCTGACCACACGGGCATGGCTCTTGTGGAGCTGGACCAGGGGCTTCCATGGGGGCGGCCCCATCTTGCACCAGGGCTCCGCCTGCTTGCCCCCGGCCGGGAGTGGAAAAGAGGTGCCAACCGAAGCCCAGGGGTCAGTGCATCTGGCTGCAGAGAAGCCGGTGGAACTGCCCCAATTGCCAGATAAGGACACGAGACCCCAGAGGGTCCTGGAAGTGGAAGAGGGCAGAGCCGGGACTTCGGCCTGGCCTGGAGCCCTGGACGTGTGGGCCCAGCCACAGTTACAGCTCCCTTTGGGTGGCCAGCATGGGCCCGGCCTGTGGCTCAGAGGGTAGAAGCGACTCGGGGTCCACTGTGGGCCTTGTTCTACGTCTGTGCTCTCTGCAGACAACAAGGATGTGTCGGTGATGATGAGCGAGATGGACGTGAACGCCATTGCCGGGACGCTGAAGCTCTACTTCCGAGAGCTGCCTGAGCCCCTCTTTACCGACGAGTTCTACCCCAACTTCGCCGAGGGCATCGGTGAGTGAGGGGGGTCAGGGGCGAGGTGAGGGAGCCCGAGTTTCAGCCCAAACCCTGCGTGTGGCGGGGGACCGAGGACCAAGCCGGTCCCGAGAGGCCTCTGCCCATCCTCAGCGGACTGCCCGCTGTCCCGGTCCCTCCAAGTCGCCCGAGAGGCTGCAGCAGCTGGCGCTGCTGTGGACACGCCTGGGTGCGGGGTCCTGGAGGCCACTGTCCTCCTCATCTACCCCAGGTCCTGGCCCCGTCAAGCAGGGCTTCAAGCCCGACCTGACCCCCAGTCCACCTGGAGGGTGGGGGGCGCTGGTGCATGGGCCCCCTCCAGGGCCGTTCAACAGAGGACCTGGCCCCCTGGGTGCACAGGGTGATGTGATGAGGGGGCCTGGGGGCCTCACGGCCCTCCTGCTTGTCACTCTTCCTGCTTCCTCCCGGCTTCCCCTGCCTTGGGCTCTTCCGAACAGGAGGCGGGAACGGCCGAGTGTGCCAGGAGGGCAGCTGTGCCCGGCGCCTCCTGCCGCTGGTCCCTTTGGTGCTGTTGACCCCTTTGAGATTCAGAAAAGGCGTCCAGGGTGGCTAGCTCCCCACCCCAGCTCCCACTACAGCATCCTCAGTGGGGGCCAGTGCTGTGAGGCAGGACGGTGACGGCCCTGGGCTGTCCTGTGTCCTCCAACACGGGCCCTGGGAGAGGCCTCCAGCCCATGCTTGTGACCCTGAGAAGTAACCGCTCCGCGCCCCCTGCAGCTCTCTCAGACCCCGTGGCAAAGGAGAGCTGCATGCTTAACCTGCTGCTGTCACTCCCGGAGGCCAACCTCCTGACATTCCTCTTCCTTCTGGACCACCTGAAAAGGTAACCCCAGCTCCTATGTGGAGGCTCAGGGCTCCGGGACCCCCAAAGGCAGCAATGGGGGGGGTCCTCCGTGCTCCACTGTCTCCCCGGTGTCAGACTCCCCGGCACCCAGGGCCTTCTCTCTACACCTGCCCCGGTCTGTGGTTGTCCCCTCTGGGTACCAGAGCCACTGCCACCCCCATCCCGCTCTGCCACGGCGAGTGGTGTGCTCAGATCACCACCACCACCGCCCCCCATCCATCCCAGAACCGGCCCCTCCACCTGGTGGCCTTGAGCACTCTTCGTCCCGGGCCCCTCTGACCCAGAAGAGCCAGGGTGGGGTCTGCTTTCTGCACAGCTGGGGCTGAGCCCTTCCTCCCGGGGTGGCCTGGGTCCCTGCCCACGTCCATCCTCAAGGTGGTGTCACAGCAGCACCCGCTCTTCTGCCTCGCCCTCCGCAGGGTGGCAGAAAAGGAGACAGTGAACAAGATGTCCCTGCACAACCTCGCCACGGTGTTCGGCCCCACGCTGCTCCGGCCCTCGGACAAGGAGAGCAAGCTCCCCCCCAACCCCAGCCAACCCATCTCCATGACCGACAGCTGGTCCCTGGAGGTCATGTCCCAGGTACGATGGCCCTTGCCACCCGGCCTTACGCAGGTGGCCTCTGTCTACCCCTCCCTGCGTCCTGCCGGTGGTTCCCACCGAGTTGTGCAGGGTGGGTGTCCAAGGTTTAGAGAGGGACTTGTCCAGGGCCACGAGGCAGGGAGGAGTGGGGAGGACCCAGGCCACCGCTTTCTCCTCTGTACCTTTGTGGGGTTTCTCAGGGCCCGCCCCACCTGGCCGTCCTCCAGGGGCAACCAGATCTCTTGCTATGAGAGGCTTGTGTCACCAGCAGGGCCCTCGGGGCTCTGCTGGAAAGGCCTCTTCTCTGAGCCGCTGTCCCCTCCTGCTCTGCCCGGCAGGTCCAGGTGCTGCTGTACTTCCTGCAACTGGAGGCCATTCCTGCCCCAGACAGCAAGAGACAGAGCATCCTCTTCTCCACCGAAGTCTAAAGGCCCAACTCCACCTCCAAAATGGCGGCAGAACGGCCTGGGAACCTCCTAGGGAAACGGGCTATCCACAGAGCAGGAACCCAACCTTCTAGAGGAGTCATTAGGCCACCCCCCAGGGCCAGGTTGCTGCCAAGAGACAACTACCCAAGGCAAAAGGCCAAGTGGCCTGGGCAGTTCCAGGCCCACCTTCGGTGGGGCCTGGGAACTCTGGGCTGGCCTCAGACTGTGGTTTTCTACGCCGCCACCAGAGGGCGCCCCAAGCCAGCCCTCGTGTCTCCGGTCACGGGCCTGGGCGGGACCAGGCAAAGGGAGTGGTATTTACACATTTAACTTATGAGAGTTTAAAGATTTCTACTGGATCACCTGTCGAGATGCACCCTCTCCAGGGAGAAGGGAACAGGAGCAGATTCCCTTGGTATCGTGTCTTGAATAAATACTGCTGCTGCTTCGTGCCCAGGGGCCAGGCCCTGTCCAGCGTGGGTGGGGGCGTTTCGATTTCCCAGACTTAGAAATTCGACTCCTGTTTGTAACAGGTTTGAAAAGCTAAATCTACGCTGTGTAGCGCTTGACCCCTTTCACCTCCTTTCTTCTTTCTTTCTAGAAGGATTTGTGCAGAAATGGGTCTTCTTCCTGTTCTATCCTGTTGCTTTGTTTTTGCTGATCACGTGCCCCTCGGAAGGCAGCTCCCTGCGGAGCTGCGTAAAGTCCAGGACCGGACACCAGGGGAGGGAGGCCCAGGCTGCGCACTTTATGGCTGGTTGTCTAGGGAGAGTGATCCTGTTCACCATCCCGACTACCCCACCGGGCACGCCCTCTCCTCATCAGCTCAGAAAGGCCTTGATCTCTGGCCTCCTCCGGCCTGTGGCCCATCTACCCCCAAATCTCCCTTCCCCTAATCGTGTCCCGCCCCCCCCCCCCCCCAGATCGCTTCATTCCTCGCTCTTTGCTACACACACTCAGCAAACTTTTGTAAAGTTTTCCTCTGGGCGGCGGCAGCTTACCGACAGCTTGTTTTAAACTTTGATCTGAATAGCCTTTTGATACTTGAATATTTTTAAGTTTTATACATAGTTTCTAATTTTTTTCCTAACAGATTCAGATTCCTAATAAGATATTAGAATGTACTCTGTGGACAATCTATGTCCCAGCGGCATCTCGTCTTCCTCTAAGCGCCAGCTCTGTTTCCAGCAGGAGCCACTTCTGAAGTCTCCTGAGCATTTGGAATTGGGGTTGGGGGGGAATTAGGAACAGGCTGGGCCGAGGGTAGGGGCTCCCATCCCGAAGCAGGTGGAAGGACAGAGCCCCCCACGCTCCACACACCTGTGCGGAAGCCAGCATGCGCCTGGTAACCCTCCTGACCATCTGACTTAGAGGAAAGAGAACTGGGGAAACCACTAAGTATTTTGAAGAAACAAGTCTGTGAAGAATTGCATCACTTTTTTCAAAAAAGGGATGAGGGCGAGGAGAGAAGAAACTTCCATGCTGGACTTGCAGGAAGAGAGGATGTAGCTGAACCGGAGGAGGGAAGCGGTGGCATCACTCAGGAAAAGGCGTTTGCTTGTCACGCGATTAGACCAGTAACAGGTAGCACTGTCCAAGACCCTTCCCATGTCCCTGGCGGGGTGGGAAGGCTCAGCTGGTGTGTCAGCGGGCTGCTCCTGCCCGAGGTCACGGCACACAGGGGGCCACGTGCCCCCCCAACTCTACCCTCTGCTCACGGACCTGCGGAGGCAGGGACAGAAAAAGAAGTCACTCGAAGGTCTTAAGTCTGCATACTGTATTTATTTAGTTGTACTTTTTTCTTGTGAGGAGAGCAGACCCACCGTTTTAAAGCAGCGCTGCTCTCCTGGGGGATGGGGGGGGGGGAGCAGGGTCCTCTGTGCTTTGCACGTCTCTGGGATCCATGGGTTTCCCGGGCCTCCAGTCCCTGGCCTCTTCTGGCCTGGCTTCCCATCCCCGTCTGGCCCTGCAGGGGGAACACGCTTTACTTAGAAAAGCTAGACCTGGCCCCGGTTTCTTTTTCCCTGGAGTCTCATGATTTGCGTCTGTCGCATTGAAACTGGAAAGCAATCTCTCAGTGTCTGTGCCAATTTTCGTTCCCTCCCCGCATCTCCTTCCTCTATTTGCTTTTTATTTATGTAGGATGCGTGGTGTTTAGTGATGGAACGACCACTCTTTCTTGTTCAGCTGTCAAAGCACTCCTTTGCCGAGCCTCAGTGGTGGTGGTCGCTTTGGGTCGCTGGGCGCCCCTGTCGTCCGTCTGACACTCAGGCCTGAGGGTCGGCAAAGCCGGTGGGCAGGTGATTACCTGGAGGCCAGACGTGACCTTCCACAAGGCTCAGCCGCTGGACTTGGCAACGAGAAGTGATGCCTTGCCGTCTGGGCCCTAGGTCTGGGTCTGGAGCCTGAGCAGAGGGCAGCCCAGCCTCGGGCTGCAGGTGGCAGGCAGTCTCTCCGCAGCCACATGTCTGAGTTTGAGCTCGGCCGTGTCTGTACCACCACAGGGGAAAGGACAGCTGCCACTTTCATTAAAGTTCCCCGAGACGACTTGTGTCAGTGGTGATGGCTGCAGTAGAAAGAAACACCGTGATCAGAGCCTCTGGGAGCATCCCCGGAGCCACTGGGTTGGGGCTGAGGGTGGGCAATGGAGCTGGAAGAAGAAGCAGGTGGTGTGGAGAGGTGGGTGTCCAGGAGGCCTCCCTGAGGGTAGTGGGCACTGCTGGGGACAGCCCAGGCCGCCCACTTGCCCACAGGCAGTCGCCCCGCTGAGCATGGGGCCGTCTGGTTTGGGACGAACGGCAGAGGGGACACCAGCCGTGCCAAGCCCGGGGGCAGGGAGGGCTCCAGCCCCACAGAGCCTAGCCCTGCACGAGCCCCTCAGCCTCTGTGGTTTCCGGTGGTGCTGCCAGGTGTGGCCTTTCTGTTGCCAGCAGACGGGACATGGGTCACTCTTAGCCATCACCAGCCTTGCCCACAGAAAAAGCCACCCAGCTTACAGGGAAGCCACGCCCGGGTGGAGAGGGGTGTGCAAGGTGGGCTCTGCTGATGCAGCTTAGGACGAGCTAGGGCCACACCCACTCGGACCCCAATTGCCGTGCTCGGTGCCTGTCGGCCATCACCCCGAGGCTCCCCCAGGGTCTTCATGTACACCATGCCATCTGCCCACCTGACACCTGCTGATAAGGAAAGGGCTGCCACTGGCCCTCCTCCAAGTATTTGGCCCCTAAAAGGCTACTTAGCTCTCTCTATCCCTACCTTCCTATTGGAAAATCTGTTCCAAAAAAAGCAAAAGCGCCATTGCATCTCTTACTAGGAGTTGATTTGGGGGGCAAGCTGACTGTCCCCACGTTCCTGAGAGCAGGGGCTGTGTCCAGCCAAGCCCAGGCCAGTGACATGGCCCAGGGAGCAAGACCGTTCACTGCTGTGGAATTTGAGGTCTTACACCTCAAAGACCCTCAGAGGCCCCTTAATCCAATCCCTTTACTTGGTAGGTGGGTAAACAGGTGCGCAAAGGCCTCCCCACACACCCGGTGTCCCAGAGTTGGTTGAAGAACAGAGGCTGGGATCTTGGTGTCTTGATCCCTATAGGCTGGCTCCCTTTCTGCTGGACTGGACATGGCCAGCTGAGCAGGCCCTGCGCCGAGGCCCAGCGTCACACACATACCCTGGGCAGATGAAGGAGGGCAGGATTTTGTGTAGAAATCCCAGAAGAGCTTGGATACCTGTCCCCACAAAAAAGGATGCCCAGTTGCCTTAAACGGAAGCATTTCTATGATGAAGCTAATGATGAGCTGTCACAAACAGCTCCGGAAAAATAAACAGAAAAAGTGAGGGGGCGACAGACACACCAGCTCTTGAAGAGGCCCAAATGGCCTCCCAGAGCAGCTGCCGTGGGTCTATGGGCAGGATCGGTCCTGAGAGTCACCTCTGGGTGAGAGAGCTGTCAGACCAGGGGAGAGAGCCCTGCGTCACCCCAGCTCTCCCAGGGTGGGAAGCCAGACGGCATGACAGACAGGTAGCACGTAAACGGTTTCCTGGAAGATGGAGCCCTGCTGCGTCTCTCAGGTGTGTCTGGGTTGGGAAGGAAACCAGCTGCTTGGGGGACCGAGGCTGCTCCTCTGCATGTCACCAGATGAGATGCACCAAGTGCCTGGCCGGACCTCATAGGCCACGTGTCCCAAGACGGGCCTTCTCAGGGCCTCTGGCCAATTCTGCCAAGTCACCAAGGGCTCAGTCCACACACCGGCTCCTTTCCGTCCCCCTCTTGTAGGTGGAACCTGGCAGACCTGACCAGAAACTCTCTCTTGGGGTTTTCAGTCACTTGGTGGAAATGAGCCCAGCAGCTGGGGATGGGGAGGTTCAAATGGGATTCTGGCCGAGAAAGGGCCCTGAGGAGCATGGTCTACGTGGGCTCAGGTCCTGAGCCACTGCCAGCTGAGCAGCCCCGGGAAGAGGGGGCACCAGGATGGTGGCTGCCACAGACGTGGGGCTTCCCCGGGGCTCGAGGGCTTGAATGACCCCTGGGGGTGGGCCTCCCAAGCCCAAGGCCTGGCCCCAGGGCCAGCGTGGGAAACCGGGCCTCATGCAGAGGGAAACAGATGCTGCAGCTGCTTGTTTAAATAAAACCACCACTTAAAAACTGCCTTGCTGGGTGGCACTGCCCTGGTTCCTTCTGGGGCTCCCTAACCCCCATAAGCCCAGCCTCCCCACTGCCACTGGGCCAGAAGGAGGGAGAAGCAATGGGGAGAGGGGAATGGCTGCTGTTTCTTCTATTTTCTGAAAATAACGTTTCCAGTGTCGGGGTGGCGATCAGAAGTTAGTTGGAACAGGCTACGGCATCTGTGACTTTTGTCTGTGTTCTTCATTAGATAAGCACTCCTGATCTGCATTTCCCAAGCAGGGCCCTTTCATCTGGCGACGGCCAGGAAGAGACTCCTGGGACTCCTGCTCAGTGGGCAGCATCTGCAGGAGCCTGTCCACCCCAGCAGGCTGGCCTCTAGCCCCTGCGTCTCGGCCCACCCAAGCCATCTCATGCTAACCCTGCCTCCAGGTGTTGCCATGCTGGGGTACTAGAGGGTAGTAAATTCCTCCTCCACCAGCTGGAATTGTCCACACCCTCCTTGTGCTCCTTTCTGGCCCCCAGAGTTTTCTAGACTCCACTGCTCCATGGTAGTTATGAACTGGATTGTGTCCCTAAAATTCACATGTTGAAGCCCTAACACCCAGTGTGACCGTGTTCAGAGATTACCTTTTAGGAAGGTAATTAAGGTTAAATGAGGTCATAAGGGTGGAGCCCTAATCTGATATGACTGGTGGCCTTATAAGAAGGGGAAGAGAGGGACTTCCTGGTGGTCCAGTGGTTAGGACTCTGTGCTTTCACTGCCGAGGGCCCTGGGTCGGGGACCTAAGATCCCACAAGCCACGCAGCACGGCTGGCTGAAAAGAAAAAAAAAAGGAAGAGCACCAGTGATCTCTCTCCACTTCTCACAGAGGAAAGGCCGCATGAGGACACGGAGAGAAGGGGTTCAGCTGCAGTAGAGGCCTCAGGAGGAACCAACCCGCATGGCACATTGACCTTGAGAAAAATTAATGTCTGTTTAAGCCCCTGGTCTGTGATTTATTGTTATGGCGGCCTGAGTCCACTAATACAGTGGCCTTTGGCTATTCTTACGCCTGGATGTGGACCCAAGCGTGGAACTCGAGTCCTCCCCATGCTGCTCCGGGTTAACAACCCTCTTAAAGGGTCCCAGGGTTGTTGACTGATCACACTGAGGGCAGGGGGCTATCACCCTCCTTGTCCAGGCCACACCGGTGAACCTCATGGATGAGCACATTCTGGGGGACCGATGCTGCTCCTCTGCGTGTCCCCAAATGAGATGCACCAAGTGCCCGGCTGGACCTCACAGGCCACACGTCCCAAGACAGGCCTTCTCAGGGCCTCTGGCCAGTTCAGCCAGGTCACCAAGGGCTCAGTCCGCACACCGACTTCTTTCCGCCCCCCTCCTCAAGTCAACTGGAATCTCTTCCAGTTCACACTTGGCCCGTGGCTCCCCTGGTGACCCAACCACAGCCACCACCTGGGTGCTGGCCAAAAAAAGAAGGGTGGGGGGCTGTGAGTCCTGAAGATGATTCTTGATTCTCAAAGAGGAGACGTGGGCATGTTTGGAGCCTTGGGGTGTGTGCAGGATTCTCGGGGGACTAGTTTGCAAGGCGGGGGGCACCAGCGGCTGAGGGAGAGGGCCCAGGGTCCAGAGGCCAAGGCTTGGGCAACTCATGCAGCTCCCAGAGCCTCACTTGTAATTTTTTTTTTGGCCACACCGCGCAGCTTGTGGGATCTAGTTCCCGGCCGGGCCCACAGCAGTGAAAGTGTGAGATTGCCAGGGAACTCCCTCCTCACCTGTAAAATCGGGACTTGCTCACTCTGACACTGGGAAGGGGCACACACAGGCTGAGGAGCGCTGTTTAAGCCTCAGGCACGTTTGGGCGGAATCCCTTTATCCAGCTCATCTTCCCTTGTCTTCCGTGTCCGCACCACGATATGCTGTTGTTTCCTGAGGTCCCCATGGAGCTGAAACAGGAGGCTGCACAAGGGTGACTGCTTTCTGTGGATGGGGACCTAGAGCTGAGAGATGACAGAGGAAGCATTTCCAGAGCCCTTGCCACATGCCAGGACCTGCCCTTGGGACGCTTACAGTCTCTGGGGCCATAGACATTACCGTTTACTAGCCGTGTGATTGCCATGTGCAGAGAAGCATGGTGTCCAGAGGGGCACATATTGGGGTGGGGTGGGGACCTATTATTTAGTTCCCCAGCATCCCTGACTGGTGTGGGAGAATTGCCATTGTTCACAAAAGAACTGGAAGTACAGAGAATTTGAGGGCCATACTCAAGGTCACACAGCTGTCCCGGCTCAAGTCCAGAGACCAGCGGACTTGGTACATGGGTTCCCTTCTTGCTGGCATCAGTTGCTCTGACTGTGAAACAAGAGGGTTTCATGATCTCTGATCTCTGTGGGCTGTGAGGAAGGGGGGACACCTGTCCTGAGTTGGTGTCCTTCCTGTGTCTCTTCTGGATCACCTGCAAGCCAGCTGGGCATCCCAAGGAGTCTCCTGGGGTTCACACCATGGTTGCTGGGTAACTGAGTCCCTCTCAGGGCAAGCAGCCCATCTCTGTCTGCAGACACATCTTTGCTCAGCTGACAGCTGAACGTCTCCTGGGACTCGGCGCACCCCTGGCTCCAAGAGAGGCATGTCAAGAATCCCAAGCTGATGTCCTGGCACTCGGAGCTGATGATTTGCTAATGGCTGGGGACAGTTGTTTTCTGATTAAAACTTGGCCTGCGGTCCCTGCCTGTTTGGCTCCTCCAGCTGTGGTGCAGACAGAGCAGCTGGGCCCGAGTGGAACAGTCAGTGTCGGGGGTGAGTGTCAGGGTGAGCTGAGGGGGTCACCACGAAACCAGAGGCACAGAGCTCAAGGGGGTTCCAGGCTGCAGCGCCCCACCCATCTCAGTGGTGATGAGACCCCAGCACTGCAGGGCTGGCGGGGCCTGACCTGGGGGGGAAGTGTCAGCCTCTGAGGCTGATCATCACAGTGTCCCAAATCCTGCCACTTGGTAGTCGTGGGCCGTGGAGGCTGGGCCCTGGGAGGGGCTCACACAGTGATAAATGCTCTGGGCACCTCGCCAGCTCGCTTCTTGCTCCTGGCCTGCAGCTGCCCAAATTGCCTGCTCTTTCTGCCCCTCCGGTCCTGGCAAGCCGAGGAGAAGGGACCAAGGTGTGGTAAGGCTGATGGGACCACCCAGCGCTGAGGCCCAGCCACACACTGGGGTGAAGTCTGGACAGTTCCGTGCACCCCACCCTCTGATCTATGTCCTCTCCTCTGGCCCCATCGCCATGCCAGGCCTCCAGCCTCCCCAGGTGTCCTGACTCTCAGGGTCGCTCTCTCCACCCTGCATGTGCCATGAGGGCAGTCTTCCTAAAGAAGATCTCACAACATGTCACTTCCCTGTCCTAAAGCTGCAGTGACCGGCCCCTGTGCACATTATAGAAGCCCAGTTCCGAGGTCTAGTGGGGGAGGCTCTCTCTGCCTCAAATCCTCCTCAAATGCCACCTCCTCCCAGAATCCTGCTGATCCATCCAGGACACCTTAGCAGCATCTCACCTGATTCAGGACCAGGTTACACTGCTGTCCCAGGCAGAGAAGGCTCTCAGAGGCTAGGGACCTGGTCAGAACCATCTTTGTACCCTCTCCCACCCACCCACCCACCCAACCCTGCACAGGTGCGGTTCAGCAGACCTGGTTCCTACTCAGGAAACGTCAGTAGCCTCCTGCTTGGTGGAAAATGGCGCTTTTGCTTTGGAATTTCAATGGCAGAAAATCTAGGTTAGTAGTTTTGGTTCATTAAAAGTACTTCGCTGTGTATAAAGACGTTCATAGGAACTTTATTCTTAATGTTAAAGGGTAATGTTTTAAAAAGGTAAAATCATGACTCTTATACAAATATAAAATAAACATATATCAAAGAGTTTACTTAACTCATTCATTAAATGAGGGAACCAGTAAGGTGTTACCGTCAGTTCAAAGGAGAACTCCAAGGTCAGACACATATATAGAACAGAAATATTGAAATGAACTTGGAGGCAAAACTGGTTCTTCCACTGTGGGGGAGGGTTGTCCTTGGACAAGAATTATTCGCATTGCTGTCAATTTTCTACAATATTGCAAAAGAGCTCAAAGACAATATAAAGTCCAAAGTCTCCCCCCCCCCCCCCCCCCCCCCCCCCCCGCCTCCGCAGAATCAGAATCAGATAACCTAGAACGGTGTGTACCAAGGATGCATATAGCTTCCCATTGGAGACTCCAGGAATCTTTTTTTGCTTAATCCAATTTTCATTCCACAAATAGCTCACAACTGGAGACAACCCAAATGTCCATCAATAGAATGGATAAACCATGGAATGGTAAATTCATACAGTTCAATATCACACAGCAACCAAAATGATATTCATTTTGCATGCCACAGATGCATGCAACAAGATGGATGAATCTCACAGAATTCACGTTGCGTGAAAGAGGGTAGACACAAAAAGATACTTGCTGTAGGCTGAATAATGCCCCCTAAAGATATCCAGTCTTTCCCTGGGACCTATAAATGTTACCTTATTTGGAAAGAGGGTCTTTGAAGATGTGATAAATTAAGGATCATGAGATGGGGGGTTATTCTGGATTATCCAGGTGGGCCCTAAACACCATCATGAGTGTCCTTATATAAGAATCAAAGGGAGATTTCACACAAACACAGAGAAGGCCATAGACCAAGGCAGAGATCAGAATGATGCAGCCACAAGCAAAAGAACATCAAGAAATGCAGGCAGGGCTTCCCTGGTGGCGCAGTGGTTGGGAATCCGCCTGCTAATGCAGGGGACACGGGTTCGAGCCCTGTCTGGGAAGATCCCACATGCCGCGGAGCAACGAAGCCCGTGCGCCACAACTACTGAAGCCCGTGCGCCACAACTACTGAAGCCCACGTGCCTACAGCCCACAAGCCGTAGCTGGAGAAAGCCCGCGCGCAGCAACGGGGACACAATGCAGCCAAAAATAAATAAATAATAAATTTAAAAATTAAAAAAAAAAAAAATGCAGGCAGCTGGCAGAAGGCAGAAGAGGCAAGGGATGGATCCTCCCCCAGGGCCTTCTGAGGAGACTCAGAGATGCTGACACCTAGATGTTGGACTTCCAGCTTCTAGAACTGTGAGATGATACATTTCTTTTGGTTTAAGCCACCAAGGTTGTGGTAATTTGTTACAGCAGCCCTAGGAAATCAATACAATACAATTCCATTTATTTAAAGTTCAAAATCAGCCCATATTCATCCTGAGTTAGATGTCAGAATGTGGTTACATTTGGGGAGGATGTAGTGTTGGCAGGGGAGAGGAGGGACTTGGCAAACTGCTCAAGTTCTTTTTCTTGACCTTCACTTTTGTGTATTTCATTGAGTTGTATATTTATTTTGTGTACTTTAATATAAAAAAATTATCTCTTGTCCTCCATGCAGTTCTTACAGGGCTGGCGTGAAGATCTAAATGATGTTGAGTCCTGTTTGAACTGTAAATGCTGAAACAGATGCAACATGAATGCCCTTCACAGTCACCAGGTGTTTACTGGGTGCTGGGCATCATGCTAAGCTCCCTTCATGCATTATCCCACTTAATCCCCCCAACCCATAACAGCTCCCATTTTGTAGATGAAGAAACTGAAATGCAAAGACAAATGGTTAGTAACTGATGAAGCCAGGATTCAAACGCAGGCTGTCTGGTGATGAGGACCATGACCTAAGTCCTACACAAATGTTGAATGGTTGATTATCTCCAGACTATTAAACCATCATGGCTATTCCGGTTTTAAAAAGAAAGGTACAGATCATTATGTATAGTAGACTACCATTTGTGTAAAAAAAACAAAAAAAGGAAGCTAAAGAACCAATCTGTTTATTTTGGATATTTGTTTATATTCAAAAAATATTTTTATCAAGAAACTGAATACATTTAGCTGCAGCTGGGAAGAGGCACTACAGCAATGGAGACAGGGTTGAGAAGGTGCTTTCTGAATTTTGAAATATGTAAATGTATTAGAAATTTATTGAGAAACAAAAAGAAACAATGATTATAACAAAAACCATCAGAGAATTACATGAACAACGTTATGCCAATGATTTGTAAAACATTAACAAAAGACACTTTGCTGCAAAAATATAACTCAGTAAAAATGACACAGGAGGAAAAAGGAATTCTGTCTAGACTTAGGACCAATAAAGAAATGTTGGGGCTTCGCTCGTGGCGCAGTGGTTAAGAATCCGCCTGCCAATGCAGGGGACACGGGTTCCAGCTCTGGTCCAGGAAGATCCCACGTGCCACGGAGCAACTAAGCCTGTACGCTACAACTACTGAGCCTGTGCTCTAGAGCCCGCGAGCCATAACTACTGAGCCCGCGAGCCACAACTACTGCGCCCACGTGCCACAACTACTAAAGCTTGCGCACCTAGAGCCCGTTCTCCACAAGAGAAGCCACCACAATGAGAAGCCCACGCACTGCAATGAAGAGTAGCCCCCACTCGCCACAACTAGAGAAAGCCCGCGCGGGGCAACGAAGACCAAATGCAGACAAAAATTAATTAATTCATTAATTAAAAAAAAAAGTTGTGCTTTTTTTTAAAACCTGCATCCCATCTCCCCCCAAATCTCCAGGGAGTACCGGGAGGGCAGGGCTTCTGCGTTTTCCCACCACTGTCTAGCTCAAGCCCAGCGCCGTCCTTGGCACGCTATAGATACGTCCCTGAATGTTGGACCTCTTGGCTAAGCCGAGCATGAATCGTGGACCTCTGGGCTAAGCCGAGCCTTTGGGATGATGGAGCGTTAACACATCACTCGGCAGTGCCCAGTGCATCCTCCAGGAGCATCCGCCAGCCAGCGCGAGCAGGAAGCCTCACGCATGTGCACTGCCTGCCTGAGGCATTTCTGTGGCCGGCCGGATGGTATGGCGCCTGCGCGATCCAGAGCCGAGAGGGAGGCGAGCCGAGTGGGCTGCGCCGCAGACGCCTGCGCGGGGGCGGATGTGGGCGGGGCCGGCGCCGCGCCTGCGCAGTCTTCGGCGGCCGTGTGGGACGGACAAGGGGCGGGCTGGGGGCGTGGGCCGCGAGGGAGGCTGGGCGGGTCGGGCGAACGGCGCCGCGGGGTTGGCTGCTGCCCTGAGGCCGGACTCAACGGATTCGGGCCGCGCCACCGGGCGAGCTCGCCGCCCGGCCCCAGCCCGGAGCCAGCGAGCAAGCGAGGCGGCGCTGCGCGGTAAGAGCCGGGGCCGGGTGCCCTGAGTGTGCGCGGTGGGAGCGTCCCTCTCCTCAGCGCCGCCCGCGCGGCCAGGCCCCGGCGGCCCCGCAGACCCCGGCGGCCCGCGCCTGCGCCGTCCCCTCCCGGGCCCCCCGCCTGGCGCGCGCCTGCGCCATCCCCTCGCGGGCCCCCGGGCAGCCGAAGCCGCGACCCCGGCCGGCGGACGTCCTGGCTGCTTGGGGCCTGGCTGGTTCTGCGCCCGCGCCCACCGGTCTCCTCTTCTCGCGCGCCAGGAGAGGCTGGGGCCGCCGCCCCATAGCCCCTGGCCCCCAGTCCTTTAGTCCCCGGCCTCCATCCCCGGGCCCGAGGATGCGGCGGGCGGCCGACCCGGGCCTCCTGCGGGCTCTGCTTCCGCCGGGCCGCGCCCCCACCCGCTCCCAGCTCCGCCGGCGGGGTCAGCCCGGAGCAGGAGGAGTATCCTTTTTTCTCCAGACCTGGTTAATTGCATCAGGTTGGATGTGAATAATCTTGTGTTCTGCCGAGGAAATTCTGCCTTTCCCGCAGTGTGGTCATTGTATGGCTTCAGTGGTTACGTTTAAGACATCAGAGTTCGTTTCTGGGCAGCTCCCCTGGAGATGACCGGAAAAGAAAGTTTCCACTCAGTTTCGGCCCATTTACAAAACGAAGTAACTCCTGTGATCATTCAAGCGCAAAGAATCTTGATTTGTTAATGCCCTTGGTAATTCGCGGGCAAGCACGGGAGGACCCAGGGAAAATTCCCATAAATTCGCCGTCCTGTATTGATCACAGGGGGAAATGTCTGTGTTGTATTAAAAAAAAAAATCATCTTCAGCCATTGATAATGTCTTGTAAGTTTGCAGCAGATGCGAGAGACTAAAAAATGTTTGCTTTCACCCCGGGGGCTGCATCTTGAGATGCAATCAGAGCCTGGGGCTTGGTAGATACCAGCAGACATCACTATAATATGGGTAGGTTATCAAATAGACACATCGATGCAGAAGGGTAAGGAGAAGTAAGGTATTGATCTAGGTAAGATTTTTTTCTATAAAGAGATAGCTGATTCAGTAATTTTTTTCTCTTGAAACCAGTCTCCTTTTCTCCGTTGAATGAGTGTGCACCAAGCATCTTGAGATAGCTGGAGAATGCTTTTTAGTTGCCTGTGCATACTCTACGTATGTAGGGATTTTCTTGACATTCATTTTCAGTAAGAAAGTGAGGGGTTCCCTGGTGGCGCAGTGGTTAAGAATCTGCCTGCCAATGCAGGGGATATGGGTTCGAGCTCTGGTCCGGGAAGATCCCACGTGCCGCAGAGCAACTAAGCCCGTGTGCCACAACTACTGAGCCTGTGCTCTAGAGCTCGCGAGCCACAACTACTGAAACCCGTGCACCTAGATCCTGTGCTCTGCAACAAGAGAAGCCACCGCAGTGAGAAGCCCGCGCACCACAACTAGAGAAAGCCCACGCGCAGCAACAATGACCCAACACAGCCAAAAATAAATAAATAAAATAAATAAATTTTTTTTAAAAAGAAAAGAAAGTGAATATAGTGCCATAGAAAAGCTTTATCACTCTGCACCTTGGCAACAGTCCACATATCTAAGTGTGCAGTTCAGCATCATAGTGAATGGGAAGTGATTATGGCAGTATTGGTTAAGGTGAGGTTTGTATCAAAATTTCTGTTTTAAACTTGAACTTTTGGGGTTGTGTATCTGCAGTGTGTCCTCTTGAGACGGGATTTCTCTGAAGCAGAGGTTCTCTTTATAACTGACTCCATAAAGTACATCTTATATTTCAGATGACTCAGATGATAGTATTGCTTTGGTTCAAAATTATTATTAGGGATGGGTTTTCATAATACATTAAGACTTGCTGTATAACCATATACATATTTAAATCACATGGCTAACTTGTCCATAGTCATTACGCAAACTCTCCACCTCAGTAGAGGAACAGTGGCAGGGTGTCAGTAGGTGAGTTAAATTTCTTGGCTTTATGGCTTTGGGCAAGTCGGTTTTCCTTTCTGGCCTTCATTTCCCCATCTGTAAAGTGTGGGGGTTGGGGGTGGAGATGGAAAGGAGCTTGAGTTGCCAATTTTAATGTTTAATGGATCTTTGCCTACTTAGTCCTCTTCAGCCAGGGGTGGAACTGGGCCTTCTCACCAGTTCCATGACATTGTGGTCCTTCGTCAAAGACCAGGTGGTGTTGTAAGGCTGGTGAGAACCAATCTCGGAGACTCTTGGTCAGGCCCCTGAAATGAACTGTTGAGTGGGCTTCAGTGTATTAAGAAAAACGAGGACAATATAGGGAGTTTTTCATAAAACTAAATTTATTCAACTAGGACTTCCCTTTCTAAAAAATGTCATTTTCTTGATACTAAAATTAAAGCATCTTCTGTGACATGATGGTGATAGTAAATGGTGCTAAATGAGATGGTAATAAATGGCAACTACAGGTTGGTTTTCTTATCACAATGAGGTATTTTTAGAAATAAAGAGAACTTAGAATCTATTGTTTTGCTGTTGTAGTAAGGGAGTTTAGTGAAAATGTTCCTGGGGCTTTTGCTGCTAAGATTAAAGTATAGATTACTTTTTAAGAGTAAATATGAGTTACTTTGTGGTCATTTGTCCCAATCCACAGGCAACTAAGAAGGCTCTGTTGAATTTGCTTGGTATTAAAGACACTTCTGATCATCCTTTCCTACCAGATGTAAAATGTCAGGATATTTTTGTGTGTGTATAAGCCTAGGCAGGGAAATTCCTCCTGGTGGTTGGAATTGTTAGTATTGAATAGACTGGCTGCCGAGGTAAAGAACCCCTGTGGGGATTCTCTGTCAGCTCCGAAACTTTTTAGTATTGTGACCCCAGTCTTTTGCTGTGAAACACCATGACCATCAAGAAATTAGGCTTACAGAGTATATTTCAGATATGCTGAGGGGAGAAGTGGCTGTCCAGCACCCTGTCCAGTTCCAAAGTGAATGTAACAGATGACCATTGTGTCTGTGAAATCTTAAAAATTTGTAAAGATTTAAAAAATCTTACTAGATTTAGATTTAGAGTTATTGTAAATTTTCTTTTGTACTTACAAAACTACAGTATATAATGTGTATCAAGCATACATTTTAAAAGTGTCTCAAATTAAAATTAATAATGCAATCTTTAATTCTTCAAATACTCATGTTCACATTGGGAGGACTGACTGCTCTCACCCACCTGAGTTCTCCATTTTCAAAGGATAACATGGAAACTCTGTAAAGGACATTTGTCCAGAAGAAGAGAATGCAGATCTGTTAAGTGCTTTCCCTGACCTTTTTGCACATCTTCATTGTAGTTCTTGTCTTTATTTTTTGGTTAAATCCTGAGGTTTGCCCCTGCCTTTCTTTCTAAAATGTTAATCTGTTCACGGTTACTGCCCTGCTCGCTGCACAATTTAAAATCCTTCAATGGCTCCCACTATCTTTACAATCAGATCTACCGATCCTTAGCCTGGTGTCACTGGGCTCTGGCCGCCACTCTCGTCCTGCCCCCACCTCCTTTTAGGTGCTTCGTTGAGCTCTTGGTCCTTGGAACTCTCTCCAGTCTCCTCTGCTGGAAAACTTTTCTCTCACTTCATCCTTCAAAACTCAGCTCAGGTAGGACCTGGCCTGAAAGGCATCCCTTATCCTGTCTCCTGCAGGCTTGTCCAAGCACCCTGTCCAGTTAGGATTTGGCTCTCTGGTTTTGTCTGCTCTTCTCCACCAGCTGGGACACCACAGTGCAGAGTGGGGTGCGTGTCGTTGCATCTGCTGGGTGAGTAGTTTGTTAGGCATGGGTCCTGAGGAAGTGGGTCACTTAGTCCCTGTCCCTGAGGAGCTTTTCACTACAGGTCCACTTGACCTCGCCATCCCTGAGATACCTCCCAGCCATGCACACCAACTTGCAAAGTCCATTTAATTGTGTCTTAGTGTCTAATTAAAATCTAATTTCTTGACGGAGGAGACTCTGTCTGTGATGTCTATTATATCACCTTTGTTCCGGGCTCTGGAAGGAATGTGCATTTGTTTCATGTTGTTTCCCTTTTTCCCCTTGTATACCTTCCATCTTGGTGGTGGTGGTTTTTATTGTTGTTGTTGTTGTTTTTGGATGGTAAAGTTTTAAGAGATGAAGATATTAAATTTCAAGTTCGTCTCTTGTACATATAGCCCAGGGAAAACAGAAATGTTAAAGGGGAAAAATACTTTGTCTCTTGAAAAAAAAAAAGCCCTGTATTACACTTCTTTTCAAAAGAACTGAGTTTGTACAAAAGAAAAAAAAAAGAGCCTGATTAAGCTTGGGAAAGAGGCAAAGAAACTGACGGCAGTGTTAGGATTTGTCAAGAAATACTTGTTAAAAATGAAAGTTGTCCCTTTCTTCCTCTCTCACTTTTCATGTTCTTGGGAAAGTCCCAACTCAGCCATTTTCTAGGGGCACCTCGTCCCGTGGGAAGTCCTGAAGCAGTTTGTTGGGGCTGCTGATTTCCAGAACAGTCACAACTGGACACTTTCTTCCGAGAGATGCCCCTGTCCTGCCATGTAGGAGATGCCAGTGTCCTGAGTCCCCCTCCCTTCTTCCCCTGGTAGCGTCTCCTGGTCATAGTTTGTTCTACCCCACCAGGCCCAAGAGTTCTTGAGCAGGAGCTATTGAGTCTTCTTGCACATTTTAAACCTTGATGGGTTTGGGTCAGTCTCCCCCAGCCTCCCGCCCCAACCCCCCAGCCCTGGCCTGGTGGCTTGCTGGACCTTAGTTCCCTGACCAGGGATTGAACCCAGGCTCCAGCAGTGAAAGCACCGAGTCCTAACCACTGGACCGCCAGGGAAGTCCCTGGTTAGGGTCAGTCTTAAATCTTCTGTCCTGTGTTCTTGTTCTTTTCCCCATCTGGCCTCTGCATTTCTGCAAACTCTGTCACATCATTACACTTACTCAGGTGTGTTTTCTCTGCCCTGTTACAAATTACCTGCTGGATTTTTCAAACCTAGTTCCCTCATTTTTATTCTTTTTTTTGGGGGGGGTGGGGCAAGCCGCAAGGCTTGCAGGATCTTAGTTCCCTGGCCAGGGATTGAACCCTGGGCTCTCTGCAGTGAAAGCGCTGAGTCCTAACCACTGGACCGCCAGGGAAGTCCCCCTCATTTTTATTCCTCAAGCTTACCTCATTGCGTAATTATTCAACTTTGCCCGGCCCCTGCCACTCAAGGCCACCAGCCTTGGATTTTTTAGGTTTTTTTTGTTTATCTCTTACTTCTTGCCTCAACACTTGTCTCCTCTCCCCACCCCACTCTCCCCTCCCCCAAACTCCACCACCAGGAATGTCAACCTTTCATACCACTCTTCATCGTTCATGTATTCATTTGAATACAAGAATCGTGTATGCATATATTCATTCATGTACTCATTTGCAAACATGTATGGTTTTTAAAAATAACAGCTTTACTGAGGTATAATTCATATACCATAAAGTTCATCCTTTTTGTTTTTTCCAACTTAAATGAGTCAAATTTATTTATTTATTTAAATTTTTATTGGAGTATAGTTTTTTTTTTAATTTAATTTATTTTTGGCTGCATCCAGTCTTAATTGTGGCACGTGGGATCTTTAGTTGCGGCATGCGGGCTTCTCTCTAGTTGTGGTGCATGGGCTTCTCTCTAGTTGTGGTGCGTGGGCTCAGTAGTTGCGGCGTGCGGGCTCAGTTGCCCTGAGGCATGTGGGATCTTAGTTCCCCAACCAGGGATGGAACCTGTGTCCCCTGCATTGGAAGATGGATTCTTAACCACTGGACCACCAGGGAAGTCCCTAGAGTACAATTGATTTACAATGTTGTGTTAGTTTCAGGTGTACAGCAAAGTGAATCAGCTATATATACACATATATCCACTCCTTTTCAGATTCCCCTCCCACATAGGCTATTACAGAGTACTGAGTAGAATTCCCTGTGTTATACAGTAGGTCCTTATTAGTTATCTATCAATGTTTTATACATAGTAGTGTGTATATGTCAATCCCAATCTTCCCATTTATCTCTCTCCCGTGACCCCCTGGTAACCATAAGTTTGTTTTCTACATCTGTAACTCTATTTCTGTTCTGTAGATAAGTTCATTTTGTTCCCTTTTTTTAGATTCCACATATAAGCAATATCATATAATATTTGTCTTTCTCTGTCTGACTTACTTCACTCAGTATGACAGTCTCTAGGTCCATCCATGTTGCTGCAAATGGAATGATTTTGTTCTTTTTTATGACTGAGTAATATTCCATTGTATATATGTACCACATCTTCTTTATCCATTCCTGTGTTGATCGACATTTAGGTTGCCATGCTTTTTGAATTGCACACCTCAGTGGTTTTTAGTACATTCACAGAGTTGTGCATTGAGCACCACTCTCTAATTCCAGAGCATTTTCATCACCTCAGGAAGAAACCTTGTACCCAGCAACAGTCACTCCCCATTCTCCACTCCCCCAAGCCCCTGGCGATCACTAATCTACTTTCTCTGGACTTGTCTGTTCTGGATATAAATGGAATCAGACAATATGTGGCCTTTTGTGTGGTTTCTTTCATTTAGCATAATGTTTCCAAGGGTTATCCATGTTGTAGCATTCATTAGTACTTCATTCCTTTTATGGCTAAATAAGAGTCCATACTTTGTTATCTATTCATTAGTTGATGGACATTTAGTTTATTCCACTTTTCTTTTCTTTCTTTTTTTTTTTTTTTTTTAATTTTTTGGCCACACGACACGTGGGATTTTAGTTCCCTGACCAGGGACTGAACCCGCACCCCCTGCATTGGAAGTGCAGCATCTTAACCACTGGACCACTAGGGAAGTCCCTGGTTTATTCCACTTTTGGATAGTATGAATAATGCTGCTGTGAACATTCATGTACAAATTTTTGTGTGGACAGATGTTTTCTGTTCTCTTAGGTGTATATGTAGAAGTGGAATCACTGGGTCATATGGTAGCAATGTTAAACTTTTTGAGGAACCACCAACTGTTTTTCAAAGCTGCTCCATTTTGCAGTCCCTCCAGCAGTGTGTCAGGTTCTAAGTTCTCCACTTCCTGATCAATGTATGGGTTTTCAGGGCATACTTTTTAAAACATGGGATATTTTTGGCACTTCTGCCTTTTGTTTTCCTCACTTAATACTTCTGGAAAGTCCATTAAATCAGCTGGTATCATTCTGACTCATTGTGATTAATGGCTTCATAGTAATATTCCATAATATAAATATACTGTTTATTCATTCAATTCAGCAGATAATAAAAGGCTATTATGGATCAGGCACTGTTCTAGGCTTTGAGGCAACAGCATGAACAAAACAAACAAAACACCCTGCACTCTTAGAGTTTACTTTCTAATAGGAGCAGGGGTGGAAAGTCAGGAAATAAACAAGTAGCATAGCCTAGGGTTTACCATTGCAGTTTGAGTCTGTGGGGGCTTTCTGAGTAGTGTATATGAAGTACCAAAGGCTAGATTGCCCTAAATGTTGTTACAAGTTACTTTAAGTCAGTATTAGTATTAATAATCTTGCAGGAGAAAGTAGAAACATTTTCATAAAATAAAAAAAGGGAAAAAAAAAAGACCCAATTGGTTAATGTGGATATGAAGTTCTAGGAGATCCACATATGAGTCCTTGGTAGCAAAGTTTGCACATTTATAAATTGTATCCAAATCCTCTTATTCTGTTGACAAGTAATAGACATCGTTCCCCGAAAACCAGGTGAGATATATGTGCTGGAGGTTTCTGATGGATGCAGTTGAGAGTACTTTTGGGGGAAATGGCAAAACTTCTGGGCCCAGTCAAGCCTCTTGTTTTCTTCCTGAACTTTTCTGTGTTTGTTATATTGCCCTATGAATTATTGAGATTGTCCCTCCAGTAAAGCCTACTTTAAATTATTCATGGTGATGCTTAGGGAAAATAATCTGGGTCCTCTAGGCCTGGAGGGAATTCCCTCCCAATAAGGGCAGATTTATATTGATATGTAGCCTAGTTTGGCCTGCACTAACCCTTCTATGTTGGCCCTAGTGGTAATGCAGTTAAAATAAGCATTTCGGTTCTGATTTTGTTTTTTATATTTGACTTTGAAATGAAGTTAGAAATGCACATTTTAGACACACAGTTAGTTATTCACCCTTTGTGTTACCCATCCAGGTCAAAGTCTTGCTCATCCAGACCAGCTCCATCATGATGGAATGCTAGTCATCTATTAATAATCAGAATGTCACACTAATGAATAAAACATTATTTTGCAGAAAAATTTTTTGGGCAATTCAGTTACTAATGTTCGTTTATAAAAATTCAAAACAAAACACAACCTGCAAATTTATGTTAAAGTAATATTTCTGAAGGTCTAGTGTAGAATATAAATGCCACCCAGCGTGCTGTCTAGCAGTACAGGGATCTTAGTCACCTCCTCTCCTGCCTTTGCTTCTCGCTGTCCTCCCCCACCACACATGTGCTTAGTTGGGTTGGGTTCCAAAACTTTATTTATAAAACTAATTTAATTCATAAGGTTTATGAGGTTTAGGTTATTAGTACTGTGGAATCTAATGAGCATCCGTGGCAGCATGGCTGAAAAAGCATACATTTCATGTGTACCTTTCATTAAATACGGTCCTCTCACCATACAGCTTAAGGTAGTTATTTTCCTTAATTTTATAAGTGAGGAAACGAGGTTAAGAATACAGAGTTAACCAGGGGCCAAGCTTGGACTTGAGCCCAGTTTTCTAACTAAAAGCCCTATGTTCTTTTCACTGTAATATGCTGCCTTTCAACTGGAATGCATTTGCCATATGGTTGAAGGAACGACAGTGCCATTTAGCCTGGAGAATAGAAGACTATGTAGGGCATTGTTTCTCTTATAATTGAAATATTTGAAGAGCTTTCACATGGAAAGAGGGCTGGATTTATTTTGTGCTGCTTTGGCAGGTTCCCTAGTAAATGGTAGTTATAGTTGCACTGACATTTGGCTCCACGTACGAAAAACTGCCCAAGAATTGAAGAGGCAACTAGTGACAAAGCCTGTGGGGGTGTCATAGGACGATGGTTGGGGGACTGACCTTGATGCCTGCCTGGTCTTACTGAGGTCCTCTTCTTTGCCTCCTCCTTCTACACCCTTTCTTGCCTGAGCGCTTGGCTGGGCCCCCTCTCTTCTCTTCCTAATTTCATGCCTCTTCTCCCTTAAGCCACTCAGGCAAGTTTTAAATATGGGATGGCCCTTGATAGTAGTTAATGATGATTTTGTTTGATTGGTTCGTTTTTCTCACATATGCAGTATACACATTATTTTAAATAAAGTGACAGTGAAGTATGAATTTGGAATTTATAATTTTTTCCAATACTATTTCTTTTTTTTTCTTTTTTTCTTTTTTGGTATGCGGGCCTCTCACTGTTGTGGCCTCTCCCGTTGCGGAGCACAGGCTCCGGACACGCAGGCTCAGCGGCCATGGCTCACGGGCCCAGCTGCTCCGAGGCATGTGGGATCTTCCCGGACTGGGGCATGAACTCGTGTCCTCTGCATTGGCAGGCGGACTCTCAACCACTGCGCCACCAGGGAAGCCCTCCAATACTATTTCTGTAGTGATTTTTTTTAAGCAGGAAATAAAAATTGAAGAATATATCCTGTGATGGTAGGCTAAGAGGGGGATTTATTATGCAAGTATGAGAGTCTCTGCTGAAACGCTAACGCAGTGTTTACTTTGTTACCCAAGGTTCATTATCCTCAGGGATAACCACCCAGGGTTCCTATGCTGTTTCATTCCTCGTCGCATGTGATTGCATAGGTGCTGCACCTTGTCTGGCCAGGGAGTCCTTCAGGTGGAGAGAGGGTGGTCAGCAGCAGCGGGGTCTGTATTGACGCCAGAGAGTGACTTCTGTGAAGGGTTCTTAGTCTCTGAACATCTTTGCAGGTGAAGCTTCAGAGCATAGTGAGATCAAGAGGAAAAAGACCTGTTATCTCTCAAACAGCTGATTACTTTTTGCATAGCAGTTACTGGTTTCTTTGTCTTTTGTCTACATACTTTTTTTTTTTTTTTTAAATTGTCAGGAGCCTGGAGCTTAGATATATGTGCCATGCTGCGTCAGAAGCGAGCTTGGGACATTTCAGGTGATGGGGGTGGCTGGTGGCTGCACTGAGAAAGAGATTCCCTCAGGAAACAGGCAAGTGAGAAAGTGAGCCCAGCAAATTCCCCCGTGTAGGTTCAATGTGATGCTCTTTAAAACAGTTGATGTTACACCACTGTTACCTGGAGCCCTGAGAGCTGAAGCGTTTTGACTGTCCGAGTATCTAGCTAACCGAAGTTAGTGCAGGAGCCGAACATTCAGCTGGTGTCTGATGACGAGCAGTCCTCCTGGCCCCGCTTGAGTGCCTTCGGCGAGGGAAGGACCCAACCAGTTATAAGGCCGGTCGGTTGGTGTAGGGACATCGCTGATTATTAGTTGCCTCGGAATCTGTCGCTTGATAACTTTCACTCTCTAGTCCTATTCCTGCCTTCTGGACCTTTTGAAGTTTGAAAACGACTATTTTCACTTACCGAGATGAAAGTCTCACTTACTTGAGTTGTTTTCAGAGCTCTCTGGACTGGAGACAGGCTGGTTATTAGATTTTCTCCTCACAGTGTGGTTCTAGAACTGCACACAGTACCTTACCAGGTCCTCTGAGGAGGACAGTCTACCTGGGACTCCTGTCTTCCTGGATCCAGACAGTGTAAATCAGATGATTTATTTCAGCTCAGGACTGTATTGTTGCCCTTGGAAGAGCCCTGCTGTGCTGTGGGGACACTTTAAGCCCAAACTCCCTCTTCTGCTACAGAAGCAAGTCTTCCAGGGTCTGTCTTTCAGAGCTTTCCTCTTCCTGGGAACTTGTGGACAATAGGATCAGATTCTAACCTTTGACAGCACCTGCACCCTTCCAAAATCTGCTTCTCACACACATGAACAAAAGATAAATATGTGCGGTGACATATTAATTAACTAGGTGGTGGGAATCCTTTTACAATGTATATGTACATCAGTCGCCGTGATGTACATTTTAAATGTGTTACAGTTTTATTTATCAATTATATCTCGGTAAAGTTGAAAAAAATTTGAGGTGAAAACATCTTGCCTTCAAAAGGTCAGGGTTTCCTATTGAGACTAGTCACAGAGGTGCATTCCAGGTTTCTTACTTCTTATTTGTTCCCAGATGGTGTGCAAGGAGGTAGTGATCCCTGGGGTTAGACCACCTTATGTAGCGTGGCAGCTCGAGGGTGTCAGGACACCCGATGAGCTGAGGTTCCAGCTTCATAGGGACCTTCCTTCTTAGACTGCTTTGGCCTCCGGGGGAGGGCTGCATGCCCCTTTAATGCTAGGGTCTCCACAGTTTTCCACTAACCACAGTTGGTGAGAGTCTAAGTTGTCGGTTTTCTCCTCATCCCCTTCTGCCCCTCATCAGCTTTTTCTTCCTGATTTCTTTTTGAAATTCTGTTGTTTTGAGTTGGTATCTTTTTGACTTTCACTTATACTGGTAACACGTAAATGATGACATTGTGGTACAGGACAGACACATTATTCCCATGGCTTCCTTGAGCATTTCTTTCAGTACCCTATATTGCATGCTCTCTTTCCTAGCTGCTAGCCTGCCAGCCCGCTGTGAAAGATTGGAAGTGAATAGGGGGTCGTCAGCCGTCCCTTGTATACACGGGGACAGCATCGCCAAGGCCTCAATCTGTATAGTAACAAGGAATGTTTTGCTTACCTGCTTCCACATAAGCTGCTGGTAATGGTTAGGATTTGGAAAAGGGGAAAACATTCCTGAGATGGGGAATTTAGTCACCTGTAGTTCTATATGAAAGTCAACCCCCCAAAAAACAAAGGGACTTCCCTGGCACTCCAGTGGTTAAGACTCTATGGCGCGGCCAAAAAAAAAAAAGAAAAGAAAAGAAGAGGAAAGTCAAAGTCAACTGAGAGGTGGGGAAGGCATATCATTATAGTCTCAGTAGAGACAGAGACTGACAGGCTTTTTCTGTAAAGAGCCAGGTAGTAAATGTTTTTGACTTTGCAGGCCATATAGTCTCTGTTGCAACTAATCAGCACAGAAGTAGCCATAGAAATACATGAATGAATGAGTGTACCTGTGTTTCAATAAAATTTTCTTAGTGGATCTGAAAACTTGAATTTTGTATAGTTTTTGATGTCACAAAATACTCTTGATTTTTTTTTTTCTCCCCAACCATTTAAAAATGCAAGAAATAGGGCTTCCCTGGTGGTGCAGTGGTTGAGAGTCTGCCTGCCGATGCAGGGGACACGGGTTCGTGCCCCGGTCCGGGAAGATCCCACATGCCGCGGAGCGGCTGGGCCCGTGAGCCATGGCCGCAGAGCCTGTGCATCTGGAGCCTGTGCTCCGCAACGGGAGAGGCCACAACAGTGAGAGGCCCACGTACCGCCAAAAAAAAAAAATGCAAGAAATATTCTTAGTTTGTGGACTGTACAAAAACAAGTGATGAGCTGGATTTGGCCCATGGACTGTAGTTTGCTGTCTGTCCTCGGTCATAGGCAAACAGGAAGCAGAGAGGACTGATTAGAGGACCTGGGAAGCCAGGCCCAGAGTTTTTTCTGTTATTTTCTAATTTAATTAATAAAGAATCTTTTACAAAAATCCACAATACCTTTATCTCATCTTAAAAAAGCAACAATTCGGGGCTTCCCTGGTGGCGCAGTGGTTGAGAGTCTGCCTGCCGTTGCAGGGGACACGGGTTCGTGCCCTGGTCCGGGAGGATCCCACATGCCGTGGAGCGGCTGGGCCTGTGAGCCATGGCCGCTGAGCCTGCGCGTCCGGAGCCTGTGCTCCGCAATGGGAGAGGCCACAACAGTAAGAGGCCTGTGTACCACACACACACAAAAAAGCAACAATTCAAAAAGAAGAAAGATGCAAGGATAGAAGGGATTGAAAGCATGCAGAAAGGTTCAGAGAGAGATGTGTGTCAGTCAGGAGGTGTGATGAAAGGCCAGTGGGGAGACTCATACTGGGCAAGGGAGCGAGTGAGGAGAGGGCTGGACACCAGGGACAGAGGAAGGGCAAGTCCAATTAGTGACCCGCTGAATGAGGAAGGCAAAGGAAGGCCTTGCTGAGTTAGACCCCACGGGGTGACAGCAGCAGTGGTTAGGCCCCAGAGGGGGTGGCACACACCTGCAGTGGACCGTGGAGTTTTTAGTTGTCTGGAAGATGGAGTGGAGCAGAACAGCCCTGGGGACTGTCCTGGGGGGAGAGACCCCTTCTCTTCTGCTGGTGGTGTGAGGAGTTGGAAAGAAGAAATAAGAAGTTAGGGTACGGGGAATTCACCTCTGTGATGTAGCGAGGATAGCAGTGTGCTGTTTGGTGTGGTTCCTGTAGCAGTCCTGTGTAGGAGCTCTTAGCCTCCACCTAGAGGTGCAAGGACTGAAGTTTGGACGTGAGTAACATGCCCAGAGCCACATAACAAGTAAGTGGTGGAGCTGGCACTTGAACCAGGTTCTGCCGGAATAATCTGGGTTCTTTCCACTAGACTGTGAATTCCTGAGTGCACAGCCGCAGTGTCCCAGGCTGCTAGTTGGAGATCTGCCTTCTGGCACCATGCTCTGTGTTTAGTGTTATGGCCCAGAACAATGCTGCTCTTCTCTCTCTCATAAAAATCTGTTTGTGTTTTGAAGTCCTTAGAAGGGATGGTTGTTTGTTTTTTTTTGTTTTTGTGGTATGCGGGCCTCTCACTGTGGCCTCTCCCGTTGCAGAGCACAGGCTCCAGACGCGCAGGCTCAGTGGCCATGGCTTACGGGCCCAGCCGCTCCGCAGCATGTGGGATCCTCCCGGACCGGGGCACGAACCCGTGTCCCCTGCATCAGCAGGCAGACCCTCAACCACTGCGCCACCAGGGAAGCCTGTTTTTTGTTTTTTTTTTTTTTCAATTTATTTTTGCCTGCATTGTGTCTTTTTTTCTTTTTCAATTAATTAATTAATTAATTAATGGCTGCATTGGGTCTTCGTTGCTCCGCATGGACTTTCTCTAGTTGCTGCGAGTGGGGTCTACTCTTCGTTGCGGTGCGTGGGCTTCTCATTGCAGTGGCTTCTCTTGTTGCAGAGCATGGGCTCTAGGGGCACGTGGGCTTCAATAGTTGTGGCAGGCGGGCTCAGTTGTGGCTCATGGGCTCTAGAGCACAGGCTCGGTAGTTGTGGCGCACGGGCTTAGTTGCTCCACGGCATGTGGGATCTTCCCGGGCCAGGGCTCGAACCCATGTCCCCTGCATTGGCAGGCGGATTCTTAACCACTGAGCCACCAGGGAAGCCCAGATGGTTGTTTTTAAAGCTGAAATAGTTAAATTACTCATTTGCAGTAAATCAGATTAGGTAAGCAGTGTTCTCAGAGACAGGATTTGGTAATTTTGGGGGTAATATTTTAAACCTAAGAAATAGTTTTGAAGGATTAGAATCTGAAGAGTCCCATCTGCTGAGTTTGGGGTGAGCTGCTGTACAGTTTGTATGAGAGTCTATTATTCTTTTTTTTTTAAAGATTTTTAATTAATTAATTATGGCTGCGTTGGGTCTTAGTTGCGGCACGCGGGATCTTCGTTGACGCATGCAGGATCTTTTTGTTGCTGCGCATGAGCTTCTCTAGTTGTGGCGTGCGAATTTTCTCTTCTCTAGCTGTGGTGCGCAGGTTCCAGAGCACATGGGATTTGTAGTTCGTATCACGCAGGCTCTCTAGCTGTGGTGCGCAAGTTCTCTAGTTGGGGCCACGGGCTTAGTTGCCCGGTGGCATGTGGGATCTTAGTTCCCAGACCAGGGATCCAACCCACATCCCCTGCATTGGAAGGTGGCCCACTGGACCACCTTCCAATGAACCACCAGGGAAGTCTCCATTACTCTTTTTTTTTTTAATTTATTTATTTTATTTATTTATTTTTGGCTGCGTTGAGTCTTTGTTGCTGTGTGTGGGCTTTCTCTAGTTGCAGTGAGCGGGGGCTACTCTTGGTTGTGGTGTGCGGGCTTCTCATTGTGGTGGCTTCTCTTGTTGCAGTGCACGGGCTCTAGGCGCCCGGGCTTCAGGAGTTGTGGCTCGCGGGCTCTGGAGTGCCGGCTCAGTAGTTGTGGCACACGGGCTTAGTTGCTCTGTGGCATGTGGGATCTTCCTGGACCAGGGCTCGAACCCATGTCCCCTGCATTGGCAGGCGGATTCTTAACCAGTGCGCCACCAGGGAAGCCCTATTACTCTTAATGTGTTACTAGTAACCTGTTACTGAAGCTCCGAGTTTGCTAAATCAGGTAACATTGTTCTGACATTTTACTTGTTAAAAATTAGAATGAAGCATTAGGAAGAAACATTTATTTTACACATTCTATTTTCTTGATACCCTGTTGGTTGCATTGCATTGAAATTCTGACACGTAATTAAGTTCGGTGCTTGGACTTTGGAATACATTACTCACGCAGTAAAGACAAACAGCATGATACTAAATTGGCAACAGCAAAGTCAGTGTAATTGAGTTATATGGTGAGTCTCACATTTTCACAGGGATGGGTGCACCATGACATCTGGAACTCAGAAGGAAGTGCTTGCCATGGTTTTCCTCTCTTTTCCTCTTACATCCTCATCCTGCCACTGATAAGTGAGTAGAAGTTCTACCCCCAGTTGCAGGATGTGGTGTGACAGGCTGTGAACTGGGTAATAGGTGTCTCGAGAGCGCTTCCAGGATTTCCTTCTAACACGCTTGTCCTTTCAGCAGTGGCTTGGGCTCTTCACATCCTAGCTCTGATTTTGTCTGTCTGTTTGGTTCCTTTCTCTTTGTAGTTCTTAAATGATGCCTTTGGCACTGGCCCTGCCTCGCCTCCTCTAGGCGCCTCCTCTATGCGCCTTGTGGTCCTGGTGAGGCAGAGAAGCCTCCACGTGGCTGCCCTGAGGGCGTGTTGATGGTGCTGGAGGGACAGTCTGGGGGCGGGGCTTCGTGTGACCCAGGTCCTCTGAGCTGGGCTTTGAGGGATTTGAGCTGCTTGTCCTCCAAGATTGCTTTGAAGGAGGAGGGAGTTTTCAACCAGTGGACACTGGACTTGGGGGAATAACGCGCCCGTGGGAGGGAGCTGCGCGAGGCGGGCAGAGGGCCCAGCACAGGGATCTGGTTTCATGAAAGAAACGTGCTGCTCTAGACCCCAGCTGCTGGAGAGAGCCCTGGAGAGTGGCTTTGGAGTTCTGGGTCGGGCTGTTTTGTGGAGGACTGACTGTCGAGCTCTGTGGTTCGGGCTTAATATTCTTGCTGTTCTCTGTGTAGCTTCTGCCCATCGTTCTCGTCCCGGTTCACCTTGTGTCTCGTCCCCGTGTTCTGCTCCCTCCTCTCCTGGCGCTGCCCTTTCCTCCCTGTTGGCCGGTCTGTGTGCAGGGCCTAGGGTTGCCAGGTAAGATACAGGATGCCCACCTACCATTTAATTTAGGGTAAAGAATGAATATTTTTTAGTCTTAAGTATGTCTCAAATGTTGCTGGGATGAAATACAGTGAGATGGGTGCTGTGGTCACAGTGCCTGGAGCAGAGTCTTGGCATGATGTGGGAGAAGACCGTAAGGGGCTGTTGGGGCGGGATGGCCGAGTGGAAGTGTAGGTGTTGGAAAGAGCGTGGCTGCGTCAGACAAGGGGTGGGGAGAGGGTGGGAGCGGGGCGTTTGGCCTGCGTCAGACAAGGTGTGAGGAGAGGGTGGGAGCGGGGCGTTTGGCCTGAGGCAGGTAGGCGGGCGCCTGGAGAGGTTGGGGGGCACCGGGATTTGGTTCGCCGGGTTGTGATTCTTCCCTGACACAGAAGGAGCTGGAGCAGGGCTGGCAGGGGTGGTGGGCACGGAGACGAGGGGATGCTGTCAGCTAAGACCTGCGCTCGGGGGCCGGGACGAGTCTCTACCATGGCTCAGTGTCTCACTGTGCAGGCCGCACCTGAGATTGAGGAAGACAGCCTAGGGAGCTACCCTGCTGTGGTGCTGTCGTGGGACATCTGGAGTCAGACCTGTTCAGACCTCTACCCTTGGCATCGGCCAGCTGTGGGAGGCTCAGGTGATCCTTTTCACGGTTGCCCTGAGGTCATCCTTACCTCTCAAGGTGAAGGAGGGTTGAATGAAATGCTGTGTGTGTGGTATCCCCAGCACAGTGCTTGGCATGCAGGGGGCCCTCAGGGTTTAGTTCCCTGCTTTCCTTCTTGCCAGTGAGGTTTCAGATGGACTGGAGAACAGTGGATTTTCGCCATCCATTTGGGATTGTTGGTCTGCCAGGCAGGACACCACAGAAGGAGGTGCAGGTCAGCAGTGGGTCCCTGTGACTCTCCTTACATTTCATTCTGGGAGATCAGAGAGAGCCTTCTTTGAGCTGTCTGTCCTTTCCCAGAAAATGTGGATGGAAATCAAGGGTGTAAGAGGCCCCATGTCATACACGTTCCCTGCTCTTTCAGTCAATTCTGTTGAGTTGGCTTTCTCAGCTCAACACAATGTGCAGATGAGACTGTATTTATAGTCTGCTGCAGAAAGACAAACATCTCCCTTCCCTCCTCGGTTTAAACCAATCTTTTCATGCCAGAGTTTTTCAGCCTTGACACTATTGATTTTGGGGGCCCTATAGTTCTTTGTTGCGAGGAGTATCCAGTGCATTGTGGGATGTTTAGCAGTATCCCTGGACTCTCACCCAGTTGTGACAACCAAAAATGTCTACTGACAGTGCCAAATGTCCCCTAGAGGGCAGAATTACCCACTGTTGAGACCACTACCTTATACTCAGTAGATATAAGAAAAAAGTACTCCTTAGTAATTTTTATTGCTTTTCATGTTATCTAATCAGTGAAGTGCTTATTGAAAAAAGATTTCAATTTTTATTAAACTGAATTCAAATTCTAATCTGTTTTAACTTGTTTAGTTTGGAAAGACTTTCTTTGTGCCATTGGCAAAACATTTCTCAAATCTAAAATTTTTAGCTTATTATTAAAGGGTTTATTACATTGTTACATTTGAATGATTAGTAAAATAACAAAAGAGAATGTTTCATTTTGTATTTCAGATCACAGTTTGTTATAAATGTACAAATATATTGAATTGATATTTTTAATTAAAAATATGGCTGACAGTTAATTTTATGAATACAGTATTGTGCAATTTTGTAACTGCCTGCCAGAAATCTGAGCATAAAGCCATGGTTTGAAGGGGCCATGAATAAACATTTTCTTTTTGTAAATATGGCTGAAGAAGGAGAGGAGACTCAAAATTTCTTGCATTCTGGGAGTTTGAACTTTGGGAACCAATTTGTTTTGGACTAAATCTGGAAAAACCATTTGTGTACTATAGCCAGAAATTCTTTTAGGCTGTCCTTTTCCAGCCTTGTCACTTGTCTGGAATGTTAAGTATCAGCAGTAGTTTAACGGCCTTTTAGCGCCTTGTATTAAAAAGATCTCCAGAAATGGATCTAAAGAGGTCCTAGTATAAGATTAGGGTTTTTTCGTTGTTGTTGTTATTTTTTTCAAAGCAGTAAGAAGGAGAAGACTTATGGTTCTAAGTTTGAAAAATGCAGGGAGCTTCTAGTTGTTTCTAAATATTTCCTTGTGTTAAATCTTGCAGAGTAATAGAAATCATAAATTAGTATGAGTGGGTTTTTCTGTGGGAAATAGAATTGCGCTTTTGGATTTTTGTTGCTGATAATTAACTCTTTTTTTCTAGTATCCTGTCTATCAGTAGTTGTGGTTTAGTGAAAAGAGTTCAGACTTTGGGCAAACTCCTTACTTCTGTAGCCTCAGTTTCTTCCTCCTTTCCAGGCACATAGGGTGGTTTCGAATCAAATGTGCTGGTGCTGGGCAGCACCGCCCTCCCCCAGGCAGCTTGCTCTGGCATTTACACAATAGCAACATCAACAAAGTGTCTCACCCTCCTCATCACCCTCTGACTCTGTGCCCTTCACAAAGCCAAATTTTTGAAACGTTCTTCCTTCATCTCCTACTCAACTTTTTCTCCCATTCCAGTGAGGTCTGACTTTGCCCCGTCCTTCCACTTGGAGCTGTGTCGGCCCTGCTTGCCATCTCCTCCTTCTGGCCGACTTCAGTGTCCACTTGGGCACCTTCTGTAGATTCGCCCCCAGGCTCCCTTCACCCAGCATTGCCAGGCAGAGAGGAGGTAGCTGTGAGGGGAAGGGGTGGAAGTTGGAGAGGAACTGCTTTTTCCTTTTCCTTCTTCTGTGGCCACAAGGGCGTTTGGAGGGGAGTGCACACGTGGGGCTGGAGGTGGAAGTGAAGGAGAGGTCCCTCTGAAGGCCGCCTTTCCTCAGTGCCGGAGTTTGCATCATTGGCTTCTGGGAGCAGGTAGAACCACCATATTAAATGTGCACATTAGTTGATAATCACACCCTAATTTTAGGCATGAAGTAAAATCTGTCTTAAAAATGAGAAGACATCATGTTATAATAAAAATAAACATTTAAAAGACACAGATAATAGAGAACAAAGCACTGATTAGCAGTGGGGAGAGGGATGGGGGAGGGGCAATATAGGGGTAGCGGGGTAAGGAGGTACAAACTGTTAGGTATAAAGTAAGCTGCAAGGATATATTGTGCAACATGGGAAGTATAGCCAATTTTTTTTTTTTTTTTTTTGCGTTACGCGGGCCTCTCACTGCTGTGGCCTCTCCTGTTGTGGAGCACAGGCTCCAGACGCGCAAGCTCAGCGGCCATGGCTCACGGGCCCAGCCGCTCCGCGGCATGTGGAATCTTCCCGGACCGGGGCACAAACCCGTGTCCCCTGCATCGGCAGACGGACTCTCAACTGCTGCACCACCAGGGAAGCCCTAGCCAATATTTTATAAGTATAAATGGAGTATAACCTTTAAAAATTGTGAATCACTATTGTACGTCTGTAACTTAAATAATGTTGTACGGCAACTATACTTCATTTAAAAATGGACATTAAAAAATAAGCTTTTAAAAATTTCCAGTAAGCTCCTTAGTCAGTAAGCATGGAAGTATTTTGAGCAGTAATGGACTTTTGTATTTAGATTCAGGCTAAGCACAGAATCACATGCCCGAAGGCATCTCCCTGGCCCCTCTCCTTCATGTCTCTGTCTCTTGCACCTTGAATACACGCCCACTTTCACATGTGCAGTGTTTTGACCTGGCAAAGCTCAGACTTTTGTTTGAGTAAGCCTTGCCTTTTTCAGTGGAGTCCACTCCAAGTCTATCTTTAAAATGTACACCTTTAAACGCACTTTCTGGTAGTGTGTTGCAATTCACAATAAGAAAGTTTAAAAAAAATGTATATGTTGAGGAATTCAGTATAAGAAGTCTATTGCATTATGATTTATTTAATTAAAACATTTCTTATTGAATTTCTTTTCAACGTTTTGTTTGGTTTTGTAGAAGTCGTGATTTTATCAATTGGTTATTGGTTTTGATCCATTTAGTAGCAACCTTTACTTACAGACTTATTTATTTATTTTAATTAATTTAATTAATTTATTTATTTTTGGCTGTGTTGGGTCTTTGTTGCTGGGCACAGGCTTTCTCTAGTTGCAGCGAGTGGAGGCTACTCTTCGTTGAGATGCGCAGCCTTCTCATAGTGGTGGCTTCTCTTGTTGTGGAGCACGGGCTCTAGGCGCACGGGCTTCAGTAGTTGTGGCATGCGGTTCAGTAGTTGTGGTGCATGGCTTAGTTGCTCCGAAGCATGTGGGATCTTCCCGGACCAGGGCTCAAACCCATGTCCCCTGCATTGGGAGGTGGATTCTTAACCACTGCGCTACCAGGGAAGCCCCACACTCCAATTTAGTTTGCTAAATTTCAATTTTCCCTTGACAGTGTGATTCCTTCTCAGTGTTTTAGTCTCTTCTTAATTTAAAATTTTAATATGATCCCTACATTTTGAATATGGAGTTTATGAAATAAGAGATAAATGTATTTAGGTTGCTTGGATTGAAACCTTTTTTTGAATTTTAGTAGGATATTATCAATATATAACATAAAAACATCATAGCTAATAAGCAATTTCCTTTTTTAAAAAAGTTTTCATTCCTGGTTCTTGAGGTATAAATTGTGAAATAGAATATTTGAATTTTTGAGTGATCCTAATCCATCCTCCTCGCCTATAAACAAGGCTCACAGAGTTCGCATGACTTGCTTGGGGTCATGAAGGCATGCCAGGCCTGAGCCACAATCCAGGTCTCCTGATTAGCGTTCCAGGGAACTCCCTACCATATATTTTCAGTGCTTCCTGATACGTAATTTTCAGTGGGAAAGAACCAGAAGCAAGTGTTGTTTGTTGACATCTGTGTGCCACAGTGTATAATTAAATGAAGTAGTGAGTAAAAATAATCTTTAGTCATTCTTTATGAAGGGTTTGTCTGACAGAGTGTCTTTTGAGTTGCTGCTTTTATTTTAATAAGGCATTAGTCATACTTGGGGCATGCAGTGTGTTGTTATAGACTACGATAGCTCACATTTATGTCATCATTACTGTGGGCCACCCTGCTAAGCACTTTAGGTTCATTATTTCATTTAATCCTCCCAAGATCCTTATAAGGAAGGTAGTATTATTACCAGCCCATTTTACATATGAGGAAACTGAGATTTCAGAGAGGTTAAGTAACTTGCCGAGGGATACAGATTTGAACAGACATGGTGGGTGGGGCAGTCTCCAGATACTGTAAAAAAAGCACAGTGGATTTATAAGTTATCAATAAAATAACAATTCCTTTTTTTTTTTTTTTTTCTGGCTGCTCCACCCAGCATGTGGGATCTCAGTTCCCTGATGATCAGGGATCAACCTGTGCCCTCTGCAGTGGAAGCCCAGAGTCTTAACCACTGGACCGCCAGGGAAGTCCCCACAATTCCATTTAAATAGTTTTAAATAGCAATACATTTAGTGTAACAGAGGGGACAAATGATTCTACTTGGAGGTGAATAGGAGGTGCATAGAGGAGTTCAAAGGAAGAAGTGGTGACCCATCGGGATTCTTGTGTGTCTACAGGTGGGAGGATTAGGGACCACCCCTGTAGTTAACACCAAGGGCTCCTGTCCCGCACTTTGCCAGGGCTGAAGGTGCTTCTTGGTGAGGGATGGCCTCAGAGCTCCTTCGTGGTTTCCAGGACAATCTGTGTTCTCCTTTGCTCAGGGAGGAGCCTTCTTGTTGCAATATAATGACAGTTAAGATAAATTCTTAAGGTCCTTTTGGCATTATTTCTGAAACTTGATTCGTGTGTTTTTCGTGGGTGGATGGTTGGGGAGGGTGGAGTTTCTGAATCACTGAAAGAAATTGCCATCCCTGCTCTTGGATTGTTGCACCATTTTTCTGACCTTTGAGCCCTGGTGAAAAAACTTCTGGAATGAGTGTGTTGGGGTTTTTGTTCTCTTTCTTGGTCTACACATGTTATTTTGTACAATAACTATAAATTAGGTTTTATCAGCTCCTCTTTATAGGAGAGGAAACATTTGCAAACATATGAAGTGATGAAGTGATTTGCCTGCAGTCACAGCTTGTGTGGCAAAGCTGGAGTGTGAACCCAGCTCTCCTGACTTGAAGTTCAGTGCTGTGCTGCTGTTCTGAGGCCCGGGGTCGGGTGGGGGTGTGGTGACACATCGCAGAGCCTGTTCACCGCTCTGTTCTCTACTTGTAACATTA
The DNA here is from genome assembly GCF_951394435.1 of Stenella coeruleoalba. Classification (NCBI taxonomy): domain Eukaryota; kingdom Metazoa; phylum Chordata; class Mammalia; order Artiodactyla; family Delphinidae; genus Stenella; species Stenella coeruleoalba. The sequence goes on along the minus strand of NC_137160.1, from coordinate 64,808,948 downwards.
CCATCAGCTGCGTGAGGTGTATTAGGATTTTGGAGTCAGGAGGTACCTTTGAGATTCCTTAGAATTCAGCCTTTTATTGTAGGTCAGGATCCTGGTTGGACAAGTGACTTAAGATTGAAGACAGTGCTTTTTAGAGAAGAACTAATGGGTTTCAAATTGAAGTCAAAATTTAAAAATAGGGCTTCCCTGGTGGTGCAGTGGTTGAGAGTCCGCCTGCCGATGCAGGGGACACGGGTTCGTGCCCCGGTCCGGGAAGATCCCACATGCCGCGGAGCGGCTGGGCCCGTGAGCCATGGCTGCTGAGCCTGCGCGTCCGGAGCCTGTGCTCCGCAACGGGGGAGGCCACAACAGTGAGAGAGGCCCGCGTACCGCAAAAAAAAAAAAAAATTTAAAAATATCTCAAAGGCTGGACCTTAAGCTGAATTTGACCAAATGATAATTTTAACAGATACAGGTGTAAACTTTTTCAGAATATAAATTGCACAACTATGAAATGGAGAAAAGTGGAGTGTTTACTGTTCAGTTTCTTTAACGTTTCTGTGTGTTTGAAAATTTTCATAATAAAATGTTATCAGAGAAAAGCAGCTTAGCAGCAGTTTGTGTGAAAGAGGCTTTGTAGTGTTAGGTAACCATGAACTCTGGAGGAGCCTCTGGTAGCTCCTGGCCAAACAGGGTTTTTTCTTAGATTAAGTTGAGAAGTTCAGTGTCTAGATGGAGAAAGTAATAGTCGGCTGGGTGCTGTGCTTGCAGACCAGGTCCTCCTCCTGTCTGTGCCAATGGCACAGGTGTGCGAAGTCTGGAGTAGGGGCTGGAGACTCTCAGACCGACGGGGGGGAAGGGCAGACTTATCAAAGCGCTGTGCTGGTCCTCAGATCCTGGGAGAGCTGTGGGCTGAGGGTACCTTTGAGTATGGCTCTCAGATTCAGGTCAGAGGAAAGGAGTTGCAGGGAAGGAGATGCCCTTCTGGCCCCTCTCCCTGAGCCCCCATATGGTGTCCTTCAGTCCATCCTCTGCAGCACCAGGTTTCTCTTTAGGAAGGACACATCCAATCAGAGCGGCACTGCCTTCAGTCCTCAGTGCTGTGTGTCAGACCGAAACCCTTCCCCGCTGGTCGTCACTGTGACGTTTCTCTGTTTGAGCAGGCCCAGGTCTTCAGGGGGCCCGTGCTTTCTTAAACCTCTGACCTGTACCTCCCTCCCTGTTCTGCAAGGGCAGAACCAGGGACGATGTCCCCCTGCTCTCCCCATACCCTGTACATGTATGTCCCTCATGTTTGCAGTAGGTTCATCAAGGATGGAGACCTGTTCACTTATGCACCTCATTCTTCCCCTAGACTGTGAGCCCCTGGAAGATAGGTATTTTTGTCTTAATCAGCTTAGGATGTCCATCTATTTATTTATCCTTGTTTCACTAGATTCCCAGAGAATTGACGTTTGGCTTGTCTTGGCACAAAATAAGTGTTCAGTGACTGTTAAGTAATGACTTGCTTCCTAACTTAGTAGTCAGTATGCTCCATTTTTTGTCAGTGGTGCTCCATGTGGGGTTTCCTATAAGCGGCCTCCAAGATATTTTCCATTTTTAAGAGTCTGTAGTTTGATTTTTAGATAGTATTTTACCTGCCATGTGTGGAAGGTAAGAGATGGCCCTTTGTTTTCCTTATGTGGCCTCCTTATACATGTAAAGGAAACTCAAGCTTCCTGTGTGGCTGCGGCTATGTAATTAGCTTTAGGCAGGGCTTCTGGAGCTGTAAATCCTGTACTGGGACATCCTGGTAAGAGGTCCAGCCACCCAGACTGCAGCCTTCACACTGAATGCAAGCTTATTTGTGTAAATGAGAGCAGTTGTGCCTCTGCCCTTGCCTAACAATTATTTTAAATAAAAAAGTAGCAGCCCTCTATAAATGAATATGATTATAGCTAAGGTTTTTACTTTTACAGCTGTAACATAATACATACTGATTTAGACCTGGTAATAAGTTTTCTAAAATCTATCCAAAAGGTCGGTTTTATATTAAATAACATGGTAATTAGCACCTTCAAAATGAAAGATATTGGTCAAGAGTACCAGCACTGACTGATAGGACAAGTAGTAAGTCTAGAAGGGGCAGATTGAGCAGTATAATTTTAGTGTTGTTACATTTTGTTCATCTCTTGTGAAATCTTCATTGAGATAAAAATTGCCGGTTTCTGAGGAAGTGCTTGTGTATGGTTGCATTGGAGGCCATATGGATTGGCGGGCAGGGTGAGGGGTTTGGATTGAGACTACTGTCACTAAAGAATGGTTGACCCAGGGAGAGTTACATCATCAGCGCCCACCTGTGGGGATTCAGGGACCTGTGCTGGGTGTGGCGCAGCTGGGGCATGATGCCTGTCCATGGGAGGGGCTTGCGGCCTTCAGTGTCTTTCCCTATTTGGGGAGCAGTGCATATATTTCGATGTTTTTAGTTTAAGAAATATTTAATATCTTAAGAAATATTATTTGAGAAATACATGTGACACACTCCTTGGATTATTGTTATTTGAGATTATTCTTAGCATATGTAGAGAGACAGCATCCATCCTGTTTTTGTGAGGAGAGCTACTTTTTCTTCCCCCCCACACCTTGATTTCACTGGACTAGAGGTTGTGGTGGGTGCCTATGTGACACCCTCGTGCGGGCCGGGGAGGCGTAGTGGTAACTTCCATCGCACTCCTTTTCGCAGTCAGACCCTGGAAGTGCTGCATGCTGTGTTGTCCTCTCCCTCCACTCTGCATCTCTCCCAGGCCTGGGGCTCCAGGGAGGGTCTGGGCCAACGATTCCTGCTCCTTAACCTGATGTGGGGGACCAAGGTCTCTGGTGAATTATCACCTGTTTTGGAGGATCCTTGTCCTTAATAGGGGTCATTTTAGAAAATTGTGGAAGCTTTTTTGACTGTCTCAATGGTTGGTGGAGACTGTTGATATTTAATAGGTAGGGGCCCTGGAAGTGTAGACTCAATGAAGTGACAGTTCTGCAGAATGAAAACTTATCCTGAGATCTGCAAAACTTTGGAATATCTTGCTGAATAATTTATGTGGATAGAAAAAAAAAACCTGTTTATGACTGAGCCTAGAATCTTATTCCATCTTACACAAAGAAAGCATTTTTTTAACATACTTTTTGGTATATATGGAATTTTCCAGGGTTGTAGTTACTGTAGACATTGAGGGGAAATTGTTTTGTTCTCAGCTATGAAGTACATTAGGGTTCTCCAGAGAGATGGAACCAATAGGACGGAACCAACCTTATTATAAGGAGTTGGCTCACATGCATATGGGGGCTGAGGAGTCCCAAGATCTGCAGTTGGTAGGCTGGGGCCCCCGGAGAGCCGCTAGCGTAAGTTCCAGTCTGAGAGTTGGAGTCCAAAGCCAGGAAAAGACTGACATCCCAACTCAAGAAGTCAGTCAGGAAGAGTTCCCTCAGACTCCAGCCTTTTTGTTCTATTCAGGTCTTCGATTAGTTGGATGAGGCCTGCCCACATTAGGGAGAACACCTGCTTCACCCAGCGTATGAATTCAATCATTAATCTCCATCAGAAACACCCTCACACCCAGAATACTGTTTGACAAAATGTGTGGGTGCCCTGCAGCTCAGTCAGGTTGGCATAAGATGAGCCGTCACACCAAGCGTGGTTCCCGCTTTTAGAAAATCACATTCTGGAGAGCGTGCATGGAGATGGCATGTATCTGAGTTGCCAGGACCTCGTGCCCAAGTCAACACTGTAACTGTCAGATTCACAGTGATTCAGCTTAGAGCTGTTCATTTCTGACTGTTTTATTCCTAGTATAGTCTGGCTTGAACAGTTACGTGTCAAAGTTTGTATTTATTTTATTTTATTATTTTTTATAAATTTATTTATTTATTTATGGCTGCGTTGGGTCTTCGTTGCTGCGTGCGGGCTTTCTCTAGTTGTGGCGAGTGGGGGCTACTCTTACTTGCGTTGCATGGGCTCCTCATTGCAGTGGCTTCTCTTGTTGCGGAGCATGGGCTCTAGGCGTGTGGGCTTTGGTAGTTGTGGCACGAGGACTCAGTAGTTGTGGCTCGCAGGCTCTAGAGCGTAGGCTCAGTAGTTGTGGTGCATGGGCTTAGTTGCTCCGCGGCCTGTGGGATCTTCCTGGACCAGGGCTTGAGTGTCCCCTGCATTGGCAGACGGATTCTTAACCACTGAGCCACCAGGGAAGCCCAGCAGGCGGATTCTTAACCACTGTGCCACCAGGCAAGTCCTAGTAACTCTGTGTTTAACCACTTGAGGAACTGCCAGACTATCTTCCAAAGTGGCTGCACCATTTTGCAAGCAGTGCTTGACTCTTCCAATTATTCCGCATCCTCTCTAACATTTGTTACCATATATCTTTTTGATTATAGCCACCCTGGTGGGAGGGAAGTGGTAGTTCATTAGGTTTTAACTCTGGGACAGAGACAGCAGCAGGAAAGGGACAGTCTGTTACGTTGTCCAGTATGGTGTCTACCATGTAACTTTATTTTTAAAAAGATTAAAATTTAAATTTTAGTTCCTCAGTCACACTAGCCACATTTCAAGTGCTCAACAGCCCCAAGTAGCTAGTGGCTACTGTATTTCGGATAGCACAGATGGATACCAAACATTTTCATAGTTGCAGTAAGTTCTGTTGGATTGTGCTGGTCTAGAAAAAGTTAATTTGACAGCAGCTGGAGGAGTAGGCACAGAATGGGAGAGGGTCTGAGTAGTGTAGGAAGGAGTGCAGGCGTGGAATTTGGAGCAGAGAAGAAAGAAACTTTGGGGAGCCATTTACAAGATATGAGACTTAGAAAAAAGATAAATACAAAGGGAAAGTGAGACGTTGAAGGAAAGGTTCTTAGGAACTTGATTTTTCTACAAAATCAACTTAGTGATGGGTCCAATCTAATTCCTTAATTTTACAGGTAGAAAAGCACAAAGTTGCCAGTTGGCAGGGATTAGCATAACTGTGGTGCACGTGTTGTGGGAAGCCGCTCGTGTCTGTCTTGGTCATTTTCAGTGTCCTCTGGGAACCTATAAGGAGCAGCTTGGTGGAGCTAAACTAGAGGGAGTGCCAACTCTGGGCTGAGTGCTCCAATGGGACAGGGAAGTAGAAAGCAGAAGGCTTCAGGGCAAGCAGACGGGTGATTTTATTGTCAGCAATTACAGCATTTTCTGGAAGGAAGAACCAGGAAGTTGGGAGAAGGCTGGAGAGGAGACTGAGGTCTCGCTGTGTTTTGCTTGGTGTCAAAAACAGTGTTCTTTTTGCTCCGAGGCCTTATCACGGTGAGGGTGGAGTGGAGCCCCCTTTGCCCTGTCTCACTGTTCTGCCACCAAACCAGTTGGTACAGTTTCTGTTACGTCAGGCAAGATAAATCTGGAGCGTTCGAATACAGTCTAGGTGAAGTGTTCATTGAAGCTATTGGAATGAGCCTTTTCTTTTCCAAAAGGCTATTCTGTAAGTTTCTCTTTATTTTTATTAGTGTGTAGAAATCTTCCTAAAATAGACCAACTTCTTTTTTGTGCTCAGTGTAGTTTCTCAGCGTCATCGTACATAAACTTCCTTACGTTCACAGTAGGCTTTCATTTTTGTTAGTCGTATTATTTACTTTACCCAGACCAGGCCAATGTGTCTTTCCAAACATGATACTACGGTAGAGACTGCTTTTCTAGCTCAGCTGATAGAGGTATGTTGAAGGGTTTTTCTGGCCGTAGTTCTGTGTGTGGCCAGTGTTATTCCAGGTCCTCTAAGCTTGAAATTGAGTCTGTTCCACTTAGGCGAAAGGTTTGCTGTCATGGTTTTAAGGTTGTAAAAGAGTGCCCTTACTTTCTGAACCAAATATTGAGGCTTATATTCTTATAAGGCATTTTGATGCTTCCTCTTGATAAAAGAGATATACTGGGAAATATATTTAGATCCTGAATGTTGGAGTTTCTGGGCTGTTTTGCTGGTTTATGTGGAAATATCACAACAAATATTTGAAGTTAGGACTGTGCTGGATAATTTGGAAAGTGTGCTCACCTTAGAGACCTGCAAAGTGGCTCATTCTCAAGTGCCAGGATGATTATTGCTTCACTAAATGTACTGTGCGTTATTGTTTTTACTGAGAGAACTAGAATGTAGAAAATAATTTCAAGTTAGTGTTCAAGAAGGAAGCCTTGAAAACAGGGTGCATTCTGATTAATAAGTCTAAGAATTTTTCATCCTTTATTTTCTGTAGCGACATCGAGCTTTCAAACATTTTTATTTAGTTCATGGTAAGATCCTTCAAAAACAAATTTTTAGAGAGCTTTCTTACAGTTTTGTTCTCAGTATAATTTATCTCCATTTATCTCCACAGATTTGCTTGTAAATGCATTACGAAGAGGCAGCCCAGAATGAAGAAAACAAGCAGGAGTGTTGGCTCAGTGCCTAAGGTGTCTGGGATAAGCAAAGCGCAAACAGCAGACAAAACGAAACCCGAAAACAGCTCTTCAGCATCTGCAGGAGGCAAACTCATAAAACCTGGAACAGCAGCTTCGTTGTCAAAGGTATTTACGTGGTTGTGTTTAAATATGTGATGAATTGTAGGAGGAGTGAGTCTTCATATGATGTTTGATTTATCACATAAACGTTATTTAGGATTCACCCTCTTCAAAGAGAGTTCACGTTGTGGTGGACTTAATTGGTGTTTGGTCGGTCTTTACGAATGAAACCAAGTAGCAGGCTTACTTGTGAGCAAATCGCTGTGCCGGTGTGGGAGAGCCTGCCTTCAAGGAGCTTGTGGAGGAAAGGATGGAGGCAAGTCACTGGCACGAACAACTAAAATACAAGTGAAAAAGTCAGATGCCCTGGGAGAGCAGGAGAGTAGCGTAAACAGTTTCAAGTAGGAAAATATTGTTTCTGCCCGAGAAGGCTTAATGAAAAGAGCATGTGCATGAGGTCTTAAAGGATGGCCAGTATGACATTCCTGAAACCCCTGAACAGGAGTTTTTATTCCCACCCATCCCCCTACACTGTTACCATAAACTGTTACTTGTTTTTTGACAACTGATCCAGTGTTAATCCCAGGCAAAATTGGGTGATATTAATTTAGTCAGAGCATAACTAGTTTTCTTGTTACACTCCTTTCTTTAGAGGCTAGTTTAGTTTTTGTTAGTAAAGGGTAGTGGTACGTTAGATCCCAGGCTTCGGGAGCAGACAGGCCCAGGCTGGGCATTGCATCCTAGGGCTGCAGTCAGGATGGAAGTGAGGGTGTAGGAAAGAGGATGGTGCAGGGCCTGGCTCACAGCAAGGACTTTGTAAGGGACTGGCAGTAGAGTTTTTCCTGGTTAGCTCTGGAAACTTCCTGCAGCTCAGGATTGATTGACAGTAGCAGGCTTCCCATGGGTGTTCTCAGTGTCTGTGTTGAGATGACTCTGGGCCATTTTTCTGCTGGTCAAGTCTTAGATTCACTGGACAGAAATGCACATGGTCTTCTTCCGGTCTTTCTCAGTCCAGAATTCACTTATTTGTTCTTTGCTTGCTTGTTTTGAGGTTTGGTGTTTTGGGGTAGAAACTTTGACTCTATGGAGAAGACCTGGAGAGAGTTTTTGCTTGTCTGATAGGGGGGAACCAAGAAGTACCTGAAACGCGATCTGTTCAGAAGCCTTTTGTCCAGGAAAGGCTTTACAGATGTGACAATTATTTTAAGAAGCACCTCACAGGAACAGCTGATGAGGGACTTCCTTATATGTGTTGAAAGATCTAGCAGGAAATGCTGGTTTTTCTATTCCAGGGTTGTCGAAACTGAATGCAGACTTACTCTGTGGGCTTGGAGATGCCACCAGATTTTCTCCTTGCTACATCCCTGATGAGCAGCTGGGTGTCATCCTGCGGCCTGGAGGGTGATACCAGGAGTAGACCTTTACCCTACTTCCGTTAGTCTGAATCAGCACGCTGAGCAATTTCCTTGGTGGCAGTGCTGCCTCTCTCTCGTGTAAGAAAGCTGGTATTTTCTGCCCCAGCTGTTCACTCAGTTGCTCGCCTGTTTTCAGAGTGGAGTGCCTGTGTGCCTGGGCGACCCGTGACTTATGGGGCTGGAGGAGCAGGCTGAAGCGTTGGCACGGGGTGTGCACTACTGCCTGCCTTGTTGCCTCCTCCTCGCTGGCAGGCAGTGTCTCTGAGGTTCACTCCGGAGCGTGTCCTGAGCAGCATGTCTGGTCTTCCAAAGCATGTATCCTGAGTCGATGGCAGCCTAGTCTTGAGCAGTGAGTACTTCTTCATTGTAAGGCAAAACCGTATCCCTGCTTTGTGCCAGCTGTCCATGGCTTTGGCTTTGGTGAGTTGGCTGATTTAAGTATTTCTCTCTGTGTGTGTGTGTGTGTGTGTGTGTGTGTGTGTGTGGAGTGGGGAGGGTCATAGAAGAGGTGAAACTATTTGGGAACACTTTACCTCAACTGGAGCAAGTGCTTTACTTAAAAAAGGAGGGGGAAAAAGTCATTGAATAGAAATTAGAGTAAGAGGGAAAGAAGAAAACAGTGAAAATGATAGAAAAATTGGAAAAAGCGAAAGGACCTAGGGAACCCACAAACTTGTGTTATTTTATTTTTATAAGTTTCCATATTTCACTGTGCTTCTCCAGCATATGGTCACTTCCCACAACTTGAATTCTGTAACTGATGGAGCCTTGATGATTGCCAGAAGAATGAAGCATTTGGCTTTTAATCATTGAGACACCGTGTCCACACATCCACTCTCGTGGACACCCACACCGTGTCTGTCACCGCGCAGGATTCACATAACACCAACACTTTTCTTACACTCGGCAGGGTGCAGGGATATGTGTTTCTTTTCTTGGCTGCAACCAAGGATTGAACCCAGCCCTGGCATTGAAAGCACCGAGTCCTAACCACTGGACCTCCAGGGAATCCCCAAGGATATGTGTTTCTTTACCTCTCATTTCAAATGTTGTTTGTAGCTAGATCTAGTGAGATGTAGGGGAGGACCTTTTTGAGTCTGAATGGAGCTTCTGTAAACATGAAAAGAAGCACTATGGCTGTTCACAGCATGTTTGGAGGAAATTGGTCCCATTTCTGTGAGTAGCTGTAACATCTGGCTTGGGCCTCTGTGTGTGTGGGTCATTCTTCTTTGTCACAGCCAGCAGAGAGGGTTATTTCCAGGTAGAGGTGGTCTCCTACATGCCTGCACTTTTTGGCTGTCCACACTTAATCCTTTAGAAGTAGTACACTTTTTCATTGTCCTGGGGATACTTTTTTCTAAAACTTGATAGATGAGAGTTAATAAGTTAGGGTTTATCTAAATAATTGATGATTCTCAATGATGATTTGTGATCATACCTTTTCAGTGTAAAAGTTAGTTCACAGGGGCTTCCCTGGTGGCGCAGTGGTTGAGAGTCCACCTGCTGATGCAGGGGACGTGGGTTCGTGCCCCGGTCCAGGAAGATCCCACATGCCACGGAGCGGCTAGGCCCGTGAGCCATGGCCGCTGAGCCTGTGCGTCCGGAGCCTGTGCGCCGCAACAGCAGAAGCCACAAAAGTGAGAGGCCCACATACCGCAAAAAAAAAAAAAAAAGTTAGTTCACAGTTTGACTGAGTAATCCATCTCTGAAACCTGGAAGGTAGAAATTTTAAACTAATCTTAAAATATGAGGTGGAGATGCAGACTGTGAAACTTGGACCTTACCTGGAGAAGCATGTATTCTTTGGTTGTATTATTTCGTTATTTGTATCTGTATGTTTTTACCAAATGATTGTGTTTTGTACCTGTTATTAAAAAGTAGGCGAAAAATCTATTCCTTCATCAATTTCATTTTTTTTGACTGTTGCTGATGGGGGATGTTTACATGTGGGAATACACATGTATTTATAGAACTGTGTAACAAAAATTAAAACAGAAAAAATATCAGAGCCTGCCAAGTACCTTCATGTAAAAGGCAAATTGGAAAGTGCAGAGTTGTTTCTTGTTTTGTTTTTACTTTTCTGATAAAGTAGAACATACACCCAGAGAAGTTCACAAAGCATCTGTGTTGGGCTTAGTGAGGGGTGAATGTACCCTGGGCCATCAGCCAGGTCAGGAAGCAGAGCCTGCCTGCACCTCAGTGGCCTCCCCCCCGACCCCTCTGTGCCTCCTTCATCACTGCCCTTTCCTTCCTCTCCGGAAGTAACTACCACCCTAACTTCTAGCCCCCAAGATTCATTTTGCCTGTTTTGGATCTTTATATAGATGTAATTGAACATGAAGTTCTTTTCATGTGTGTCTGGTTTCCTTAACTCTGTTTAGGTCATGATATTCATCTCTGTTGTTGCCTATAGCAGCAGCTCCTCCCTTTTTTTTTTTTCTTAATTGAAGTATAATTGATTTACAATATTGTGTTAGTTTCAGGTGTACAACAAAGTGATTCAGCTATATTATATATATTTTTAGATTATTTTCCATTATAGGTCTTAAAAAATATTGATTATAGTTCCCTGCACTGTAGTAAACCCTTGTTGCTTATCTTATTTTATGTATAGTAGTGTGTATCTGTTAATCCTGTACTCCTAATTTATCCACCCCCCCGCCACCTTCCCCTTTGGTAACCATAAGTTTGTTTTCTATGTCTGTGAGTCTGTCTGTTTTGTATATACATTCATGTGTAAGCAGCTCCTCCTTGCTGATTACTAACCGTGGAATGTCCACAAGCCATACACCTCTTCTGCCCTTGATGGACATCTATCTGGAGTTTCCTTTGGGGCTATTAGTCATAGTACTGTTATGAACATCCTACACACGTCTTTTATACGCAGGTGCACCCATTTCTGTTGACTCCATAACCAGGAGTGAAATTGCTGGGTTGTAAGGTGCATGGCATTCACCTTTCATAGGTAGATGGCCAGTCATTTCCCAAAGGGGTTAACTCTGGGATGCCCCACATCCTCACCTGCACTTACATTACTCTTTTCATTGTAACCATTCATAGAGGTGTTATAAAGTGGGTTTAATTTGCATTTGCGTTGTTAGCAATGAGATTAAGCACCTTTTCATGTCTTATTTTTAAGTGTTTAGTGGACATTTAGATATTCTCTTATGTGAAGTGCCTGTTCAAATCACTTGCCCATATTTTTACTGTGGTGTCTGTTTTTCCTCAACTTTTGTGTGTGTGTGTGGTAAAACACACATAACATTTATCATCTTAACCATTGTTAAGTGTACCGTTTTGTGGCATTAAGTACCTTCACATTGCTGAGTAACTGTCACCACCGTCCATCTTCAAAACTTTTTCATTTTCCTAGTCTCCATTGAACACTTAACTCCCCATCTCCTCCTCCCAGTTCCTGGCAACCACCATTCCACTCTCTGTCTCTGTGAGTCTGACTACTCTGAGTACTTCATATGAGTAGAATTACACAGTATTTGTCTTTTTGTGACTGGCCTATTTACCGTAGCAAAATGTCTTCAGAGTCATCTATGTTGTAGCATATTGCAGAATTTCCTTCCTTTTTAAGGCTGAATAATACTCCACTGTATGTATAGATCACACTTTGTTTATCCATGCTTCCATCAGCGATACTTGGGTTGCTTCTACCTTTTGGCTATTGTGAATAATAGCTGTGAACATGGGTGTACAAATATCTCTTAGAGACCCTGCTTTCAATTCTTTTGGGTATATACCCAGAAGTGGAATTGTGGGGTTGTATGGTAGTTTGATGTTTAATTTTTGAAGAACGACCATACTGTTTTCCACAGCAGCTGCACCATTTTATATTCCCACCAAGAGTGCACAAGGGTTCCCCTTCTGCTAATCCTTGCAAGCACTTGTTTTTTCTGTTTTTTGGTAGTAGCCGTCCTAGTGGCTGAGGTGGTGCAGTGTGTTTCTTTGTACTGATTTATCATTCTTTACCTATTCTAGATGTGAACCCTTTGTCATTTATATGTGTTGTACATATATTCTCCTACTCTGTACCTTCTCTTTCTACTTCTTTTTGTTTTAATTAATTAATTAATTAATTGGCTGCGTTGGGTCTTTGTTGCTGTGCACAGGCTTTCTCTAGTTGCGGTGAGCGGGAGCTACTCTTCGTTGTGGTGCGCGGGCTTCCCATTGCGGTGGCTTCTTTTGTTGTAGAGCTCAGGCTGTAGGCGCGTGGGCTTCAGTAGTTGTGGCACACGGGCTCAGTAGTTGTGGCTCACAGACTCTTAGAGCACAGGCTCAGTAGTTGTGGAACATGGGCTTAGTTGCTCCATGGCATGTGGGATTGTCCTGGACCAGGGCTCAAACCTGTGTCCCCTGCATTGGCAGGCGGATTCTTAACCACTGAGCCACCAGGGAAGCCCCCAGAAGTACATAATTTTTTTCTTGATCTGTTTAAGTGTAAATTGTAGAGCTAATCCTCCTTTATTGCTGAATATTTCAGTGTGTATTTCCTTAAAAAACAAGACCATTCTCTTATAACCATAGTACAATGATAACATCTGGAAATGAACATTGATAAAATGCTAGTATCTGATCTGTAGACTTTAGTTAAATTTCACCAATTGTGCTAATGTCCACTTTAGCAAAAAAGGAAGAAAAATTTTTTTCTGGTCCAGGATTCAGTCCGGGGTTGTGAATTGCATATAGCTGTTCTTCATTCTCCTTAAATTTGGAATAGTTCCTCAGTCTTTGTCTTTTAGGACCTTGACATTTACTAAAGCGTGCAGTTCCGTTTGTTTGGCTGACTGTCCTCCACATTTGGGTTTGTCAGTGTTTCCATAGGCTGGGGCTGCAGGGTCCCGCAGGAGTCCCACAGAAGCTGGGCGTCCTAGGTGCAGCATTTCCAGAGGCACGTGGTGTGTGGTGTCAGTGTTCCTGGTGATGATAACTTGGTGAAGGTGGTGTCTGCTAGGTTCCTCCACTATCAGGTTACTATGTTGCCTTTTGTAAAAATAAGTATCTTGTCGAAAATACTTTGACACTGTAAATATTCTTCTCTCATCAAACTTTCATGTTAGTTTTAGCAATTTTTAGTAATTCTTTCCAGAATCAATTATTACTATGATTATTACTATGATTTTTGCCAAGTGGTAATTTTATAATTCCATCATTCTTTCTACATTTATTAGTCAGCATTCTACTATAAGGAAGAGTTTTTACTTTTCTCTCATTTGTGTATTCATTTATATTAGTGTGGATTCATGGATTCTTCTTAAGTGGGCTGTAAACTGCTAGCATCATTTATTTTGATGCTCAGATTGTCCCCAGTTTGGCCGGTGGGAGTCCCTTCAAGCAGGGTCTTGTGTCCTTCTGACATGTTCCTCGTATTCTCTGAGCAATTTCTTTTCTTTTAATTTATTTTTGGCCGTGTTGGGTCTTCGTTGCTGCACGCAAGCTTTCTCTAGTTGCAGCGAGCAGGGGCTTCTCCATTGCGGTGCGCGGGCTTCTCACTGTGGTGGCTTCTCTTGTTGCAGAGCATGGGCTCCAGGCATGCGGGCTCAGTAGTTGCAGCAAGCAGGCTCTAGAGCGCAGGCTCAGTAGCTGTGGCGCCTGGGCTTAGTTCTGCAGCATGTGGGATCTTCCTGGGCCAGGGCTCAAACCCGTGTCCCCTGCATTAGCAGGCGGATTCTTAACCACTGCGCCACCTGGGAAGCCTCTCTCTGAGCAATTTCTTAATTTCTGGCACAGTAAATTTCCTGCTTTTCCAGCCCCAGCCCTAGAATCAGCCTTGTCTTCAAGGAGGCCTTGATCTTTTCAGTGAGGGGTAGAATTTAAACCATCTGGAAGCTAGGTGTGCTCATGGCTTTTGCACATATTGTTTATAAGCCCTTTCATCATACAGAGGTAGGAGCGCGCACACGTGTGTACATGCATATCAGTACCAATTTCTGTATCTACTTCTCTCCATACACATTAAAACCTCAGAGTTCACACTGATACTTCCAGTTCCAGTTACTACACAAGGTTGCTTGTAGCCTTTGCACTTTCCATAATTGTAATCCCTTCCTCTGACAGTGGCATTGGTTATCTATAATAGATTTATTTTCTCAATCCTAGAATATACAGAAAATACAGATTTACTCACTGTTACCACTGCAAAAAACAATTCTACCAGCTGGAATTCAGAATTTATACTTCTTTGTATTTAGCTTGAGGGTTTGAGGGTTTATGGTCAAAATAGTGTGTTCAAAAGATACTTGATTGCCCCCATTCCAACCCCATGTGGTTGTATGACTCATTTGAAATGGAGTTGTGTCCACTTGTTCCCATTGTGTTCCACTTTAGGGTCCCCCACCCTTGTTTAATTATTCATTGTGAACACGTGAAGCACTCCCGTGGTTCCACGCGTCACAACTGTATGAGATGTGGTCAGAGAAGTGCCCCCCATACTCCTTACTCTGTCTCCACCCACTGCTTAGAGCTAAGCAGTCTAATTTAGTTTTTCTATGTTTCTTTTTGCATAAATGAGCAGATGTTTATTTTGTATTTCTGCTTTCTTACACAAAAGTTGACATAATTAGATATACTTTTGCACTTGGCTTTTTTCCACTTAACGTATTCTAGAAATCTCTTCACACCACTTTTTAGCAGTCTTTCTCATTCTGTTTAACATTTCATTGTATGGATATATATAGTTTATTCAGCTACTAACCTATGTACAGGCGTTTAAGGTGTTTCCAGTATTTTGCAACTAAAAACAATGCTGCAATGAGTAACTTTATGCATATGTATTTTTGTCTTATTGGAAGTGTGTCTTCAGGTTTAAATTCCTAGAAGTGGGATTGCTGGGCAGGAGGTAAAGGCGTATGTAGCTTTGTTAGATGTCACCAGACTCCTTCCATAAGGCTCTGTCAATCAAGTTGCATTCTCGCCAGCAACTTATGAGAGTGCCTGTTTCCTCACATCCTTCCCAAAGGAGTGTGTCATACTTTTTCCTTTTGTGCCAGTCTGAGGTGAGAAGTGGTATCTCAATGTTGTTTACTTTGTATTTCTAATATGAGTTAGTCTGACTAATCACCTTCTTTCGTACATTTGTGTGAGTTGATTGTATGTGATTGTTCATTTTGCTCACTATTCTTTGTGTTTTTTGGTCTCTTTCCCCTTAATTTTTAAGAGTTCTTTGTGTATTAGGGATATTAGCCCTTTATCTGTGAGATATTGCAAGTATACTTACCTAGTTTCTCATGTGTGGATTTTATTTTTAAACTTTGCTTATTTTTTTTGGCCATGCAAAAATTTAAATTTTTCCTTAAGATTTTTATGTAGTCAAATTTTTCAATTTTTTGTTTTATCATTCAGGATTTTGAATGATAGAAAGCCTTGGAATTTATTTTTGATATGGTGTGAAATAGGGCTCATTCATCTTTTTTCCTTTGTGAATATACAGTTGACCTAGCACCATTTATTGAAAACTCCATTTTTTCTGTACTGCTTCTTTGGTCATAAATCAAGTGCCTATATATACAGTTTGGTTAATTAACGTGACAATATTGTATTATTCTAGTTATTGTGATAACTGCATAGATTTTGGTTTGGTGCTCTGATGTATGTTTAACTTTGCTATTACCCAAAGGCAAATTGTAAACAGAGAACTGTGACAATTTAGCCACTTTTCACAGGAGTATGTAGGGTGGTCTTCAGATGTAATTATTATGGAAGGAAAGAATATCTAACTTATGGAGGAAGGAAAATTAGTTCAAAGATAATTTTAACTTTTATTAACAATATAAAAAATAATTTGAAAATGTAAGAATATGCTAAGTTTATTTACTGCTTAGTAGACGAGATACAAAGACAGGAAGGGGGTGTAACTTGATTTACAATTATTTTTTTGCATCATACTTGATAACCAGTTTCATTAAGAAATACTAGTCTTAAAGAATATGAACAGGGCTTCCCTGGTGGCACAGTGGTTGAGAGTCCGCCTGCCGATGCAGGGGACGCGGGTTCGTGCCCCGGTCCAGGAAGATCCCACATGCTGCGGAGTGGCTGGTCCCGTGAGCCATGGCCGCTGAGCCTGCGCGTCTGGAGCCTGTGCTCCGCAACAGGAGAGGCCACAACAGTGAGAGGCCTGTGTACCGCAAAAAAAAAAAAAAAAAAAAAAATATGAACAATCCTTAATGATTAATGCAATATCCCCCTTCCTTATTATGTGATCTAGATTTTTCATAATATGACAACCCTAAATTACCAAAGCTTAATTCTGACAATTCATTTAAAACATTAATCTTCTTTCTGCCTCTTTTTTAGTGAGACAGATTGACCTACCTAATGGTACTACTCCATATCCAGTCACTGACATTTAGAACTGGGAGAGGCTTCAGATTTAGAGATGAGTTGTTTTTGAACCATTTTAATTTGTAGAAATGAATTCATTGTGATTATCCGAGGGTGATTATCTCAATGGGAAACAGCATAAGTTGGCTGGTTAACTTGTGCCTTCACCTTAGTGGGCAAAACTTTTGGTTATTTTATTTAAAAGCAGGGTTTTTTTTTCCCCCCACAGACCTTTAACTCCTCTTTGTTCTCTCTCATTTCTAGGAGAAGTAAAATCAGATTTCTTCACTGTTTTTCTTAAGTAACAATTTTATACCCAATCCAGTTCTCCAGAGTGCTTGTTTTCTTTTTAAAAAGCTCACATTTTTTTAATCATCTTCATAAAACATAAATAAATATTACAAATGGTCTTTCTCGAGTAGTATGATCATTTAACCCTCACTCTAACCATAAAATTTCTAATTTTTTATTTGTATATTACTTAGGCTTTAAAAAACAACAACCCTCCTTTCAATTTTGGCTTAAATTAGACTACAAAAAAAAATAGAGGTAAGAAAAATAAATTTCAGAATAACTTCTTTTAGACATTGGCTCCATCGTTGCATCACTTCAGAGCAGTGAAGATTCCTCCTGACCCTCAGTACTGCTTCTCTCTAGAAACTGCAAGGTGGCGTTTCCTGTGGCCTTACAGACCTTTCCTGAGATAGCACATGTGATGTTGCTATCCTAGAGTCACATCCTAGATGAGCGGTAGCAAGGAGGATGTCTGCACTTTCTCCCACCCCTCACTGAATCTGGCACGTGGGGGCACACAGTGGGCTTCCATAACATCTCTGAGTACATTATGATTTTCATATTTTAAAAAGAAGTGTGTGTGTGTGACTTCCCTGGAGGTCCAGTGGTTCAGACTCTGTGCTTCCAATGCAGGGGGCGCAGGTTTGATCACTGGGTGGGGAACTAAGATTCTGCATGCTGTGCACAGTGTGGCCAAAATAAATAACTAAATAAAATAAAATTTAAAATGGCTTTATAAAAGAAAAAAAAAGTATATACTAGGGTGAAGATTTAATAAAATCTAAACTAAATAAATTTAATTAATTAATAAAATTAATTAAAAAAAGAAGTGATCATTTATGAAGCAGTGAAGAAGTTCTGTTTCTGTAGCACAGAGTGATGTGCTGCTTGGTAACTGTCAGAAAGTCCTTGTAGAATTCTTGAACTCAGCGTGAAAGTCAAGGGCTTTGTTTAGTGTCAAAATGTTATTTAATCTTGCTTCATCTAATCAATTTGTTTTTATCTTCTGTTGCTTCTAGACCAAGAGCAGTGATGACCTTTTAGCTGGGATGGCTGGAGGGGTGACTGTGACTAATGGTGTCAAAGGGAAGAAAAGCACCTGCCCTTCCGCAGCACCGTCAGCATCCGCCCCTGCCATGAGCACCATGGAGAACAGACCCAAGAGTAGCACAGGTAGGCGCGCACTCGGTGTGAGGGTTACACTGCCTTTGTGTTTGAGTAGGTGAGTGCACAGGTATTTAGGGAATTCCATCTAATCGTAGAAAATTTCAAACATGCACAAAAGTATCTGGTATTTCATCTCTGTGTACTCATCACCCTTATCACCTGATGGCCACTCTTAGCTCCTTGACACCCACCTTCCCCTATTTTGAAGCAAATTCCAGATGTCATCCACAAATATTTAATTATCTTTGAAAGACAAGGATTCTTTTAAAAATATATTCATAATACCATTATCGGTCCTTAAAATAATTAATAACCATTTCTCAAATCATAAATTATTCAGTAAATATTTAAATTTCTGTCTTATAAATATTACATACATATATTTACTTATTTGTTTGGATCAGGATTTACCAGGATTCACTTAAGGTCCATATATAGTAATTGGTGAAGTGTCTCTTAAATCTTCATTTTAAATCTATGAGTTCATCCCACTTTTTTCTTGCAATTTAATTTTTGTGGAAACTGGTTGTTTGATCTGTAGAGTTTCCCATGATCTTGATGTCCCCCCACGCTTGGGTCGTGCTGTGTGGCTTGCGGGATCTTAATTCCCCGACCAGGGATTGAACCCAGGCCCTGGCAGTGAAATCGCCGAGCCCTAACCACTGGACCACTATGAAACTGCCTCCTGTGATCTGGATTTTTTTTTTAAATTATTTATTTATTTTTGACTGGGTTGGGTCTTTGCTGCTGCAAGCGGGCTTTCTCTAATTGCAGCGAGCGTGGGCCATTCTTCATTGCAGAGCACGGGCTCTCGGCGTGTGGGCTTCAGTAGTTGTGGCACACGGGCTTAGTTGCTCTGCGGCATGTGAGATCTTCCTGGACCAGGGATCGAATCAGTGTCCCCTGCATTGGTAGGCAGATTCTTAACCACTGTGCCATCAGGGAAGTCCCGTGATCTGGATTTTGATGTCACATTCCTATGATGTCCTTGATTTTATTCTTTTATTCTCTCTGTTTACTATAAATGTCATTGAATTTAGAGCCTTGATGGGACAGACTCAGGTTCCTTCCTCTTACCCCCGCCAATTCCTTCCTAGGTAATAGTTGTCTGTCCGTCAGGAGGCCCATTGTTTCTGGCCGTGTCCCGTTCCATGTTGTTAGCAGCCTCTGATGGTTGATGCCTAGATCCATTCATTCCAGTCCTACCATTCTTTCTTCCTTCATTAGCAGCAGTTTGTTTCTACATCTCAATTTTTTTTTTTTTTTTCTTTTTGCTGTACACGGGCATCTCACTGTTGTGGCCTCTCCTGTTGTGGAGCACAGGCTCCGGATGCGCAGGCCCAGCGGCCACGGCTCACGGGCCCAGCCGCTCCACGGCACGCGGGATCCTCCCGGACCGGGGCACGAACCCGCATCCCCTGCATCGGCAGGCGGACTCTCAACCACTGCGCCACCAGGGAAGCCCTCGTGTAGACCTGTTACTCCCCGTTACCTGGTTAGCCTGGTGCCTGCCACATAAAGAACCAGTTGGTTCTTTAAAAATATTTATTGGTCAGGTCTAGGACTTATTTTTCAAAGTAAAAAATAGTCTAATGATTTCCTTAAGTGTTTGTGGGTATTTAAACATACTCCTGTTCTTTTTATATTAAATACATGATCATGTCAATTGTTTGCACAGGTTTAAAATTTTAGCAGTTAAGTAATGGTGTGCCTTGTGCAGCATATTTGACGAACGTGCTGTTATAACTTGGCAGTGATGCATCATCGTTTTCGAACACTTAGGGAGGCAGAGTGGCATACTGCTTAGACTGCCTGCCTGTGTGTAAATCTTGGCTCATCCATGTATTACCTGTGGGATGTCAGCAGATTATTTAACATCTCTTTTTGGGTTTCTTTGTCTGTAAAACAGGATGATGATAATGAAGCTTGTGTAAATGTGTATGAAGTGTTAATATGTGTGTGTAGTAAGTATAAGTGCATGTTGTCTATTCTAATAATTCTTGTTATTGGTACTATTTTGTGGCATTTTATGGTGTGAAAAATTTTTTGCATTTACTTTGATCATAGTTTTTGTGGTTATTGTAGGTAGCTTAGGTTTTTTGTTTGTCCACAGGCTGCCTCTCACTTCTGGTCATCTGTAATCTTCCTTCACTGTCTGTTTCTGCAGTTAGTTTGCTACCTGACTGGCTATCCCTAGAGTCACCTTCATCTGGCTTGCCCTAGATACTATGTCCCTGGCCACCTGTTGAAAGCCATGGTTTGGGATTCAAGTTCATGTGTATAGCTTTTTTTTAATGTGAAAGCTTTATTGAGATATAATTCACATTCCATAAAACTCACCCCTTTGCGGTATTCAACTCAGTAATAGCTTCATTTAATTGATAATTAAAAGATGATTGATTTTCCAGTTTGGAGGAAACAACTTTACAGTAACCAGACTCTCAGGCAGAATTAGTGTAGGTCAGAATCACTGTGTGATTATGATTATAGATCCTTAGATTATATCTCATTCAACCTGGGGCATAACTATGTGCCTTTCTTTTATTTATTTATTTAGTTTTGGCTGCGTTGGGTCTTTGTTGCTACACGTATGCTTTCTCTAGTTACGGCGAGCAGGGGCTACTCTTTGTTTCAGTGCATGGGCTTCTCATTGTGGTGGCTTCTCTTGTTGGCAGAGTATGGGCTCTAGGTGCATGGGCTTCAGTAGTTGTGGCTCATGGGCTCTAGAGCGCAGGCTCATTAGTTGTGATGCACAGGCTTAGTTGCTCTGTGGCATGTGGGATCTTCCTGGACCAGGGATCGAACCTGTGTCCCCTTCATTGGCAGGCTTATTCTTAACCACTGCGTCACCAGGGAAGTCCCACTATGTGCCTTTCTATTGCTAAGTTTTTGCCTTATATTCTTTGTCTTAAACATGTAGGCACAAGTTCTTCAACCAAGCGGAGCACTTCCACAGGTAATAAAGAATCCAGTTCTACTAGAGAAAGATTACGTGAACGTACCCGACTAAACCAGAGCAAAAAACTACCTTCTGCAGGTCAGGGGGCTAATGACATGGCGTTGGCTAAACGTTCCCGCAGTCGCACGGCTACGGAATGCGACATTCGTATGAGCAAGTCCAAATCGGACAATCAGATCAGTGACAAAGCTGCTCTGGAAGCCAAAGTGAAGGATCTTCTCACATTGGCAAAAACCAAAGACGTGGAGATTTTACATTTGAGAAATGAACTCCGAGACATGCGTGCTCAGCTGGGCATTAACGAGGACCCTCCTGAGGGGGATGAGAAGTCCGAGAAGGAAGCCATCATTGTTCACCAGCCCACCGACGTCGAGTCCACTTTATTGCAGTTACAGGAACAGAATACTGCCATCCGCGAGGAGCTCAACCAGCTGAAAAATGAAAACAGAATGCTAAAGGACAGGTTGAACGCACTGGGCTTCTCCCTGGAGCAGAGGCTAGACCATTCTGAAAAACTGTTTGGCTATCAGTCCCTGAGCCCAGAGATCACCCCTGGTAACCAGAGCGATGGAGGGGGCACTCTGACTTCCTCGGTGGAGGGCTCTGCCCCTGGGTCAGTGGAGGATCTCCTGAGCCAGGATGAAAACACCCTCATGGACCATCAGCACAGTAACTCTATGGACAACCTGGACAGCGAGTGCAGCGAGGTGTACCAGCCCCTCACATCCAGCGATGACGCCCTGGACGCACCATCGTCCTCGGAGTCAGAAGGCATTCCGAGCATAGAGCGCTCTCGGAAGGGGAGCAGCGGGAACGCCAGCGAAGTGTCCGTCGCTTGTTTGACGGAACGGATACACCAGATGGAGGAGAACCAACACAGTACGAGTGAGGAACTTCAGGCGACTCTGCAAGAGCTCGCTGATCTACAGCAGATCACCCAGGAGCTGAACAGCGAAAACGAAAGGCTCGGAGAGGAGAAGGTGATTCTCATGGAGTCGTTATGTCAGCAAAGCGATAAGTTGGAACACTTCAGCCGACAGATCGAATATTTCCGCTCCCTTCTAGATGAGCATCACATTTCCTATGTCATAGACGAAGATGTAAAAAGTGGACGCTACATGGAACTGGAGCAACGCTACATGGATCTAGCTGAGAACACCCGTTTTGAACGGGAGCAGCTTCTTGGCGTCCAGCAGCATTTAAGCAATACTTTGAAGATGGCTGAGCAAGACAACAAGGAAGCTCAGGAGATGATCGGGGCACTCAAGGAGCGCAACCACCACATGGAGCGAATCGTTGAGTCTGAGCAGAAGGGCAAGGCAGCCTTGGCAGCCACACTGGAGGAGTTCAAAGCCACAGTGGCCAGTGACCAGATCGAGATGAATCGCCTGAAGGCCCAGCTGGAGAACGAGAAGCAGAAAGTGGCGGAGCTGTATTCCATCCATAACTCTGGAGACAAGTCTGACATTCAGGATCTCCTGGAGAGTGTCAGGCTGGACAAAGAAAAAGCAGAGACTCTGGCCAGTAGCCTGCAGGAAGATCTGGCTCACACCCGGAACGATGCCAATCGATTGCAGGACGCCATCGCAAAGGTACTGTTTAAGTAGATAGAATGTTCTGGACCAGTGTTATGCGGCTGCAGTACATGGCATGCTTACTGAGAGCCAGCAGCCCTGGTGGTGTGTCATTAGCTTTTGTTAATCAGATATTTTTTTTAAGCTTCAGAATGGTTTTCTTGTATTGGGATGGAGTGAAAAGTATTCTTATAATAACGTCACTTCCACTCGCTGGTACTTTGTTACTGTTTTCCTGCCTGTGAGAGGATGGGGCTGGAGTTACAACTAACTGAAGTTGTAACAGAAGTTGTGCCTAGTTCTGGGTATGCCCAGGGGAGTGTGTCATGCAGTTTTACATCCTCCTCTGTAGTGTAGTTTGGCATAAGAAAAACAGAGAGCCAGTATTCCAGTCTGTGGGACCAGCAATGTCTGCCTCTTCTTATCCTTTTGTGGTTGTAGTTTTTCAAGTAGAGTTCTGTTATGATTTAAAATTACTTTTGGAGTGTGAAGGCTCCTATTTCTTAGAGGCCCATGGTTTGTTGCTGGTGGGGACCTTAGTGATCATTGGTCCAGCCCCCCTTTTTTTTTTTTTTTTTTTTTTGTAGTACGCGGGCCTCTCACTGTTGTGGCCTCTCCCATTGCAGAGCACAGGCTCCGGACGCGCAGGCTCAGCGGCCATGGCTCACGGGCCCAGCCGCTCCACGATATGTGGGATCTTCCCGGACTGGGGCACGAACCTGTGTCCCCTGCATCGGCAGGCGGACTCTCAACCACTGCGCCACCAGGGAAGCCCCAGCCCCCTTTTTTTTACACGCAGTGTGATAGTGAGGACTCAGTCAGAACTGCAGCCCAGGGTTGCTGGCAGTCGCCAGCCCCACGCGGTTGCTGATGTAGTGTTTATTATTATTTTTTAAATAAATGTATTTATTTTTTTGGCTGCATTGGGTCTTTGTTGCTGTGCACAGGCTTTCTCTTGCTGCGGCGAGCAGGGGCTGCTCTTTGTTGCAGTGCGAAGGCTTCTCGTTGTGGTGGCTTCTCTTGTTGCGGAGCACAGGCTCTAGGCGTGCAGGCTTCAGTAGTTGTGGCACGTGGGCTCAGTAGTTGTGGCCTGCGGGCTCTAGAGCGCAGGCTCAGTTGCTCTGACACATGTGGGATCTTCCCAGACCAGGGATCAAACCCGTGTCCCCTGCATTGGCAGGTGGATTCTTAACCACTGCACCACCGGGGAAGTCCCCGATGTAGTGTTTATTTGCATGACTTATCTAATTATCCTAGCTTACATTTTATTTCCTGTTTCAGTGCAAAAATTTTTTAAAGTAGGAAACAGTATATCTTTGCTCAAAATTTGAATAATATAAACCTTAATTTTTTAAGTGACAACTTTCATAGATACAGTTTAGGAGATGTGGTATTTGTCAGAGCATGTATATTGGGGGCCACTATGAACTAACACTGACTATATTAGAGAACTTTTTTGTTTCCATTTTTAATTTGATTTTGAAACTGTCACAAATCAGACATCATTTTTGTGGGAAAGCATGTTAATCATTAATCAGATGCATGCCTTCAGTCCAAACTTTGGAGAAGGGAAAATTTCCAAAATTTCCTCATAAATAATGTAGTGAAGTTCAGTGAGATGTCAGTGTAATTTCAGTCAGTGATGTGGCAGCAGATCATGCTTAAGCATACTGTGTGAAGTCCATGTTACTGGAGAGCGCCTTCCACCCAGTTATTACACAGGTCGTTCTTGCTCACGCAGAGCATCTCACGCTCAGCTCCCTGCTGAGACAAGGTGTGCCTCTGTCCTAGGACTTATCTTAGAACAACTCTTACTTTTCTGATCTGCACTATCAATTTTGCACAGGTAGAAGATGAATACAGAGCCTTCCAAGAAGAAGCTAAGAAGCAAATAGAAGATCTGAATATGACATTAGAAAAATTAAGATCAGAGCTGGAAGAAAAAGAGACAGAAAGGAGTGACATGAAAGAAACGATCTTTGAACTTGAAGACGAAGTAGAACAGCACCGGGCGGTGAAGCTTCATGACAACCTCATCATCTCCGATTTAGAGAGTAAGTGAGGTCCCACCTGTCTTAACGTGTGGGAAGAGTTTGCGTTCTAAGTAGCAAAGTGACGGGGTGGGGATGGGGGCGTGGCTCTGCCTGGGGGGCAGGGGTTCAAAGGCAGGAGCACAGTGGCCGGCAGATACGCGTGTGGGCAAGAGCTTCCCATGGCCATTGGCAGTCTTCCGGCTGCTATTTGGCTCCTAAAGGACTGTTAAGTGGAAGCATCTCTTTAAAACTGCTTAATTATGGAAAATCATTTAAGTGAGAAGCTAATGGGGTTGTTAACTTTCTAGATCTTAGGAAAAGCCATTTGTTGTCAATGTCTAGTGGTTGCAAGTATACTGAGACCAAAAAATATTTATCCTTTATAATCTTATGCCCGAGGCACAGGTTTTTGTTTATTTGTTTAATATTCCTCCCTTTCACGGAGATTTTATGATCAGGTAGACTTGAAACTCAGATTTTGAGTTGCTTTGTTTGCTTTTTAAAAGATTCTAAAAAACTGTTTTGGAAGTATTTCAGACTTTAAAAAAAGTTGCAAAAATAGTACAAAGCATTTCTGTGTGGAAAATTTGATGAGGAACAGAAATTTGCATGATCTTAAAATGTCTTCCCACAGACTGTTTATTATGTTACAAGTGAGGAAAAAGAAACAACCAGAAATTACACAGTGGAACAATTGGGCAACACTGTGACCTGGTGATTGGGTGATCATGTAAGTGACAGAGGCACATGGATATCGCTAGGCTGTATTCTGGCTGAGGCATAGCTTCAGTTAATCATAAAGAAACATTAAACAGACAAAAAATGAGGAATGTTGTACTAAAAGCGCAGGATCGAATGGTGCTGTATCCTCAAAAATGCCAGTGTCATAAAAGACAAAGGCTGAGGGAAAATTCCAGGCTGTAGGAGGCTGAGGAGGACAACCCATGCACTCCCTGTGCCTGCACTGGCTCCAGGGCTGTCGGGAGCTGCTGTAAAGGTGTGGTGATGGAACTGGAATGTGTGTGAGATTAGGTAAACGTATTGTGTCAGTATAAATTTATGAAGTTGATAACCCAGCTGTGTCTGTGTATTCTTGGGAACCACACACTGAATATTCAGGGGTGAAGGACTGTGATGTATATCCTTAAGGGTTCAGGAAAAAGGGACAATTAGAGGCAGACGGACAGGGATAGGAGATAGCAAATGATAAAACCAATGGTAAACTATTAACAGTAGGCGAATCTGAGAAGGAGGTAAATGGGTGTTTGGTTCTTTGTGTTACTTCTTGCACCTTTTCGTAAGTTTGAAATTATTTCCAAATAATACATTTAAGAAATTCTTATGTGTTCTTCATCTAGATTCCTCAAATTTAACAGATTTTAAGTTGTAATACACTTTAATGATGGCCTGGTGGGGACAGGGAGAATGGAGGTAACCTTTTTGGATGCCTTGGTTAAAGCTCTTAAAATTTCTGGTTCATGATGCTGCTCCTTTGAGCACTGACGGTTTACTATTTATTCCCTGACAGCGGATTGACAGGCAGATACAGCGTGTTAATACAGTAGCCAGAGCCCCTGGGCTGTGGATACAGAGGTGGGGTGGAGGGGAGGTTTGAACTATTGATATTTCCAGGTAAGAGACAGTCATTTGCAGGAGCCCTAAATGCGTCTGGTGGCAGTTCTGAGCTCTGGCTAGTTGACCCAGCATCTGTAGGTTGACCCCAGGGTCATTTGGAATATTCCAGGGTATCTGGATACTGAAGTAGTGGATTGTGGGATTGTATTTCTTACATAGTGATGAACTTTTTCATCTAAAGTTTAAAAAAACTTTTAGTTTAACATTTATATCTAGTCTGTATTTCATTGTCACTGAACTGAGAAAGTTATCTAATTTTACTTCCTAAATATAAGAGGTTCTAAAGTTTTTCAGATTAACTTGGGAGTTCAGTGTGTTTTCCATTTTGTACTGATAAGAATAGCCTTTTCCCTTGCAAACCCTTTGATTTGAATGTGGAAAGAGTGACACCTTGTGGTAATTGGGGTAATAGCTAGAAAACTGTTAGGTGATAAGGATTCCTGGGACAAAATTTTCCTTATCATTGCCAAAATAAAAGTTACATTGACATTGTATGAATTTTAACCATAAAATGGCTGAAAAGGGCTTCCCTGGTGGCGCAGTGGTTTAGAGTCTGCCTGCCGATGCAGGGGACGCGGGTTCGTGCCCTGGTCCGGGAAGATCCCACATGCCGCAGAGCGGCTGGGCCCGTGAGCCATGGCCGCTGAGCCTGTGCGTCCGGAGCCTGTGCTCCACAGCGGGAGAGGCCACAACAGTGAGAGGCCCGCGTACCGCAAAAAAAAAAAAAATGGCTGTAAAACCTTAATAAATTTTTTTTTAGCCATGTAGTTTCTCTCCCCAGTTTTTTGAAATGAAAAGTTGAAATGTATAGAAATACTGTGAGAGTAGTGTGGTAGTTAGCACCTCCTGCCTGGATGTGACAGTGGGTAGCATTTTGCAGTGTTTGCCTTCTGTATGTGTGTGTTTAACTGAATCAG
This sequence comes from Stenella coeruleoalba, assembly GCF_951394435.1. NCBI lineage: Eukaryota > Metazoa > Chordata > Mammalia > Artiodactyla > Delphinidae > Stenella > Stenella coeruleoalba. Next base: position 64,782,166 of record NC_137160.1, on the reverse strand, counting down.
TTGGCAGTAAGCTGTGGACTTCTTGATACTTAACTTCTAAATATTTCAGCATGCACCTTCTAAACATCCTCCTCGAAACCACAATGCCGTTATCACATCTAGTAAAATTAGTCGTAATTTCTTAGCATCATCTAATACCCCATGTGAAGATTTTCCCAGCTGTCCCCAAAATGTCCTTTATAGTTTTTTATAGGGACTGGGATCCAAACAAGTTTCATGCATTATAATTTGTTGTTACATCTCCATAGTCTGATAGGAGTTAATTTTCTTCCTAGAGAATTCTAGCATTTGGGATTGATGCTAAGTCAGCACTTGGTATAAGGGACTCGATGACAGGGAATGCTATTAATTGGGAAATTGAGATATTCTTCTGTGGATGAAACCATCACCATAGTCAATTTTAGAACTTTTTTATCACCCCCAAAAGAAATCCTGCACCCATTGGCAGTCACTCCTCATTTACCCCAAAGCGATTCTGACTTTGGTATTAATGGACAGGATTTTAAAACAGCTACTGTAACTGTACTCAGGGTGTAGAGGAAAATATGCTCATCATGACAAACAAATAGCAAATCTCCACAGAGAAATAAAAACTGTAAAAAAAAAGAACCTAGTAGGTATTCTGGAACTAGAAAATTAAACAGCTAATATAACAAGTTACAGAGTCATTTAAACAACAAATTAGAGATACAGAAGAGCCAGTGAACTTGAAAACCAATCAGTAGACGTTATCCAGAGAGAAAAAAGATTGGAAAAAATGAGTAGAGTATCAGTGATATCTGTGGGACAGTATCACAGGTGTATCATGTAGTTGGGAGTCCAGGCGGCCTCCCAGAGAACATCAGTGCTGTGCTGCGTAGACCTGGCCTGCGGTACTTCTCAACAGCATCTGAGCTGGAAAGATTTGATATAAAAAGTCACTCAGTAACTACTGTTAAGACTTCCAGTTCAAGATGATGGCCTGAGATCATACATACTTCCTTTCCCTTCCAAAGTCCAAGTGACATGGCAGGAGAGATATAAAAATTACAATGAGCTTGAGCAAAGATAGAAAACAGGGGAAGGGTCCTATCAGTAGGTCAGCAATTTGGGGTAATTTCTGGAACACTTTATATAAAGCTGATGGAATTGGCTGTGGAGAAATCAATCAGAATAGAACATTCTGCAGTTTAGGAGAACACTAAAGCTCTGAGTAATAATGTTCCCAGCAGAGCCCTGGGGATGGGGGCACTGAAACCTCCACATCAGGGATCGTAGGGCCCCAGGGCCAGCAGCGGTCTCAGGCCACAGTGTAAGGGATTGCTACACTGTACCGCCCCCTCCTCTGTCGGGGCTGTCTCTGGTGTTTGCCCCCAGGCTGCTGCTGCGCTCACCTCTAAGTAAGGTGGGAGTATGGTGCCAGGGACTCCCAGCACGACCTTCACACTGTGCCAGAAGTAACTGCAGCCTGCCCTGTTGTCTTAAAGAGAAGACCACCTAGAGGAAAGGCAACTTGGCCCTGCAGTGAAACTGATACACACACACATACACCTGTTGCCTCAGCAGAAGCCGCCCGTTCCATCTTGTACATCCAGAGGGCCCCACCCACCCTGCAGGCTCGTGTCATCAGCAGAGCCTTTAGCCGTTTGTTCTGTTGAGAAGCATGCAGGAGTCACTGATCTAATCATTCTTTACAAGTAAGAAAGACCAGCCAGGACTTATTAGACACTTAACACCTTAGAAGAGCTTAAGGGAGAAACAGCATAAAGAAGCAGCTCAACTGAATCCCCAAAAATAAAGGTAATAACTTGCCCAGCAAACCAAAGCTGACTAGTATTACGAGTAGTGACACCAGCGAGACCTCAGGTCTGGCTCAGTTGCGACCTTATCAACCACTTAGTGTCTGCATAGTAATGCTCTGTGCATGCTTGCAGTTAAGTCCTGCCCTTTTCCTGCCCTCTGTAGTTCCCAAGATTGGGGCTAGGGCCTGACATCCTGATACATGGAACATTAGCGACAGTGGTGAACAAGGGTAGCTTGAGATTAGAGAAGGAGCAGAAGGAAATAGAGGAAAGCTGTGTAATTCTGTGATGAGAAAAGCCTGGAAGGTAGAATACTTGGAAGGCTTAATGGAAAAAAGTCTCATATTTGATTATGTATAATTGAAATTTTCAATTCAGCAAAGTTGCAGAAATAAATGACATTGAGAGAAATATTTATAATGCATGTCAAATATGTAAAGAGATTCTGTACATCAATAAGACTAGAATAACCCATTAGCTAAATCAAGTGTATGAATGGATAAGTCAGAAAAAGACACAAAAAGATGCTTGACTTTTAAAAAAGCAAAGAAACTCAAAACAAGATGCAGGTGTGAAAAATTGAAAAGATTGCTAAGGTGTAAGAGAGGAGGAAGGGTCCTCTCATATACTGCAGCTTTTTTGGAGTATTGATCATAATTTTTCAAGTACAACAGTAATTTAGCAATCCACTTCCAGAAACCTGCTCTTCAGAAACATTCTTACAAGTTTGCAAATGTATACATAGATGTGGATGCTTGCTGCAGAGTTGCTGGTTACCACAGAAACTTGGAAGCTACCTGTATTTTCAGAAGTCGAGATCTAGTTAATAACCCATGTGCCTAGCACATCCCTACTGTGGCTGCTCTTTCATCAGCCAAAATAAACAAGGCACGGAGAAATGTGTGCACAAAATAAGGCAAGTCACATAGAGGATGAGCTGAGTATATTACTTCTGTAATTAAAACCATAAAAGTTTTAAATACAACATTACACTGAAATTGTAGCCAGGCATAATGGTGTTCCCTAAGAAATACCGATTTCAGTGTATTCTGTACCATAAATGCTCTAACGTGGTGACTTCTCAAAAAAAAATTCTGTATTCTTGAGCTAGAACCTTCTAATGGATTGACTTGGATCCTGTTGATAGTTTCAAATGGTCCTTCACTTCTTCTACTTCTAGAAATGTGTCTTCAAGTAACATCTGAAAAACTGTAAAGACACTTATAGTGTTTATAACAAAAATTGGAACCCTTCTGGCTGTTCATTAATAGGAGGTTGCTGAGACAAATCATGATATATCCAATTGATAGACATTGATGACCAACCAATCGATGGCCATCTATCATGGCCATCAAAATGGTGCTGTAGGTCTGTATTTATTGATAAAGGTGTCCAGTATCTACTGCTTAATGGAAGGGCTTGTGAAGCAGTATAAATAGTATAATTTCATTTTTCTTTAAAAATAATACACACATATATGGAATCTGGAAAGATATATGCCAAATGTAAATGCTAGGTAATCTTATTTTTGTCACCATTTTCTGTTTTCCAGACTTGTTACTGTGAGCGTGCATTACTTTTAGAATCAAGGGGTAAAAGTTATATTTACTTTTTTGGAGGGGGATAAAAATGAGTAAAATAAAAATTAAAAAACAGAGACAGAGACTTCCCTGGCAGTCCAGTGGTTAAGACTCTGCTTCCACTGCAGGGGGCACAGGTTTGATCCCTGTTCGGGGAACTAAGATCCCGCATGCCACGTGGTGCGGCCAAAACATTTTAAAAAAAGAAAAAAGACAAATAAAAATAGTAAATGGTTTATTTGAAACTCATGTGTGTCCTCTTCCTGCATCAGGAGTTCTGGATTGGGAGTAAAGCTGTGGTCTGGTAGTTGGATACACCACCTGCCCTGTTCCCCTGCCCCTGAGGTGTGGAGCTTTAACTGATAGGTTCCTCTGGTCCTTTCCCTTCCTCTAAAAATTGCACCTGATGGCAGTTGGAGGTTCTTGACCAGATGCAGGAGTCTGACTTGAGTACTCGGGTATCTGTACCCTAAGGGTTTTCTGGGACTCAGAGGGCAGGAAACGTTGGTGGAACTTTCATTACTTTACACCCCAAGGGTCGTAGGTAGATCCTGTGCCATGGTAGCTGCCCAGTGACACCCTCAAGAGTGATTGACCTGTAACTGGAACCAGCATGGAGGCCTGGTTGATGGATCTGGTTTTGTTGGTGATGATAGGTCTCGGTGGTGAAAAAGATTATGAACCCCATTATTAAATGGGCAGGGCAGTGCCCAGAATTGTTCAGAGCAAAGTTGGACTAATAACAATGAGAATAGAAATTTACCTGATTTCTAGAATAAAGATAACATTGTAAAATTGAGTTATAATTTTAAAAATGAGATCATAGTAGTTCTTCTGTTCTTTGATAGAATTTAATGTTACATTTGAGTTGAAGACAATAGATGGCAGTGTCTCTCACACTTAAAGCTTTGAGGAAGGAAACTGCGTTTAGAGGCCCCAGAGTTGCAGGCTAAGCTGCCCTGTGTGACTGGTCACTGGGAGAGGCGGCCGTTTGCTAATAAGCCTCTTCACAGCGAGAACTGGAGCATAGACGTCTTTGTTTCCAGGGAGGAAAAGCTTGTTGTCACTTTTAATGCTTTTGTAAAGTTTAAATCAAATTCCCTGGAGACACTTGAAGTGCACTTTATTCGGTCTGAATATGTCCACTGGCTGCCAGCTTCCCTTCTGTTTAAAAGAAGACATGCCAACAATAAATAACGTAGTGCTGAGGGTAAAAGAATGTCCTTTAAGAGTAGTGATCATGTGAATTCTGTGGCCGTGAATGTAGAGGTTGGTGAGAAAAGGATAAGAACAAAATAAATGAATGAAATTTGAGATTTTATGATCAGTCTAAGATGGCCACGTGGCTTAAAGTGTCACCTGGGAATCAAGGCACCACATGTTAAAGTGGGCTGCAGCAAGATTTGCTGTCATCTGTCTCATGTAAGTTACCTAGATAGATCCTTTGTGACCAAAAGAAAAGACAAAGGATTTGCAGCAGAGGAGAAATTACACATTTTTTTTGTTTGCTTGTTTTAATTATAAAATATTTTTTGTACATAAATATAGTGTAAATGAAAGGTGTAACCCCTAGTGTTTTCCACACTAGAAATATTTTAGCTTCTGTCCTTATTCCTTGTCTATGTCTGGTAATATCACCAAGACCCTGATTTCATCTACATGTAGGTCATACGGAGCCAAGTTCCCTGCTGGTTCCAGAGTCATCCTTTCCTCTGGAGGTTCAGGTCAGGGTATTGGACTCACTCACTCACCTGCTTGTCCACTTTGCCCTCAGCCAAATTGGGTGGCCCGTTTGCCCATTAAGTTTCCAGGTTAAATGAGGTCTGAAGCAGCTTGTATAGAGACAGACTTTTTTTTTTTTTTTTTTTTTGCGGTACATGGGCCTCTCACTGTTGTGGCCTCTCCCGTTGCGGAGCACAGGCTCCGGACGCGCAGGCTCAGCGGCCATGGCTCACGGGCCCAGCTGCTCCGAGGCATGTGGGATCTTCCTGGACCGGGGCACGAACCCGTGTCCCCTGCATCGGCAGGCGGACTCAACCACTGCGCCACCAGGGAAGCCCGAGACAGACTTTTAAAGTTTAATCCTTTGCATGTGAAAACATCCTCTTTTCTGTCTCTAAAAGGGTAGGAACTGTACCTTTTTTCCTTTCCCTTATATCTCATGCACCTTGTAAAAAAGTCTGATACAAAGTAGGTACTTATGAGCAGTTTGTTGAATTACTGAGTAAAAGTAATTAATTAACTTTTTATTTCATAGGCCCTAACTTTTTGGAATAATTTTGGGGTGATGAATGGGAGGAAATTGACTACTAGCTACCAAAAATGGCCATTTTTTTTCCACCCATGTTTTATCTCATTTTTTAATTAAAAATTTTTTTTAATCTTTTTAAAATTTATGTATTATTATTTTATTTTTGGCTGCATTGGGTCTTGGTTGTTGCATGCGGGCTTTCTCTAGCTGCAGTGAGTGGGGGCTACTCTTCATCGTGGTGTGCGGGCTTCTCATTGCGGTGGCTTCTCTTGTTGCGGAGCACGGGCTCTAGGCGTATGGGCTTCAGTAGCTGCAGCACGCGGACTCAGTAGTTGTGGCTCGTGGGCTCTAGAGCGCAGGCTCAGTAGTTGTGGCACAGGGGCTTAGTTGCTCCGCGGCATGTGGGATCTTCCTGGACCAGGGCTCAAACCCGTGTCCCCTGCATTGGCAGGCGAATTCTTAACCACTGTGCCACCAGGGAAGTTCTCATTTATTTATTTTTTAATTTTATTTATTATTTATTTTATTTTTGGCTGCTTTTGGGTCTTCGTTGCTGCACGCGAGCTCTCAAGTTGCAGCGAGCAGAGGCTACTCTTCATTGCAGTGCTCAGGCTTCTCATCGTGGTGGCCTCTCTTGTTGCGGAGCACGGGCTCTAGGCTCGCAGGCTCCCGTAGTTGCAGCACTCGGGCTCAGTAGCTGTGAGTCATGGGCTCTAGAGCGCAGGCTCAGTAGTTGTGGCACACGGGCTTAGTTGCTCCGCGCATGTGGGATCTTCCTGGACCAGGGATCGAACCTGTGTCCCCAGCATTGGCAGGCGGATTCTTAACCACTGCACCGCCAAGGAAGCCCCTCATTTATTTTTTTATTCAGCTTTAGAAAACATCATTATTATGTATTTATAGTAATCATTACACATATAATTGTTATAAATATTCTAGACTTTATATTGTTACTGAAGTGAATTCATGCCTTTTAAAAATGTCAGAACACAAATGTATCAACATTGAATTAAGGTTTCAGAGGTTCAGCAGAGCAGGTTCCTCGTGGAATTCGGAGAAGGAAGACGTGGAGCAGTCTCAGAAAAAGCATCAGCCTGCTCATACTTCAGGGTCTTGATTGGAAGCTAACAGCCTAAGAGGTGTTTTGGGTACATGTTGTTGCACACAGGTGTTGGCGGTGCCTGGGTTCCCTCTGCTACGTGTAAGGAGTAGGGGGAATGTTTACTCAGAAACACCAGTGTCCATGGTTTGACATCCCTGACAATAAACAGTTAAGTTCTGGCAATGGAATATTGAAACACTTGATGCTAGGTAATGACCTTAGGATTGCTTTCTCTTCTGCTTCCATTAGCTTGTGTACTTATACACTTGCTCTACTCTACAGGCCTACCTGTGCTGGGGCTGCAACCTCGGCATGTGGCTCCTGGCTCTGAGGTGTGCTCAGCCTCTGTGTGAAGAAACGCACCCCTGTTGGCAGTGGCAGCAACAAGGCTGTGTAAGGCAGAGTCGGAACACAGAAAGGACAGGGCTCTGCTGCAGGGGGGCGTCGGTGAAGTCAGAGTGTTTGTCACCAGGTGTAAGTGCCTGCTCTGGTGCTTAACCAGAGAGACAGTGATGGGCTCCTGAGCTGTCGGAGTGACCAGCCGTGGGGAGGCGCTGGGCAGCAGCACCAGCATGGTGCCCTCCCCAGGCATTTCCCCTGACGCAGGGGTTTTTGAGCAGAACCTCCAAATAGAAGGGGACTTCCTTGTACATTTCTGGATCCCAGGGGACTGGCCTTGGCTGTGTCTTCATCTTTGCAGCCCCACTCTGTCTAGATCGGCCTTTGCATAGTAGTGGTGCTCATCAGATGTTCACAGTGCATGACATTGTTGGAAGGAAATTCATATTATGCTAGAAATAATTTGAGAAATTGATTTACTTAATCCTTTATTTTGTGAAAGACTTTGCATAGAATTAAATAGCACCTCCCCCAAGTTACAAAATAATTAAGTTTGTAAACATCTTACTAATTCACCACTTTTCTGGAATTTATTCCAGCATGTAAAGTAAGTGATGCTTGCAAAAATACTTTAGATTAATAACCCTTTTGATTAAAATCTCCCATTTTAATTGCAGTCAGTGTTGTTTTGATTGGTTATGAGCCAACAATGTGTGTGTGTTTCTAACAATTGATTTTACTTAACTTTTTGTTTCAGAATTAAGAGGCTGAGGAAGGAAGTCATCCAGAAGTTGTGATTTAAATTTGATATTTTCCTGACAAAGTAATACTGGTTTATACTTGGATTGGACATTCCTTTTTCCTTTTAAAGTTTTGTATTAAAAATAAGAAGTCTTTGGGCAGGATGACGTTCTGAATGTCATATTTAAGTACCTCCTCCCTTTATATTATTCCTTTCGAACACAGTTGTAAGAATAAATATTTAAACTTTTGTGGTCTTTTCAGATACAGTTAAAAAACTCCAGGACCAAAAACATGACATGGAAAGAGAAATCAAGACACTCCACAGGCGACTTCGGGTAGGATAAATCTTCACATACTATCTCATTAGAAAGCACAGTTTTCTGAAAGTTGAGCACTTTGGTGTCGTTGACCCCACTCCTTTGTCTGAAGCTTCAGATACTGTTACAATACTGAGCCCACTGGGCTTTGGGCAGAAAGCTACTGCTGTCACTTCAGAGTGGGACTGGTGCTAGATTCTGGTTGCAAGATTGTACTAGTAATTGATGAGTGGTAACTTTAGAAAGAGGGATTTAGGAAGCAAGTGTTATATTTTGGAAAGAAAGTTTATTAGCTCTGGATTATGAAGCGTCCCAAACTAAACTGCTTTTCTTGTGAGTTTTCTGTCTTCTGTGGATTTGGTCAGCTTGCCGACGGCAGCAATGCTCTGCTCTGATACAGAGGGTCAGGGAAGCTGGACTCGTAGTTTGGGTTGTGCCTCAGTTGCTCAGGCTGCCTTGGGGTGGTGGGCATTGGGCCCAGTCAGCAGCTGTAACTCTGGGAGAGGGGCTGCCCTGAGGAGCACGCCCGGCCACGGAGGCTGCGGGAAGCAGCAGGCTGTACAGGTCCTCAGCTCCTCTCTTTGTGTGATTTTTTGTCTGCCTAGATTAAATTCAGTGTTTTTCTTCTGGCTTCCTCTTCCTTTTCCTTTACTTTTGATTTTTTTTTCCTGTTAGTTTTTGGTGTCAGGATATTTATAGTTTTTCCCTGTAGAATCTTTCACTGTGGTTCACACACCATTTATCTACCTTCTAGAGCTTTTCAGAGGTACATTTTGGATGCTGTGTTTATTTTCGTAAGACTAACTTTGATACCTGCCATGAGGAAGGGAGGCTTGACATTATCATTGTTAATACTGAGCACCCTGAGTGCCTGATGCCTCAGTAGGCAGATCAGCTGGAAACTCTTTTCCTCACTAAGAACACATTCACCAAAAATAATTACGTTTTCTGTTAGAAATAGGTAATAGCAATTCTCTGGGATTTAAAAGAAATTAGTCATCATTTGAGATAGTGCATTACAGCAATCTAATCATAAACACATTTTATTGCTTTAAAATAAGTCTTTACTGCTCTCTTTTGGAAATAAAAGTTTAGTTTTTTAATGTAGGAAGAATCAGCAGAATGGCGGCAGTTTCAGGCTGATCTCCAGACAGCGGTGGTCATCGCAAATGACATTAAATCTGAAGCCCAAGAGGAGATTGGTGATCTGAAGCGCCGATTACATGAGGCTCAAGAAAAAAATGAGAAACTCACAAAAGAATTGGAGGAAATAAAGTCACGCAAGTATGTTTTGACAAACCAGCTCTGTACTTACGTTTCAATAGAGAGCACTTGAGTCATGGTTCTGTGATGTGAAAGAACATAGGCTTGACACTGGTGTGATTGAGTTTGGGTCCAGTGGAAGTTACTCACCTTTTCTGGCCTCACTCTGTGACCCCTGTAAAGTAGTGTGGTCTCTGTGGCCTTTCAGAGCTGTTGTCAGTGTCCGTAGTCAACAACTCTGGAGGGGTTGGAGTGGCCGCTGGCATGTGGTCCATTGTGGTTCCCGCCAGTCCTCTGTCCCCTGTCCCAGCCCGTTGCTCTTCTTTGGGTTGTACTCCTCACGGAGGGCGTGGACCCTGGAGGCAGACAGACTCGGCCCCGTGCAGCTCTGCCTCTGCTGGGTGTGAGGGCTCGCTCAGGCCCTCAGTTTGCTTGTCTCTGCAGTGGACACAGTCCTGCTTGTGTCACAGAGTTGTTGTAGGGCTGAAGTGAGACACCCCTGGATGGCGCTCAGGGCCACGGCCAGTGTCCATTAGCAGGTATTTTAGAGACCCGGGTGAAGGATGCAGGCTGATTTCTCTCCACCGCTTGCTTGAGGAGTTGTCTTATGCTTAATACACACAGGTATTTTCCCATTTAACATAGAGCTCTTTGGAAACCCGTAAAAAGTCTTAGATGATGTGCTCTGAGTTCCTAGTGAGATTCTATCTGTGAGCGGGGGAGAGTGGTTTTTGAGATTTTTATTAAGTATCAGTAGAGTTTGAGGTTATTGTGAAGAATTTGATTATTCATTACTTTGAACAATTCTTAAGCAGCCCTAGGTAAAAAATTTAGAAAAATATTTAACAGGCCAACTTGGAAAAGCTGTCTTATTTTATTGTTGCCTAGGTCTAGTGGATGCCCAGTGGGAAGTATTGTTAAACCATTTTTCTTTGGCTTCTTTAATAAGCAGAACACGGAGGAATGAGTTGGAAGATTATTAATTCTCCACTAGTACATTACCCTTCCTCCTTTGTACCACTGAATGAATAGAAATGCTCCATTCGAAAGGTAGCCCAAGTGACTGAAATTCTACTCTGAGAGACTTGTTCCACTGGCTCCCGAGAGCCTGTCAGTGTTTGAGACACATACTTAAAGGATGTGCCCCTAAGAGAAGTAGCATTGTGTAGAGCAGCAGTTCTCAGAGTGAGGTCTACAGACCCAGGGGTCCCCAGGGCCCTTTCAGGGGCTCTTCGAGGTCAAACTGTTTTCATAATAATGCTGACGTGCTGTTTGCCCTCTTCACTGTGTTGACTTTTTGCACAGATGGTGGACAGCAGTTGTTGATGGATCAAGGCCTTGGCACCAAATTGTACTCGTGGTCATTGTGCTCTTCCCCACCAGCCACTCTCATTTTCAAAATGCAGGTTTCACTTACAGATGTCCTTGGTGTAGCAGTAAATTAGTAATATCACTCTGTCTTGGTCCTTGAGTATATTCTCTTTTTTTTAATATTTCTTTTTGATGTGGACCATTTGTTTTTTGAAAGTCTTTATCAAATTTGTTACAATATTGCTTCTGTTTTATGTTTTGGTTTTTTGGCCGTGAGGCATATGGGATCTTAGCTCCCTGACCAGGGATTGAACCCTCACCCCCTGCATTGGAAGGCGAAATCTTAACCACTGGACTGCCAGGGAAGTCCCCTATTGTATTCTTTTTTTTTTTTTTTTTGGCTGTGTTGGGTCTTTGTTGCTGCGCGCGGGCTTTCCTCTGGTTGCGGCGAGCAGGGGCTACTCTTTGCTGCAGTGCGCAGGCTTCTCATTGCAGTGGCTTCTCTTGTTGCAGAGCACGGGCTGTAGGCGTGCGGGCTTCAGTAGTTGTGGCACGTGGGCTCTAGAGTGCAGGCTCAGTAGTTGTGGCGCACGGGCTTCGTTGCTCCGCGGCATGTGGGATCTTCCTGGACCAGGGCTCGAACCCGTGTGCCCTGCCTTGGCAGGCGGATTCTTAACCACTGCGCCACCAGGGAAGCCCCCCCCCCACTGTATTCTTTTTAAGGTCCTATGAGATGGGTGGGAAGTCGCGTAAGGAGCTGCTGCTGCATCTGCTGCTGTGTGCCCAGGTGTGCAGCAGTCTGGAAGAGAGCACTGCGTGTCACTGTAGTTTGTGCTGTTTTCATTTTTCATGGAGTGAGGATTTTTACTTAAGAATGACTGACACAAGCTATTGGTATTCAGACTTTAGTGTTTGGTGGATATTTCTTGAAAATGATTAAGGGAGCCTGTCACTTCAAGGAAAGCAACTAACAGTGTTTGGTACCAATGATAAAACATGGGCTTTTAAGTGAATGTTAGGATTTTGGAAAACTTGTATCTGCCATTGCAAGCTCAGCAGCTTCCCATAAAGAGTTTCCTGATGAGATCCCTAGTGATATTAACAAGAGACTTGTAAAGAATAAATTGTTTGTTTGTTTTGCGGTACGCGGGCCTCTCACTGTTGTGGCCTCTCCCGTTGCGGAGCACAGGCTCCGGACGCGCAGGCTCAGCGGCCATGGCTCACGGGCCCAGCCGCTCCGCGGCATGTGGGATCTTCCCGGACCAGGGCACGAACCCGTGTCCCCTGCATCGGCAGGCAGACTCTCAACCACTGCGCCACCAGGGAAGCCCTAAAGAGTAGATTGTTTAATGACAGGCACCGACACTTGGAAAATCCATGTAACTCTGTGAACCAGTATTTTCCGTATGACCAGGGCATGATGTCAGCCAATCCTGGGTGGGTAAAGAATCCATATGCGTTAAAAGTGCAAGATGGACAGAGTAGGAAAATTTCATTCATTCATATGGTTTCAGGTTCCACATTTTAACTAACTTATAAGTTACTACCACTTATTGTGTTTTAGTGTTTATCAAAGAAGAATAGCCATAGTTATGTTTTAATATCATTAAAATATTCTTCCCTGGACTTCCTTGGTGACGCGGTGGTTAGGAGTCCACCTGCCGATGCAGGAGACACAGGTTTGATCCTTGGTCCGGGAAGATCCCACATGCCGCAACTAAGACCTGGTGCAGCCAAATAAGTAAATAAATTTTTTTTTAAAAAATTAAAAAAAATAAAAACATTGCTATTCTTCTTATTAATTTTTTTGATTTGGAAAACATAGTTGTTTTTCATAAAAATATGTTAATTATGTTAATAAGCCCTGAGTTTATTTTTAGATGAGTTAAATATTTAAAATATTTAATATGGTAAATGTCAATCTCTGTAACCCACATAAACAAAAGCTCTTTGGGGTCCTCAATAGTTTTTAAGAGTGGAAAAGGGCTCTAAGACCAAAAAGTTGGATAATGGCTATTGTACATTCTTTATTAAAACTTCCAAGCATGAGGCATTTTGGCAAAAAAACTCTGTCATAAGAGCCAAATGGCCACCAAAGACAAATTTTCCTACGGACTGGCTTAATTTTTGTACAGTATGAACTGGCTTGTAGTTATATAACACATGCAAACTCTGCAGCTGAAATCTCTTTCCAGATGTAAACTTCAGTGTTTGCTCAGTGAATGAGAGCTTTCCAGAAATGAAGTGGAATTGATTTTTTTAGTTGACTCACACTGAACATGTAGGAGATTCATGTTACCAATACGCGTCCAGGCTTTCCCCCCCTCCCCCTTTGTAGAAATTCTATTTGGTGACTATACCATTTTTAAAAAATAATTTAAGAGTATGGGCTTTGATTTCATTTCTTTGTATTTCCACGCCTATGCATGGCATGTTAGATAGAGCAGGTATCAGTTGTCTGCATGTGCTGTGAATTCCCAGACTCACTGTCCTGGGAAGGGCCTTCTCCACAGCACAGAACCTTACAGTCCCTAGTTCTGAGCCCACCTCCCATTTTACTGCTAATTGGTTACTGATGTTCTCACCTTACACTTACACAAATGAAGATGGAAACTAATGGTTACTTAACCTAGTTAGGATAACCTGATATAAAAATTTTAGTATTATTTCCTGGAATTCACCAAGCAAATAAGAATATTAGACCAGGTAATTTACTCAGCTCAACTGATAACTATTTTCTTGTTTTTAACTGATACTTTTTAATACTTCTCAGTTGGGAAGGGGAAATGTGTATTTTCTAGTATGTATACAAAAATGCCCTGATTTCAGTACTGTTTTCAGGCAAGAGGAGGAGCGTGGCCGGGTGTATAACTACATGAATGCTGTTGAGAGAGACTTGGCAGCCCTGAGGCAGGGGATGGGACTGAGTAGAAGGTCCTCGACTTCCTCCGAGCCGACCCCTACGGTGAAAACCCTCATCAAGTCGTTCGACAGTGCGTCTCAAGGTAACATCCATCGTGCCCTAGCGGGCGGTCGTGTTCATGTACCACATGTTCTCTGTTCTAGTTGATGTTCTTTACCATCTTACTCTGAGTCTCATCACATTTCATATGATGTTAGTGAGTTAGTCTTCCTGCAAGGTGGATTTTAACAGGAGATTTGGGATCTGTTCAGCCTCAGAGATCTCGGAGTCAGACTTGGGCCTTACCCCATGCATGTGTGTCTTCTCCGTGCCTGAGAACTTCCAGATGTGGGACTTCAGCCCTCTCCCTTGCTCTGAACTCCTCAGGCCCAGTGTATTCAGATGCTACTTAACACTGACACCCACGTGTCTCCCAGACATCTTCTCACATCCGAAACCAGATCTTGTCCCTTAACTTCCATCTTTCCCCATGTGAATGGCAGCACCATTCCACCCAGTCACGTAAGCCAGAAATCTCGGAATCTTCCTTCCTCCTTCAATCCTCCTTCCTCACCTTGACATTGACCCATTAGCGAGGCCTCTTGGTCTGGCCTCCCGTACCCACACCTGCTCTGCTCTCCATCACTAGGGGTGCACCATCCACTGCTCATTCAGTGGCCTCCTCTTTATTTTTTAATTTAATTTTTTTTTTCTGGCTGCGCCGTGCGGCTTGCGGGGTCTTAGTTCCCTAACCAGGGATCGAATCCGGGCCCCAGCAGCGAAGGTGCTGAGTCCTAACCACTGGACCGCCAGGGAATTCCCAGGATCCTACTTTTGAACAGTTCAGTCTAGAGAGGGAGACTGACATGTGAGCAGACAGTTACACACATTTAATTGCACTAAATGAAGTACGTGTGAAAATCCGTGTGGAGGGAAGTGACGAGCTCCTTAGGAGGAGGTGAGGGAAGATGAGCAGAGCCCGGCGTTCCTTCATTTAATATGCCGCGAACTGCACGCCAGGCTTCTCATCTGATGCAGTTGCAGAAACACTCATCCTGGAGCTTTTGTACTTTGATTTCCTTGGTTTATGGAACACTTAACCGCGTAATTAAATAACAAAAGTGAAATGACTGGCATAGTCAGGGTTGGAAATAAACACAAGTAGTCTCAGGAACAGACAGTCCGCCTGACGGCAGGACGGCTGCACGGAGCAGCCGTGAGTGTTGAGGAGGTGAGGTGTCTCCCGTTCCCAGGGGAGCCGCGAGCGCTGGTTCATGGGATGAACCCTTAAGGAGAGAGCAGTTATGAAAGCTTGCACTGCACCTTGTTGTGTTCATTATTTACTTGTGTGTGTGTTGTTTTTCTAGTCCCCAGCCCTGCTACAGCTGCAATTCCTCGAACGCCTCTGAGTCCAAGTCCCATGAAAACACCCCCTGCGGCAGCCGTCTCCCCCATGCAGGTAAGTGCCTGTGACCATGGAGGCTGTGGGGGTCCCAGCTTCTGAAAGCTTGTCCTTTTCAAAGTCACCTACACTATGGCGCGGGGGGCAAATGGCTGCCTCTTGAGGGATACAGTTGCAATTGTTTTCCTAGGTTGCTGTGAAATTCCCTAGTTAAGATAAATTATGTTAATGTCAAGTATGTTATTCTTCTGAAATCCTCTAATAATAGTGATAGCTAACAACTAGTGAACACTTATTATATGTTCTACACTGTTCCCAATGCTTTATAATGTTAACTCATTTAATCCTCATGACACCTCTGTTGGCTATTAGGTATTATTCTTATCCCTAGTTTTCATATCTGGAAACTGAGGCCCAGAATGGCTAAGCAGCTTGCTGAGGGTCATACAATGAAGTGTTCGAGCTGGGATTTGAGCCTGGGTGGCATGACTTCAGACACCATGTTTTTAACCCCTACACTAAGATAACTTTCTAAGTAGAATATACAGTCAACCCTCGAACAACGGGGGGTTAGGGGCACTGACCCTCTGCGTAGGTAGAAATCCACTTATAATGTATGGTCAGCCCTCCGTGTCTGCGCTTCCACGTCTGCGGATTCCCAGCTGCGAGTTGTGTAGTACCTGGAGTATTTACTATTGAAAAAACACACATGTAGGTTGACCTGCACAGTTCAAACCCGTGTTGCTTAAGGGTCAGCTGTATAGTTGGCATGTCTCATCCCCTGCTGCACTGCAGATCACCCAAAACTTAGTGGCTTAAAACAGCAATTTTACTATTTTTCTTATTTCTCTGGCTTTGCCTGGGCTCACCCCTGCAGCTGCACTCAGCTGGAGGGTGGGCTGGGCTTGGGCTCAGCAGGGTGGCTGGGCCGCCCTCTCCACGTGGTCTTTCTCTCAGGCTCCTTCATGGCCTGGTGTCTCAGGCTCCAAGAGACTAGAAGCAGGAGTTAGCAAAGCCCTTTAAGACCTGGCTGGGGACCTGGACTGTGTCACTTCCATCCCATTATTTTGGTCTGAGCAAGTTGTAGGCCAGCCCAGATTCAGAGTCAGAGTGGGAGGGGTCTGCACAGGCGTGAATCCAGAGCAGTGTGGCTCTTTCTGGGCTGCTTTGTAGCAGGCTGGCCCAGGGGCATTGCTGACTCATCATGAACAAGTGTCTCAGGTGCCCTTCTTGCCACTGTGGGAGTGCAGACCAGAAGCAGGGCAGGTGGCATGACTGTCGAGCTCAGGAGGCCCTCTCACTATGCCCTTGCTGTGAGCCACTTTGGGGACAGTAGCTGAGGTGGAGTTTCTCCACGTAGGTGAGAGTAGCCTAAAACCCAGTCCCCTGTGATCTAGGGTAGCCTTGGCTGCACCTCTTCCCTAAAAGATTGGGTTTGAGAACATTTTGTCTGAGCAGAGACTTTTGTAGGTGTTAACTACTGGCTGTGTATTTTGTGAGTGAACTTTTTAACCTTTTCCTTTGTAAAGTTTAGGGTAGAAGTGCTCTCCCTCTGCATTTGTAATGTTGCAAGTTGTGGCTTTGCATTTATGTTTATGTAGAAGACGTTATACTCTTAATTTGAAAGGAAGGCAAAGGGAATTCCATATTCTGTCTATAATGAGCTTTTTATATACTCGATTAATCAAACTTTCTAAAGACATGAAGAGGGACTTCCCTGCTGGCGCAGTGGTTAGAATCCGCCTGCCAATGCAGGGGACACAACTTCGATGCCTGGTCTGGGAAGATCCTACATGCCATGGAGCACCTAAGCGCGTGAGCCACAACTACTGAGCCCATGTGCCACAAGTACTGAAGCCCACTTACCTAGAGCCCATACTCCTCAACAAGAGAAGCCACCACAGTGAGAAGCCCATGCACTGCAACGAAGAGTAGCCCCTGCTCGACGCAGCTAGAGAAAGCCCACACACAGCAATGAAGACCCAACGCAGCCTAATTAATTAATTAATTAATTAATTTAAAAAAACAGGGGCTTCCCCGGTGGTGCAGTGGATAAGGCTCCACGCTCCCAGTGCAGGGGGCCCGGGTTCAATCCCTGGTCAGAGAACTAGATACCACATACATGTTGCAACTAAGGAGCCTGCCTGCCGCAACTAAGACCCGGCACAACCAAATAAATAAATAAATATTTAATAAAAAAAAGAAAAACAGAATCAAAAATAACATTTAAAAAAAAGTTGAAGATATAAATGAAAGCAGATGAAGGTGCAAGATATAAGGTGAAGTTTCTCTAAATAGTGTTTGTCAGTTGAAATTTAATGTTCATGGCGTCACTCTGTAAACTTTTGTAAAGATAAGAGGTAAAAAATGTCACCTCTCTAACTTGGAGAAAAAACTAGTAATTATAAGCCACATTCAGTAGCTTTTTAGTACTTGATTAGTTAGCACAGTGCTTCTCAAACCTAATTGTGCACAAAAGTCATGTGGAATTTTTAAACACGTAGATTCCCAGGCTTCATCCCAGTGAACAAGAATCCCTGGGGAATGGGGCCTAAGATTAGGATTGTTAGTTTTTCAAAACTCCCTGAGTGGGAATTCCACTTCTGGCTATGAGGGAGTCAAGGGCTGGATTATTCTGCCACCACAGACTGCTATAAGGCTGGACAAAATGTAGGAAGCAGTTACATTCATACGTGGTAGGACAGGTGGTGCAGGACTGAAATCTTTGGAGACAAGTTAAGAAAGCTGAGCCTTACTGTGGCCCACGCTTTTCCAGATGGTGAGCAGGGAGGATGAACCCACATGGAGCAGGGAAGGGAATGCCAGCTGGATCCGAGGAGACACAGATCAATGTACAGGGAGAACAAGGGCTGGGATTTGGGGGCAGGGTGCCTGGGAGGAGAGAGCCACGCAGAAAAGGTCTAGAGCTCTGCATAGGCCTCCCTTTGAGTCCTTGCTGAGTGCCAGTCTGCACATGTGTAGACATGGGTCGAACCCCGCAAGGCTGAGCAAGAACGATTTTGCAGCAAAGATCAGTTACCGGGAATCTGGCAGACAGATGCTTCCCATAGTTTACACAGAGCAGGGATCATTTGAGTTCCTACTGGCCACCGTGGAAAAACCTCTTTGAATACTTGGAGCATTCATTAGAGACCTCAGTGACCACTCTGTGAAGTGGAACTAAATAGCCCTAGAGTAAACACTATTCTAGATCTGCCCTAAATGACCTTAAAAACAACCTCAGAAGGTCCAAGGAGATCCATTAGTAACGGGATAGGCAGTCTCTGAACTGCTTACCAGTGATCCATGCCTCCTGCGGCTGTGCTCTTGTGTCATCTGCTCCTTCTGAGGGTTGGCTGGGCTTCGTGACTTGCTTCTCATGAACAGAATGTGGCAAAAGTGATGAGCTGTCCCTTACAAGATAAGATGGTGAGAAAACTCACTTCTGTCTGAGGACTCCTCTTGCTATCTCCTAGATTCAGTCACTCCAGCGAACAATTGGAAATTGAAATACTTAGCGATACATTGAATAAAATATTGTGCAAGACCTTGTAGTGAAAACTATAAAATAATGCTGAGAGAAGTTAAAGGCGTAATAAATGGGAAGATACATCATGTTCATGCGTTGGAAGACTCAGTCTTGTTAGGATCTTGCAATTCTCCCTCACATCGAGCTGTAGATTCAACTCATCCAACTTAGAATCCCAGCATGCTGTTTTGTAGAAATTGATAGTATAATTTAAAATTTATGTGGAAATTTATAAAACCCTGAATGTCCAAAGCATCTGGGGGGGAAAAAAGGAACAAGTTTGGAGGACTTCCACTACTTGATGTTAGCACGTAGAGTAATCAAGACAGTGTGGTTCTGACATAAGTTTAGATCAGTAGAATAGGTAGAGAATCCAGAAATAGGTCAGCTGATTTTCAACAAAGGTGCCAGGGTAATTCAGTGGGAGAGGGATAATCTTTTCAACAGGATTCCAGAACAACTAGATATCCATATGGAAAAAAAAAGAAAAAAAATACCTTTACCTCATGGCATTCATCATAAAAATTGAAATTGACTATAGACTTAAATGTAAAAGCTAAAACTACAGAACTTCTACATGAAAACATTAGAGAAAGTCTTCGTGACCTTCGACAAGGCAAAAATTTACTTAGGACACACAAAAAAATGAACTATAAAAGAAAATTAATAGCTTGGGCATCAAAATTTAAAACTTCTCTGAAAGATATTAAGAACATGACAAACAAGACTGGGGAGAATATATTTGCAATTTATTTATCTGTCAAAATCTTGTATTCAGAGAAGACTCGTTTGTCATCTTGGTTCAAGACAACCCAATAAATAACGGACAAAAGAGTTGAAAAGTCCCTTCCCAAGAGAAGATACACAAATGGCCAATAAACACATGAGAAGTTGCTCAACATCGTAGTCATCAGGGAAATGCAAGTTAAATCCATTATGATATCTCAGTACGCACCTTCGGGATGGCTAAAATGAAGACTGCCAGTATCAAGTGTTGGTGAGGGTGTGGGGAGGCTGGCCCTCTCACACGTTGCTGCTGGGACTATGGAATGAGTAGTCAGAATTCAGCTGGATAAAAAAGGGCTGGGAGAGCTGAGGAAAGAAGCATGAGAACAAGCCCAGAGCTGGTGAACAGCGTGTCCTTGTGGGCAGGAGTGAGTAGTTGGTGGTGTTGGGGCATCACACAGAGGTGGCGGGAGGTGGCTCAGGAGAGCCGAGAGGGTTCAAGTATTTGGTAGGTACGTGTATGTATGAGACCGGAGGGGAGGAGGCTGGTGACCAAGCTGGTGCTGAGTTAAGGTGCCAGGTTGTGCCTGGCAGCAGTGTTGGAAACTTAGTGAGGAGGTGACAGAGTGAGATCCATTTGGTACTGGGGCATGAATGGCCAATCCAAGTACTAAAGGAGCACATCCGGATTTTGCTGATTGGCGAGTGAGGGGCATGTGGGATCTTTCTGTGTTCATTTTAAAATAGTATACTGATCACATTATATGCCTCTGGGAGTGTGTGTGTTTTTTTCAGTCTTACTGTAATAGTGTGGAAGGAATTATGCAAATTCGTAACTAAATATTTACTCTCTGCAACATTTACTCTGTGAAACCCAGCTCTGATTTAACCTAATATGGACACTGTTTGTCTTATGATTTCAGAGACATTCCATAAGTGGACCAATCTCTACATCTAAACCCCTGACAGCCCTGTCAGATAAGAGACCAAACTACGGGGAAATTCCTGTTCAAGGTACATCTCGTGTGCAGTATTTCACTTTTGTTGTTAATTTTTTTATTCATCTGACTTTTGGGGCTAACTAACTTGTTTTTCTTTATTCTTGACATTATTTCTACCAGTCTGATACACATCTTTATCACAGGTTTACTAATAACACGTCTTAATTACAGATGAGGAGACTGTTTGTTAATAGATGCATCTTGGAAGATGACTTCATAGTGTCACGAGGGTGACAGGGAGTCCACACTGTTGCCAGGCCCTGTTTTTACAGTTCTTCGTGGGGCGTGTATAGTTATCCCCATTTTATAGATGCGAAAAATGAGGCTTCAAACAGTTAAATAACTCATAAACACAGGTTGACATTTAAGATAAGGAACAGTAGACCCGGACAGCCTGGCTCCAGAGCCCATTCCTTTGGTCTTTGTGCTCTGCGTCACTTGTGAAAGAAAAGCCTCTGATAGCTGGGGTTCAGCGAGTGCCGTTTCCACGCAGCTCTTTATGGCGGCCCCAGCACCCGAGCCCAAGGCTTCTGCCTTTCGAGGTCAGGGGTCCTTCTCCCCCACTGCCTCCCTACGTGTGGTGCTGAAGTGCTTTGGAAAAACGGTTTTGGGCATTGGACCAGGTGCTGGGAAAGGCACACTTGGTTGGGGTGGGTGTGGAGATGCCCGGCAGGTGTGACACCTTCCGGAGCCCAGGCCCCTCCTGGCTGGGCAGGCTGGGCCCCTCCTGCGCTCCTGGTGTGGGAGTCAGGCTCTGGGGCTGCGACTGTGCAGTTTGGATGGGTGTGGGGGAGAGAGAAGCAGAGGACTGGCTCTGTGGGCTCCGGGGGGCTGCCAGGCATGGGGTTCAGTGGGCAGTTTGCGTACAAGGGGGATGGTGGAGCCCAGGACAGTGCTGTTGCCACTGCCCCTGCAGACTTGCCTTCCATCCCGGCTTCAGCTTCTGGTTCCTGTGTTAGCTGTGGCCTGAGCTCTCTTCTCCCCTCGGAAGGTCCTCCTGCTAAGGGAACAAGTGTGGATGGTTTAAAGTCTCCCTTTACATCTGTGCTGAGTTCCCACCCTGGCCCCCAGATGGATCCGGGGATTGTGTGTGTGGTCACGGGTCCTGCTGCTGACCTCTTGGATGCTGTTTCCTTGTGTAAGTCGGGGTCATCGTGAACATCTAGCTCAGGGCCTTGGCTCCCTCTCCCAAGGCTCTCTTACCCCTGTGGTCAGCTTTGTACCCTCTCCTGTCCACCCGAGCTGCTGTGGTCCACGGTGTCAGTGGCTGTGGGCAGCATCTGGCCGTGTTGAGCCCGCCCACCCCTGGATGTTCTTTCTGGTGTCCTTCACGCCCACTCTGCATCTCCTCCTCCATCTCCTGTGCTCAGTCCTCCTGCCTGGCCTGTGAGGGGTGCTGTGCCCAGGGCCTCTCTCTCCTGTCTGTACTCACTCTGTTACTGCGTCCGAAGGGGGCTTCTCCCCTTTCAAGGCTACCTTCCCCACTCATCTTGATTGGCCCACAGCAGCACAAGGTTTACTGGGGAAACCTTGCCAGCACCAGTGGTGTTTCTCAAACTTACCTGTTGATAAGATTTACCTGAGTCACTTGGTAAAATGTGGAATCTGGGGCCTCGTCTCAGATCTGCTGACATGGACTCTCCAGGAAGGGAGCTTGGAAACTTCATTTTCACAAGCACCCCAAGTGATTCTTAGGAAGGGACAAGTTTGGGAAACTGGGCAGAGATTACCATTTAGTTTTGCTCTTAGCCTGGCTTTATAGGTGGAAAGTGGGTGTGGAAGGTCTGCGGGCCAAGGTTATTGAAGACGCAGACAAAACGTGTTAGGTGTCTCTGAGGCTCTGCCGAGTTAAACCTCTTTTTGGCGCTCTTCTTTTTATTACTGGTAATGGTCATATGATAACACCATTGGGCACATTGTGTGTGCAGTCTGCCTGCAAGTGCCGGCCACATTCTCCACTTCTGTCTGTTCTGGTGCCTTAACTGGGCTTAGTTGAAACTGCAAATACAAGAGAGAGGGAAATACACTTGGGTGAATTTGTATCTGAGAATTTGTTGATAGTGTAACCTTTTATCTTAAACAGTCACTAGGGAAGGAAACCACTTACAAAACTAAGAACAACCAAATGATTCTAGGTCATAAAAAACCACCGTGGTTCTCCATGCCAGTTAAGAGAGTAGTTCTGAGCTCTGCTGGAGGTGCTTTTCTCCCCTGATTGTCTCTTCTGTCCTGGTCGAAGTCACACAACACAGCCTGTGATTTTCAGGTTGAAAATTTCAATGGCTTCATTCCTGAAAACTTGAAAAGTGCTGCC
The DNA here is from genome assembly GCF_951394435.1 of Stenella coeruleoalba. Lineage (NCBI taxonomy): Eukaryota > Metazoa > Chordata > Mammalia > Artiodactyla > Delphinidae > Stenella > Stenella coeruleoalba. The sequence goes on along the minus strand of NC_137160.1, from coordinate 64,759,604 downwards.
TCTTGTTCTACTATACTTAAATTGGATAATTTGTTGGTTTTTCCAGTTAAGTATTTTATAAAAGGTATGGGTTTTTTTCTGTTTTTCATCATGCTTGTATGTCAGTTACAGGAAAATGTTTTAGACCAGAGATCTTATTATAAATGGACTAATCAAATGCTCTTTTGTTAGTATTATTGGCAGTTGAATTCTGTGGTCTGGGTCATGACAGGTGAATCTTTGTAGATAAGACATGAGTTGGTGTTTGTAGCCTAAGCAGGTACATGGATACAGGCAGTTGGGAGGGTCTTCACTGTCCCCACTGTTCCCTTGCACAGTGATCTTAGAAGGCCCAGTGCAAGCAGAGACCTCGGCTGGGCGATGCAGATGGTTAGGGAGCCTGAGGTTGCCCAGCGTCAGTGGGACCTGAGTGTGGTGTTGCTGTCATCAGCTCAGATGTACAAGGATCCGAGAAAGCTGATTAGTCCAAGGATAGTCATGTTCTGTAAAGAGATTCTTGCTGTGATCATCTGTCTAAATTGTGTTGAGGATAGAGATGTAAACCTTTTTAAAAATTCATTATTTTGAAAAAATTGATTTATGGTGAAGGTACATGTAATGAATGTGATACAAAGTTAGGAGGTTTTACTAGAAAGCCAAATCTTTGTTTTAAATTAAAATAAAAAGAACCTTTTATTTAAAAGTTTCACAGCAATTTGCATTCTCCAAAGGGTAGATCTAAGTCAGATTCTGGCCCAGCCCTAGATCCAGCCCTAGCTGGGAAATTTCGAGGAGAAATTAAGATAGAAATCCTACCCTCCTGTATTTACAGTCTAATGGGTATCTGTTCACTTCCAAAGGTCTTTCCTTCCCTGTAGTTCTTAGTATTTGTCTTGATAAACCAAACCATCTAGGCTCCCATATTTTCTCCATATTATTATGTAAAATTTCAAGCATACAGAAAAGTGGAAAGAAGTCACGTATCCGCATCTCACTACCTCGATTCTATGGCACTTTGCTGTATTCGCTTTATCACATATTTATCCATCCTTCTATCTTTCCTTCAGTTCATCTTTTTTAAATGTGTTTCAAGGTAAGTTGCAGTCAGTACCTTGTTGCAATAAGCATGCATTGCACTATTTGTTTAAGGTGTTCTGTCTGTCTCTCAACTCTTTGTTTTGAGATAAGTTTAGACTTGCAGAAGAGTTACAGAAGTATTGGACTTCTCTTAAATCCTTCACGCACGGACTTCCCTGGCGGTCCAGTGGTTAAGACTCCACACTTCCATTGCAGGGGGCACAGGTTCGATCCCTGGTCAGGGAACTAAGATCCCACAAGGCCAAAAAAAAAAAAAAAAAATCCTTCACCCAGCTTCCCTTATGTGGACAAACTACATAACCATAGAACAGTTATCAAAAGTAGGAAAGCAAGGGCTTCCGTGGTGGCACAGTGGTTGAGAGTCCGCCTGCCGATGCAGGGGACATGGGTTCATGCCCCGGTCCGGGAAGATCCCACATGCCATGGAGCGGCTAGGCCCGTGAGCCGTGGCCGCTGAGCCTGCGTGTCCGGAGCCTGTGCTCCGCAATGGGAGAGGCCACAACAGTGAGACGCCCGTGTACAGCAAAAAAAAAAAAAAAAAAGTAGGAAAGCAATATCGTGGAAATGTTATTAACTGAAGTGCAGTCTCTGAATCTCACCGACTGTTCCACTGCTGTCCCTTTTCTGTTCCAGGATCAAACACAGGACCCCAGTTTGCACTGAGTTGTCTTACCTCCTTGAGTCTCCACCGTTCTGCAGCAGCTTGTCCCTCTCCCTGTCTTTTAGAACCTTGACACTTTAAAGAGTACTGGTCAGTTATTTTTTAGAATGTCTCTCAAGATGGGCTTGTCTGATGTTTTCTCCTGCTTAGGCTGAGGTTACGTACTGCTGGGAAGGGCAGCACAAGGTGATGTGTCTGTCTACGTGCATCACGTCAGGGGCACGTGATGTTGATGTGTCCTGTTACTGGTGATGTGACCTGGATCACTTGATTGAAGCGGTTGTCTACTAGTGAATAATAAATATCCTATTCCTGCTTAAACTTCCTCTCACTGATTTTAGCATCTGTTTGTGCATTTTGCCTGCAGCAGTTAGTACTGTGCTCTAGCGGTGATTTTCTGTTTCCTCATTCTTCCTGTAAGGAATCATTTGTGTTATATTATTGTACTTATTGTTATATTTATAGCCCTTATTTGTATTAGTATGGACTCGTGGATATTTATTTTATTCTTTGGGTTAGTCTATTACTATTATTTATTTTGCTGCTCATGTTATTCCAACGTTGATCATTGGGAGCTCTTTTCATCCCCCACCCCACCAAAGTGCCAAAGCACTTTCTTTCTTTGGGGCACCACAGATGATCCAGGCTTGTTTTTTCCCCTGCACTAGCTGTGGAATCAGTAGTATTTAGAAAACGAGATCTGGGTGCGAGGCGTACCCATTACTACTGAGGTTTCACCTCCTCCAGCTCCTCTCTGGACAGAGCCAGGAAGACTGTATGTATGTGCACCAGCCCATACGTACACACGTGATGATTATTTCTCTATCAAAAATCATGAGTTTATACATGTACAGTAGTTTCAAAATTGCTAAACCGTACCCTGTGAGAAGCAAATGTACCAGAGTGCAGTGTTTGTGTACAGTTCTTTTTTTTTTTTTTTTTTTTTTTTTTGCGGTACGCAGGCCTCTCACTGTTGTGGCCTCTCCCATTGCGGAGCGCAGGCTCCGGACGCGCAGGCTCAGCGGCCATGGCTCACGGGCCCAGCTGCTCCGCGGCATGTGGGATCTTCCCGGACCGGGGCACGAACCCGTGTCCCCTGCATCGGCAGGCAGACTCTCAACCACCGCGCCACCAGGGAAACCCTGTACAGTTCTTTTTGTGTTTAGCCTGAGAGTCTCCACTCGAAACAACATTCTTCTCACAGTTACTTAGGTCAGCTCCTTTTTTCACCTCTCTCTCATTGTGGTTAGGTCATGCTTTTGTAATACAGTTAGATTAGTTTTATCACAGTTTGCATTTCATTCCCCCCCACCCACAATTCCGGTTGATTTTTTTTTAAGTATATGCATAAAATTCATTCTCTGTTTGCTGCATTGTAGGATGTTTGGCAGCATCCCTGGCCTCTACCCACTAGCTGGTAAGGTCCTAGTAGCACCCCACTCCCCTAGTTGTGACAACCAAAAATGCCTCAAGACCTTGGTATGTTGGCAAAACTGCCCCAGTTGAGAACCAGAGATGTGGTTCTCACAGTTTTATTTGTCTAATTTCAGCAGAGAGGTGGAAACTGTAAGTGAAAGTCAAATAGGAAATTGTAACTGTTGCATGTTGTCTGCTATTTCCACCAAGGCTTTAACATAATTAATCATAGTTATTTTAAGTGACCTGTCAGATAGTTGCGGCATCTGTGCCATGTCCAAGTCTGGTTTATTGATTACTTGCTGTCTTGATGCAGTGAGCTGGATGTATTGTTTTTTCTTGCTTTTTGTATATTTTATAATTGTTGAAAGCTGGGAATCTTGTGTAGGACAGCAGTTTTATGCCTTGACATGGGCACCTCTTTCCTTCTAGGTGTTTAATGTCGGAGTTTGAGTTAATCTGCTCAGGAGCTGGGCTGGGTTTGAGTTTTGTTGTTGCTGTGATGTCCTCAGTGCACAGCAGGCTTCCAGTTGCTCTGGTGATACTTTGTGTTTAGAGTGGGGCGGGTGCTCCAGAGGATTTTTCTGTGTCTGCCCTAATTTCAGCTTTAGGCTGTCTTTTGCATTGCGTCTCAGGAAGGGCATGTCTCATACTGTCTCAGCAGTTTCAGCTGAGATTTCCTATTCATTTGTTGAGAACATATTTTCCTTTATAATGTTGAACATATTTGCAGTAGCTGCTTTAAATGCTTTTCTGCTAATTCCAACATATAAGTCATCTTTGGGTGGGTTTCCATTTCTTTTTTGAGTATGAGTCACTTTTTCTTTTTCTTTGTATGTCTAGTAATTTTGGATTGTATTCTGGGCAGTGTGAATCACACATTGTAGAGATTCTGAATTCTGTCTTGTTCCTCTGCAGAAAATTGGTTTTTGTTAGCAAGCAGTTAACTTGGTTCACCTCAAACTCTAACCTCTTTCCTTCAGTTGAAATAACTGTTCAGCTATTTTTCCTTAATTCAACTCCTTGGAATCTGAGTGCTTGTGGATTTCAGAGGTCAGTGGGATACGAGCAGAGTTTATATACAAAATTTGTGATTCTTTCCTTTCTGGTATTTCCCCAACCCCCTTGCTTTCCAGCAGCTTTGGTTGTCCTGAGGTATCTCCTCTGCTTCTTTGAGGCAATGATAAGACCCTGGGTTTTCTACCAAATTTCAGCTGCCCTGTATGGCCTCAGGTGGGGCCTACACTCACACCTATAGTCATAAAACTAGGAAACTCACCCAGTGCCAGTTCCTTCCAAATGCAGATTTCTTTCATTTTCTGCCTGCTTTTAGTTTCTCTTCAGTGCTTTTAAGTAGTTGATGTTTGTATGTTTTCAAGATGTAACAGTTATTTTCAGCAGGAACATTAGTGTGTTTGGAACTACTCCTCAATGAGCAGAAGTTGGGTATTTAGGCTCCTATTTTTATTTTTTTTAAGAGTCTTTTTTTTTTTTTTAATTTTTTATTGGCCACACCACGCAGCTTGCAGGATCTTAGTTCCCCGACCGGGGGTCAAACCCATGGCACCTTGTGGTGGAAGCTCAGAGTCCTAACCACTGGACCGCCAGGGAAATCCTTAGGCTCCTCTTTTTATTTTTATTTATTTATTTATTTATAAAAGATTTTTTGATGTGGACCATTTTTAAAGTCTTTATTTGTTACAATATTGCTTCCGTTTTATGCTTTGGTTTTTTGGCCCCGAGACATGTGGAATTTTAGCTCCCCAACCAGGGATCAAACCTGCACTCCACATCTTTCCCTGGATATCTTATCGGGTCCTCAAATTGCATGTGTCCTCATCTCTTTCCCTCCCAGAGTCCTCTTCTTCTCTCTTATCTCTGTATGTGGAACCTCCTTTCTATCTCCACCATTTCTAGGTGGTCAGCAAGTCTGTTGATTCTGCCTCATTGAAGAGCCCTTGAATCTGTGTACTTCTCCCATCTCCCCTGGTACCACCTGGGTCCAGGCTCTCTGCTCTCTGCTCTGGGTATAACTCATCACCCTGCATGCACTGTTGCCCTCCCACCCCTGCAGCTGGAAGGATGTCCACCCGAGACACCATCACTGGCTCCATGTTGCCAGTGGGTGAAGGCCACACTCTTCAGCCTGGCCTGCTTTGGCCTTCCAGCCTCGCCAGCCCTCACAGCACTGCTGTCCTAGATTTCCTTTGGTGTCTGCTGAACACTGTGCTGGGAACACGCTCTCCTTTGCCTGTATAAAAGCTATTAATTATCCTTCTAGTCTTAACTGAGATGTCGTTTCCCGAGGAGGCCTTTCCGGACCTCCTCTCAAGAGCAGGTCACGTCCCCTGCTGTGTTCCCAGAGCCCCTTGTACTGCTTCTTTCCTGCATCCCTCACGCGCAGAGATTTTTTAAATGTCTGGCTTCCGCTGTAGACTCTGAGTTCCAGGAGGGCAAGTTGCTGCCTTCTTTCCTCCTTTCTCTGACTTTTGCATCATGCCCAGTGCCTGGCAAGTCATGGACACCCAAGTGGTTTTTGTTTAATGAATGGATTAAAGACAAGAATAGCTCCATATGGCAATAGAGTAGACCTGATTACTGTAACGTCAGCTCTCTTCTGCCTGCCACATCTGATTGTGACACACTAATCTTATTTCCCAAAGAGGGATTCTCCGGCAGTTTGACGTGAAGCTGTAATCTAGCCGCTGCTGCAGCAGCAGAGGGGCCTGTGCTCGTTCCGTGGCTGGTGTCGCAAGCAGCAGTGAGAACACCACCCGGAGCGGCAGGCAGCGCTGTGCCCATTGGAAGGTGCCTCCGAACAGTGCCTTTCTGTACCTTCTCAGAAGGGCAGCGTTGGCCTGTGCCAGGGACTGTCTACTGAGTTGAGACGGATTTGGATCCTTAGACATGTAGTGAGAGCAGGCTGCACTGGGTGGGCGGCAGGTCTGTGCACCGTGCCTCAGTCGCGCACCTTCCATGTGCCCAGTGGCAGAGATGGAGATGGGGTGCCTCCCGCTTGCTCTCGGCTGGCACCCTCCTTGTTCTGACCCGTGTGTCTCTATAATCTGTCCTCACTTTCCTCATGTGCTGTGTTCTTTGGGAGATGAAGGCTTCAGGGGCATGACCAGTCTCGTAACTGTGAAGTGGACATTTGGACTAAATTTAAAATGTTGACTCCTATTTCCTACTCTTGCCATGTTCCACGAACTTTGCTTTGTCTGTCAGTCTTTGTACATAATGTGCTCTTCCTGTGAAGACAAGTGCAAGCACCACAGAGTTCAGAATTTTGACCGATGCTTGCTGGTGGGCTTTGCACCGAGGCTTTGTTGGTTCAGGATAAGAAAGGCGTAGTGGCTGTGGGCTGTGTGAGTCCTGTCTTCTGGATCCTCCCTCCAGAGTGCTGTGAGATCACAACCACATAGTCCTCACACGCTTAGAAAACACATTTGGCATGAAAGATGTGCTCTCCTTGAAAGATACTGTGATAGGCCATTACTTTTGATATCATGATATTCTGAGAGGGAGTAGTTTTTAAATTGTTAATTCTTAAAACGAAGTGCTGATGGGGCTGTTTGACTGGTGTCTGGTTGATCCCGCCTTTCCCCGTCCAGTGTGTTTGTTCTCAGACAGGACTAACTGTCTTCACTTAGCCCAGCCCCATCACATGTCCCTGACACACCGGACCAGGCGGGACACATCCAGCCTTCCTTGCTTGTTGTCCTGGCCTGGTGACAGCCTCGCTGGGCTTGTCACCGAGGTCAGAGGCGGGCCAGCCTGTGTCTGGGGCACCCATTGTGGGGAGCAGGTGCTGAGGAAGGGGTGTCAGACTGGGCCCAAAGGCTGGTGAATTTGGCCGGGCTGAGGGGGCAAGGGAACCAGTGTGCCAGGGCTCAGGGAACTTCAGAGACTCCAACCCAGCCTGTGTTCAGCGAGAACAGGTGGAGCTGTGCCCTTGACGGGGAAGCAGGATCTGGTTGTGTCCCTCCTGAGGGTCCTCGCTGCCCTCAGACTGAAGTCCACATGCCAGGCAGTGAGGCTCTTGTCAGTTAGCCACATCCCCGCTTTAGAGCTATCCGCCTGCTGCCCTCTCTGTTCCCCCCCTGCCCTGTGGTTCAGCCATGCTGGGATTTATTGTCCTCTAACTTGAATGTCCTTCTACCTCTGCTCTGAATGTCATCTGGCTGAATACTGTTCCCCAGCCCTGTTCTCCATTAGTGAAGCCAGCCGTCTGACAGACTAATTCATGTCATTATGCTGCTGAAGGCTTCCTGATGCCTGAAGTCGAAGCAAATGGCTTCTACCTCTGTGGCTTGATAGATCTTTTTATTTATTTATTTATTTGGTTGGTTGAACCGGGTCTTAGTTGCAGCTTGCCGGCTCCTTAGTTGTGAACTCTTAGTTGCGGCATGCAAGTGGGATCTAGTTCCCGGGCCAAGGATCGAACCTGGGCCCCTTGCATTGGGAGCGCAGAGTCTTAACCACTGTGCCACCAGGGAAATCCCTCTTTGTGGCTTGATAGTGCTTTATCATTCTCTTATTCCAGTTTCCATCCTGACTTGTCTCTGGTTGTAGACACGTATGGCTCCTCCACTAACTGTAGGCACACAGGGCAAGGCTTTGATTTAGTTTGTACTTTTAGACCTAGATGCAGTGGGGGATCTTGGAATTTTGGTTGAATTGCATCAGAGGTAAGTAGCAGTCGGTGGTTTAGAAGTGTTCATCTGTGTTGCATGTCTCATCCCTAGAAATAAAAGTTGAATGAGATGTTTTCCCTTGGTCCTTGTCTATGGGAGTTGTTTTGTATAGGGGACTCTGTGGGGAGCCGTTGAGGTGCCCTGGATGGGAAGGAGGGACAGACGAGCCTCAGGGGCAAAGGGAGCAAAACTCACCTTCCTGCTGCCTTTGCCTCTTGAAATTCAGGGTCAGGTCTCTTTACTGTGACACTTTCCACCCTGTGCAGAGCATCTACTAAGAACATCTTCAACCAGCCGACCTGCTTCTCTGCCGAGAGTACCTGCCATGGAAAGTGCCAAGACCATCTCAGGTAATACTTTTTATCTGAAATTTCTTTTCAAAAGATTCTTCCAGAAGTTTTAGTGATGGTACCGAGTACTTTCTCTTTAGGTTTATTTAACCTTACTTGCCTCTTTAGTTGATTGTTTTTCACTCTGAATTTCCCCTATTGTATCTTACACATTTCATAGAAATCACATTTCGTGGCCCTGATTTCAAAAATAAAAAATAAAAGCTAGATAGTTCCATTCACTTAACAAGTATTCATTAAGTGCCTAGAGTGGGTTAGAAGATATACTGAAAATATAGGTTCATACAAAGTTGGGTAGCTGTGAAAGGTTAAAATATTTATCACAAGATGTGTCATGACTGTTTTTGAAGGGTTATTTCAGAGCACACCAAAAATTCTCCAGAAGCCAGATTTTTCCAGTGTTATAGCCATTTTACAATGATGAATTTGATGGGCTTACTTTTTCGGTCTCCTAGAGCTAACGCTTTCAAAATAGGACTTTCCTGATTGTTCTTATCTCTCGGTAGTTGACTTGACACGACACCTTTTGCTTTTCTGTTTTGTTGATTCATGTTTTTTAAAACGTGGCTTGGGACTTCCCTGGTGGCGCAATGGTTAAGAATCTGCCTGCTAATGCAGGGGACATGGGTTCGATCCCTGTTCCGGGAAGATCCCACATGCCGTGGAGCAACTAAGCCCATGCGCCTCAACTACTGAAGCCCGCATGCCTAGAGCCCTTGCTCTGCAACAAGAGAAGCCGTTGCAATGAGAAGCCCGTGCACCACAACAAAGAGTAGTCCCCGCTCACCACAACTAGAGAGAGCCCACGCGCAGCAATGAAGACCCAAGGCAGCCAAAAAAAAAAAAAATCTTGACCCAGAATTAAGTGTGGCCCTGTAACAAAGCATCTTTCCTTTCTGTCTCTTCAGCAGTGTTTTTGGCCATGTTCAGAAGGGTTGTGTTGATTTTGGTTGAGAGTGAATGTTGCTTTAGTTAGCCTTTGGCTTTGGTCATGTTTGTAGTTGAACGCAGGTTTGCGGGGGACTCACTGTGGGCCAGGTGGGTGCTTTGAGTGTTAAGGGTGGATGAGACACACTCCTTGCCTTCAGGGAATATGGGCATCTGTGCATATTTCAACAACTGTACCTTTTTCACAGTTTTTTTTGTTTTGTTTGTTTTAATTTATTTTTATTTTTGGCTGTGTTGGTTCTTGATTTCTGTGCGAGGGCTTTCTCTAGTTGTGGCAAGCGGGGCCCACTCTTCATTGCGGTGCACGGGCCTCTCACTATCGCGGCCTCTCTTGTTGCGGAGCACAGGCTCCAGATGCGTAGGCTCAGTAGTGGCTCACAGGCCTAGTTGCTCCGCGGCATGTGGGATCTTCCCAGACCAGGGCTCGAACGCGTGTCCTCTGCATTGGCAGGCAGATTCTCAACCACTGCACCACCAGAGAAGCCCCCTACAGTTTTTTAAAATGGCAAAAAAAAAAAATCCTTTCAAGTTATCAGTAAGTTAAAGAGAATGTTAATTTTTCCTCCTGTATGATAATTTCTGCTCTTTTGGGGACCTGCTGAAGATGTCTCAAGAACTCAGCTTAAAATGTTTTTGCTATAAATTGCATAATGGCTGTTTCTTACACTCAGTGTCCAGACGAAGCAGTGAAGAGATGAAGCGAGATGTCTCTGCACCTGAGGGCGCGTCTCCTGCCTCGCTCATGGCCATTGGTGCCACGTCGCCACAGCTGTCCCTGTCCTCCTCCCCCACGGCCTCCGTGACCCCCACCACTCGAAGCCGGATAAGGTAGAGGACAGTAGTTAGTATTGGTGCATTTCATGCCTGCCGTTCCTGGCCTTTTGAAATTAAATGATCAGGTTATAAAGTAACGGCATTCGAGCACTGATGTATTTTCATTCTTTATGTGTTATTTAGTGTTTTCTGATCTAGCCTTCTATGCCTAGAATTGGGAAAGATGATATGAAAGTGAAAAAGTAAAGCAAAGTAAAAGAGATAATTATTTTCCCCAAGCAGCTGGTGTTTTTGTTTTTTGTGGGGTTTTTTGGTTTTGGTTTTTTCAAGTAGAGAACAGCTGAGTACAAAAGTAAGTTTAGTGAAAACGGGGTGTGGATGGAGTGTTGGGGAGGCTGGAAGAGGGGAACTCGAGCGAGGCCTTGAGGGTGGTGGACCGGGAGGAAGGTGAGCGTTACTGGCAGGGTCAGTGACTCCAGTGAGTGTGCAGGAAGGCTGAACACGAACTGAAGGAGGGATGGAAGTGGGTTTCAGAACTTTACCATACACTGACTTACAAGTTTGAGTAAAAGTGGGATATTTGGTGTCTCAAACTCAAATTATATGCTCACTTATAAAACCCAGCCTCTCAGGGACCGACCTCTTAGAAGAGTGGTCCCGTACTCAGTGCGGGTCAGGCAGGTCGGGTGCAGTGGAGAGTGCAGCTCATGCTGCCCTGGCCAAGCCCGGGGGAGCACTGTCCGCGCCGGTGGGCAGGGCCCCCACTCTTCCTGGTGCCCCACTTAGAAGTTGTGAGCCTCCACAAGGTGTCTCCTGGCCTTAGCTTCCTTATCTTACAGTGAAGATGTTACAGGAGAGCACCCTCTGCTCTAGGAGGCTCTTTGCTGCAGCTTCTCATTGTGCCCATAGACTTTACTCGTCTTTGATGCTTTTTAAGCTGTTTCTATAGCAAAATGGCCTGTGTGAACTAGAGGAAACCTTTCACAAGTGATTGTAGTAGTTTTATTTTGAGCATAATAGAGGTTTTTATTTTTCTTTTGGCTTGCCCTTTTGTTTTCATTCACATATCTCACCTTTATCTTCATTCTCATTTCCTGTGATCAGTGGTGTTATAACAAACTTCTTTGAACCCTTTAAATCAGGGCAGCAATCGGTGGGCAGGTACACGAACATAAAAGTATATTTCTTCAAGACAGCAGTCTAACTGCAAGTTGAAATATTTTCATATTTTACTTTTGGTTCTAAATAAAAATTGGTGCTATTTCAGTGCACCTCTCACTTGGAAAAGCTTCAGTTCTACATGTGTGCTCTTTGATTTCCTACCATACTTTGTAGGATGAATATGGACAGAATAATAGTAAGCCACCTGTAACATCATAACCTCTAGGACAGTTACTGGACTGTTAAGTGTATGGGTCGTAGGGCTAGAATCTCCACTTGTGCAGTCATCACTAAAAATTAGACCAGGCTTTTAAGAGTGTGCTGCTTGTCAAGGAACAGGTTGTTTTACAGAGTGCTCCTTGGTATTCTGTTCTGCTTCTAGAATAGTTTCTGGAAGGAAGGATTGGGTACTGGAGGAGTGGGTTGTATGCCTCCCCTGCTCCATCGCCAGGGTGATCACAAAATCTTTTTTGATTCAGTGTCTGGTCTGGGGCAGGATATTTATTCTGCCTCCAAGGCAGTTGACAGTGCCCTAAAGTACCCTCCATATAATTTTAAGAAATGAGTAAGGTATAGCCATTGATTTTTTTTCCCCCCCAAGCTTCTGTAGTTGGTCTGTCCTGTAGTAAACTCTGAAGTTCCTTGAGAGGCAGGGTCTCTGTGTTGCTCACTGCACCCTGCCCAGCACATGCACATGGCCTGGCACAGTGGTGCTGTGCCAAGAGAGGGTCCTTCCTTTCTTCCCTAAGTGAAAATGAGGAACCCAAGATGCAGTGGTGCTGAAGCTTTGCCAGTTTCCGTGTGGGTAATGAGTAGAGCCCCCTAGAGATGGCAGAGCCCCCTACAGATGGCAGAGCCCCCTGATGGTGGTGGGTCTGTGGGACCCATAAAAACTGACAGGAAAAATCCAACGGGTGAAGGTACATCTTGCCATTGGATGCCTCTGAGTGTGCGTTTGTTCTGTTCAAATGTTCTGTTGTGTTGAATTTCTGGTTTAGAAGGGTGCTCAAATAAGAAATATTTCAACTTGGGTTCCTTATTTTCACTTATCAGGGAAGAAAGGAAGGACCCTCTCTCGGCATTGGCGAGAGAATATGGAGGATCCAAGAGGAACGCCTTGCTGAAGTGGTGTCAGAAGAAAACCGAAGGCTATCAGGTAGCCCCGTGGTTCTTTTGTCCCAGGGGAGCAGCTGCCACGCCAGGTGTTGACGGCGCAACTCACCTGAGCAGTGACGAGTCCTGCACTGGGTTCCAAGTCTACCCTGAACATGGCAGAGTATCCCTTGGATGAAATAAGTTTCCTACCTTTCCAGAGTAGCTAACCTTTACAGTACTCTTGTTCAGCTGTTGTAGCACTTTATCATTTAAGTCCCAGTTAATTGCTTTTGTTAAGGCCTCATCTGGACTAAGAGTGAAAATATATTTATTTTACTTTAAATTAAGATTTTACTTATCATTGATATGTTTAAAGTTTTCTCTTAGCTTTTTCCCCTTCCCACTGGGCTGTCTTTGTGCCCTGTCATTTCACATCTGGACTGTTTTATAGCCTCTCCTTTCTTGCCCTGTCAGTCTCTCTCTCTTTTTTTTATTAACCTTTTTTTAAAAACTGAAGTGTAGTTAATTTATGATGTGTTAGTTTCAGGTATATAACAAAGTGATTCATTTATACATAAATATATTTCTATTCTTTTTCAGATTCTTTTCTATTATAGGTCACTACGAGACATTGAATATGGTTCCCCTTGCTATGTAGCAGGACCTTGTTGTTTATCTATTTTATATATAGTAGTTAGTAACTGCTAATCCCAAACTCCTAATTTATCCCCCCCCAACACACACACACAGACAGTATCCCCTCTGGTAACAGTAAGTTTGTTTTTCTGTCTGTGAGTCTGTTTCTGTTTTGTAAATAAGTTCATTTGTATCATTTTTTTAGATTCCACACATAAGTGATATCATATGATACTTGTCTCTGACGTACTTCACTTAATATGATAATCTCTATGTCCATGTTGCTGCAAATAGCATTATTTCATTCTTTTTTATGGCTGAGTAGTATTCTATCATATATATGTACTGCATCGTTATCCATTCATCTGTTGATGGACATTTAGGTTGCTTCCATGACATTATGCTAAATGAAATGGGCCATACACAGAAGTACAAATATTTTAGGATTCCACTTATATGAACTCCGTAGAATAGTCACATTCATCAAGACTGAAAGTAGAATGGTGGTTGCCAGGGGCTGGGGGCAGGGGGTAATGGGGATTTATTGTTTAAAGGGTACAGAGTTACAGTTTGCAAGATGAAGAAAGTTCTGGAAATGGATTCTGGTGATGGTTATACAACCATGTGAATGTACTTAATGCCACTGAACTGTACACTTATAAAATAATTGCTTAGGCTAAAAAAAAAAAAAAAAAAGTAAATGATAGGGATATAGCTAGATAGAAAAACCTAGCAAGGACATAGAAGATTTGAACCATATACTATATACATGAACTATATACTAATTAGACCTGTGAGACATCTGTTGAACACTCTATCCAACAACAGCAAAGTATGTATTCTTCTCAGGTGCACGTAGAACATTCAGGATAGGCTGTATGTTGAGTAATAAAACAAATCTTCATCAATTTTAAAAGATTGAAATTGCACAAAGTATCTTTTCTGATCACAATGGAGTGAAATTAGAAATTAATAACTGAAGGAAAATTCACAACATAACATAACAAAACTATGGGAGGTGCTGAAAAGCAGCTCTCAGGGAAATTTATAGCTGTGAACACCTATCTTTATAAAGAAGAATCTCAGGACTTCCCTCGCGGTCCAGTGGTTAAGACCCCGCTCTTCCAATGCAGGGGATGTGGGTTTGATCCCTGGTCGGGGTACTAAGATCCCACATGCTGTGCGGTGTGGCCAAAAGATTAAAAAAAAAGAAGAAGAAGAAGAAGAAAAATCTCAAATCAATGATCTAACCGTCAACCTGAAGAAAGTAGAAAAAGAAGAGCAGACTAAGCCTAAAGCAGTCAGAGGAAGGAAGTAATAAAGGTCAGAGCAGAAATAAAGGAGATAGAAGAATCAGTAGAGAACATCAGTGACACCAGAAGTTTGTTCTTTGAAAAGATCAGCAAATCTACAGATCTTTACCTAGATTGACAAAGGAAAAAAAAAAGAGGAGACTAAAATTACTAGAATCAGGAATAAAGGAGAGGACATTACTAATGACCTTAGAGAAATGAAAGGGATTAAAAGGGAATACTGTGAACAGTATACCAACAAATTGTTTAACGTAGATGAATTTGACAAATACCTCAAAATACACAAACTATAAAAATTAACTCAAGGACCTGCCTGGTGGCACAGTAGTTAAGAATCCGCGTGCCAATGCAGGGGACACGGGTTCGAGCCCTGGTCCGGAAGATCCCATGTGCCGTGGAGCAACTAAGCCCGTGCGCCACAACTACTGAGCCCATGCACCACAACTACTGAGCCCACGCGCCGCAACTACTGAAGCCCGCGTGCCTAGAGCCCGTGCTCCGCAACGAGAGAAGCCACTGAAATGAGAAACCGGCGCACCACAACGAAGGTAGCCCCCACTTGCCGCAACTAGAGAAAGCACGTGCGCAGCAACGAAGACCCAATACAGCCAAAAATATTAATTAATTAATTTTAAAAAATTAACTCAAGAAGAAAGAAAATCTGGGACTTCCCTGGTGGTCCAGTGGTTAAAGACTTCACCTTCCAGCGCAGGGGGTACGGTTTTGATCCCTGATCAGGGAGCTAAGATCCCATATGCCTCGCCACCAAAAAAACAAAACATAAAACAGAAGCAATATTGTAACCAAAAAATTCAATAAAGACTTTAAAAATGGTCCACATCAAAATATATATATATATTTTAAAAAAAGAAAGAAAGAAAATCTGAGTAGACGTATAGCAACTAAAGAAACAGAATTAGTGATCAAAAAGCTTTCAACCAAGAAAAGCCCAGGGCCTGATGGCTTCACTGGTAAATTCTACCAAACGTTTAAAAGAAGAATTAACAGCAGTCTTTCTCAAACTCTTCCAAAAATAGAATAGAGAACATTTCCTAATTCATTCTGTGAGTCCAGTATTACCCTGATAACAAAGCCAGAAAAAGACATCACAAGAAAACTACAGACCAATATTTCTTATGCAAAAATCCTCAATAAAATATACGGGCAAACAGAATCCAGCAGCAAATAAAAGGAATTGTGCACCATGACCAAGTTGGATTTATCTCAGGAATGCAAAGTTGGTTCAACATATGAAAATTAAAGTAATACACCATGTTGTGGAATAAAGGGGAAAAACCACAAAATCATCTCAGTGGATGCAGAAAAAGTATTTGACAAAATTCAAAACCCATTCATGATAAAAAAAAAAACACTCAACAAACTAGGAATAGAAGGGAACTTTCTCAACCTGATAAAGGATATCTGTGAAAACCCACAGCTACCATCGTACTTAATGGTAAAAGACTAGGTGCTTGCCCCGCAAGATCAGGAACAGGAAAGGATGCCCACTCTCACCATTTCTATTGACATTTTATTGGAAGTTCTCGCTAGGGCAGCTGGGCAAGAGAAAGAAAAAAAGGCATTGAAAAGGAAGAAGTAAAACTGTCTGTTTGCAGGTGACATGATTGGTATCTAGAAAACCTTCAAGAATTCACATAAAAACCTTTGGAGCTGCTAAACAAACCAGCGGAGTTACAGGATACAAGGTCAGTATAAAAATCAGTTGAATTTCTCTATACCAGCAATGAAACTCTGAAAATGAAATTAAGACAACATTTCCATTTATAATAGCATCATAAAGAATAATATATCCGGGGGAATTCCCTGGTGGTCCAGTGGTTAAGACTCCTCACTTCCACTGCAGGGGGCATGGGTTTGATCCCTGGTCCCTGGTGGGGGAACTAAGATCCTGTGTTCTGCGAGGTGCGGCCAAAAATAATAACATATCCGGAAAAAAGCATGGTTCGAAAGGATACATGCACCCCAGTGTTCATTGCAGCGCTGTTTACAGTTGCTGAGACATGGAGGCAACCTAGGTGTCCATCAGCGAATGAGTGGGTAAAGAAGATGTGGTACGTATGTACAATTGCATGTTACTCAGCCATTAAGAAGAGTGAAATAATGCTGTTTGCAGTAACATGGATGGACCTGGAGGTTATCATACTTAGTGAAGTAAGTCAGAGAAAGACAAATATATGGTGTCGCTTATATGTGGAATCTTAAAAAATGATACAAATGAACTTACTACAAAACAGAAACAGACTCACAGACTTAGAAAACAAACCTACGTTAACAAAACACAAACAGACTCACAGACTTAGAAAACAAACCTACGTTACCAGGGGGGAAGGGTGGGAGGGAGAGATAGACTGGGAGTTTGGGATTGACATGTAAACACTGCTATATTTAAAATAGATAACCAGCAAGGACCTACTGTATAGCACAGGGAACCCTGCTCAATATTCTGTAATAACCTAAATGGGAAAACAATTTGAAAAAGAATAGGTACATGTATATGTATAACTGAATCACTTTACACTGGAACTAACACAACATTGTTAATCAACTATACTCCAATATAAAATAAAAATTAAAAAAAAGAATAAAAGACTTAGAAATAAATTTAACCAAGGGGGTACAAGGCTTGTACACTGGAAACTACAAACATTATGAAAGAAATTAAAATCTAAGTAAATGGAAAAATCCTTTGTTCATGGATTAGAAGTTTTGATACATGCTACAATGTGGATGAATCTTAAAAATATTATGCTAAGTGAAAGATGCCAGACATAAAACTCCATCCTAAAAGACTTCAGTCCTCCATACCTGAAAGTGGGGGTAAAACTGATGCTCTCAGCTTCGCCAAGTGGCAAGAACATCAGTGCCGTGGCTCCTAATTTGATCAAGGACTGAAATCTTGAGCATAAATCAGTATTGCCCAACCCTTTACATTTTTTTCTTTAACATCATTTTTTATTGGGCTATACTTCACATAAGGTACAGTTCACCCATTTAAAAATGTACATCTTAGTGTCTTCACAGAGTTGTGCAGCCATCACCACAATTAGTTTTAGAGAATTTTCATCAATCTGAAAAGAAACCTTGTACCTGTTAGCAGTCCCTCCCCATTTGCTGTAGGCAGCCACGGATCTACTTCCTGTCTCCATAGACGTGCCTGTTCTGGGCATTTCATGGCACTGGAATTACACAGCGTGTGGTCCTCTGTGGCTGCCTCTTTCATTGAGCATAATGTTTTCACGGTTCACCCATGTTGTAGCATGTTCTCCACGTGTCACTCCTTTTACGACTGAACAGTATTCCACCTTGTGGACCACCTGTTGTCATCCCATCATCTGCTGACGCCGTCTGGTCGTCGTGGCCGGTACATACGATGCTGTTGTGCACACTGCGTATGAAGGCTTTGCATGGACATAAGTAATTTTCTCACCCTCCTGGCTGTCTTTTACTTGGCTGCCAAAGTGGTTTGAAATTGTGATCTGGTTATTTCTCTTTAAGATGCTTCTCCTTTGCCGTTTGGTTAAAGCCTCAAATCCTTGGTGTGGAGAACAAGACCCCTTACAGTTGATCTGGTCCCTGTGTAGTCTTATCGGCTTCTCCACAATCACACCTTGGCCCTTGGTGCCCCCCCATCCTGTCACTTCACCCACTCCATCTGGGGAGTGTCTGCTCCTTCAGCTTCGAAGTCAGCATCTGTGCAATGTTGCCTTTGCCCTGCTCCACCCCCGCAAGGGTTCATCCCTAATGTGCACCCCCTCCTCCCAGAGCCCCGGGGGCCTAGTTCTTCCTTGACTTGAACCCAGTCCAGGGCAGAGTGCTTTCTGTATATCAGGGCATGTTTTTTTTTGGTGGGGGGGTGTCTTTGTGTCTGTAATTCATTTTCCCTGTGATACAGAACCCCACATGGTATATCCCAAGGATACTGAAGTTGTCAGTTTGTGTGTGTGTCTTCCTTTCTAGACTGTGAGCTCCTTAGAAGGGCCTGTCTTTGCCGCCCAGCGTCCAGCAGAAGGCCCTGTACATGGCAGAGCTGAATGACTGTCTGAACCTATATGTTGAATATCATGGGTTACCTTGGAGGTTCATTTTTAGAACAGTGGTTCACAGGCTTGTATGCAAAAACCTGTGAAGATTGTGGGAAAAGTGCAGATTCCTGAGAACCAACCCTCAAGATTTATAATTTGAGAGGTGCGTTGGGAGACTCTGGAATCTGCATTTTTACAGGCATTGCACTTGATCCATAGACCATGCTGTGAGAATCACACATAGAGTCGTGATTAAGACCTTGGACTTGAGTGTCAGGTAAGGTTTGAGTGTCACTTCTGCCTCTTACTGTGTGACCTTTTGCAAATTACTTAGCCTCTCTGGGCCTCAGTTTCCTCCTCTGTAAAATGGAAGCTTAAGTGAGACAGTTGTGCACATTTCTAGCATATGCTATGCGTTTAATAGATTTTAAAAGCATTATTTTTCTATGTTATTGCATGTCATCTTGTAACATAAGCTTTAAATTTTCCTAGACCATTACCCTTAAATTGAGTAATTTTAGATAATTAGAAAGTACCTCCCCCTTGATTATGGAATTTTGCCATGTAGCAAGTTGATTAAAAATTAAGTAACCAAGTTGATTGAGGTAATTCAAGCATTAAATCAATGATTTAACTAATGTCTCTTGGTTCTCTCCACTTAAATTCTCTGATTCTGTGATTTTAAGGTACATTGTATTAAGTTAAAAAACACACAAATCAATTCCTTAAGATCCTCAATTAATAATTCTAATTTTTTTTGTTTACTGAGTTCTTAAAATGCAAGAGGAAATATAATGCAAAACAGAAAGGTTAGCCATACATAAGAAAAACCTTTTTATACATTGGGCAGTCTGTGCTACAAACCTGTTTCCCCCCTTCCTTACTTCCTGTGGACACTTTTGTAATGATGTCTATGTATGACTTTTTTGTTTGTCTGGCTTTTGTTTCCTGTGAGACTGGTATCTGTTTTGCTGTTTAAAAGTAGATAGAATGCTGGTTCTTTTATTTCAAGGTCTGTGAGTTAAAATTGGACATAATTTTATATGCATAATCTTTTTAAGCTGAAAGATATATCTGATAGAGCTCTTAATTCGTCAAGAGCCACGTAAGAAGTGCCAGAGCCCTTTCCTTATCTAGCTGTACGTATGGATGAACGCACCCCCTCCTTGAAGCCAGCAGTGTGGGACCAGTCTTTGGTCTCTGACTTCCCACAATCAGCAGGAGAGGGCAGGCTGTGACACTGGACTGGCTCACTAGAGCAGGAGCTGTTACGTGACACTTAGCACATTCTGCACTCTCAGGCCCCAAATGCATCGTTAGTGCTGGGACTGCACGTGCTTTATGTCGTAGGAACTGTCTAATCAACAGAGATAGATTCCCTAATACTCATATCATCTTCTGCTAACTCTCTTTAAGAGTCATCCTAAAATAATTGTACTAATCACTGTAATTTCATTAACCATCCATTACAAAACAAGCCCTTGTGAGTTGGCCTTTTATCTGACAAATACATTTTTCTCTTTTAAATTGCGCCCTGCCACCAATTATTCAGTGAAGTTTTAGAATACTAGAATATTACCTTTGAAGGGGACTTGACGATCTAAGTTAACTGTCAGGTTTACAGATGTGGGCCTGAACCCCTACCAGGATCAATGACTCCCTCAAGGCTGAGCCATGAGTCTGTGGCATCACAGACAGCCTTCAGAACTATTGCTTTAAGGATTGAGTCTTTCTTCTTTTTTAATCAGTGCCTCAGCTTGTATACAATTGTGGGTTTTTTTATTTTTAAATTTTTTTTTAATTTGTCTATTTTTGGCTGCATTGGGTCTTCGCTGCTGCACGCGGGCATTCTCTAGTTGTGGCGAGTGGGGCCTACTCTTCGTTGCGGTGTGTGGGCTTCTCATTGTTGTGGCTTCTCTTGTTGCAGAGCACGGGCTCTAAGTGCACGGGCTTCAGTAGTTGTGGCTCGCGGGCTCTAGAGCACAGGCTCAGTAGTTGTGGCGTGTGGGCTTAGTTGCTCCGCAGCATGTGGGATCTTCCCAGACCAGGGCTCGAATCCATGTCCCCTGCATTGGCAGGCGGATTCTTAACCACTGAGCCACCAGGGAAGCCCTACAATTGTGTTTTTAAATTAATTTAAATATATAGGTACCTCTAATAGTTCTTTAGTGCTTATGGAGAGAAGTGATGCTCCGCTGCCCTATACCGTCACCTCTGTAAATTCTGGTTCCCAGAGGCAGCTACTACTCCAGTTCTTTGACTGTTGCTTTAGGGATTAACAATGTAATGGTATGAGACTAACCAGGTAATAAGGAAAATAGCTCGTACTTTCAGTATACTTTTCTTTGGTTCTAGATTTTATATTTAACAGCTTCTGTTGTACTGTTGTTTTCTTGTTCTGGGAAAACCTAATTGAATACAATCAAGGAGCCTCTAAAGGTTAATTTAAGAGAGATTTACTTTGAAATTTCATTGTTTTCTGATAAAATACCAGGCCTAGAGATGGATTAGTTAATCCAAAGGATAATGAAATCACTTAATCTAGTACAAAATAGTTTTAATAAATGGGCAAAAGCTTTTAGTACTGCCTGAGGTAATGTAATCTCAAATAAACATTAAGAATGCACAGTTTTATTGAGGGATTTGCTCATTAGTGCTTGGGCCAAAGAAGGAAAGATTGTACATTTCTTAGTGGACGTTAATGGAATCAGAAGAATTGATGGACTTGAATGGTTTAAAAGTGATGTTTTTATGTGCTATGCTTTACTTGCTTTCTAGCAATATTTCCTAATATAGAAATTAACTTATCAAATACATACTAAGCTCTGTGCCAGGTAGTGTGCTGGGCATTGAAGCAGAAATCAGGAAATAGGAAGGTAGTTCCTGTTTCTGGAAGCTTGTGGACTAGTCAGTGAAATACGCATTAGTAATTAAAACTCAATATGGACTTCTGTGTATGGTTATGATAGGTTATCAGATCAAACTCTGCTGAGAACTATTTTGTTTAAAATGCAAATATATATATATATATATATGTCTGTGAAGGCACTGGGGACTAATGAAGGCAGCTGGGACAAATTTGGCAGGAGCCAAGATTGCAGGGAGAAAGACATCACACTGAGTTGAGCTTCTGTTTGCACTGCCTTTTTCAACCCTTGGAGCATTTGCCAGCTCCTGGCATGGGTCAGAGACCAAACGGAAAGCAGTGGTCCAGAGCTTGTTTCAGAGTCACTGAGGAGGGAAACTAAAATCTGAATTTGGAGCTACTAAGGCAACAGAGATTTGAGGGTCCTAAAGCCCAGGGAGAAGACAGTCTCAGAGTAGTGAACTCAACATTTGACTTAGCTCTTGTCCTCAAGGTATTTGTCGCATGATAAGATGCGTGGAGGTGGACCTGGAGAACTTCAGCAGAAATCTGCTGCTGAGAGGATAGATAATTCAGCACAGCTTTTGTTCTCCTGGTACCAGGAAGATAAAAACCAAGAGTTCAAGACCAGCCAAGGAGGAGTGACCCTGGCAAACATCCTGGGAGTTCAGTAGAGCCCTCAAAAGAACAGTGCCTTACAGATAAAGGTTGACTGAAAAGGCCAGCTTGAAATTCAGCATCAGAACTTCACCTGCTACATCGAGGTCTTCAGCTGCCGGAAGAAACTTAAAACCTTTCTGCAGGGCGATGGCACCATCCAGCCCCTTATATTCTGATACCCAGTGTCTCGCAGTCCATCAGAAATACGTCGTGCCAGTAAACATGATCAAATGACTGAAAATCAAGGGAAATAATAAGTAATATAGGGAAAAGCTTCAGGTGATCCAGATACTTAGATTAGGCCTTTAAAATAACTGATTAATGTGTGTTCAAGAAAATAGATGAAGAAAAAGAAAATTTTACCAGAGAAATGGAATCTATAAAATAGAATCAGATGGAAATTTTAGAATTAAAAAAATACAATAGCTGAAATTAGGAATTCCAATACATGCATTTAACAGCACACTAGATACAATACAAATTTGTGAATTGTAGGGTTGATCAGTTAAAAATATCCACAGTGAAACTGAGAGATGAAAGGTTGAAAAATACGTAGGAAGATGTCATAGATGTGGGACACAGTAGAAGATTTAACACGTGTGTAGTTGGAGTCCTAGGAGGAGAGGGAAGGACAGGAGTGTCCTACTAAAACTGCCAAAAATGAAAGTCAATGAGAAAAATCATAAAATAGAAAATGTATTAGCTTCAGAAGAGACTCATAAGACTGGCAACTTCTCCATAGATGGACAAAAACATAATTTATCACCAACAGTCCCACTCTGAAAGAAAAAAGGAAATTCTTTCAGCAAAAAGAAAATAATCCCATAGGGAAACAAAATTATAGGAAGGAATAAAGAGCAATGGGAGAAATAAGTATATGGGTAAATATAAATGAATATTGACTCTGTAGTATAATAAAAATGTCTTGTTTAACGATGTATTTAGGTTTAAAATATAAAACAAAAATGGCTCAAGAGGTTGGTAGAAAAGTAAATGTCATTAACATGTTGTAAAGTCCTTGTATTGTCCAGAAAGTTATAAAATTCTGAATTTATGGTAGATATTAGTGAGTTAAGGGTCATATACCATAAGTCTCTAGGGCTGCACTGTCTGATACAGTGGCCATTGGCTGCATGTGATTATCGAGCACTTCAAATGTGGCCAGTCCAAATTAAGATGTGCTGTGATTATAAAACACACATCAGATTTTGAAGGCTTAGTATGGGGAAAAAAGGATGTAAAACAACCCATTTAAAAATATTGATACATATTGAAATGATCATATTTTAATATATTAGATTGATTAAAATATATTAATATTATGTCTTTTTACTGTTTCAATGTGACTGCTAGAAATTATATATTGGTAACATCTAAAACAATAATAAAAAATGGAAAATTAAGAGGCTAATAGAGGGGGAAATGGAGTAATAATAAATAATTAATCCAAAAGAAGGCAGGAAAGGAGAGAAAAGGAACAAAGCATAAGGGTACAGAAGTAAATTTAAACCCAATTATATTACAGTTGCATTATACATACATGGACTGAGTATTACAGTTAAAAGACCAAGATTTTCAGACTATAAAAAACAAACCCAATGCTGTTTTGCATATAAGAATCATCCTTTAACTGGAAAGACTGAAGAAGATAAAAGAATGGGAAAGATACTATGCAAGCACTAATCAAAAGTTGGGAGATCTATACTAACATCAGACAAAGTACTTGTCACAGAAAGAAATATTACTAGGGATTTCCCAGGTGGTGCAGTGGTTAAGAATCCGCCTGCCAATGCAGCAGACATGGGTTTGAGCCCTGGTCCGGGAAGGTCCCACATGGCACGGAACAACTAAGCCTGTGCACCACAACTACTGAGCCTGCACTGTAGAGCCTGCCAGCCACAACTACTGAGCCCGCATGCTACAACTACTGAAGCCTGTGCACCTAGAGCCCATGCTCCGCAACAAGAGAAGCCACCGCAATGAGAAGCCATGCACCGCAACGAAGAGAGTAGCTCCCGCTCGCTGCAACTAGAGAAAGCCCGTGTGCAACAACAAAGACCCAACGCAGCCAAAAGTAAATAAATTAATTAAATTTGTTTTTAAATCTTTTTTTTTTTTTTTTTTTTTTTTTTTTGTGGCACGCGGGCCTCTCACCATTGTGGCCTCTCCCACTGCGGAGCACAGGCTCCGGACACACAGGCTTAGCAGCCATGGCTCACGGGCCCAGCCGCTCTGCAGCATGTGGGATCTTCCCAGACCAGGGCACAAACCCACGTCCCCTGCATTGGTAGGCGGACTGTCAACCACTGTGCCACCAGGGAAGCCCTAATTAATTTTTTTTTAAAAAGGAAGTATTACTAAAAAAAAAAAAAAAAAAAGGAAGTATTACTAAAGATAAAGATGGCACTTCATTATGATAAAAGGATCAAAACAAAAATAGCAACAACTGCAGTAGTCAAGGCAGTCTTGGGAAACAGAGTGGGAAGACTTACATTGCCCAGTAAGAAGATTTCACGGGCACTTATATCCTAAACTCATATGCACCTGATAACATAGCCCCAAAGAACATAAAGCAAAACTGACAGAACTGAAAGGAGAAAAAGACAGTCTCTCAGTCATATTTGGAGGTTTTAACACACCTCTCTCAGTAACTAGTAGAAGAAGCAAACAGAAATTTAGTAAAGCTATAGAAGATTGGAGTAACACAGTTAACCAATTTGTCCTGACTGACAGCTATAAAATGCTACGCCAGACAACTGCAGATTGCCCATTCCTTCCAGTTGGCCACAGAATGTTGATCAAAATGGGCCATATCCTGAGCCTTATGTAGCAAGTCTCAAAATATTTCAAAGAATTAAAATCCTTCAGAGTAAGTTCTCAAAATGAAAGGATAGATATGATCAGTAGATGCAGAAAAAGCATTTGATAAAATTCAGCTGTTTCACTGTTTAATTTTTTTTTAAAGGAACAAATTTCTAACAAATTAGGAATAGAAGCTGCTTTCCTTAGTCTGATAAAAGGTATCTAGAAAAAAATAGTAGACAAGACATCAATCTTAATTGTGACATCAAGAGCTTTCTGCCAGAGATGAGGAAAGCAAGAAGACTGCTCTCACTTCTCTTCAATGTTGTATTGAAAGTCCTAGCTAGGGCAGTAAGGCAGAAAAAGAAAAAGTATAGTGATTGGAAAGAAAGATATAAAACTGTTTATTTACAGACACAATTATGATATAGAAAATCTAACAAAGATGCAGATAAAAACATAAGAAACAAAAATTTTTTAAAGATTTCATTTTTATTAGCATTTTAAAATTCAAGTACATAGGAATGAATCTAATGCAAGATGTATAGAACAGAAGAATATAAAATATCATTGTAAGAAGTTAAAGAAGACCGAAGTAAATGGCATGATGTGCTAATAAGTTCATTGATTGGAAGAGCAGATAATCTGTAACGTAAATGTAATTCCAATCAGAATATCAGCAGGGTTTTCTTTATTTTTTTAATGGAAATTGACCGGCTGATTAACATTTATATGGAAACCCACTTGGATAGATAGCCCGGGCAGTCGTGGAAAACAAAGCTGGAGGACTTGTACTACCCAATAGGAAGACTTCACAAGCACTTCTTAAAAAAGGATATCCAATGGCTGGTAATAAACAGCTGAAAAAATGCCCAGCGTCATTAATCATCAGGGAAACACAAATTAAAACCACAATGAGGTGATGCTACAGCAGATTAGACACAGAATGCCTAATTCAAAAAGCTGATGATGCCTAGTGTTGGGAAAGAAGCAGAATAAAAACACTTAGACATTGCTGATGGGGTTGGAAAATGTTCCAGCCATTTTGGAGCACTATTTGGAAGTATCTGCTGAAGTTGAATATTCATATATCATATGAGCAAGCAGTTTCACTCTCAGGTATATCTCAACCAAAGTGTGTACGTGCATTCATCAAAAGATATGTATGAGGTTGTTAACAATCTTGGGTTGCTTGAAACCCCAGAAGTTGGCAAGATTAGTCTAATATGTGTCACAATAATGGTTAACCTTTAGGAGGTCACAGGAGGCTTTCTGGGTTATAAGCACTAGGTAACTAGTACTTATGAAAAATGGAAAAAATATGAATTCCATCATATTTTCTACATAGACAATTTTGCCATCTGCGACTAAAGACAGTTTTAATTCTTCCTTTATAATCTAGATGCCTTTTATTCCTTTTTCTTTCCTTATTGTACTGGCTAGAAACTACAGTACAATATTGAATAGAAGCAGATATCCCTGTCTTGTTACTGGTCTTAGGGCAGGGGTCAGTAGAGTTTTACTTAAAGGCCTAGTGGTAAATATTTTAGACTCTGTGGGTCATAGGTCTCTGTTGCAACTATTCAACTCTGCCATTGTACCTTGAAATTAGCCATATGTCAACACATAAATAAATAGGCGTGCCTATATTTTAGTCAAAATAGGCAAGAGGGTCATAGTTTGTTGATACCTATCTTAGGGGGAAGGCATTCAGGCTTTTACCATTAAGTGTACCATTAGCTCCAGGTTTTGTTGATGGCCTTAATCAGGTTGAGAAAGCTCCCTTCTATTCCTCGGTTGCTGAGAGGTTTTTTTGTTTGTTTTTGTTTTTTAGTCAGGATTAGATGCCAGATTTTGTCAAATGCCATTTCTGCATCAATTGAGATGATCATGTGTTTTTTTTCCTTCATTCTGTCCATGTGGTATATTTCATTCATTGATTTTCATGTGTTGAACTATCCTTGAATTCCAAAAATAAATCCCACTTGGTCATGGCGTATGATCCTTTTATATGCTACTGAATTTGGTTTGCTAGTATTTTGTTGAGGATTTTTACATCATTGTTCATAAGGGATATTTCTCTGTAGTTTTGTTTTCTTACAGTGTCTCTGTCTGGCTTTGGTATCAGAGTAGTGTTGGCCCCATAGAATGAGTTAGGAAGTGTTTCCTCCTCTTCAATTTTTGGAAAAGTTTTGAGGAGGATTGGTGTTATTTCTTCTTTAAATGTTTGGTAGAATTCACCCGTGAAGCCATCCATTCCAGGGCTTTTTTTGTTGGGGGGTTTTTGATTACTGATTCAATCTTCTTACTAGTTAAAGGTCTGTTCATATTTCCTATTCCTTCATAATTCAGTCTTAATAGGTTTTGTGTTTCTAGGAGTTTGTCTATTTCATCTGGGTTATCCAATTTACTGGTGAACAGTTATTCATAGTACTCTCTTATAATCCCTTTTACTTTTGTAGAATCAGTAGTAATGCGCTTACTTTCTCATGTTAGTAATTTGAGTTTTCTCTCCTTTTCTTAGTCTTTCTAGCTAAAAGTTTATCAATTTTGTTCATCTTTTCAAAGAACCAACTTTTGGATTTACTGATTTTTCTGTTTTCTACTCTTTATTTTGTTTATCTCTGTTCTAATCTTTATTATTTCCTTCCTTCTGTTAGCTTTTGGGTTTAATTTGTTCTTTTTCTAGTTCCTTAAGATGTAAAGGTAGTTAGTTTGTTGATTTGAGTTCTTTCTTATTTCTGAACATTTAAGAGTTTATAGCTATAAATTTCCCCCCAACACTGCTTTTGCTGTGTCCCATAAGTTTTAGTTTTAGTATGTTGTGTTTTAATTTTCGTCTTTTTTTTTTAATCTAATCTGGGGGCCAGAGTTTCCTTTTTTTTTTTTAACTGAGTATTTTAATTAATTTATTTATTTAGTTGCACTGGGTCTTAGTTGTGGCGGGCAGGCTCCTTAGTTGCAGCTCACAGTCTCCTTAGTTGTGGCATGCGATCTCTTAGTTGTGCATGCATGTGGGGTCTAGTTCCCTGACCAGGGATCGAACCCAGGCCCCCTGCATTGGGAGCGTGGAGTCTTATCCACTGCACCACCAGGGAAGTCCCTCAATTGTCTTTAATTATTTTCTGATTTTCCTTGTGACTTCTTTGATCTTCCAGTTGTTTAAGGTGATTTATTTTTTAAAAAGTAGTAAACCAACCCTGTATTCCTGGGATAGACTCCACTTGGTTATGATGTATTATCCTTTTTCTGTCTTGTTAATTTGTTAAAAATTTGTTTAGAATTTTTGCATCTATGTTTATGAGGATATTGGTCTGCAGTTTTCTTTATGTCTTTAGCAGGATTTGGTATCAGGGTAATGTTGACCTCACGGAATGAGTTGGTAAGAAGTCCCTCTTCTTTATTTTTCTGGAAAAGTTTATGTACAATTGGTATTATTTCCTACTGAAATATTTGGTAGAATTCCCCAGTGAAGCCACCTGGGTCTGGGGTTTTCTTCGTGGGAAAGTTTTTAATGACAAATCCAATTTCTTTAGTAACTCTAGGGTTACTCAGGTTATCTGTTTCTTCTTGAGTGAGCTTTGGTTGTTTGAGTCTTTCAAGGACTCTGTCCATTTCATCTGAGTTGTTGAATTTATTGCCATAAAGTTGATCATAATTTTCGCTTATTATCTTTTAGATATTTGTAGAATCTGAAGTGTTGTCTCTGCTCTGACCTCTGATATTGCAGTTTGTATATTCTCTCTTGTTTCCTGATTAATTTAGCTAAAGGTTTATCAAATTTACCTTCTTGGGCTTCCCTGGTGGCGCAGTGGTTGGGAGTCCGCCTGCCAATGCAGGGGACATGGGTTCATGCCCCGGTCCGGGAGGATCCCGCATGCCATGGGGTGGCTGGGCCCGTGAGCCGTGGCCGCTGGGCCTGCGCGTCCGGGCCCTGTGCTCCGCAGTGGGAGGGGCCACAGCAGTAAGAGGCCCGCGTACCGCAAAAAAAAAAAAAAAAAAAAAAAGGACAAAAATTTACCTTCTCAATGAACCAGTTTTTTATTTTATTTAGGTATTTATTTTTGGCTGCATTGGGTCTTCATTGCTGCACACAGGCTTTCTCTAGTTATGGCGAGCAGGGGCTACTCTTTGTTGCGGTGTGCAGGCTTCTCATTGTGGTGGCTTCTCTTGTTGCAGAGCACGTGCTCTAGGCACGCAGTCTCAGTAGTTGTGGCACATGGGCTCAGTAGTTGTGGCTCGCAGACTCTAGAGCACAGGCTCAGTAGCTGTGGTGCACAGGCTTAGTTGCTCCGCAGCATGTCGGATCTTTCCAGACTAGGGCTTGAATCCATGTCCCCCGCTCTGGCAGGCAGATTCTTAACCACTGCACCACCAGAGAAGTCCCTAATTTTATTTATTTTCTGTATTGTTTTTGTTTTTCTGTTTCATTGATCTGTACTCTAGTCTTTTTATTTTCTTTCTTCTGCTTACCTTGGGTTTTATTTGCTCTTCTTTAGTTTCTTAAGGTAGAAGTTGTCTTGATTTGAAGGTTTTTTTCTGCTATAGATGCTTATTGCTAGAAATTTCCACCAAAGTACTTACTACTTTAGTGGTATCCCACAAACTTTGATATATGGTATATTCTTTTTCATTCAGTTCAAAATACTTAGTAATTTAATTTCCCTTTTGATTTCTTCTTTGACCCATGGGTTATATAGGAGTATGTTATTTAGTTTCCAAACACTTAAGGATTTTCCAGAGATCTTTCTATTATTGATTTCTGACTTCAATCCATTGTGGTCAGAGAACGTACTCTCTGTAACTTGAATCTCTTTTAAATTTTTCGAGACTCATTTTGTGGCCCAGAACATGGTATATAGTTTTTAAAAATACTCTTCTGCTGTTATTGGAAAAAATGTTCAGTTAGAGCCTGTTGGTTGAGAGTGTTGTCAACATGTTCTGTATCTTCAGCTACTTTGTGTCCTTGCTCTGTCAGCTGTTGAGTGAGGGGTATTGGAATGTCTTGACTTGAAGTTGTGGATTTTCTGTCTCCTTGCAGTGCTAATAGTTTCTGCTTTGTGTATTTTGAAACTGTTATTAGGTACATAAATGTTAAGGATGAGAAATTGACCTCTGTCATTATGAAATGACCTTCTTTATCCCCGATAATATTCTTTGCTCTGAAGTCTCCTTTGTTTGATACACCCACTCTGGCTTTATTTTGTTTACAAAATATTATTATTTTGATTATTTTGATTACAGTTTAGCATGGTGTATATTTTTCTAGTGTGTTTCTGATAGGTAGCATATAGCTGAGTATTACCATATTGCTATTTTTTAAGTTATTTTCCTAACGGTTACTCTAGGGATTACAATGTACATCTTACCAGAGTTTACTTAAGGTTTTTCTGACTTAATTTGGTAAAATATAGCTCCAATGTAGCCCCATTTCCTCGCTCTTCCTTTGTGCTGTGATTGTCAATATATGTTAGATTTGTGTTATAAACCCAATAGTACAGTGTTATAATTATTCCTTTATACAATGCTATTTTTTAAAAAACCTAAAAGAAGAACAGTAATGAGGGCAGCTTCTGGTGAGAGAGCCACAGACTTTCTGTTCTTACCGGAAGTTTTAGTCCCTTTTCATGAATAATGCTTCTTAATTTATTTCCTTTGATTGATTTCCAGAGTCCTGAAATGATTATTTTTGACCAGTTTGTCCAGTTTCATGTTTTTTTTAGGAGAGGATTTGTCGGCCTCTGCTCCACCACAGCTGGAAGTCTCCTAGCGTGCTTCCTTTTGGGATTCTTCTTTATTTCCTGACCCTTTTTCAGTAAGCAGCAACAAATTCTCCCAGAATTGTGTGTCCCTGTGGGTTGAAGAGAGTAGAGTGAGAATGAATGGCCAGATTAAAATAGCTTGGTCCTTCCCAGCTCCTTTGAAATAGTAGACGGTCTGTAGAAAGTAGGAGAAAGGAAGTTCCCTCCTTGGGCCATGTGCCGTGTCCACGGGGAGCGTGCTGGTGTCTGCCTATAAGGCCGGGCGCTGGTGCTGCACCCTCCCCAGGCCACTGCTTGGAAGCTGTAAAGGCAGCTTTCACCCCCCGGGAGAGATTGGCCCCAGAGACCCAGGTTCCTTTTGATGCTTCTTGGTCACTGCATGCTGGGAGGGGCCGGGGAAGAGAGCAGCTCCTCTACATACAACCCCTCCTCCCCTGGTCTGTCTGAGGGTGCGGATGGAACGTTACTGCTGTGGATACTCCCCTCCCTTTTTAAGGAGGTCTTCAGTCTCTCTCAGGAAGACGCTACAAGTGCCACTTTCCCCATCCTCCCTTCTCTCTCTCCCCTTCCACCTTCCTAGCATCCTCTCTTTGTGATTGGAGTTAGTGCTCAGGTGGGGGAGGGCAGAACGGGAAGGTTAGGAAAGCTAGGGTCTCTGCCAGTGGATAGGGTACAGTTGAACAAACGCGTTCAGGATCCCTGAAGCTCAGAGCAAAGCTTAGAGTTGGTTTGATTTCCTCTGCTGTATCTGGAGTCTCAGGCCACAGGGACGGCTTCCCAGAGTTAAAAATAAAAAAGGTGCAGGCAGCAGATAAGGGTTTTGATCTGAATCAGATCTAGGTTGGAAGTCTAAATTTTTTTGTTTTACATTGTCACTTTGCATGGAAACTAAATTCCCATACAGAAAGATCTTATTGTTTGTAAATATCACTGCGTTCCAGGGGTTTAAAATACTTGAACAAAGGGAAAAAGAATGGCCAGATTTGTGGTCCCACCCGTTCTTTATGTGGACTTGCATACACTCACAGGTTCTTTCCAGTGAAGCGATTAAAGCTGCTAGTCTAATTGTCCTCTGACCTGATGACACGCCGTCTCCATCCAGAAAGCTTGCAGCAGCTGAGCAAGGTCCCTTGCCCACCAGGCGCCCCTGGGAGCAGAGCGCACGCGGCTTGGGCTGTGCTCCGCACAGCAGCCACAGTGGAGTGAGAGGACTGCTTCCTGTTTTTAGGGATTCCTCTTAGTGCCAAACATAGCAGCTGGGAAACAAAGTTTTCCCAGAATCACGATGTACTTCTTGTGTTCTGTTTAAACATGATTTGACAGCAACTGTTAACCTCTATTTCCAGAAATGTCAGGGCTATAATTTTTAAATTAATTGCTTAGTAACATTGAGATAAATTAGTTTGATCATTGTTTTAGTGTGAGGTAGGTAACACTACTGAGTCAGGTTTCCCCCTGTGACACGTTAGGTTTTTCCTACGCAGGTGAGAGGGTGTGCAAATCGCACACGGCGCTGGTTCTTAAACACTGATTCTCATCTTTCTGATTGGGAGCGTCTTTCAGAGCCACATTCGGGGTCCATACATTCAGGAAGATGTTCAGTAGAGCTGACCTTCCAGCTGCCGGGCGGAGCCATGGTCAGTACACAGAAGCAGCAGACTCTCAGATATGCCTGCTGTGACCTCACCAACAGGATGGGCTTGTGCAAGTGCAGAGGTGGGAGGGGTCCACGGAGTTTCCACAGTTTCCGCGGAGTCACAGACTCCGTGACTCGGGGTCCTGCTCCTCTGCCCTTTCTTCTTCCCGTGTAACTCCCATGAGGACACAGAGAAGCCTGCTGTGTGTGGTCGACGGTTTGGTCACCAGCGCTCTTAGTTAGCCTTAAGATACTTGTCTCAAGAGTGCATTTGCTTAGATAAAGTTTGAAGTGCTTCATCGGAATCAGCATCCAAAATTCCATCCTCAGAAGTTGGAGAAAGTCAGACATGAGACGGCCCTTAGAAATCGTGAAGATGGGGCTTCCATTCCATAGGGAGGAAGCTGCAAGCCAGCGGGGTGCTTGCAGCCTGAGCTCTCACTGCAGGGTCTCCTGACACCCAGCCCCAGACTCTTCCTACCAAGCTGTCCTGCTTCCCCAGCAGTGCCCCAGACTCCAGTAAGTTTCCAGTAAGTAGGTCTTTTTATTTTATGAGTAATGCTAAGAAATAGAAGATAAATCAGGAAAGTAACATTTTCAAGAGCTGCTTAATTATTTTGCTAAAAGCAGAATCACTAAATTGTCTGGGTCACGTAATCTTTATGTATCATCTCTGGTAGGATGCATAGTCCTTACTCGCTTACATCGTGAGAAGCCTTTTTTTTCTTTTTGTGCTTCATTGACTTTGGATGGGGTGCCAGCATAACGATGTGAAGTCCACAGAGGAGTTGAGATTTGACGGGTTAATTTCATTACGTACTTGATGCTCTGGGTTTTCACAAATGAGTTTAGCCTGAGGTCATTCGGGAAATTTAGGGTACCTCTTCATTTGTAGAAGCAGATTATTTGAGAAGATGCTCCATTGCTGCCTCATGGTACACATATAACTATGGAAAGGGTAATTAACCATTAGATTCTGTAGGGCAGAGGAAAGAGAACCTGGTTTCCTTTCCAGTTGGGCTCTTCAGACCCAGGAGAAAGTAGGCTGGTCTGTAATCTCCTGCCTTGTAACAGGCACCACGCCAAGAGTGGGTGACTTACAGTAAGCATGGCGTTGACTTGGCTCATACAGGTACGGTGGATAGGGCACAGTAGGCGCAGTTCACCTCTGCTCCATCGCAGGCTCCCGCCCTCACGCCTCTGGTGGTTGAGACTTTCACTGGGTCTGTGACCGGAAACCTCCATGCAGCCTCTCCCTGTGGCCAGGGCTTCCTCACAGCGTGCTGGCCGCGATCCAAGAGCAAATGTCCCAAGAGAGGGACAGGTAACGGCCCCTCGCCTTTCATGACCTGGGGGCAGAGGCCTGCCTGGCTCCAGGGGAGGGAAGTAGACCCCACCTCCTGATGGGCAGTGAGGCTGTGAAGAGGATGCAGGGGAGAAATACCATCAGGCTGTTTCTCAAGAGTCCAGGCTGCCACAGAGATGGCTTTGTCTTATTTAAGGAAGTAGAGACGCTAATAATGTGACATGAACCTGGCAGAACCTGGTAATGATTTTTAAAAACACTGGCTCACAGGTGAGAGGCAGCCTGGGTGGAGCAGTGACAGTCGGTGAAGAGGTGAAGGATTCCTGCTGTGCAAGCAGAGGTGCCCTGGGGTTCACTGGAGCCCACCCTGGGTGTCCAGCAGACAGCACCTCCCGTAAGTCGCTGGCCTGGGGCAGGTTCTGCCATGGTTTAACCCTGCACTGCATTCAGTTATAAAACTCCAAAACAGGGCTTCCCTGGTGGCGCAGTGGTTGAGAGTCCGCCTGCCGATGCAGGGGACACGGGTTCGTGCCCCGGTCCGGGAAGATCCCACATGCCACGGAGCGGCTGGGCCCCATGAGCCACGGCTGCTGAGCCTGTGCTCCGCAACGGGAGAGGCCACAACAGTGAGAGGCCCGCGTACCGCAAAAACAAAAACTCCAAAACACCAGGAATAAGAGGAAAAGATTAAAAACTGAGAGAGCCTGTGTAGTACCTAAATCTGAATGTGTTTGTGGCTTTGGGATGCCCTTTTTTTTTAAACAAATGTATTGAGGTAGAATTGACATATGTTATTACTACATATATTTTTTCTTCCAGTTTTATTGAGGTAGAATTGACATACAGCACTGTATAGATTTAAGTTGTAGAGCATAATGATTTTTTTTTTTTCCTGCGGTACGCGGGCCTCTCACTGTTGTGGTCTCTCCCGTTGCGGAGCACAGGCTCCAGACGTGCAGGCTCAGCGGCCATGGCTCACGGGCCCAGCCGCTCCGCGGCATGTGGGATCTTCCTGGACCGGGGATCAAACGCATGTCCCCTGCATCGGCAGGCGGACTCAACCACTACGCCACCAGGGAAGCCTGAGCATAATGATTTGACTTACATACATCATGAAACGATGACCACAATAAATTTAGTGAACATCCATCATCTTGTATAGATAAAAAGAAAAATATTTTTGTGTTGAGAACTCTTAGGACTCACTCTCTCAACTTTCATGTTTAACATACGGCAATATTAATTCTATTTATCATGTTTATGTTGCATCCCTAGTATTTATTTATCTTGAAACTGGAAGTTTGTACCCTCCAATTCCCCCTCCCCCACCCTTACCTCTGGTGACCACAGATCTGATCTGCTTTTTTGTGTGTTTGTGTGTTCGTTCATTTTTGAAGTCTGGTAGCCCCACAGCACTGTGATGCATAACACAGTGGTTTGGAGTTTCTGTGCAGTACAAAATGAACACTACTGCTGCACAGATCTACATTGTACAACCTGATGAAACACACCTGTGAAACCGTCCCCATGTGAGATGAGCATCTCCACCTCCTCGGAAGCCTCTTCAGGCACCTTTGCATGCCGGTCGTCCTGCCCCACCCCCGCCACTGTCCCTAGGCAACCACTCATCTGCTGTCCCTGCAGGGTTTGCATTTTTTCTAATTTTGTATAAATGGAATCATAGTGTGTGCAATTTGGGGAGGGGTCTGGCTTCTCTCACTGAGCATAATTATTTTGAGATTCATTTATATTGTTGTATATATCAATAATTCATTTCCTTTTATTCCTGAAGAGTAGTCCGTTTTATGAATATGTCATAATTTGTTATCCATTTGGCTGTTGGTGGACATTTGTCTGGTCCAGTTGTTGCTTGTTGTGAGGAAAGCTCCCGTGAACATTTGGTGCAGGCGTTTGTAGAGGCATCTGAAAGTGGTTGGCTGGATCATGCAGTCAGTATAGGTTTAACTCTTTAAAAAGCTGCCAGATTGTCTTCCCAAGTGGCTGCACCCCCTCCGCTCCCCCACGTGCACAAGGGCCCTCATTCCTTCCTGTCCTGGCCATGACTGGGCACGGTCGGCCTCTGTCCTCTTGTAGGTGTATGGTTTTGGTTTTGGTTTAGTTCACAGGTGCCTGTGAACTAATGGTGTTGGGTGTCTTTCCATGTGCTTGTTTGTGATACATTCATGTACCTTCTTGGTGAAGTGTCCATCACAAGGTCATTGAATACAAGGAGGGATGTAATGCCATCTAGAGCATGACCTTTGCCCTCAAGGAACTTCCAACATTATTTTTGAAACATAATATTTCCAGGCCTTTTAAAATTATGCCTTTTCCTAGGCGTCAGACCGCCTTTTGTATGACTCAGATTTGTGATCACAAGCGTGCACTACTGTGCCACGAAGGCTCCAGGTGTGAGCGACCATCAGACTTCTACTGACACCGTCTCCCTCCTCATGGCCCTCAACTCTCTCTCTCTCTGACTGCATCCTAACATGTTTTATACCAAGAAAACAACTTGTATGCAAAAGAAAACCAGAAAAGTAAGGAGCCGGGAGTTCAGGAGCCCAGCGCTACGCACAGGGCCCCAGCAGGACGGACAAGGGGGAGTCACGCTCCACCACAGGGTCCAGAGAGAAGCGTTTTCCCACTTCCCTCTGCTTGTTGCCCTCAAGGGCAGGTAAGTAAACCATCGAGCTGGGGCTTTGGAGAGAAGTACAAGAGGGTGGTGCCACAGCTGTCTGTGTTCCCTATTTTAGATGTTTTGCCATTTTCCCTCTGCCAGAACGGTACCTGGTAGGTGTAGAAACAAATCCACTGACAGATTTGAAAGCAGCAGTTCCTGCTGGAGGCAGTGAAGTGAGTTCTTCTTGAGGTGAGCGTGCTGTGTTGAGCGGCTCTGTCCTGGGATCATTTCCTCCCCTCACGGCCCCTTCACGTGCGGGCTGCCTGGCCCCTGGGCGTCCTGGTGTCCTGGGTCAGACAGACGTGTTCCCTGCGATTTCAGAAACGGGAAGACTTGTCCGTGGTCCTCCCAGGCTAGGCTCTCCTTCTGTCTCAGCGCCTCCGAAGGTGTTCTGAGGGCTGGGAGGGTGGCTGTGCGGCCCCATGAGCATCCTCCCTGCCGGGGTCCCAGCAGGGCTGTGTCCACGCCTTTGCTCTGATGGATTAATACTGTGCTGCAGTCTCTGTGTGGTAGTTTCCTTTTCTGCATGAATTATATTTTTCAAGTGTAAGGTGTTTGAACGAGTCTAGGTGCACTCTGTGTCTGTCCTTTATGCTTTATAAAGTGTTGTCTTACTTTCAGCAGCCCTCATGTTTAGAAGCTGAAACTTTTTTTTTAAAGCCCATTGCTACACTGAAGCTTTCAGATCCTCAGGCCTTTTTTCCTGGATTTTCTGTCCCTCCCTTCAGACTGCTCTTAAGCCAGCTCTGGAGCAGCCTCTGCGGAGGGCCTTGCGAGCAGCCCAGGGTTCTGCTCGGTGCTTGGTGGAGAACAGCCGCTCGCGGAGCTGCAGCCTGAGCGGAAAACCGTTGCTTGGTGCTGTTCGGGCCATAGGTGCTGTGGTCCCACGACAGAGACGGGCCGCTCACGGAGCCGTCAGTTTTCATGTCCGGCCCAAATAGGGGTCCCCAGGGGCTGGGTGTTGACTAGAGGAGAGGGACTCGGACCCAGCGGGGCCTCCCTGGCCTGCGCCCGTCTGTGTCACGGAAGGCGGTCAGCACTGCCTCAGGAGGCCGGATGAGGGGCCGAGCGAGACCTGCGAGCGCTAGCCGGCACTTTATTAAATCCTCGTAATTGGGTCTTTTCCCCATTTTGTGTATGAGAAAGTTGAGACTCCTCCAAGTTAAACTGTGTGCCCACAGCCCTGTAGCTTGTAAGGAGTGGCCCCAGGTCCCTGGGACCCTAAACCCACGATGCCTCCTACTCTGCAGAAAGGGAGCCTTCAGCTCGGTAGAAGGCATCAACTGAGACATAAGCCAGGGGAGAGTGAGCCTTGAGAGCTGCCCCAGGAGCTCCAGCTAGACTGAGGGCCCTTCCTCGGAGAAGGCATTTGAACAGTGGCTCCCACGAGTCAGAGCTGCTCATGCTGGGCAGCCCTCAAGGCTGCAGCACCCAGAGTGCACTGCATCCATGTTTCAGAGCCTGAGTACAAGATTGGTGACCTCTGTCCCAAGAATACCCTGAAAGAGGCCGTCCTGGGAAGTTCAGGAGTGCTCCTTCTCCTCCTCAAACACTTCCCTGGGCTGCTGGGGCTGGGACCAGCCACCCTTCTCCCTCTATGCCCACGCCCCCTGGAGCACACACAGGAAAGGTACAGCTGGGAGTACTGTGTCTCCTTCGGTTGAAATTGCATTTTAGTGAGTAATAACCCTGTCAGAGCTAGACGCAGTCTAGAAAAGAGTTAGTTCCTATGCTGCTAATAAAACTGCTCAGACTTGCCCCGTGCTCGTGACTTAACTGACCTCACCAGGGACTCTTGCCAACCATCCCTGCCTGGTGGCTGTTTCCTGAATTTTCAGACAGCAGACCTCATGGGTCCTGTGTGCTCCAACACAAAAAGTTTCCTTTGGGAGGGGTTTATGGGAAATATGGGGACATCAATCCGGTCCCTTAGGGTGACATGAAGTGTCCCCTCAAAATAGGTTCATTTGACTAAAAAGAGTTATTACAGCACATTAAGCCTGTGGCGCATGGTTCTACGCTGGACTCTGTGGAGCTTCAGCGTAGTTAGAGCTGCTTCCTGGATGTGTGCTCGCACCCTGAGCACATCAGGCAGCGTCACTGCAGGTCAGTGCGGCCCCTTCCCTCCAGGGCACTGGACAGCCATCCCCAGGATGGGCGGTGGGTCAGGTCCCTTTTGAGTTGGCAGAGTGCTTGGTGTATCCTGGTGGTAAAGGAAGCAGACTGATACCCTGCTTCTACCTTTAACTGTTTGTTTTTAAGAAATTAAAAAATTTTAGAGCAGGGCCAGGGCCATAGTAAATTCCCATAAAATGCACTCGTGAGTCATTGCCTGTGAGCCATAACTTCTTCAGTAAACACTTATGGGTAAGTTAGTTGCTTTTGAGGCCTACCTGGTGTACAGACTTACTGAGCATAAGCTACTTCTGAACATCAGACAATTTTTTAAATTGTAGTAAAATACACATAATATAAAACGTACCATCTTAGCCATTTTTACGTCTACAGTTGAGTGGCATTAAGTACATTCGCATTGTTGTGTGTCCGTCAGCACCTTCTAGTTCCAGAACTTCTCATCTGGAACTGTTTCCCGGCCCCAGCCCCTGACAGCCACACATCTGCTTTCTGTCTCTGGATTTCACTATTTTGGGTGTTTCATATAAATGGAGTCATGTAATCTGTGGGCTTTGTGTCTCACTTTCACTCAGCGTAACGTTTCCAGATTCATCCACTTTGTACCATGTATCGTTCCTTTCTGTGGCTCGAAAACGCCCCATCGTGGGGATGCTCCCCGTTTTGTTTATCCATTTTCCGGTTGGTAGACGTTTGTGTTGCTTTCACCTTTGGACTTCTGTGCTGCTGTGGACACTCGTGTGGGGGATTTGTGTCCACGCCATCTTCAGGTCTTCTTGGTTTGTCCCCAAGGACTGGCCTCACTGGGGTGCATAGTGATTCTACGTGTAAGTGACCAGGAATCGTCACATTGCTCCGCAGCAACTGCGCTGTCTTACGTTCCCAGCAGCAAGTACAGGGCCTCTGGTTTCTCCACATCCTCACCAGCATCTGTTGTTTCCAGTTTTCCAAGTACTGTGCATCCTGGCGGCCTGAGGTGGTGGCTCAGCCTCGTTCTGATTTGCAATTCCCTGGTGACCAACAGCCTTGAGCATCTTCTCTTGTGCTGCTGGCCATTGTGCATCGACTTTGGAGAAATGTCTGTTCAGATCCTCTGCCCATTTTCATATTTGGGCCTTTGGGTTTGTCTGTCATTGTCTGTCTGTCTGTCTGTCTGTCATTGAGTTGTAGGTTTGTTTGGTTTTCATGGAAATTTTCAAATACACACTAAAGCTGTGAGAATAGTAAAAGGACACTCAGTACACCGCCCAGGCCCGGGTGGTCAGCGCACAGTCCTTGCTCTCCCACCCCTGCCTGGTGATTCCGAAGCAGGTCCCAGCCATTTCATGTCACCACATATTTGGACAGAGGTCAGACTTCCCAATTGAATCATGGTCAGTTTTACCGTTGATTTGCTTGACTTAAGATCCAAATAAGGTTCACACATTGCATTTGGATAATATGCCTCTTTTAAGTCTGTTTTAATCTTAAAACTCCCATCCCTCTTTTTGTTTCCTTTCAGTTTGTCTTTGGAAGGAATTGGACTGTGTCCTGTGGAGCGTTAGCATTTTAGGTTTGGTGTTGACAGCCCTGCAGTGCTGTCCCTGATATAAACTGGTAGTTGATTCGAGGCTGGATCTGATTCCAGCTCAGATTTCCGGCAGAAGCCCCTCAGGTGGAGTTGTGTCCGTCCGACCAGGTAGAGGGGAGGGAGGCCGGCTCGCTACCGCTGCTGATTGCGGTCGCCCAACAGTGCTGGTCTCACTCCGTCTGTCCCAGGAATTCCTCTTTTCAGACAGGCTCCTCCATCGGCTGTTTGGTTGCCTTATGTCGAGTCTGGTCAGGAAGGTTCCGTCCAGTGCTTGATCCTGGCCTGGTTCCCCAGCGCACAGGGTCCTGAGCGAGGTCCAGCTGGCCCGGCCAGGCCTCATGCTGGAATGTCCCGTCCATGTTTCCAGCTGCCTTTGGTCGTTGGGTCGGTGGTCCTGCCTCCTGGCTGCACACTCAGGGCATCTGGGGAACTTTACGGAGAATGGTGCCCAGACCGGCCGGATCAGCCTCTCCGGCGGATGGCTGAGAGGTGTCACCTTGAAAAGGTTTTGCCCGTGATTCTGAGGCCTTTATTGGAACCCCTTCCCCCACAGGGCACAAGATGCAGGCCTGTCTCCGGGGTCGCTGGCCCCCTGGGCTGCCTGCCCTGGCGGCTTTCCTTCCTTCCTCCCACTTTACACACGTCCCGACATGGACATTGTGACGAGCGGGCCTCAGACTCCCCAGACCCCTGCCACCTCCCCCCTCCTCTCCTCTCCCCTCCCCTGACCTGGAGCAGAGCCTGGCTCAACTTCAAACAGGAGACAGCATGGAGGCCCCAGGCAGCGCCTCAGATGTGCAGCCAGCGCAGGCACCCCAGCACCAGCAGGCTGCTGCGTGTTCCTCCCAGGGCCTCTGGGGCCTCCCGCTAACAGTAGCTCCCGGAGCGCTAAAACCCGCCTCCTGGTGGCTTTTCCCTCTCTTCTAGGCACTGCACCCCCCACCCTCCTCACCCAGATTCCCTAACACCCTCCAAACCCTGTCCCTCGGCCCAGGGCTGAGGCCTCGAGGCCCCGTGGACAGGGTTTGTCTGTGGCTCTGTCCTGCCTCCCAAAGGCAGGCGGTGTACTCGGTCATGGTCACGGTCACGGGGGGATCCCACCACGGCGGCTGAGACGGCGGAGGAAGTGCTGCCATGAGTGTTGCAGGGATTAATCATGGGTTTTGGCCCTTTGCCTTGTGCCCCCAAAATGGCATTTCCTTAAGTAGATCAGAACCTTAGCAACTGTGTGGTATTTGGGGTGCATTTTATGGCCCTTAATTAAACTTCAGACACATTAAAACATTTTAAGATGTTTTATGACCTATTCTTAATCTTTTTTTGTGGCCATTTGTGTAACTTCTTGGCTCTCAGACTCCAGCCCTCAACCCTCGATGCACAGAGGTGGGACTCACCTGCTGCCACAGGTGGGGGCAGGCCGCATCTAAGGGCGCAGGAGCGGGGAGGGCACATGTCCCAGCTCGGGGAGCTGCCCGCCAAGGGCAGCGGGGGCCAGGGGAGTCTGAGCTCTGGTGAGATGAAGAGGGCAGCTGAGGGCCCTGCACACAGGCCACAGCCATCTGCCTACAGATCACCGTCGGCCCTTCCTGGATGGAAGGAAAATGGGGTGAAGCACCTCATTTGAGTCTGTGCTCAAAGCTTTTTTTTAATATAAATTTATTTATTTATTTATTTTTTTGGCTGCGTTGGGTCTTTGTTGCTGTGCACGGGCTTTCTCTAGTTGCGGCGAGAGGGGGCTACTCTTTGTTGCAGTGAGCAGGCTTCTCGTTGTGGTGGCTTCTCTTTATTGTGGAGCACAGATCCTAGGCACGTGGGCTCAGTAGTTGTGGCTCGTGGGCTCTAGAGCACAGGCTCAGTAGTTGTGGCGCACAGGCTTAGTTGCTCCGCGGCATGTGGGATCTTTATGGACCAGGGCTCGAACCCGTGTCCCCTACGTTGGGAGGTGGATTCTTAACCACTGCGCCACCAGGGAAGTCCCTCAAGGCTTTTTTGAACTCCCGTAACCCTCTTGTTTTTGTCCAAACTTATACTTATCTTGTGCAGTAGGAGAGCCCTGAAGACACCTGAAAGCTAAATGCGAAATCTGAATTCATTAATTAGCAACTTGTATTATAATTACTATGTGTCTCTATTTTAAAAGAAAACTGTTTCATTCTTAGAGAGCTTGGCATTGCCTGTGAATAGTGCGAAGAAAGTCCTCCCGTTAGTGTGCATGTTCCCCTCAAAAAGCACCATTTTTGGCTCTATGAGTATTATTTTTTGTAAAGGGGTCAGCTGGCCACCTGCAGAGCTGCGGTGTCAGGGCCCGTAGGGCGGAAGGTCCTTGACCCTGCAGCTGCTTCAGAGAGAAACGCACTGGAAGACGGGTCTCATAGTCAAGGACCTTCCTCTTCACTGGAAGTACCACTTTCTGAAAACAGAAATTCCATTTCTGGACAACTTTGTGAAGGAAATACGTGACGAAGTCTGTGTGTGAGAGCTGCGAGGCTGTGCAGATGACGTGCCCTGTGCTGTGGTTTGTGGGACTCCTCTGGCGACCTGCTCGCTGGGACCAGTGGCACCCTGAGTGCTGCCTTGTTCAGCGGGCTTTCTGGCAGCACTGATGCTGTTGACCCCTCCCAGTTCTGACGCTTCTTCCTTTGGCTTCTGGTTTGTCCCGCCTGTCGGGCCTTCCCCTGTGTCCCGTTGAAGGCGGTTCTCCTCTGCCTGGCCCTTATACTGAGGGGCTTGGTCTGAGGCCTCCCTCCTGCGCACTGTCCGCTCCGGCCACCGCCGGTGCCCCCCCTACACTGCGTCCCCAGCTGCAGACCCTCGTGTCAGCACCAGGCACCTCCCTGGGTGCCACAGGCGTAATTGTCGGGAGTACCTCCCCGCAGTGAGCCGTGCGTCACTGGAGGACCCTGCTGTCCAGTTCTGCCGGCACAGACTGCGGGCTCTCTCCTTCCTCACGGCCAGTCAGTCCCCAAGTCCAGTTTGCTTTTCTCCGGAGCCTCTGTAGCCCTCACTTCCCCTCCCTGCTCGCCACCCTGTTGTCCCCTGCTCCCAGCTCAGCCCCAGACGACTCATACCCAGGCCCCTGCCTGCAGGCCTGAGGGTGTCTCGCTGGGGGTCAGCACTCTGGCTCCCTCCAAGGCCAAGGTCTCCTGCACCA
This sequence comes from Stenella coeruleoalba, assembly GCF_951394435.1. Taxonomy (NCBI): domain Eukaryota; kingdom Metazoa; phylum Chordata; class Mammalia; order Artiodactyla; family Delphinidae; genus Stenella; species Stenella coeruleoalba. The sequence continues at coordinate 64,716,867 of NC_137160.1, read as the reverse complement.
CCCTGGAGGGCTGCGGCTCTGGTGTCCTCACAGGCCTGCAGAGACGGTCCGTGCACGTCCCTGTGGCATTTGAGTTGCTTTGCGATGAGCGGTCATAGCGTCACCATCCCTCCGGCCTTGGGTGTTGAATGATTTTATGAGAGCTTGTTATCTGCGCTCTTTTTCAGGAAACCGGGTGGGGTGGGGCCCGGGTCCCCGGCCCACTGCTCACCTCGGGGGCCTGGAGCTCCCTGTGGTCCCTGCTTGGGCACAGCCGGTAGTGGGAGGGGGTGGCTCCCGTGGGAACGGCCATTCCTCTGGCAATTTCATACAGTTTTTGTACCTTTCCGCACATTTATTTCTTTCTGTGGATCCTGTCCTTTTATTAATACGCTGTGACAGCCGTGGGGCCCAGAGCACAGACAGGAGGCTGGGAACGTCCCAGCTTCCCTGTGCTTTTCAGCTTTGGAGACAGCCTTGCTGTCTCCATGCTTTTCTGTGTTCTGTCTGTGTTATTTCATAGTATCAATAGTTTGATTTTTCAGCCCCGAACATGAAAAACACTGAAGTAGATGGTGAGATGGGAGCAGAGGGTGCAGGCCTCCCCACCTCCCCGCCCACCCCTGTGTCAGGGCCTGTCTGCTTCTCCAGCGTCTTTGGATGGGCCGGGGCCACACTGGCCGGGCCCCCTCCATCTCGCAGGGGGCAGGGCAGTGGTCTGGGTTTCGGTTGTTTTGATTTAGAAATTGGTCGTCGTTGCCCTGGGGCCCCAGGCCCGCTGTCTCCTCGGGGTGCCTCATTCACGAGGTGCTGCTCTGACTGCGGGGTCCAGGCTGGGGGTCTGGTCTGTTTGGAGGAAGCTGGATGGCCGGGTTCCCACAGCTGGGAGCTGGGGCACAGCTGCTTTCTCTGGTGCTGGGGCCTTTGCCTCAGGCCGGTGAGGCCAGGCACGTAGGCTCCGCCACATCAGGCCTAGCGGCAGGAAGTAGAGATTTGTTTTCCTCCAGGCGTGCATGTGACCCACGGGCAGGGGTCGGAGCCTCTGGCTGCTGTAAGCTACACTCAGCCCCGTGCAGAGCTGGGACACGTTGTGAAGAAGCTCATTCCCTGCTGCCCATGCGATGGCGACCAGTGTCCTGGCTCTTTTGTCAGGGCGTTTGGCCCTGACGACTGGGAGGAATAATCCCACAGGAATCATCTGTGACCTGAGCCTCATGGAAAAACGCTTCTGGGGTTTATGAGAATTAAAGTGAGACACGGCCCAGAGGATGCTGGGGACCAGGGCTCCCAGCCCTGTCCTCCCACCCACCAGCCCCACACCTTGGACAGGTGACTTCCTTCCCTGGTCCTAGCTTAGTCCCAGGTGGGGCTGAAGCGCCCCTGCTGGCTGCTTCCTGAGATCCCGATGACATCAAAGGGACAGGTTGGCCATGGCCATAACTGTGGTTGTTGCGGAGCAGAGGCCTGTGAGGGCAGCCAGCCTGTCGGGGCAGTGTCTTCATGGTCACAAGTGTGGGGACCAGTGAGGCAGGGGCTGCCCAGGCCTCATCTTAGGGGGGCAGTGATGTCACTGAGTGGCTGGCACTGCCCTTAGATGGCCGCGTCAGATGGCCCACGGCCACCACACCTTACCACCGCCTTTCCCTGGGGCTGTCAGCAGATTTGCGCCCCTTTGCACCTTAACCTGATCACTTTCCTCACCACAGTTTATGGACAAGTCCTCCAGGCCGGATTGGTGGCCACTGAGGGAGTGACCTCTGGGATCACTGCCCCCAGAGCTGCTGCCCTTCAGAGGGTCATGGTTGAGCAGTCCCCAGAGGGCAGCGTCCTGGGTGCCTGCAGTCAGGGCTGGACGCTTCCTTTTGGTGACAGAGTTTGTTTCCACACTACCTGCTGCTTTTGTCAGGAGAGCCCCACCCTCCCCACCCGCCCTTTGTCCCTGGGCCCTACTTGGTGTCAGGACCTAACGGTTTGTAAGGGGGTCGGGCCTGTAAGGGGGTCGGGCCGGCAGACTTTGTAGAACACTCCCTACAGAGGTGAATAGCGTTGTTGTTCTTTGGCCGCTGCTCCCGGGGAGTGAGGACTGCCGCCTCGAGCACAGTCACCCAGGAAGCGGACTCATGCATTTGAAGGCTGCATGAAACAGTAGTAAGACATGAAGCAGGAGGTGCTGGGGGTTGGGGTGCTCTCTTTTTCAGTTTGTGGCATTTTCATAAAGCGTGTGAATTTCCAAATTTCATTGTGGAGTTTCAGCTTCAAAAGGGTTCTTGCAAATAAAGGTAAAGACTACTTTCTAGCTGAATTGCTTTATCATATAATAAAACACTCTGAATGACGTGTTTCTTCTGTAGTTGTGAACAATTTAATTTGAATATGGAGTAGGTGCCCCTTCAAAGAGTCGAGGTGGTTCTCGGAGATGCACTGTGGGAGCCCCACGCACCCCCCCACCCCCCACCCCCCGGTCATTGGCGCCGAGTGCAGGCTGGTGGCTGGTCCTCAGAGTGCAGGGGTTGTGATGTCCTGTAAATGATGGGGAGGAGGCTGGACCACAGCTCTTCCTAACAGCGCTGCTGCTCCCCGGTGCCCCGGAGGCGGAGCCCCTGGCCCCCAGGGCTGTGTCCTCTCAGGCCAGGGTTTGGGTGGCTCAAATTTCTGCTGCTGTGGTTGCAGCGATCTGGTGTGCAGGGTGGGGGCCGGTCACGGGCACCAGCTGGTCCTGGGCTCGGCCCCCAGCCCCCCATCCTGCCGTGCTTCCTGCAGAAGCTCAGCCTGCTGGGCCTGGGGGCCTCCGCCCCCCTCGGCCATCTCCTGAGAAGCCCGCAGTGTGTGTTGCTCACATGTTTTCTTTCTTTTCCTGCAGAATATCGACATCACCAACTTTAGCAGCAGCTGGAACGACGGGCTGGCCTTCTGTGCTCTCCTGCACACGTACCTGCCCGCCCACATTCCCTACCAGGAGCTCAACAGTCAGGATAAGGTGAGGCCATGGAGGGCAGGCGGCGAGGGGAGAGAGCCCTCCGTGGCGGTGCGGGGGGGGCAAGCTGCTGGCTCCTCGCACACCCCGGTGGCCTCTCTGGGAACGACATTGAGGGTCAGGGCTTCTTGAGGAGAGTGGTCTGGGCAGCGTCACCCACGCCAGGCCACCTTCCCCACGTCCAGCCACGACCAGCTCACGGTGCAGTCCTGCCCAGACGGGCACTGGGAGAGGACCCAGGCCCAAGCCCTCTAGTGTGCACCCCCATTGGCCCCTCCTGCCCTTCAGATGACCTTTGAAACCCCCCACGGGGAGGAAACAATTTCACAGGTGTTGCTTATTAGCTTTGGGGGTGCTGGGCAGCTCAGAGCTGATGTGTGAAAAGTGACCCTCCTGTGCGGAGAGGAAAGAACAAGTGTGTGGGTGTCACTCCGCAGCTTGTCACCAGAGGGGCGGGGCGTCGGGTATGGGTGTGGACCGGGCTGGTCAGGCTGCCCTCCCCGGCCCTGCTCATGCACCTGTCACACGGTTTCTTTTCCAGCGGAGGAATTTCACCCTGGCCTTCCAGGCTGCCGAGAGTGTCGGCATCAAGTCCACACTGGTGAGCCCCCGTCCCCTGAGGAGAGACCCCTGGGAGGCCTGGTGACCAGGAGGCTTCTGGGTGGGGACTGGGGCCCCGGCGGGCCCTGCACCAGCCGCAAGGACATCCTGCGGGTGGGGTGCAGATGGTCCCCTGCCCAGCACTCTTTATGCCTCCCGTCAAGTGTCCCAAGGAAGCGCCCTGAGTGGGGGGTGGTCACGTTTCGCTGTCAAAAGCACATTCCAGCAGATCTGCCTCGGGTGTCAAAGTAGAGGCAGGGGAGGGCAGGGCAAGGCCCCAGAGCGCTTCTCAAGGGCGGGAAGAGAGGCGGAGGAGCCCTGGGGTCAGGGCTGTGCTCTGGGCTACAGTAGCTCAGGACAGACGTGTTTCCGTGGGGGCTCCTGCCTCGTCACCAAGTCTGACTTCCAGGGAGAAAATACCTCGTCCAAATGCAAAGCCAGAGACTTCCACACCCAGAGATGCTGATGAAATTAACATGACAGGGGTGTTGCACAGCTCGGGGGTCCACAGAGTGAAGGACCCCACAGGGCCAGGTCAGGAACCCCCAGTGCCACCTCCCACCCTGAGGGTACCCATCACCCTGCCTTGTGACAGCCGATAGCTTTGAAGACATATTTGCACTCATCTTTACCCTGCAGGAGTGTTTGTGTAGAGTTCCATAAATATGTCTTCTGAGTTCACAGAAATACGTGTTTCTGAGTGGCTTCTATTCAATCATATAGAGAGAGAGAGAGAAATTACAGTTGAAATATTTCTCATTACCTGGATGTTTTACACCATGTGTAAATGCTGATATATAAGCAGGCAGTTCCCCAGCCTAAAAACTTTCCATTGAGATTCTTACACTGAACATACATGTGTTCTTTCTCCCCATCCCATTGACTCTGGTCCTCATTTGTGTCTCGCACCCATGGGACCCCTGGGAGCAGTGCCCTGCAAGGACAGCGGGTCTTTCTTGGGGGCCTCCCGGGCACGTCTCAGAGCCCAGGGTCCCCCGCCCGCTTCCCAGCAGCATCAGCTGATGTCTCCCCAACCACGGGGGCCACACAGGACACAGAGAACTGTGGCTTCCAGGGCTTCAGGGGGTCGCCCACCGTGGGGCAGGCAGTGCCTGGTGGGAAGGACACTCAGAGGTGACGCCGGAGGGGTTAGCGAGGAGAGGCAGGTGGGGAGGACGGCCCAACTCCCCCTCCCCCAGAGGAGACCAGCCCCTTCCAGCCTTGAGGGGCAGCCCTGGGCAGGGCGGGAGGCTTGGACATGGCCTACGCCCCGGGCGAGGAGTTTCCTGGGTACTAGGCTGCTGACCTGTGCAGTGAGACTCGGACAAAAGTCCCATGAGGGAGGCCCCCACCCCCAGAGCCCTTGGTGCTGTGGCTGGGAGGCAACCCGGGCTCTAACTAGCCTCTTCTCCTCTGTCAGGACATTAACGAGATGGTCGGGACCGAGCGGCCGGACTGGCAGAACGTGATGCTCTACGTGACGGCCATCTACAAGTACTTTGAGACCTGAGCACCTGAGGCCCCACGGTCACCCCGAACGCAGCTCCCTACACTCTGCCCCTGGCCGCCCCGCAGCGTGTGAGCCCCGCCCCCGGCGGGCAGGGGACTCGGCCTGTGTGGCCTGCGCTTGGGCCAGGCTCTTCCACCTGGCCTCCGCGGCCAGGGCCCCGCGCACACGCTGACCTGCTGGAGAGATTGGGGAACCATTAGCACTGGGGTGGGAGGAAAGGCTCACTCACGGTCCAACCTAGGGAAGGGGATTCGTGTGCGGGCAGCTCCCTAGGTTGTGAAAGCTTCCTGCAGCACCTCAACTGCTCGCCCCTGAGAACCGGGGCGGGGTGGGGGGAATGGGTACCTTATAGGCCCCTGTTCCCCTCCTGTGTGACAGGGCATCCTCGCCGGCGATACGGACCGTGCCCCCCGCCCTCAAGCTCTGCCAATCTCCAGCTCCAGGGGCTCGGAAACCCAGCACCAACCTCAGGGTTCCAGACAAAGGAATCTTTCCTAAGGAGTTCTCTTTTTTTCTTATGAGCAATACTGGGGGGAAATGGCTTTTGTTTTCTTAGTACCAAAGTTAAATTGTTTTGGTAAGTGTAGCGATAAAACACAAAATCTGGACATAAGGTGATGAAAGCCAGAACCAACGTCGCAAGAAACAGGAGGAAAAGCTGAACAAGTCAAGGGGCCCAGATGGTGCGATTTCAGTCCCTGAGTCGCTCGGAAGTGACCCTCCTGGCTGGGGTGGAAGAAAGTGCCTTAGCTCTGCAGGGGAGGCTGCCGCCGCCATCCAGACGACAACCCTCAGCAGCCCTTCTTGGGAACGGGGAGCCGCTGTTGGTTCAAACAGTTTCGAGACCTGCACTTCCAGAACACAAATAAGCAGGAGGAAGAGCAGCCATTGCCCCACAGAATGCAAGGCGGGGGCTTGGGGAGGCCGCCCAGCCAGCCTGGGGGCTGCGGCTCCATGCGTGAGCAGGAGGTTCAAGACCAGGGGTCGGACGAGTCAACAGCCCAGGGCAGAGGGCGGCTGTGAGACGGGCTGTACATGCAGCCCGCTGGCCCAGGTCACCGGCTGCCACCCCCTGGGAGGCTCCTGGTGAAACGCCTGTTTTCAGCTGCAGAGCAGCGCCCAGCCCAGAGCACACAGGAGACCCCTCCTCCCTGACAGGCTCTGTCCTCGCATCTGCTGCCCTGCTGGGCACCTGTGCTGTCAGCTGAGTGACTGTCAGGGGAGAGTTGTTGCTTTTCAGTGTCTCTCCACTTGGTTCTTCTCTCATCTGCCCTTATGGTGGCCTGTGTGCCTGATCTGTGGCCACATTTTTGCCTATTTATTATGTGAGGCGGCTGTTTTGGCCAATGGAGACTTTCCTGGGTCTGCAGTTCACACCGCTGTCCCTGGCGGCTCCTGCTGCAGGGCCTGTGGGGGGGGTGTTGCTGGTGTCCTCTGGAGGAGCGTGGCCACTGCTGATGGGCTGGTGTTGCCCGGCCTCAGCTCCCGGGGTTGGTGACGGGGCAGAGGGGGCTGCAGGGAGGGCTTCCTGGGTGCCCAGCTGCCTCTCTGACAACAGGCTGTGTGGCCAAGCCGCCCACGATTTCCACATGGATCCACGGCTGAGAAGGTTCCAGAAGCAAGACATTTCGCTTTTCCTGGTAGGATCCTTGTACTGTTGGCTTTAAGGGGTGACCCTGGACGGTCCTGTGTTCCTAGAAGTGGTGCTGTGAGGTGCTTTGGGTCCAGTGGCAGTTGCTGCGAAGTCTCCAGGAGGACATCCTGCCTCCTCCCTTTAAGCACAAGCTTTACTGCAAAAGGACCAGTGTTGGTTTTCTCTCGACCACAAGCTTCTGCTGACTGATGATACTGTTAAGTTTTTGTTCTATTAAATGTTCTTGAATGTCCTAAAATTGTCGTGACACATCAGGCTTGGGCTTTTCTGGGTCGCTGTGAACAGGACCCTCGCCACCTCCGGGGACGGGCTGTGGCAGGGAGGGCACCTGAGCCCACAGGCCAGGAGATGTCGCCGGGGGCCTGAGTGGGGTGGGGCAGGGGAGGCTTTGGCCATCTGCCTGCATCTGGGGTAGGATGGCCCAGGTGAGCCATGCGGCCTGGGCGGCCTTGTGACCGCGGAGGTTCTGTAACGGGCATCAGGCCCCAGAAGCACCGCCTGAGCTGCCCCCACACCCCCCACCTGTGGCCCAGACATGTGCTGCTCTGGGTTGGGGAGGGTGCCTTGAGGTTTTCTGGGTTTTTTTAGAAATGTGTCTTCTTGGAGATAATTTTGAGAATGTATAAAATTATAGAGAAAAAAATCAATAATTATACCATTCGCAGGCACCCAACCAATCAAGCCTTTCTTCCTGGGCATCTTGTGTGGAATGACAGTGACTCCACAGAGCACAGCCGGGAACAGCACTGCACCTCGTCACGTTGCACATGACACAGGTCACGTGCAGAGGCCGTGGCATCCCCTCCTGTTCACACTGGCAGACCTGGGCGCCCCTCCCAGGCCTGCGACCCCCCTCCCCAGGGTCAGGGTTTCATATGGTAACTGATTCGCTCCCTGGGAGGCCCAGAGCCGCCAGCTGAGTGGAGGTGTGTATGTCAGAGCGGTGGCCCGGCTTCTCCCCACTCAGCAGCTGTGTGGCCAGGGTTACGTGGCCGGGGCCGAAGACGCTGAGCTCCCTCCCTTGGCTGCTGCAGGGAGGTCGTCCAGCCAAGGCCACAGGCTCTGAGACACGGGCCTGTGGGCCCTGCATGTGGCGGCAGGAGTGGGGGACCCCACCCGGGACCCTGGGCAGTGGGGGAAGCTCTGCTGTCTTAGCTGCTGCCCCACAGGGTGGGGTCCCTCCCCAGAACACTCCTGCCTGCTGTGCCAGCTGCCTCAGTAGCAGACCGACTCCATCTCCAGAGCCTCTCCGGCGCGGCTGGGCAGACTGGGGAGCGTCCTCTTGGGCTTGGGGAGGCCTGGCTTCCCTCCCACGGCACAGCACTCCTGCGGCCCAGGGTTGGCCAGGTTTTGTCTAAGGTGGTCCCTTAGGGGGGGACAGGGACAGACATCAGGGCTCTGGTGCCTGCAGGTCCTGTGCTGTGTCGGGGTGAGGGGCGGGTTCTCGTCAGGCCCCAGGTTGCTGGGAAAGTGCTGGCCAGAGTGCCAGCCCCAGCAGGCCAGGACTTCGCTGGGCTGCCCTGGTCATTGGTGCAGGAGGCAGCATGGGTGCACAGAGGACAGGGCTCCACGCTCCCTGGGCTCAACCCGCTCCCTTGGCGGGGAGCACTTGGGAGAGCAGGCTGGGTGTGCAGGAAGGGCCAGGACCTGGGGGACTTGTGGAGAAGGGCAGAGGGTGACTGGACATGGCCTGCAGTCTGTGCCACCCCAGCTGTGCCAGGCCCAGGGCAAGGGCAGGCCCCAGGAGCCCTTGGATGGTGATGTCTGCATTATTGGGGGGGGGGGGGCGGGGATCCAGGGTTCCAAGGAGGGAGACACCACAAGGTCTGGAATCTTAGGTGGCAGAACCAGAAGGGCTGGGTAGGAGTACGGGGTGGACCATTACCAGCAGCTGTCAGGGAGGAAGCAGGGACACCCAGGTCTGCCACCAACACCTGTGAGGGGCTGGGGCTCTTCCCACCTCTGCAATGTGGTCACCCCAGGAAGGGTCCCCCTTGGACCGTGCTCCCAGGCTCTCTGTGAAGTGGGGCGGGAGGTACGCGGGGAGGTCTGAGGCAGGGGTCCTGGGAGAGTGGCGAGGGGTGGCTTTCATGTTCAGGCAGCTGCTGCTGTGTGGGTGCCTGGGGCCCTGGCTTAGGGCCATTCTTAGGTTTGTGAGTGACAAGCCTCGCATGCCAGGGGCTGTCCCTGCCACCATTGTCCAGGACAAGGCCCCACTCCCATCTGGGCCTCAGTTTCCATATCCAAGGGATGCACCCAGGTCAGCTCAGAGGCACAGGGCTCCCAGCAGGGTTGCCATGTGACGCCAGAAGTCATCGTGGGCTGAAGCATCCTCCCAGGACTGGGCTGGAGGATGGGGTGGTCCTGCAGCTGCTTGGCTACGGGCGGCTGGAGAGCTTCCTCATGTGATTCTGCTTTTTTGGGGCCTTAGTCTGAGTATAAACTGGAGTCCCGTGAGGTCCCCCCACTTCCTCAATCCCAGAACCCCAGGAAGTGTGTGGTGCCTGCTCCTTCAGAGGAGAAGTTGGTGAGCACCTCAGGGTGGCCTGGTGGTTCCCGGGGACACTGGCCCCGGCACCCACTGGGTGCTTCATCCTGGGGCTGGCCGCCTTTCTCTGGCCCAGCTGGCCCCAGAGCAAACAATCGGGCCAGAGGCCACCCAGGTGCATCCTGGATAGGAACAAAGAGCCCGCGGGAGTAGGTTGGGGGTGGGAGTCTGAGAACGGAATTCTGGAGCGGGAGAGCCCAGCTGGCCCCCTGCCTCGCCTGCCGAGCCGGGCCTTGAGGGAAGGAAGGGTGGGTGCCCACAGCCTTCACAGCTTGTCTTGAGGCTGGGCAGGGAAACCAAGGGCCCGGAGGTAGTAGATGGGGCCGGCCAGGGCATCCCTGAGCCCGTCACCCTCGGTGCTGCCTCAGGCCTGCAGGGCTCCCGGAGCCTGGCGCCTGAGGAGGACTCTCAAGGCCAAGGGCAAGGGGCTCGCTGGCCTGTGGGGTGGGGCAGCAGAGGGTTCCCCAGGAGGGCCTGGAGGCGCACATCCGCTCCATGGGGGGGGCAGAGTTCGTGAACAGCCCTCCCATGTGCCTGCTTCCTGTCATGTGCTCTCTGGGCAATGGCTTCACTGGGGACCTGGACAAAGGCACCTGGCAAATGACACAAGAACATTGGAGCAACCCCCGCTCCCCCCCTCCCATCTCTAACAGGGGCTGCTGGAGAGCAAGGCTGGGGACCATGCTGCTTCAAGGCCATGTGGGTTCCAGGGCCTAGGGAGCTGGCCCCAGGCCTGGAGCCAAGCCAGGCCCTGCTGACCACCCTAGGCCTGGGGCACCCACACCGAGGAGGGGCTTCCCACTGGGCCCCACGAGTGAACTCTAAGGGCTTTGGCACCCTGGCCCTGAGGGCCAGCTACAGAAATGAAGCCTTCAGCCCCTGGGCACTGGATGTAGCCAGTGTGGGGGCAGGCCACACCTGGGGAGGTCTCGGCAGGACGGCCATTGGGCCCCAGAATGGAAATGGCAGGGGAGAGCTTCATGGGGACCCACGCTGGGGACTAGGGGACAAGAGTGACCCCAGTATTGGCTGAGTGTTGGTCTCTGCCCTATGAACCCCATAGTCCTCTCTGGGCCCCAGGTGGCTCTCAAGCTCTTCCCTGCATGTCTGTTGAGTGAGGACTTGAGTGAATACGGGCCCAACAGATGTTGGCAGGAGGGTTTTGTCCCAGCTGTAGGAGTTTGTCCCATGTAATGGCCCAGAAGCAAGGGAGGGAAGCCAAGGGCCTGGGGGGAGGGTCCCCCAGTGGGACAGCACCTCCCCAGGTTCCTCATGGTCTGACTGGCACAGCTAAGGAGGAGGCAGGGCAGGAAGGCGATAGTCCCATTTTACAGGTGAGGCAACCAAGGCAACCCCAGCCGAGGTCTTGATTCCCCTCAGTGGAGGTGAGTGCGGGGAAGGACGGCAGAGCCAGCTGGGGCTGGACCACAGCCTGGACTGGGGAGTGGGGGCAAGGCAGCTGACGAGGTTGGAAATCAGGACGGGAGGTTCCCAATTTGAACATTCTCACGTGCCTCTTCCCATGAGGTCTCAGGTTTTTCTCTCATGTTGGAGTCCCAGCCCCTCCCAGCATGCCCTATTCTGCCTCCCTGTGCCTGGAGACAGGGGCCCACTGGACATCAGGGGAAACGGGGAGCAGGGGATCCAAGCTGGCTGAATGGGGCCGGCAACAAGCTGGGGAGGCTGCCAGGCAGTGGAGGCTGGTACCTTGGGCTCTGCTCCTGGGATGGAGGAGCTGGCCAAGTGCCTGTGCAGGCTCCCACTTCCCACCCGCCCTTCCCTCCAGCCTCTGCTCCCACTGGCCTCCACCCTGGGGGCCAGCAACACCCCCTCTCTGCCCCACCCCACCCCACCATGACCCTGCTGGTCCCAGGAGGTTTGAGAATGCAAGGTTCCTGCAAACCCTTGGCCACCAACACCCTGGCCTCTGAGCAGCTCGTCCTGCTGTGCACAGGACTGGGGTTACTCCACTTCTGTCCAGATTCAAGGGTCTGAAGGTGGACTGGGGCTGGATGGATGTGAGGTCGTTTCCAATTTGGAATCACCACAACATGGATCTGTGGGGTGGGAGGAAGATGAAATCCCAGCGCAAGGGACTGAGATTCCAGGTTAGTCAGGGATGCAGAAGGTGACTCCTCTCTTTGCTCAGAGCAGTTGGGGAGGGGGAAGGACCTGACCAGGTACCGGAGCTGAGGAGTTCTTGGAGGGATCACTGGAATTGGGGCTGACTTCTTAGAGGCATCTTTGAGCTGAGGTACCAACCCTCCACCCCCAGCAGCGCAGGACCAGACTTAGGGAGGGAGAGCAAGGCTGTGGACCGGACTAGCAGGCGTGTCCCTGAGGTCCCTGGTATGAGGCCGAATTTTCTCCTTCAGGAACTGGGGGATCCATGGAAAGATTTGAGGAGAAGCAGGCACAGGACGCTTCCCGGGATGACACAGGGGTACCGACCCGCTCAGCTCCGATGATGAGGGACAGCAGGGCTCCGGGAGGACCCAAGCGGCAGGGGCAGCCTGGGGCTTCTTGGAGGAGGGGAGGGAGTGTGGCTCTGGGACCCAGGGGTGAGAGAATCATCGAAGGGGAGGGGGTGTGGTCCGGAGGGAAGTGGCCTGAACGGACGCGAGAGCTGCGAGGGCGCGCCGGAGCGGGAGGCGGGCATCAGCCGGACTTGTGGGCTGGCCGCCCTGGCGGGGCCACCTGGCCTCGGTTTCCCCACGCAGCGGGGCGGAGCGAGAACCGCGCGGGTCTGGAAGCCGCCCTGCAGGGGGCGCCCGCGGGCGGCGCGGCCGGAGCTGGAGACCCAGCGGCCGCCGAGACGGCGGGAGCCGGCGCGCTAGCAGCAGGTCAGTGGGGTCCCGCGTCCGGGGTCCCCAGGGTCCCGGGCGGGCGGCCGGGCAGCGTGGGGCCGTCGGAAGCTGCTGGACTCGGGGGCGGGAGGCGCGGGTCCCCTCCTCAGGTGCCCCGCCGCTCCGTCTCTTCCCGCCGACCTGAGAGCGAGTTCGTGGGCCGGGGTCCGAGCCCTGCCCGCGGCGGCGGCGGGAACAGCGGGTGCAGGGGCGGCTCGAGTGCGGCTGTCACTCTAAGCCCGGTCGGGGGACGGTGCGCAGACCCTCTGGGCCACCCTGAAATGGACCGGAAGGTGCGCAGGGTAAGCGGGGAGGGGAAGGGGCGAGAGAGCGCGGCCCCAGCGGCAGGGGCGGGAACCTCGCCGGTGCGTTCTGGGCCACGGGCCGCCCGGGTACTCTATGAGCCCTCGGGGCGCGCCCTGGCCTGGCTGGGCTCGAGGCAGAGGCCGGCCTGAGCAGGGCGGGCCGGACCCCGCAGACGAGAACTTCCACAGGTGGAGCTGCCGAACGTCCAGGTGTTCCCGGGAAGCTGGGTGAGCAGACGGCGTCCGAGCGCCTGGGGCGCAGCGAGAAAGGGGGAGTCGAACGCCGGCCGAGCGCGGGCGCGTCCAGTGGGCATTGGTGGCGGGAACCGGACTTAGGGGGTCCCAGGAGAGACCAGGGTTGGGGGCGCGCCTCGGACTGTCCTGGCCGTCCGCCGGGCTGCCCTGAGCCGACGTAGGAATTGCGGGAATGGTGGCGGCCCCCGAGGGACTTGGCGCGGGATGCCCAGGGGATCAAGGAGGGGCCGGGGCCAGCGGAGCAGAGATGTCTGCGTTGCGGGCGCGGCCACCGCGCTTTAGACTTCAATTTCCCCGACTGTACAATGGGAGGAAGGCGGAGGCCGAGGGCTCCGCAGGGGAGAAAAGAGAAGAGAGAAGTCCCCACCCCCTTTTCTCTGGACTGGAGCTGACCCCTGGGGGAGGACTAGGGCGGCCCCTTGTGCCGGTTCTCCCTCCCCACCTCAGGCGGCACCTAGGCCCGCTTCCACCCACAGGCCTGTGCTCCTTTCCCACCTGGAGCTCAGGCTGCCCTCTCCTTGGCCTCTGCTATCCAGCTTCCATCGACTCCCAGCCTCTGCACCCTCAGAAGACAATCCATGTCACCTCTATGCCGCTAGGGCTGCCCCTGCGTGTCCTGGTCCTGGGGCCCATGATGGAGAGTTCTTGGGAGCACAGTGGGCTAGGGAGGCTGTGTGGCATCAGGGGCTGCCTCCTTAGTCCTGCGGGGTCTGGTCCTAGATGCCTTGGATGGGCTGGAAAGGCTCTGCCCTATGGGCCAGGCCCCCTCCCAGGTTCTGGTCCATGGCTGGAGCTCCTCGCTGAGGCTTGTCCACACCTCCTTGCTCTACTCTTGCCCTTTAGGGTTTCCCTGGCTCTCCCAGGTCCTGGTGTCTCTTGGGCCACTGCCCCTCCCTCCCTATCCCCTCATTGCAGACCAGATTCTGGGCTAAGCTGGCTTCTCTGTTCATCGCCTCAGGGCTGAGGGCAGCCCAGACATGGCTGGCAGGAGACAGGCTTTGGGCCAGGTGGGTTTTGGTGGACGTGTGTGTTGCCTTCCTCACACTGGCCTGGGAAGTGCAGGTCTCTGACCACACACTGGTCCTGCCCCCAGGAATCCACAGCCTAAGAGGGCAATGGCTGGCTTCAGAGGCAACCCAACGGCCCAGAGACTTCCATGCCCAAACCTGGGTTCTAGTCTTGATTCACTTGCTGAGCAGCCCTGGGCCAGTCATTGCCCCAGCAAACCTGCCTTCTCATCTGTAAAATAAGCCTGATGGTGCAAGCAATGCTTAACGAGGGTTGCGGTGGAGAGTAAATGAGAGATAGGCATTGGTTGTGGGGGACAGATTGGGATCTGTGCTTGAGCTTGGGAACCTGGGAGGGAGGCTCTTAGCCTCATGGGGTTGGGGGGGCACCACAAGAGATCGCTGTTGGCCGAGGGACATGTGGACTGGAGTTGGACTGGGAGCAAGCACCTGGCATCACACCCTGCAAAATGTAGGGCCTCTAGGTCTGCTGTGTAGGACCACAGCGCCTGGTGGCCCTCAGCAGTGACCTGAAATCCCTCAGCAACTCCTGCTCCCGTTTAACCTGCCTGACTCCTGAGCCACCTGACTCTGAGTGAGCTGGAACTGCCACCCCAAGTGTCTTGTGGGGGTCAGTCCTGTCTGCTGAAAGATGTGTACACATGAGAGCCAAGGCGAGCACAGCCTGAGGGAAGGCAAGGGCTTGAAGGATGGGCTGAGAAGTTGTTTTGGTGTGTGTGTCAGGGGACCCTGAGGAGATCACTGGTGTCAGGTGCTAAGTTGACAAAAGGATGAGCTCCGGCCCCTAGGGAAGGATCTGGGCCTGGGAAATGTTGGCGGCCACAGAAGGGAGGGTTTGCCCCATGGTCTGGAGGCTGAAGGGAGCAGTGGGAGTGCGGTGCTAAGGGTGGGCCCCTGGAAGTCTGTGCTGGGCCCAGATGGGGGAAGGGAAGTGAGGAATGGCAGGAGTTCAGAGCTGGGATGCAGGGAGCCCTCGCAAGAGACTGCTCACCTCCCGGACAGGGCTGGGAGCTCTGGGTGGTGGGAAGGAGCAGTTTAGTGGCAGAGGTCCCCCAGCCCTTGCCCACAGAATCATGCAAGGGGCCCCTACAGTGTGGAAGCCATGGGATCCTGACTCCTGATGGGGACTGGAGAAGCTCAGCTGCCCTCACTCTAGCTGGGGGAGCAGGATGGTGGATGGGGGAGATGGGGGAGGGAAGGCAGGAGGCTTCAGCTTTCCAGGACCCCCGCAGGCCTTCTCTGGCATGCCTCTGGGCCTTGCACAGACTGTTGCCTTTGCCTGGAATCTCCTTTCCTCTCTTCCCTGACCCTTCAAATCCAGCATGAATACCCCCTCCCCTGAGAGCCCTTCCAGACTCCTCTGGCCCACAACCCCTTCCATAGGACAAGCTTGTTTCAGAAGTTGCTGGGCAGGGTCTTTCTGCGGTTCCCACCTCTGCTGCTGCTCGCGTCAGCCCAGCTGTCACCTGGAAGAAAGGCTGCCTTGGTGCGCCATGGAGAGGCAGTCAGTGCCACTCTGGTGCCTCCCTGCTGTCAGGGTAATGGTTTCTGCCCAGAGGCCCCCAGGGCTGGTATGTGTCTGCCCATCTGTCACAGAGCATTTACCTCTGGCCCCTCAGTGGCCTCTGCAAACCGTAAGCCAGGTACCAGAGGCCACTGAGTGACCAGGGAGCAGTGGCAGGGCCGTGCTGGAGTTGGTCTGGCTGACCCTCTTGCTCTCTCCTTTCAGCCTCCAGGGCTGCATCATCACATCTTCATCCCAGGGACCCCAGAAGTGGGTCTGCCTGCCTCCCATCCTCAGCATACCCACCCTCTGGGAGCTCCTGAGGCTGTGTACCTGGCACTGCCCCTTCAGCAGGCCAGCCTTCTGTCAGGGTCCCACCCCAGGCCCACTAGGGTCTATGTTCTCAGGGCCATTTAGAAGCCCCCCCCCCCACATCTTGACCTCTTCAGGCATGGTAGTGCCTGTCGTCATGCCAGTAGAAGATTCACTTGAGAGGTGTGGGTGCTGAGCCATGTGGGTGAGGAGGTTGTCTCACTGTGGCCTGCTGTACCAGAGGGGAAGCCTCTTGCTCAGGGTCTCAGGGAGTGTGGGATGGAGCAGGAGTGGGACCCCATCTGGGTTCCTTGCAACACAGGGTGGGCACATAGCACTTTGTGTGTGGAGTGGCCCCTTGGAGGGGGGAGTCAGGTGAGGCAGCCCATGGGGGTGAGTGGCCACGTCAGGCTGGGAAGAGGCAGGGCCTGTGGCCTCTCTGGCATCTGGCCTGGACACGAGGGGGTGGAAGGGGGATTCTGGGCCCCCAGCAGGGAGAAAGGCCCTGCGGCTCCAGGCGTTGCTGATGTGGAGGCTGCTCTGGGGGCTGGGCTCAGTGCAGGGAGTAGGCTCTCAGCCCCAGTCCTGCCCACATCCTGCCCCCAGGCTCTGAAAGCAGCAGCTGCACACCCCAGGGGCCGTGGGGGAAGGGACACCACTGGTGCCTGCCAGGGTACCTGGGGCCCAGCCCTCACAAGGTTCCTGAAGTTGGAGCTGCTAGCAACCCTGCAGGGAGGGAGAGAGGGAGGGAAGATGTGCCATGACACAGAGGATGCTCACCTCCAGGCAACACTGGAGATGGCCCTGCTCTCATTGATGGGTTCGGAGAGGGGCCTGGCCGGTCCCAGGGTCCTGGGGTTTGGGAGTCTTGTGCCCAGGCCTGGGCCACTCTAAAGGCCACTGGAGGGCTTGTGGTTGGGGCAGAGCTGAGCTGCCTGTCCAGCTAGTTCTCCTTTGCTTGTTGACCTCTCCACTCTCCCACTGAGTTCCCTTCCCACTGAGGTGCTGCTGCTCAGTCTACCTTCCATTTCTTTCAACTACCTGCTCTGAGGTTTGGGTGAGAATTCCACAGTGCGGTCTTCAGATCCCCAACTGTCTCCTCAAACTGTATGCACATGACAACACATCAATTGTGTTCTCCTCAATCCTTCTGTTTTTCATTTCCAGGATTTTTATATTATTTCTCGTTCATATTTGCCTGTTCTTGTTTTGGTTCTGCCAATAATTCTCATTCTTGTTTATGGATACTACTCCTTTATCTCTTTGAAGATCCTAAGTGTCTTTGAAAATTATTAGATTACTATATTATCTTCATCTCTGGAATGAATTAATCTCTATATTGAGGTCTTGGAAGTGGGGAGTGACCTGCACACCTGGGTAGTAGCCAGCTCTCAGGACAGTCTCCTGGGACAACTCTGTCTTAAGGCCCCCCACTGTGGGCTCAGGGCCTGTTGGGGTCAGGCTCAGCAGCAGGTGGCACAAAGCTCCCTGTGCTGTAGCAGCTGGGATGCTGCCTGACACAGAGTAGGTACTTGGAAACATCTGCTGTGAGAAAGTAGTGGAGGATTCTCAGGCTGGGATTCTGGAACCCAGGAACAGGCCCAGTGTGGCTGCAACAGGCACAAGGCGCTAGGCTGGCCTTGGTACATTGCCCTTAGCTGCACTCAGGAGCAGGTGTGCAGGGTCCTGCCTGGAAGTTGGCGGGCACTTCTATCCACCGGGCTCTGGGGGGTACAGCCACCATGTGGGCATGTGTACAGAAAGCCTTGCTAGTCTGATGTACAAGGAGCCAGGAAATGTGCGGGTTTGATTAAATGGAGTTTTAATTAAAGTGGCCAGACTGGTGAGGGTAAGGAGAAAGGCGGGAAGCAGCAGCAGTTTTGAGTCTAACTGCTGGGGAATCCTGTGGGTTTGTCCTTTTGAGGCTTATCATGCACCTTCCCCAGCATGTAACTCTGATCTGTATGGGATGGCTTCTGCCCTCTGCCCTGTCCCCAATAAGGGACAATCACAAGGAAATATTACATTATTAATATTTCATTTCCCCTCTTGGCTAGCAACAGATGACTCAAGGATTAATTAGAGCCAACAGAGAGGAACAGGAAATTGCCAGATCCTGGCCCCGCCCCCAGCCCCCTCCCCCTGGGCCTCCAACCTTCCTGTCACTCTTGCTCTAGGAGGCCTCTGAAGGGAGGAAAGCAGAGAGGGGCCAGGAGGCCCTAGGAAATCTTGCTGCTGCTGTTTTTCATGGGCATTCCCCCAGCTCTGTTCCACCCTTTTATGCTCATGGTAAAGCTGGGAGGGCATTAGCCTCTTTGAGCCTTAGCTTCCTCATCTGTAGAGTGAAGTTCATGGGGCCAGCCAGTGAGAACACAGATGACCCACAGACCTCTGCACCCTCATTTCCTGAGCTCCCAAGCAGGCCGTGCAAACTATTGTAGAGGGTCTGGAGTGGAGTCCAGGCAGGTGGGCCCTGGGAGAGCACAGGGCTTGGTGGCTCAGTGGTGGCTGGAGCCTTGTTTTCCCCAGCTGACTGTGTACGTTGATTCCCAGTTCCTGTCAGTGACTCATTAGTACCTTAAAACAGGCCATCATGGGAGCATTTTACTACAAAACTCTGGCAAAGGCCCCAAGTTAGGGCACCCCCAACCCTGGGCTGATTTGCGGTCTGACAGCTGGGAAGCTTCAACCTCCTCCCAGCTACCTCCGTGCCCTGCTCACCCCGCGGTGCCCTGGGCTCCACTGATGTGCTCTGCTTGGGGCTGGGAGATTCTAGTCTGGCAGATAACCAGGTTGCCTGTGTGGCCAGGCAAGCTTCAACCCGGGATGTGCTGGCAGCTGCTGGAGGGCCTGCAGGAAAGCTGTAGAAGGCTGATGGGGAGCCCAGTGTGCAGGGAGGCAGCCTTCCAGACCCAGCTGGCAGGGGTGTGTCTGGCTCCTTGCAGGGCTGACCTGGGCTGGAGGGTCTGTTGTATCCAGTGAGACTGGGAAGGTACCCAAGGCTTGCTGGACAGTAGGAAGGTGCCTTCAGCTTAGTCAGGAAGGGTGCTGGTACCAGGTGCTGTGAGGCCTGAGAGCCCACAGTACAGAAGGTGATGGGGAAGCCCCAAGGATTTAGGGGTCCCGAGTCTGCCAGGAGAACCTCACCAAACAGAGGGCTTGGGTTAGGGTCCCCAAACACCCTTCTATGCTGGGCATCCCAGCCCACATGGAGTCAGCCCAACAGCCAGGGCAGATGCTAATGATGTGACCCCATCAGTAGGGCTCCAGGCAGTGGGGCCAGACAGCCCACGTTCAGCTCCACAAAAACGTGGTACTTATCTGGGTCAGGTGGATCACTGGTGGCCCCACCTTACCTGACCCTGGGAAGCACCCTCTGAATCTGGATGATGGCATAGGGCCAAGTCAGGTTTCTAGCCTGGGCTGGTTGGACTGGCAGAGGCTGTGTCTCTGTCAATGCAGATTCCCCAGGAGAGGCTGAGGCCAGGGTAAGAAGGATGGCAGGGGGTTGTCCGGAGGCCAGGAAGGTGGATGGGTGGCTCACTGGTGGTAGGAGGCAGGGTCCCTGGGGCTTGCTGGGCCTGACTGGACAGTGGCCCGCTGCTGGTGGTGCTGAACCTGGGAGGCCCCCAGATGGGAGGCAGCTCTGGGGCTGTCACTTCACTCCTGCAGAACGAGGACGAGACACTGGACACATAGCCTCTGCAGTCAGGGTGCCCCTGGTGAATGCTACTCTGGGCTGCAGGCCGGGAACACCAAGGGACACTGTGTGGCCAGAGTTGGCACCAGGAGACTTGGTCTGCCCTACCTCCGCCAGTGACATGCTTTGTAAGTAGCTGGCTGGCAAATGCCCTGTGCACAGCAGGGGCTCGGTGGGACTTGTCCATGGCCCCTTGGAGGCAGGCTCCTGCCAGGCCTGGGAGAAGACGTGGGCTGCAGGAACCCCTTGGGTTCTCAGGAGCTCGGCCTCCTCTTCTCTCTCCGGCTTCCTGGGGCTGGGCACTCCCCTCCAAGCCTCCCAGTGGGCATGGGGGACACCTCTCTGTTGTACCTCTCCGTGCCCACCCAGCTCCTGCCACCTGAGGTAGATCGGAGTTAGAAGGAAACTTGGGGTCATTTATTGCAGCTCTAAATCACCTCCTGGACAGGGTGGGGGGAGCCTGGCCCTTGGAATACAGGCAGGGACAATAAGCAAACTTCTCCCAAGGTTGCCAGTCCTCTTGATCCCTCGTATCCTGGAAGAGAGAGGGGGGATGCAACCCCGAGCCCACATGTGGGCCTGAAAGGCAGCTTCAGGCTTTTTGTTCCCAGGCAGGCGGCAGCCACTATCCATGTGCACCTGGACCATGAAAGCCCAGGACTGCAGGAGGGGGTGGATTTGGCATGGAAGACACTGCTGGGCAGCACACGTGAGTGTGACAAGGGGGAGGTAGAGGTGATGGGGAGAGGCCCCTGGACTGGCAGGGGCGATAGAGACTGTTTCACAAGCTCAAGGGGGATCCCTGGGGGTTTGCTTCTACTGGGTGTCACTAATTCTTTACGTTTCTATGACATTTTGACTGGGGGAGCCCTTTCAAATGTGTTCAGTCCCTTCTCATAGAATCATGGGTGAGAGCTGCAATGGCCCCCAGAGGCTACTGGGGTCCAACCTCCCCACTGTATCAGTGGGGAAACTGAGGCCCAGAAAGGAAGAACATTGTTGCCCGCAGTCCCCAGGCAAGCCTGGCTGAGCGCACCAGCCAGGCTGGGGAGCAGGTGTGGGAGGAGGGAGTGAGGGGGGAGGCGAGGCGGCCGCCCCTCCCAGATGTGCAGTCAGCTGGCGGGGGCTGCTGAGGGGCGGGCTCCCTTTGTGCCTGCTCCAACACTCTGTGCAGCACCACCAGTGAGGGCAAGAGGGCTTACCTGCCAGCAGTGGGAGACAGGACCAGAGGGCCACCAGATCCTCCCAGATCAGAGCTCTGGGGTCTCTGGGCCTGTTCCTTATGCGGGCAGCATAGGTAGGTGCTGGTAGTCCCCGGGGAGCGCTCTCAGGGGGATGGAGCAGACTGAAGCTGGCTGAGAGAGAAGGTGGGTGGCCCTGGGAGATCCAGGGGTTAAGGAGGCCTTTCCAGGAGGGAGGGTCATGGGGTAGTGGTGAGCTCAGGGATCCAGGAAACTGGCAGAGCTGCCCCAGAAGGCTTGAGAAGCTAAGCCTGGGAGCCAACACAAGTGACTCAACTCTGAAAGTTCTCGGCTCCTCTGGAAGAAAAACAGACTGGGGTTGATCCCTGGCCCTCTGTTTCAGGTGGGAGAGGCAGGGCACGGTAGGTCGTCCTCAGGCTGATGCCTGGCCTGTGGGGAGGGCGTTGGGGAACCGGGGCTGAGGGCTGCCCCTGGGAATCTTCAGCTGTGCCCCTGCCAGTGGTCCACCTCCTCACGTGGCTTCTCCCTTGGCAGGTACCACAGGAACTCTGAAGCTAAGCTGAGCCAAGATGCCGCCAGAGCCCCTGGAGAGGGCCTGGTTTCTGAAGACTCGGAGTTGGCTGTGAAAAGCCCTTGGGGGGCCCCCCCAACGGCAGGGACGTTCCTGGCTCCTGTGAAGGGGCTCAGGGCCTGGGCAGGCCAGCTGTGCTGCAGCTATGGACCGTGAGCTGGCCTGGCCTGCGTCCTTGCTGACCCTGCCCATCTGCAGCTGTGCCCAACATGGGCTCCTCGGTGTACATCATGGTGGAGCTGGCCATTGCCGTGCTGGCCATCCTGGGCAACGTGCTGGTGTGCTGGGCTGTGTGGCTGAACAGCAATCTGCAGAACGTCACCAACTACTTTGTGGTATCCCTGGCGGCAGCCGACATCGCCGTGGGGGTCCTTGCCATCCCTTTTGCCATAACCATCAGCACGGGGTTCTGTGCCGCCTGCCACAGCTGCCTCTTCTTCGCCTGCTTCGTGCTAGTCCTCACGCAGAGTTCCATCTTCAGCCTCCTGGCCATCGCCATTGACCGCTACATCGCCATCCGCATCCCACTCCGGTGAGCCACGTTCTCTTCCCTGGTACACCTCATGCTGGGGGCCACATCTGTGAAAAAGCTCCCTGTGTCAGGGTCTGGTCTGTGCCAGGATCAGAGTGAACCAGGGGTCAGGGTGAACTTGGGGTCAGGATTTGGTCTGGGGTCAGTGTGTTGAGCTGAGAACAGGGCCATGGGGCTCAGTCTGGGGCTGCCCAGGGCTTGGCACATGGCCAGCACTTGTGCCACACCAGCTGATCCCTGTGGGCACAGGGCAGGCTGGTCCTTCCCAGGCTCCCCTGGGCTACATGGGTGAGGCTGCCGTGTTTTGGCTATTGGCAGATGTGTGCAGCCCAGGCCTGGGTGGGTGCATCTGGGGCGTTCTTCACACAGCATGACAGTGGGGCAGGGTGGGCACCACGGGGAACCACAGGACCTGAGAGCTAGAAGCCCGCCCACCTACCCGCCTGCCTTCCTCCAGCTCCTCCAGGCTGCCCTGCAGCTTGCACATTAGGAAAATGACCCAGAGAGGGGAAGTGACTTGGTCAAATGCCTTCGTGAGTCACTTGGACCTCTATGCAAATTCTGTGCTGCTCAGTCACCAAGTGTTCATGGGGGACGGGAGCTGGCTGGTGGATGGGGGTTTTTATGGTGAAACTTTTGTGAAATGACTTCAGCCATGTATTGTGTAAACAAAGACTTTCCCTGAGGCTGAGTTCACTTAAAGACAGCCTCCACCTACCACCACCGACCCATGGACAGGGCTAGTAAGTGTCCCTCCCCACCTGGGGGCCAGCCTGGGGGCCTTCTGCCCCACCTCCTCGCCCCTCCACCCTGGAGCTGGGTTCCACAGCCTAGATGGCTGCAGGCCCTGAGGGAGGTCTCAGAGGATGGTGTGCCCCCATCCAGTGGCGAATTCTCTGAACCAGAGTAGTCCCATCAGCTCCACGCTGGGCTGAGGGTGCCCCAGCCAGGACAGGGAACAGGCTCAATGAGAAAATGGAAATATAGAGTGTCAAACCCAGGGGCACCCTTAGAGGTCATTTCCTCTCATCTTATGGATGGAAAAATGAGGCTCAGAGAAGGGAGTCAGCCCCCAGGGCTACGCAATGAGTTGGTAGCACAGTCAGGACTGGGCCTGGGAAGAAACATGACTGCCACCCTCGGTGACTTCAGTCTTTTGGGAGCTGGTCATAGGGTGGCCCCTGTCTCCCAGAACCTGGGCCACCTGGGCTCTAAGGGAAAAGCAGACACCCTCGTCATGCTGCTTAAATGAAGGAAGGAGCCTGGGCCCCGTGTGGCCCTCCCAGAATACTTTGTCTCGGGACAGCCTAGGACCCTTGTCAAAAGAAAAGGGGACTCTGGCTGGTCCTAATAGAGGACCAGCCTAAACAGGCAGAGCCAGAGTCCAGGCTCGACCAGGACACAGAGGCCTTAGGGCTCCCAGGCTGATTGATTGGTGTCCACTTCGGGGCCAGGCCAGTGTGGGCTGGGCCGGGCCGGCCCTGGCAGAATGTTCAGTGGGGAGCAGAGGTGTCGTTCTCAATTTCTTCCCTGATTCAAGGAGCAGTAGATTCGAGGGAGAGATCAGAGCTGCTGATCTCAATCTAAAGGGCCTTCCTTGGCTTCTTTTTCTTGTCTCTGTTTTTCAAGAGTCAAAAGTCCCATCCTCCCTGATGTAAGAGGATGGGACGCGCTGTGTGACTATGGAAAGTCAGCTGCCTCTCTCTGGGCCCATTTTTCATCTATAAAAGGGGCCAGGTCTCTATCCCTCTGAGCTCACAAAGGTGTTCTGAGGGCCCAGTGAGTGGACTGGAGTGATGGGTCCCTGAGGAAGGATGGCAGGGTGGGGTGGATGGAGATTCAGGCCTTTCTGAAGCTGCTGGAGGTTCAGAGCTATGGACCTGGCCCCCCCTCCCAACCCCATCTGCCTGCCCAACTCCCACAGTCTTCCAGAGCAGGACCTAGTTCCACCCAGACCTTGGCCATTTGAGCTCCACTTGATAGGGCTTAGAAGGGTCAGCCTGGCTGTCTTGGGTTAGGGAGCCAATGGGATGACGGTGGTGATGATGCTCAACCCTGCTTGGGGCAGAGAGCTCCACGTTTGCCAGAGGATGTTGGCTCAGCGTCTCCTTTGATCTTCTCGGCCGGCATTGTGGCTGGGAGGATGTTATGACCCTCCTGTTACTCGTGGGGAGGCCAGAGCCAGAGAAGGAAAAGTGTCTCCGGACGCGGGGACTCCAGGGCCCTTCACCCTGCTCCAGGTCCCCTTGGGTCCCTCCACTTTCCTCTTCCTCGAGGGTACTGGGCTGGCGAGGGCTGGGAGAACGAGGTGTGTAAAGTTGTCCGTGTGGGGCTCCTGAGAGCAAGCTGGGCATGAGTGGGGACTAGATGGAGGCAGATGGTAACCCGGGGCAGCTCTGGGACTGCTGCCTGGCTCAGGGTGCCCATTCCTGCCCCCCTTCCTCTGTCCCCTTCCAGCTGGAATCCAGTCTCTCCTGTGTGCTGTTTCCTGATCCACTCAGTAAGTCCATTTGGGTAACCTGAAGTCCAGCCTCTGACCGATGCTCTGGATGCCTAGCTCCAGGCCTGCACCGTTCACCATTAATTTTTCTTTTTTTTAAAAAAGAATTCAGTTTCAGAAAAATCTTATGTGCTCCTTCCCAAGTGCACGGACCCTACTGGGCTAGGGCAGGGCCTGGACAGAGGCAGGGATGGGAGCTCTCCATGTCCCCAGAGGGCAGAATTCCCAGGGTGACAAAGGCTTTCTTTTCCCAGGGGAATTCCACACCCCTTGTCTCCCATCTCTCACTTTAGCCCCTTCTGACTGCTCTCTCCCTTCGGGAAACAGCCCTTCGTATGGGGCAGCAGAGTCCTGTGTGGTGAACTGCCCCAGGGAACAAAACCTGAGTACCCTGGCTTCTAAGGGGGCAGGATTGGGAGAGAGGACTCCCTGCAGGAGGTGACGCCATGGGTTGCTGGGGATGCGTTGGAATGGGCATTGGCGTGTGTGGGGAAAGGGGTAACAGAAGGGGGCCAAGCCTGGACAAAGGCCACAGGGAAGGAATAAGCATGTGGGCTCTGGGCCAGGGAGAGGTGACAGAGAGGAGAACAGGCCTACAGGGAGGCTGTGAGGCTGGCTCAGGCCTTCCCATGCTTGGGAGGGAGTTTGGGTTTTAGCTGTAGGTCAGTGGCTCCTTTGGACAACTTAGGAAAGCTCCGCCTTCTCCTGACTGAAGGGCAAATGCACGGGAAGCCCTAACCTGAATTGTGGGGGGGTACTATTGGATCATAGGGTAAGCCCCCAATGTAAGTAATGGGGAGCCCCCAGGAAGGGGCAGCCTGTGAGCTGGAGGACATAGGGATGCAGAAACACCTCTAAACGCGGGGGATGTGGTTCTGGCACTGGCTTCCTATGACACTTCTGGGCTCCCCAGAACAGCAGAGCATGACCCTGGATGGCCTTGGCACCCCCTCCACCAGGCAGGCAGTCTATGTCTGAGGCCCAGGAGGGCAAGATGTGACTGCCTTAGTCACAGACACAGCTCAGGGGATGGGAGATGCTGCTGGGCCAGGCTGTGGCTTGGCCATGGTTCCATCTGGGCCCTAATGTTGATCCAGTCCCCTGGGAGCCTGGGTCCAGGGCTCTAAGCCTAAGAGGCTTTCTTTCCAATAACAAAATTAATCTGTTTGTTATCTTTTTAAAATAAATAATACCTGCATGTATTACAACATCAAAAAAGAACAAAAGCATATATGGTAAAGAATTGTCCCCCTTGCCCCACCTCAGCTCCCTTCCTGGAAGGCAGTGTTGGGAATCCTTCCAGACATCCTTTGCATACAGAGACAAGTGCTATCAATGTGTTTCTGTTTCTGTCCCCAGGACAGGAGGAGCTTTCTTTTCAGAATGCAGTGGTAGACTTCCTCTCCTAGGTTTCCTCATCTAAATGTAGACAAGTGGACAAAACAGGAATTTTCAAACCGTGTCCCCAGAAGCCTTCAGGCTGGGCCCTGGCTTCCCCCCCAGTTCATTCATTCAGTGAATATTATTAAGCCTCCTCTCTTCCTCGGCAGCTCCAATTCTGTGATTGCCTGGGAATGCAGGTGAGAAGGGTTGCTGCTGGAGAACAATTTGAAAATCCCCAAAGCAGGTGGCCTCCAGGATCTTCTACACCATCCCTATTACTGCTTGCTTCTGCTTGACTGCCTCAAATGACAGGAGCTTCACCACTGCCTGAGGCAGTCCATTTCTCCTGTGAATAGCTCATTTACCCTGAGCCACAATCCATCTCCCTATAATTTTCACCCAACAATTCTACAATCTGCCCTCATGCGACAGTGCTCACAAGCCCCAGATTCTTAGTCCCATTTTACAGATAGGGAAACTGAGGCTCAGAGACGCAGTGACAACATGGCTAAACAAGAATGCACCATCGCTAGAACCCAGAGGGAATATGCTTTTCTTCAGAAAAATATCAACATTAAAATAGCCTCCTGGGACCTCCCTGGTGCCCAGCGGTTAAGACTCCGAGCTCACAATGCAGGGGGCCCAGGTTCGATCCCTGGTCAGGGAACTAGATCCCACATGCCACAACTAAGGGCCCACGTGCCACGATGAAGATGCCACATGCTGCAACTAAGACCCAGTGCAGCCAAACACATTAAAATAGCCTCTTATTCAATCAGATCATATAAATTACTATTTGTAGAGTACTAAAAACAGTGCCTGGCACAGAGCAAGTGCTATATAAGTAATAAATGGAAAAAAAAAAAAACCTGTGACCTCACGTTTGAAGCTCCAGAACAGGAAATAGGGCAGTATAGGCTCTCTGTGGCTTGACAGAAATGGGCAAGTCCACGACCCTCTTCCTGCTGCAGGCACCCAAGCCCCCAGTGAATGGGGCTGCAGAGCTCGGGAGAACAGTCCTGCTAGGTTACTGTTTGGGTTCAGAAATGAGGAAGTTACCTTGGCCCGAGTTGCCTCTGGATTCCTGGAATGTCCAGGCAAGTCCATTCCTCTCCTTGGGCCTCAGTTTCTCTACCTATAAAACGAGAGGGTTGGAATAGACTAGAGGTCAGAGGCCACCGTGGTTTTTTTTCCCTTAATTTGAATCAGTTGACAAAATTTAAACCATGGGAGGTTTTACCCAGAAAAATCAGCTCCCAGACCCTCCTGAGATCTGGCAGCACTGGGCAAGTTTAAATGGTGGGGGTGGGGGAGGGGGTGGCTGAGTGGTATCAGCTGCCTCCTGCACACAGGGTAAATACCCACCAGCCTGCCTGCCTCACACATTTGTAACCTCTAGGCCCCTGTGTTTGCTACCCCATGGACTAGTTTCTATGGATACTTCCAGCTCCAGAATTAAGCATGTTTTTCCTTGACACCTACTATGTCCTGTCTCAGTGATGGTAATGCAGCGATGGATATAGGGACCCAAGGGGCCCCCAGCCTTGGGAGCCCAGATTGGGTAGGGATTAGTTGAGCTTGGGTAGTAAACTTCTCTGAGATCTGTCTAACCTGAACTTAGAAAGGATGGGTAGGGCTTACTAGGTACAGAGGAAGGCAGTCTGGTGTTGCCGGAATCAAAACCGTTAAATGCAAAGTCATCCCTCAGAGATAACTGAGGTCACCTTCCTCAGTCAGGGAGATGATTTTTTGATTGCCCTTTCTTTTAATAAAAATGATACCACCCTTTTTTGTTGGCCTGAGGTCAGCTTCTGAGCCAGCAGATCAGGCCACTCCCCGAGTCTGGAACTGAGTCTGGTGCTCTAGAGTACTGAGTGATTTGGGGCAGACTACTTCTCCTCTCTGGACCTTAGAATCTCATGCAACTCTTTCCTCTTGAATGTTAAGGCTTATATAAATGTTAAGACATACTGATCTCATCTCTCTCCAGAGGGCTGTGGGTGAATTTGGAAGGGAGAGGGGGTATCTCATTTGGCCCGGGACCTCCACCCCTCCTTTTCCCACCTGTCCCACCTCTCCTTAGGGGCTTCTGGAGACCCTAAGTCAAGTGGGGAAGGAAGAGCATAAGCACAAGAGATGTGAACCACCTACAGGTTTGATCTGGCTGGTTTGGTTCCCAGCCAGCGAGTACCCTCCTGACCCCGTTCCCACTCTAAATAAAGGGACACCCACTGTAGCATCGACTGAGATCAACATGGAGGTTATAACTTCTCCCCTCCTCACCCCCCCAGAATCACTTACTAATTCCTTCAAACCAAACTAATTAAGTCCCAGGACTACTCGTAATACTATTCAAAAATCATCTGGACGTCCGTGCAGTGGTCTCCCTTTCCAGGGTGCCTGCTCTCCTGTTACCTCCTGTGAGAAAAGGCCAGGCTTGGCCCTCCTCTGAACAGAAGAGGATACTGAGGCTAGGAGGCAGGAAGTGACTGGTCCAAGACCTCACAGCCAGTGGATGAGGTACAGGTTGCTGCTCTGGGTTTCTGACTCTTGGCCCTTCCTAAGCCCTGGTTTCCCAGGCCTCTGATGCTGGTCTCCTCTCCCCAGGTACAATGGCTTGGTGACAGGCACGAGGGCCAAGGGCATCATTGCAGTCTGCTGGGTGCTATCGTTTGCCATCGGCCTGACTCCCATGCTAGGCTGGAACAACTGCAGTCAGCAGGAGGGCAGAAACCACTCGCAGGGCTGCAGGGTGGGCCAGGTGGCCTGTCTCTTTGAGGACGTGGTCCCCATGAACTACATGGTGTACTACAACTTCTTTGCTTGTGTCCTGGTGCCCCTGCTGCTCATGCTGGGTGTCTACTTGCGGATCTTCCTGGCAGCCCGGCGACAGCTGAAGCAGATGGAGAGCCAGCCTCTGCCGGGGGAGCGAGCCCGGTCCACGCTGCAGAAGGAGGTCCACGCTGCCAAGTCACTGGCCATCATTGTGGGGCTCTTCGCCCTCTGCTGGCTGCCCCTGCACATCATCAACTGCTTCACCTTCTTCTGTCCCAAGTGCAGCCACGCCCCACCCTGGCTCATGTACCTGACCATCATCCTCTCCCACACCAATTCCGTGGTGAATCCCTTCATCTATGCCTACCGCATCCGCGAGTTCCGCCAGACCTTCCGCAAGATCATTCGCAGCCACATCCTGAGGCAGCGGGAGCCCTTCAAAGCAGGTGGCACCAGTGCCCGGGCCCTGGCAGCTCACAGTAGCGACGCGGAGCAGATCAGCCTCCGCCTCAATGGCCACCCTCCCGGGGTGTGGGCCAACGGCAGTGCCCCCCAGCCTGAGCGGCGACCCAATGGCTACACCCTGGGGCTGTTGAGTGGAGGGAGTGCCCGTGAGTCCCACCGGGACATGGGCCTCCCAGACGTGGAGCTCCTCAGACAGGAGCTCAAGGGAGAGTGCCCAGAGTCCCTGGGCCTCGAGGGTCCCCAAGCCCAGGATGGAGCAGGAGTGTCCTGATGAACCACTGAGTCTGCCCCTTCCTAAGGGAAGGAAATCTTTCTCTTCCTGGTTGCTGGAACCAGTCACGTTGAGAGAAGAGTGCATGTGCCGGAGACCCTTCTCATGGCCGGTTTCCACTTTGGACTGAGGAGGGAGCCCCGGCTGGAGCAGCATGAGGCCCAGAAGGAAGGGTTTGGAGTCCGAGGAAGTGGACGTTTCATGCTGGGAGGCCCTGCATCAGGCCAGAGCCCCAGCACGAGAGCATCTTGGCTGGCCAGGGCTGGTCCCCAACTCCAGAAGCACCTAGAAGTGCCACCTTGTCTCCGCAGAGCAGCTGTGGCAGAGCAGGTTGGCTGGCCTGAGGCTGGGGAGTGGTTCCAAAAGGCCCCCCTGCCACACACACACCACCCTCCCCAGACTTTCCAAGGATTCAGGAGCTATTGTGCTCAGAGGTGGCGTTTGACTATTTTTTCCAGGAGAAAATGTAAGTGTGAGGAAACCCTTTTAATCTTCCCTGCCTGGTTGCTGGCTCTGTTTCAGCCCTGCTGCTAACCTGGCACCAGGAGTTGGCCCAGGGAGACCCAGGCAGCCCTCTCCCGCTGCCATGAGCTGTCATGCACGTCTCCTTCGAGGACAGCGAGTTGTAATGGAGCCGTGCCAGAGCGTGGGCGCAGGGGAGGATGTCGGGGCTGGCCAGCATGGGTTAGCCTGGGGAGCTCAGAGCTGCCCAGGTAGAGGCCCTATCTAACTGCCTTTCCTTCTGAAGGGAATGTTTTTTTTTTCTGAGATACAATAAAAATGAGCCACGTTGTGTTTTAAGCTTGTCCAATGAGAATGGTGTCTGAGTTCCTTTCCCTACTCCACAGCCAGGCCTGGCACACACATATGGGTATGTGTTGCAGGTGAGAGAGAGTGTGCACATATGTGCAGACAGCCTGCCTGCCTGGGGCCGTGATGGGACTCCCAGGCTCCCATCTTCCTAGGGAAGAGGCTGCCTGGATGCACCAAAATGCAAATGCCCATGTGCAGCCCCAAACCTGCATTCCTGTGAGAAGAGGATGTGAAAGGAGGGGACCCTTTCTCTAGCTGCTCTCCCTCCAGAAGCCACAGACCCATCCAGCCCTAGGCATTCCCTCAGTGTGGGGACCAGGCTCCTCCCTCCCTCATTACCTTCCTAATGTCCTTTGTAGGTCTCCTTCTATGTTACCTTCTCAGAGCTGTTTCCTTCACTCCCCACTGCCCTGCTCCACCCCTCAGCTGAGAGGGGATCTAGAAATGATGAGGGGGTGGGGTGGGGGGCTAAACTGCCTTCCCCTGGAGTCATCCCTCCTCCTACTCCCACAAAGAAACGTACAAGGAACAGGTGTTTCATGCTCTAACGCTGTCTCTGGGGCCCCCTGCCTAAGGAGAGGGTGCCACCCTTCTGTGCTGGAGAAGTCTGAGGCCCAGGGGAAGTGAGCAGTGTGCCCCAGCCGGAGGGCCAGTCTTGGTCTGAAGTCTCGCAGGCACACTCAGGGCGAAGACAGGCAGGAATGTTAGAACTTCACAGGTAATCCTCACGCAGCCCTGGGAGCCCCATTTTACAGATGACTAAACAACAGAGAGACTAAACCACCTCTCCTGAACAGAGAGGTTAAGTACTTGCCCCAGTCACACAGCTAGTTAATGGCAGAAGTGAACTTAAAACCCAAGGTTTATCTGACCAAAAAATCCATGATTTTTTTTCCCATTAACTTAACGATGAACTATTTCAACCAAACCGAAAAATATGAAATAATACCATGTTCCCACTACTCTGCTCAAGAAACGAAACATGACAACCAACCCCTCCCCATATTATCACCCTGCTTCGTGCACCTGGAAACAACCACTTTCCTGGGTTTCATTTTGTTCCACTGCACATCTTAATACTTCTACTAGACAGATGTATATGTAAGTATTCCCTAAACCAACACAGGTTTATTTTAGCAATATTTCACTGTCATATCTATCAGAGGTCCTCTGGACTGGCTGCACAGAAGAGACCTAGGACGCTCTAAAGAGTGCCGACGCCTGAGCCCTTACCCCAGAGATGCTGGGTCGACCCAGGCAGCAGCAATTCCCCAGGGGTTCTCATGGACAGTCAGGGTCAGAACCACTGACACAACCGCACAGCCCACTCCCTCCACTCTCCTACACACTTTGGCCTGGGCTTGCTGCAGGCTGAGGGCAGAACAGTGGCCTGTTTTGTGCCTGAGGCGGCCAAGGGCACAGATGCTGTCAGTCCTCATGACCAATTGGTGGGAAGAGGCCACTAAGAGAACCACAAAGGTAGGTAAAGAAGAAATATCATCTCTCCATCCTTTTTGAGGCCTCTTGGGAACAGAGCTTTGAGTGCTGGGCTACATGGTGCAGGCTTTGGGTTGGGGAAGAACAGGGACAGGGTCTTAGGAAACACTTTAGATACAACTGAGCCCTAGACCCTCGCAGGACCAGCCCGTAGGCCAGCCCTGGAGCCCAGGCCCACGTGATCATGCTTCCTCGGGTCCCCAGGGGGCCCAGTGTCCCATCACCACACACACCCTGTACAAGCTCTCACTGTGAGCCAGGCTCATGTGTAAGCGCACATACACAGACACGAACAGATGCATGTGTCATTCCCTGACCATGAGAGAATACACGTGTATGCATGCAAACATACAGAGCCCACCTCAACAGCAGCAGCAGCAGTGAGACATAGGCCTGGCCCAGCCCTGGGGCTGCAGATGCGTGTCTGCCCTGGGCCAAGCTGCCGGGGGCAATACCAGGGCTGCTCTAACCCCTAAAGCTCTGTCCTAGGGCCCCTCTGCTCTCTCCTTGCTCTTCCCAAAGGGCTGGGGATGGACCGCATGCCTCATGCAAGCCTGTTCCAAGCACAAGAGTTCCATCACAGGGCTTCCCTGGTGGCGCAGTGGTTGAGAGTCCACTTGCCGATCCAGGGGACACGGGTTCGTGCCCCGGTCTGGGAAGATCTTACATGCCATGGAGCAGCTGGGCCTGTGAGCCATGGCCGCTGAGCCTGCGCATCCGGAGCCTGTGCTCTGCAGCGGGAGAGGCCACAACAGTGAGAGGCCCACGTACCGCAAAAAAAAAAAAAGAGTTCCATCACAGAACCTGTCCGTGTGGTGGTCCCAGCCCCGCTCCATGGCGGTTGTGGCCAGGGTCCCCAGGGAAGCCTGTGAGCAGAGGCCTGGCTCAGGCCGCGTCCTGGCTCATCACTCGCCCCATAAGAGACAGGACCCCTACCTTTGCAAGCCTCCCCATTTGTGTTAAGGTCCTTTCCTCTGGGAGGACTTACATAAAACACTTTGGGCTCCTGGTGGGTGGGGTGGGCCAGTCTCAGTTTTGCACATACTGACCAGGGCACAAGCTCTGGAGACAAATCAAGGCAGCTCAGGGATGAAGGGCAGCCTGGGAAGTAAGAGGAAATGAGAGGTTGCCCCCTGGATCTACTGGGCTGGGTCTTGATAACCCAGAGCTGGAAGTGGGCCTTCTTTGCAACTGTGGTAGAGAAACAGGAACCCGGGGGCTCGCAGAAGCCAACTGCTTAGGGAGTAGGAATGGTTCCGTGCAGCCTGCCCTGATGCCCAGGGCCTAAATAAAGGCACGTCAGGATGGCACTCTGTGCCTAGAACACACCCCTATCCTTTCATGTCACACAGGCTCCCGGCCAGTCCTGTGGGCTGCTGCCATGGTGAACACTCTTCCCCTAAGCTCCCAAAGCGCTTCCTGAGCATGCTGGGACACCCCTCTGCTGATGGGAGGTTACATTAAGGGGGAAGGAACTTAGGGAGACCTGAGATCTGCTGTGAGGCAAGTCACTCCCTCAGGGAATGAAAAAGCGCTCTGAAAAGTGGAGAGCACTCTATCAGAATGTCTGATTACCACAGCCCTCTCCTCCCCTCCTCTGTTCTAAGGCACCCCTCACTGCACTGTAACTCATCATTAGCAGTAACTGTCACTGTTGGGATGGCCCCTGTCAGGCTGCAGAGCCAGGAGTGGGGCGGGAGAATGTCAGGTGACTCACAGCCCTAAAGGAGAAGGCTGGACACACAAAACACAGAGCCTGGGTGCAGAGTCACCTTCGTAGGTGCTCTGGCTCCACCCTTTCTTTTGCCAGAGGA
Organism: Stenella coeruleoalba; assembly: GCF_951394435.1. Taxonomy (NCBI): domain Eukaryota; kingdom Metazoa; phylum Chordata; class Mammalia; order Artiodactyla; family Delphinidae; genus Stenella; species Stenella coeruleoalba. The sequence continues at coordinate 64,683,829 of NC_137160.1, read as the reverse complement.
GAAAGGGCAACTCAGCAGAGCTACCCCACAAGCCCCCCTGCCCTGCCACTAGTCAGGCTTAGAGAGGGGCTGGGCTCAGGGAGAGGCCAGGCCAGGGTGTCAGCACAAGGCTAGGCAGGTGACAGGTGTGATGACCCAGTGTCCTCTGAGCAAAGAATTTTTTTCCCACCAGTAGGAAAGGCTTGGTGCAGAACCATCCACACTTCTCTGCCTTGCCCAGGGAAGCGTGTGTGTATGTGTGGCGGTGGGGTGGGGGGAGAAAGAGGGATTGATTTTGCAGAATCAGCCTCTGGACTGGCACCTAATGACCAGTAAGCTCTCAGAGAGGGCTTGGGTAGGAAGGAGCAGACTAGAACTGGAGTCCCATCTCCTGACTTTTTGTTCCTCTCAACCACTTAATGAGAACCTGCTGGCGATGCTGGGCCTGGGGCAGCAGGGAGGGGGGTGCACCGGGTGTACAGGTGCCACCAATAGGGGCAGCAGGAGGTGAGGCCACCAGCATGACACAGGCTCTGGTAGTGCAGTGGAGGAGCAGGTCTCAACCAACTGGAGAATCAGGCAGGTTGAAGTGAGTTAGTCTTCCGAAGGCCAACGGTCAAGTCCAGGGCTGTGTTTTCCAGGTGTTTGTTAGGAGATGTGAAGGAGAAGGAGCTGAGTAGACGTGCACCTGATTTACATCTGCCCACACAGGATTATGCCACCCATTTGCAGGCAATTTTCAAGTTAAAATGTTGTCAGAGAGTTGTCACAGTTTTGATCTTTCTTTTCTGTTCTTTCTCAATCCACCCACATTTTCTAGTTGGTATAGAAAGGAGAGTGAGGGGAATAAAACCTGGTTTAGATTCAGATTTTTGGAAATGTTAGATGGGACTTTAAAAATTATGTAGTTTTCTCTTGGAAAAATTTAGGCCCAGAACCCAACATATATCACAACTGTTGTCTGCTGCAGAATCTTTAGGGGGACTAGAGAGACCAGGCCAGGCCTTCTGCAGTCATCCTCAGATGACTACCTCTGGGGTTTCAGCTTGACTCTCTTTCCTGCCTCATTCAGAGATGCCAAAAAATCCCTCTGCTTGCTCCTAAAACCACCATCCTGCTTCGCCGAGCTCTGAATGGGGGTCAGTACCAGGTTCAAACGGCCTTGCCACTGACTTCTTTTCAGACTGTGGGCAAGCCCCTCTTTGAACTGCCATGCCTGCTTTTAGATAAAGCAGATAATAAATGTGAAAGCACTTTGGAAGGTATATGAGATAAAGAAACATGGCAAGTGTGAATTTAAACCAGGCACCTGGAAGCCTCTGGTGTCTGTGGGGCCGGGAGCTGGGTGTGGACACTGGCTGACAACTGAGGCAAGGGACACAGACTATGGATCACTTGCTGTCTGCAGCCCAATCCTGTCCCATACATTTAACACCTCAAGTCCAGGGGAGTTAAGGCTTATCAAAGATGCAACAGAGAAGATATTATAAATGTCTGAGCTGACAGAATCAGGATTCAAAATGACCTCAGGGGCACCGGACAGAGAAATCTAAGCAAAGATCAGTGTAAAGTCCTGTACTGAGTTTGAAAAAGCAAATGTGCAGGGAGAAGTGGGAAGAGAGAACCCAGCTACCATCAGTTCATGTCACGACAATGAACACTTCAGTTGCTAAGGTCAGCAGAGGCCAACTTTGTGCAAAATGCCAGAGAAAGAAATGGCTGCAGCCGCAAGCTGCATTGCACTGCCGTTAACAGGAGCCCCAGGCGGGAAGAGCTCACGGGGTCCAGGTCCTGGCTCAAGGCAGGAGGCTGGTGTTCAGTTCCCAACACCACAGCTGATCATCAACAAACTGAAGTACCCTATGAAGACGTGCCCACCCAGAGAAGGTAGTCTCTCAGGGACACCTGGCAGGATTAACAAGTAACCAAAGGAAGGCACTCAAGACAGGGGGAGGATGCGGGGTGTGTCTGCAAACCGGAAACTGAGAACGGTTGGAGGAAAGAAGGCTGGAGATGACTGAGGGAGAGCCATGACACCAGGTGAGCAGACCAGAAGAGGGAAGCAGCTTGTCATGTGCTGTCCCAAAGGGCACAACTAGGCTTAGTAGGACAACCTACAGGAGTTCTGGGGCTCACAGCAACTCTGGTGGGACAACTATAGTTCATGTTTGAGGCTACCGGGCTGCAGCAAATGGAGACCCCTCCAAGGGCACTCAGGCCTCACTGGCCTGCAAGGGGCATGGGCATCGTTGTGAGCCTTTGAGGAGCCTCCCCCGAACCACGAGGGCATAAGGCCAGATAAGGATGGCTCTTCTTTCTTGCCCAGAATTGTCTCAGGATCCTGGAAGCCCGAATCAGGAATGGGGGATAAGATAGGCGATAAGGAACAGGGAATGACAAAGTATAAACAAAATAAAACCATCACCTGACTCAAGTTTATAGGTATAGGTGAGGGGTGATGACCAGGTGTGAACTGAAAGGAATCAAAAGGGCCCAGTGCCCTATATCGACGGAATATACCCAAGACCTAAAATTCTTCCCACCAGAACCACCTGCAGTGACAGCAGGTGGTGACAGCTGAAGTGCACTGCTGTCTGGTGGGGGCAACATGTAATTTATCGGGTTAGCATGTGGACATCTGGTGGAGAAGCTTGAGGAGCTGGGACATGGGGTAGATGGGACATGGGGTAGATAAGGTTTCACGCAGCACAGGGTTAAGCAAACTTTGCCAGTTTATGAAGTACTCTACCCAATGAGTGCCCGAGGGTGAAGTATGGGAGGGTCCTCACCCACCTCCTCCCTACCCCCATACTTCCCACTGCCACTCCTAACTGCCCTAATCCTTTCCTTATCTCCCCAAGTCCAATCTATTGTATCCTGCTAATTCCTCTTTCCAGATGTCTTCTGAATCTGTTCAATCTATCCTACTCCCAGGAACCCCCCAAAAGTCATGGTGTTAGCTGAGGCCTCACCATCTCTCACCCACCTGGATAAGCTCCAAACCAACCTCTCTGCATTTCTCTTTTTACCGTAATCGATTCAGCCCCTGCAGTCAGATTAGCCTTCCCACAGCACCTCCAATCATGCCCCTCCTTGCTCAGAAGTTCAGTGTATATCACATCAAGCCTCCCTCTAGAATGGCAGTCAGGCCACAGCTCTGCTCTCCAGCCTTGCCTCCACCCACGCCCCCAGCTTCCCCAGCTGAGCCAAACTGAACAGCTCCCACCCTCCTCCCTCCTAACCCATTCCCTGCCTCTCCCTTTCAGGGAGGCCTCTGCTAGGAATGCTGACTCTCTGAATCTCTCCTATTTTCAACACATCCCATGCTTCACAACCAGCTGAAGAGCCACCTCCTCCAGGAGGCCCTCCTGAACCCTCTGCTGGAAGCCTCATCTCCCTCTTCCCAGTTCCTTTAGCACTTAGTGCCTGTCCTCTGCACTGGAAGTTTGTCACCTACTTCTGGTAACATCTCTTCTGCTAAGGTATGACTTAGCTCCTGGATAATGTGCTGGTTTCAACAGTGTGTGTTCTGTCTCCCTACCTAGACCATAAGTTCTAATCCTAACCATAGACTTCCAGAGAGTGGAGTGGGAATGGCATCTCCTCCAACCCAGGGCTAAGCATAGTGAGCATTTCATAAGGCATGGTGACCAGACATGGTGGGAAAGAGCATGGCCATGAAGTTGAGAGACCTGGCTCTTAGCCCTTTGCAGTCCTAACGGGTCACATGACTTTAAGTATGGTGGCAAGCTTCTTTCCCTGCAAAATGATGCAGAGGGACAATGCAAAACGTCCCTTCCAGCTCTGGTGCTCCCCAAGTCTGTGTGACTGCGGACTGACCCAGCCCTAGGCCTGGCTAGGGAAGGAGCAAGGGGAGCTATGGAACAGCCCCTGGAGGGAGCAAGGGAGAGGGAGATGCGGAGCTAATAGCTCTGGAGGAAGGAAGGACATGCTGGGCTAATGGGATAATTGGATAATCCTCAGAGCGAGGGGCTGCCAGGCTGGGGCCAGCTGTTAGAAGCAGACACAAACAGCACAAGCAAAACAAGGGTGCTGGTGCAGGAAGCAGCTTGCTGAGAGATATGGGGGAGGGGTTGTGGTGGTTAGGGGTGGGGGAGGGGGATGGAAGGGAAACTGAAGCCCCCATTCTGTGGGGGACATTAAGGACAGGCCCTTAGGGACCCTGTGCTCTGAATCTGTAACAAAGATTCCATTTAGGGGCCTTGGACCCATTTCCACTTTAGGAGACATTCTTAGAGACCCTGGACTTACTCTGGCCTTGAGGGTATCCCTCCACCAAGATCACCCTTAGGGATCATGAAGCCCTCATCCCTGCCCACTGAGGTTTATCTGCAGATGGACCATTTGTTTGACATGCCTGTGAAAATACTGCTGGACTCTTATAAAATAATAATTTTGGATGCAGGTCTCAGGGTTCCCTTCTTTCAGGCTAAAAAGTGGATCTGTCCGGGGGTTGGGCACAGAACAAAAGAAACTTGGGAGGGGGCTCTGGTCTAGAGTCAGATGCCTGGCTTCTAGTCCCAGCTCTACTGGGTCACATAATTCATGATATGATTTCTCTGGTCCTCAGCCCATCCATAAATGGGGGCAATAAGCAATACTCTCCCTGCAAGGCTGTTGTGAAGATAAAGTAAGATCATGAATGGGAAAGTAACTGGAAATCTGTAAGTGGTCTGCCAAGTACTTTAGTCCTAACTCTGTTTCTAACAAACTCTGTTTGATTTTGGAAAGGCTATTTCCTTTCTCTGGGTTCCAGTTTTTCCTACTATAAAGTAATAAGATCAAATGGGACACCCTTTAAATTCCCTTCTAATCCTAATGATTCTAATCCTTATAAAAATAGTTGGCTTACACTGGTATACACTGTAAGTAAAGCATGAGAAAGGAAAATCTGAGGCCAATATTTTTCATGAATTTAGGTATAAAATACTCAATATTAGCAAACCATATACAGCAATGTATCAAAATAATATAAATCATGACCCATTAGAGTTTATCCCAGGAATGCAACGGTGGCTTAACATTAGATAATCAATCAATATTATTCATATTAATAAACATATCTCAATAGACACAGAAAATGATTATGATTAAAAAAATTCAACATCCATTCATATTAAAAACTCTTAGCAAACTAGAAATATAAAGGTATTTTCTTAACCCAATAAACAGTATTTTTCAAAAACCTACAGCAGACATCATACTCAGTGGTGAAATGTTAGAAGCCTTCTCTTTCTAGTAAAGATCAAACCCACTATGCTATTCAATATTGTACTAAAGGTCTGAGAGATCACAGTAAGACACGAAAAAGATACAAGACTGGGAAAGGAAATAAAGTGATATTATTTTCATTAATTGTATTGAAAAATTCAAAAAAATTTCTTTAGAGATTATTGTACTAATGAGAGTTCATCAAGGCTGCTGGGTCTATGGTCAATATAAAAAATCAATAGCATTCCTATATATCAGCAAAAACTATTATAAGAAGTAATTTACAAATACATTATTTACAATAGCAACAAAAACTAGAGGGTACCTAAGAATAAATCTAACAAATATGCACAAAAGAGAAGACTCAAACTGATGAAGAGACGTGCCATGTTCATGGATGGGAAGAGTTGATATTATAAAACTGGAAATTATCCCCAAATTAATTTGATATCAAGTACAATTCCCTTAAAAATCCCAAAAGGGTTTTCATGAAATTTGACAATTTGGATCCAAAAAAAATCATGTGGAAAAAAAAAGACAGGGTCAAGAAGAGCTAAAATATTTGTATTCCTTTTGAAGAAGGTGAAAATTTGCCTCAACATATCTAAAGTTCAAGTCATTACAATAGGCAAACAGGCAAATAGACAAAGTGAATGGGATATAAAGGTTAGAAGCAAATTTATCTTGTATGGGCATGTGTTATATGGCAGAGGTCACATTACAAATCACAGAAAAAGGACAGAGTGTTCCTTAAATGGTTCTGAGACAACAGAGTTTCTTCATGGAAAAATAAAATTGAAAACAAAATAAAGGTGGTAAAACAAAAAAACTAACTCTTCTAAAAGCAAACATAAGAAAATATCTTTATGATCTCTGAAGAAAGATGGATTTTTTAAAACACAAAGCAAAAGCTTTAAGAGAAAATGCTGCTAAATCGACTTATTAAAATTTTTAAACTTTTTTCACACAAAAAAAATTCAAAAAGTACAAAGAAAAGCCACAAACTAGGAGCAAGTAACTATAGTGCATATAATCAATAATCAATAAAGGATTAGTGTCCATAATATATAACTCCTATGAAAATAAACAAGCTATTAGAGGGCTTCCCTGGTGGCGCAGTGGTTAAGAATCCACCTGTCAATGCAGGGGACACAGGTTCGAGCCCTGGTCCGGGAAGATCCCACATGCCGCGGAGCAACTAAGCCCATGTGCCACAACTACTGAGCCTGCACTCTAGAGCCCGCGAGCCACAACTACTGAGCCCGTGTGCCACAACTACTGAAGCCCGCGCACCTAGAGCATGTGCTCTGCAACAAGAGAAGCCACCGCAATGAGAAGTCCGTGCACCACAACGGAGAGTAGCCCCCCCACTCGCCACAACTAGAGAAAGCCACGCACAGCAACAAAGAACAAAAGCAGCCAAAAGTAAACAAATAAAATAAATTTATAATAAATAAATAACAACCTATTAGATAAATGGGTGAAGTTATAACCAATTTATATGAAGAAGTCTAAATGATCAATAAACATGTGAAAATAAGTTCAATCTCCTTATACATTATTGGTGGGAATGTAAATTGGTCCGACCTCTATGGAAAACAATATGGGAAAACAATATGGAGGTTCCTCAAAAAAGTAAAAATAGATTTACCATATGACCCAGCAATCCCACTCCGGGGTATATACCCAAAGGAAATGAAAACAGGATTTCAACAAGATATCTGCACTCCCATGTTATCACAGCTTTATTCACAATAGCCAAGATATGGAAACAACTCAAATGCCCATCAATGGATGAATGGATAAAAAAGATGTGGTACATATACACAATGGAAAAGGAGAATATCCTGCCATTTGCAATACAGGTGGACCTTGAGTTAAGTGAGATAAGTCACACAGAGAAAGACAAACACTGTATGATATCGCTTACACGTGGAATCTAAAAAAGTTTGACCTGTAAAAAAACAGTAAAACGGCGGTACCAGGGGATGGGTGTGTGTGCGTGTGTGCGTGTGTGTGTGTGTGTGTGTGTGTGTTTGTGTGTGTGTGTGGGGGGTAAGATTGATGGTGTTTAAGGGTACAAACTTGTAATGAGTAGTAAATAAGCCATAGAGTTCTAATGCACAATATGATGAATATAGACAATAATTTGCCTTAACAAATATAATTATGTAATGTGATAAATATTGTTGCATTGGCAATCATATTACAATATATAAATGTATCAAAGTAACACTGTATACCCTAAACTTACACGTTACATGTCAACTTTATTCGATTTTTTGAAGTTTTAAAAATTAAAAAAAAATTCAATCTCACTAGTAATTAGGGAAAGGCAAATTAAAATATATTTTCTGGCCATTCACGGTCAGCCAATTGGCAACAATTTGAAAGTGTCAATGGGGCCCATTCATGTGATTAGAGGGTTGGGGCTTTAAGGGACCTTTAGGGAGGGGAGAGGACTAGAGATTGAATTCAACATCATGGCCAGTGATTCAATCAATCATGCCTATGTAATAAAACCCCAATAAAAGCAAAACTCTGGACAACAAAGTTCGGGTGAGCTTCCCTGGTTAACATACTCAGTGCATATTGTCATACACTGATGTGCCAGGAGAGTGGTGTGTCCTCACTCCACAGGGAGACAACACAGAAGCTTTGAATTTAGGACCCCCCCCCCAGACTTTGCCCTATACATCTCTTCTTTTGGCTGGTCCTGATTTGTATTCATTTTGCTATTATAAAACTGTAAGTTTTAAAAAAAAGTGCTGGTGGGGATGTGAAAAGACAGAAATATGTAATACCTACTACAGCTGGAGATGTGAATATCCTATCATTTTCCACTTCTAGGCCTCAATCTCCAATAAAGACACACACATATATATAAAACCATGCATACGGACATTCATTACAATGCAATACTAAAAAGCTGAAGCAATTCTCAGAGGTGAAATGGATACATAAACTGTGGTTTGTTCCTACAGGGAACTGTCATACAGAAGACAAAATGAATGAACTCGACATATCAACACTTATTCTGTACTCTAAGTTAAATTTATCTAGCAATTTCCAAACTAAGCCTTGAATTTCTGCCTTATGTGCCAGTGCTCATGGCTATTGTCCTTCCCCTCACTTTTAGCCCAGCAAATCCCTGAGTCCTTTAATCCTGACACTACAGATGGGAAAACCAAGGTCAACAGAGGCTGAGTCGTGCTAACTTCACATGTCAGATGAGCAGCAGAACCAGAAGCAGAACCAGAACTCTAGCCCTCTGACTCCTCATCTCAAGTAAGGCTGCAGAGAATCTCAGAGAATGGTAAATGCAGAATCTATCCCACCTCCCAGCCTGGGGCACTCCATCCTTTCAACATCCCTGGATAGCCCTGGTCTCAGCTGCTACAACTTCTAGCTAATGAAGTGTTTAGATACAGCTTCACCTTTCAATCACCGTGTGACTCAGTTAAGTCAATCTCTCTGTGACTCAGTTTTCTCATGTTAGATGCCAATAATCTCTGCCTGGCTGTCACATGACCTCATTAACAGCATCAAGTTAAATAAAGGATAAGAAGCAATAAATGTGTGAAATAAATGAGAAATTATTAACTTTTTATTATTCTCAGGATGCATAAATGCCTGCCCTCTTGCTACAGAGATCATGGGATTTCCAATTTGTAAAGAGATTTGATGTAGAGCATTTTGCCATGAAGCATGGTAGTGGAGTGGGGGGTGCTGGCCTTATACCAGAAGCAGGACTCTGGAAGCTCTACTCCTTTTCCCCACCTCATCTGGCTTGTCACCTCTGTGCCACTCGGCTCTCTGGCACAGGAAACTAGCAGGCAGTCCAGGGTTCCTGGAGGCAGGGCCAGCCAGTCCTGACAAAATACTGAAGTTAGCCAAGTTGGTCTTCAAAATCTCTTCCCTGTGCCCTTTCTCCTGGTCTAGGCTTCACTACATCTTTCCTGGGTTACTGAAGGAGGGCTTCTGGTTCCACCTCCTCCCCTTCTACCCACCACTGTTAGGTTTCCCACTATTTAGTAAGACGTATAAGGACCCTGAGGTTGCAAACTATGCCTGGCCCCATCTTGGCAGAGTCCGTATTCAGCAAATGCTGAATTGAGCCAAGGTACTGCCTGTGTATCCCTCCCTTACCAGGTGCATTGTGCTGAGCTGGGCCTCTTGCTCACAAGGAAGATGTCTGATGGGTCCCTTCCCACAGGCTTTTGGGAACCACTGCCTTTGCCCTCCCCTCCCAGGCTCTGTGGTTTTTCCAACAGGCCTGTGGGGAGCACTGGTAAACCTGGGAGATGGTCACATAGTGCAGTGGAGGGAGTGTATGGGCCGGGGACTTGGCTCCCTGCCCTGACTCCTCTGCTGCTGCCCATAGGTTTCACACCACCATGTTCCCTGGCAAGGGCAGTGGCCTGGGGTTCCCCACGGACAGGGCTGGCACTGAGAAATGCTTCGAAGTTGAGCTCACGCTACTTCTCTTCTCATTTTTAAAATGTAGAAATATTTCCCATTCTCCTCCCTTCACAGTACTGTTAAGAACTAAATGTGAATTAATTAATAATTAAAGATTAAATGTGAAAACAAGTAAGAAGAGAAGTGAGACAGGCAAGGCATCTCCAGAGCCAGGCTGGTCTGCCAGGCCCTCCCGACTGCGATCCTCGGGCCACTGCCAGCTTAGACTTCGGTCTGGCTGCCCGTGGCCACTTCTGGTGGCCCTCCTCTCACCCAGACCAGAGACATAGGGATTAAACACAGGAACCCTGCCCTCCTGAGTGACCTTTTATCTACACAGGATTGTTTTCTCTGAGAAATAGACCAAAAGGAAGGAAGGCCAGCAAGACATTAGTTCTTTTCTTAGCCTCTCAATGGCTGACATTTCAGGAAACCAAAATTCTGAACGGGACCAGAGGGGATTTCAATTCACTCTGCCTGTCTGCAGGCAGGGTCAGTCTTACATTGGGATTCTATTACACAGGGTGCACTTCCAGAGGTTCAGGGGAGGCCTCTGTCCAAAAATCTCTTCCAAACTTATTTGCTCATGCTTGGAAATCCATCATTAGAGCTTTACTTCTTTGGCACAAGCCAAATGTGAGTTTTTGTCTTCTGTACAATCACACAAATCATACACATAAAATTGTGAATGAAATAAATTGGTCCTTTCCTGACAATAGGCTCGGATGGAGATTAGAAGGCTAGAAGATTGCCAGCACAGCCCCTGGGGCTGTAAGAGGGAAGATGGGAAGCGTGCAGAAGAGAAAGGATGTAGAGGGGGTGGAGCTGCTGAAGCCTTTTGACCTAGACAGTCAGGTGCAGCCTCCAGAGCACACAGAAAAACTACATGTAAAAAACGCCAGGCAAAAAAAATAGATCACACTCTCTGATTCCATTTATATCTAGCAAATGCAAAGTAACCTACAGTGACAGAAAGCATATCAGTGGTTGCCTGGGCAGGCTGGGGGGAGGCAGGAGGGAGGAATGACAAAGGGAATGGGGAAATCTGGGAAGTGATCAGTATCTTGATTATGATGATGGTTTCAGAAGTATATATATATAGATAGATAGATAGATCAAAATTTATCAAATCACACACTTCATGTATGTGCAGTTTATTTATTATATGTCAGTTATACCTCAATAACACTTTTTGGAAAAGAGTAAAAAAAAAAGCTACGTGAGTACAGTGTGCCTGCCAAATCACCCATCTCACATGCCTCTGGTAAGTTCTGACAGAAGCAAGTGTTTTCCAAGAAAACACCTCATCTCTCTGAGAACTGGGTATTCTCTCTGTAAGTTGATAGGGATGAACTAGACAATCCCAAGGTTCTATCCAGATATCACATTCTAGGCTGTGAGGGTCAAATATATTAACTAATAGGAAACCATTATAAAAGCTTAAAGGATTTGATTCAAATAGAAGGCAGGAATTAATAGCGAATGTATATAGAGATACTGAGTAAAAATAGTGGATTAAACACGTGTCTAATTTCAATATATCTAAAACTCCATTAAAAAGTATTCTTTTTTAGGGCAAAATCTCCAGTGGGAGCTCTTGGAAAGGAAAAATATGACATCAGAAATAAAAATGTAATAAAAGCATTAGAAGACAGATTGAGGAAGTTTCCCAGAGAGTAGAATAAAAAGACAAAGATAGAAACTAGGAAAGAACAGATAAGAAATTAATCCCAATAGCTGAATCACAGGAGTTTTAGAAAAACAACGAGGGATATAAAATAATTCAAGAAAACACTCCAGAATCAAAGGACATGAGCTTTCATGTCCTTTGAAAGGGCCACCAAGTGGCCAGCACAATAGGTATGTCCTCGTGACATTTCTTAATGCTGGGGACTAAGAAGTCCTACCAGGCCACATGCAAAGAAAGAATGGCCTCAACAGCAGTCCTGAAAGCTAGAAGACAGTGGAGCCACACTACCAAGTGACTCTTATCTAGGGCCCTACACTTAATCAACATGTAAGGTTTCAAAAAATTTCCCTTTCATGCACTCTCAGAAGTTCTAGAAAATATACGTCATCAAAAAGAGGGAAGGAAGCAAAAAAATGAGAACACATGGGATCCAGAAACAGGTGATCCAAGACAGGAAAGAGGCAAGGGAATTCGGAATTCCCTGGATGACAGTATGGGGGAGGGGTTCCCGAGATGGCAGCAGTACCCCCAGAGCAGGTGAGAAGAAAGCCTCCAAGAGACTGTCTGGATCTGGATAGAGAGAGATCTGGATAACTGGCAGGGTTTAGGGTTAATTAGTGCTAAGATCTTAGAAACCTAAATGCATGAAAAAACAAGAAGAACAAAACAAAAAGATATGCTGGGAAGGAAAACCAATCATAGTTGACTACATTGCTTACCTGTGAACGGGATTTACATTGTCATAATGACAAGTGCACTAATTACTGATCTACCCAAAATTACACTATAACTATATTGGGAACTATATTGGGCATAGGAAGTATAACATGTGTAGGGGGGTGAGTGGAGAAAAGGGAGCTGAATCCTCATCTCCCATGGTGGGAAGTCAACAGATAATGCCTGAACTGAAAAATCAGGAAGTAGCAATACAAACATGTTATTTATAGATAGTTAAAAGAATGAGCTAAACAAGTTGAAAATGGTCCCTCTAGAGAAGGAAAAGTGGCGGTAGGGTGGTGGAGGGAAGCTGAGGACCACTCTTTGTCTTAATAAACCTTGTAGCACTGTAGAAGTTGACTTTTTAAATTATGTTCCTGCAGGGAATCCCCTGGAGGTCCAGTGGTTAGGACTCCACGCTTCCACTGCAGGGGGCTCAGGTTTGATCCCTGGTTGGGGAACTAAGATCCCACACTGCCTCGCAGCACAGCCAAAATATAAAATAATAAAAATAAAAAAACATAAATTACATGCCTGTATAACTTTGATAAAATAACATAACTTAAAAAATGAGTGTGGTGAAATTCACTTATTGAGGGCCTGCAGTGCAAACAGGTGTTCCACATGTAGGCACCATGGTTTTATTAAAAACACATGGAAGAGGGTGCGTCCATTTGGAAAGTAACACGGGGGTTAATCCCACAGTGCTTACTGCCTCCTCAGTAAGTTACTTGGCCTAAATCTCAGGGTGTCTCCTTGAGAAACCAGATGCAAGGAGTGGTGAAGGCTTTTTTAAGCAAATGTCTAGAGAATACAGAGTGAGCAGAGCCTAGATCTACAGCCAGCTGCTTCAGGTCCTAATTTGGAGAAGAGCAGGGGGTAGAAATGTGGTGAGTGGGACAGAAAAACGTGCCATCCTCTAGTAGCTAACAGACTGGCCCTAGCAGCATGAAAAGAACAAGAAGGAAGCCCTGTTTATGAGTTGTCTCATACCCAGAGCATCAGGCTTTGTTTGTTACACTCTTGTGTCTTAAATTTCAGTGGAAACTGGAGAGTTTCTCCTTTATGGTGCTGAAATGGTGACCCCATGAGTCCTGTTGTCAGCTACCACCAGCAGCAGCAGCACAGGGCCAGACCTCCGGCAAAAACACCCATCAGAGAGGCCACAGTCTCATTAGCAAGCTGAGAAGGGAGAACTCACAATATGAGTGGAAGAAAAACACCCAAACTAGGAATGAAAAGACCCAGCTTCCCAGATTTCCTCTCTGCCACTTGTTGCTTTGTGCCCTTTCTTTGCTTTATAAGTCACTCATACACATGGCTCAACTTTTCTTTTCTGTAAAAGTACTTGACTAGATGCTTTCAAGGGGCAATACTGGCCCCCTACACACCCTGAGGCAGGGTCCGTGTCTGTCTTGTTCTGGTGGATTGTATGCTGCATTCTGTAAACCTGCTGTGGTCCCCAGGTCTACACATTCGCATGGTGGGGCAGGGGGAAGGGGGAGAGGGAAGAACTTGTTGCAGAAGTTTTTTTTCTTTATTTATTTTTTATTCTTTTGGGTTTTCTCTTTTGTTGCTGTTGTTTTCTGTTGGCAGGACACACCCAAAGATCCAAGTTTATTTTAAAAAGAAATGGAAAAAAGTATGTAGCACAATGCCTGACACATAGCAGATATTCGATAACTATAGAATGATGAAATGGAAGGTAAAGACAATCAGTTTATTAGAGTCTTAAAACTGGAAAATGACCCCAGTCAATGAAATTCATCACAGATGAAGAAACAAAAGCCTAGTGAGAAGGGAACACATGTGTTTGTGGTCACCCCAGCTAAGCAGGAATGGAGCTGAGTCTCAAGTCCCAACCCTGTGGGAGCTCAATAGAGGGTAGATCAGGACAGAATAGACAGGGAAGGGAAAGAGCCACATATTGGAATATTTAGAGGAAAACATCAGTGTAACAAAATACTATTCTGAACTAACTAGTAAAGTTGGGCAGTGAAGCAAGATAGAGTAAAAAGAGCACACAGTATCTGCTTCAAGTCCCACCTCTGCTACTCACCTGTGTGATTTAGGGCTAACTACCTTATCTGAGTCTAAAAAGTATGGATAATAATAGCATCTGCTTTAGAGAATTCTTGTTAGAGTGAAAGTAAGTTAGATATGGTATATGAAAAAAATATTTTACAAGCTATAAAGTATCATAGATTGTTAACCTGTTTGGCTAGGATCCCTCCTGAGTATCTCACACTAACAAATCAACAAGGATTATTAATGACAGTTTTCTTCAGCCAGCTAATTGTCGCTTTGAAAATCAAATGTAAGGACCTTGAAGGGGGGTAAGTTCTGATGGAGGGGGCAGTAGGAAGAAGTGGGCAGTTAGACTCTAGGTGGCGGTGCTGCAGGGGCTGGTCCTGAGTGGTCAAGAGCAGATTACACCAAGGCAGGGCATAGGGAGAGCTGGCCCATGATCTGGAAACTGGTCTCTAGACTTCGTGACTGGGGGGACCTGTGAACCCTCCTGGTGGGTTTCCTCTTCTGTAGAGTAGAGATAATACCACCTCTACTAACTTGGAGACTCCTGTAACATCATGTGAGATGGTAGCTGTGAAGAATCTTTAAGAATCATTGATCACCATCTCTGCAAATGGGAGATTATCATTCCTTTAGAAGAACATGGATGACAGGATATAAGGCACATGTATAATAAACCTTGCCCACTGTTATGGACTGAATTGTGCCCCCCCCCCGGGTTCATATGAGGAAGCCCTAACCCCCAATGAGATTGTATTTGGAGATAGGGCCTTTAAAGAGGTTATTAAGGTTGAATGAGGTCATAAGGGTGGGGTACTAATCCAACGGGACTGTTGTCCTTGTAAGATGAGGAAAAGACACCAGGGATGTACGCACACAGAGAAACGGCCATGTGAGGACACAGCGGGAGGACAACCACCTGTAAGGCACAGAGAGAGGCCTCAGGAGAAACCAAACTTGCCGACACTTTGGTCTTGGACTTCCAGCCTCCAGAACTATGAGAAATGAGTTTCTATTGTTTAAGCCCCTCAGGCTGTGGCATTTTATTATGGCAGCCTGAGCAAACTAACACTCCACCTAAGTTTTGCTGCCTTTACTCCTCTCCCCAGAACAGATTCTCCCTTCACACTGAAGGGTAATACACAAAAGTGGTTCCCAGAGGCATTCCAGCAAGCCAGCAAAGGGAGGAGGCAGCATGGCAAGTAGTCAGGACCAGGTGTTAGGAGCTTGCCCAGCCTACTTGTGGGTTATGTCCCTGAACTGCTGAGTGAGTGAAACCATCTTTGTCTGCTCTTAGATACCAAGTTTGTCTTCTTCTGCCTATGTACCAAGATTCTGAGACTCAACAGAATAAGCTGTTTAAAGAGCTTTTAGTCCAAGGGAAGGATGTAGCACACGATTAAAGCTCAACTTTCCTCTTTGCTGTGTGCTATGCAATTTGAATAGTGGAACCTTAGAAATAAGGGACAATGTTTGAATCTTGATTGGGAGCTCCACAAGTAATTATGTTGAATCCTGTCAGAATGAAAATGACAAATCTGGCACTCTGTATTCTCCTTACACACTGACTTCATAGGTTTATTCATTCAACAAATGTTATTGATCACCTACTACATGCCAACTTCTACTGTAAATCTCAGAGATATACTAAGAATAAAATAGGGGCTTCCCTGGGGCGCAGTGGTTGAGAGTCCGCCTGCTGATGCAGGGGACACAGGTTCGTGCCCCGGTCCGGGAGGATCCCACATGCTGCGGAGCGGCTGGGCCTGTGAGCCATGGCCGCTGAGCCTGCGCGTCTGGAGCCTGTGCTCCGCTATGGGAGAGGCCACAACAGTGAGAGGCCCACGTACCGCAAAAAAAAAAAAAAAAAAAAAAAAAAAGAATAAAATAGACATAGTCCCTGTACTTACAGAGCTTACAGTTGAGTGGGAGAATAGAGACAAGAGCCAGAGGATAGAAATAAAACTCTGTGGCCTGGCATTTGAAAACCCAGTTTAATTTGGGCCCAGACAACCTCTCCAGGTACCGCCTACACTCCTACTAAAATGCCTTGCTCCAACCAAATCACCCCAGTCAAACCTTTCTAACTTCTGTGCTTTCACGCTTATTCCCTACCTGGAATGCTTTCTATACCTTATTTAAATCCTATCCATCCAGCAAGGAGTGGTAGGCAGCCTCTAAGATGGCTCCCAATGACTTCTGCCTCTTGGTATTCACACCCTTGTATGTGGGCTGAACATAGTGACTTGCTTCCACTGAGTGAGCAAAAGTGATAGGATATCACTTCTCAGATTAGGTTACAAAAGGGCTGCGGTGTCTATCTTGGTCACTCTTGCTCTCTCTTAAATCTCTCACCCTGGGAGAAGCCAGCACCAAGGCTTGAAGAAGCATGTGGAGAGGCTGTGTCACAAGGGACTGAGGCCTGCCAACGACCAATTCAGTGAGCTTGAAACTGGGTTCCCCTCTATGACCTGTTGAGACTTTAGGCTGAGAGCTGGACCACAACCTCACAAAAGACCTTGAGCCAAAGTCACCCTGCTAAGCTGGACCCAATCCTTAACCCACAGAAACTGTTAGATAATATATGTTTTTGCTCTAAGCCACTAAGTTTTGAGGTAATTTGTTACACAGCAACAGACAACTAACACACAAAACCTGGTTCAAACTACCCACCGAGGTTTCTTTCACCTAGCCTAGTCCAAAGCAACTTCTACCTCCTGTGACCTTGTAGAGCTGCTATCATTGGTCATTTTATACTTTTGCAACATTACTTACCTTCTATCCTCTGTGTCTCTGGTCCATTCCAAGTAACCCAAGATCACTAGCTGCTTAAATTTCTTGTGTGTCCCTGTTCAGAGCAAGTATTTGGCAAAGTAGAGAAAGAGGTTTTGAGAGGCTAGAATTTTGTGCAGAAATGGGCTTTTAGTTCATATTTGGTGGCTGACAGATAAATGATTTGCAGGTGGGAAACACGTGGAAGTTAGAAAAGGGACTATAGCTTGGGAAGAGCTAATTTCTGGACTTCACCCATGTGAGGCATCAGTGGCTAATACTAACAGTCAGTCCTCCTTGTAAATTCTTTCTGGCAATTTCCTTCTTATTGTGTGAGGAGCTTAGCCTTATGTTGGCAGTTGTGAGAGGCAACAGAGAGGGTGGCTCTGGGGCACTGGGGTCACTTCAGAGGAGGGAAGCTAATTGTTTTCTCAGGTCCCCTCTCTCACGTTTATTCTTTTCAGGGCCTCTGTAGCAGGACGGTGCTGAAGCCCATTTCCTACACGTAGCACATTTATTTAAAACACATACCACATATACACAAAAAACCAAATGCAAAGGAAAAAGGGGAAAAAGGCTGCTGAAGACCAGAGTCACTAAAAGTTCAGGCTAAGAATAGACAAGGAACTCTGAGAGCTGCTCGGCTATGTGACCTCCTACAGGGGCTTGGCAATAAGCCCGATCCAGCTTTGTTTTTTCTACGCCTTTACAAAGAAAGAGCACTAGCTTAGGAGTCAGGAGAACTGAGTTCTAGGCCTGGCTCTGCCGGTGCCTTCTTCTGTGACCTTGGGTGAGTCCTTCCCCTCTCTGGGCCTCAGTTTCCCATTTGGAAACAAAAGGGTTGGACTAGACTCCAATACTGACAGAATGCAAAGGAAAATATTAGGTCAGCCAAAAAGTTCATTTGGGTTTTCCCATCAGATGTTACAGAAAAACTCAAACGAACTTTTTGGCCGACCCAATAGAAAGGATGCTAACCCACTTGGGACGCAGGAGACCTGACTTCTTGTCCCAGTCTTGTCACTAAGAAGCCCAATCTCTTTGGACCTCTGCTTCTTCATCTATAAAACAAGGTGATATATTCATTCATCCATTCCTTCAACAAATACTTTTTGAGCACCTACTACGTTACCAGGCTTGGTGCTAGAGATATGATGGTGAATCTAGACAGACGTGGTCCATGTTCTCATGGAATTTCAAGTCTATTGGTGGCAGTGGAAAAGAGGAAAAGATGAACTGTAATTAGTCATGTAAATAAGGGTGTCATTAATGCCAAGGTAAGTACGATAAAGGAAGGATCATACTTGGTTTTGGTGACTGAGGGACACTTGCAACCTCCATCAATTCCAATGTTCTGTGATCCAACAGGCGTCTCTGCTAGGCGGCGAACAGAAACCCTTTGATGAACTCACATCTCATACCATAGCTTTTTTTTTTTTTCCATAACAGCACAGCTCAGTTAACCCAATCAACCATCACTCATCTACTGGGTACATATGACAGGGAATCAACCACCAATTCCTGGCTTCCTGGAGCTTACACTAGTGGGCAGAATAAAATCATAAACTGACACAGCTACAAAATGTCTCACACCATTCTGACTGCTAATTATATGCTTTAAATAATAATGTTTATAAGAATTAAGAATCAAGTGGGGATTTGGATGTGCTAGGGCAATCAGAGACATTTTCTTAGAAGTAGAAATTGAGGTAGGCCCTGAAGGTTTGCTGCATAATTTTAGATAAACAGAAACACTATTATCAGGGTGCAATGGCCCCATTCCCTACTACTAGACAGAAAAGGTACATGGGACATACAAGAGAGATCTCAAGTGGGAGATTCCTTAATTCCCTTTGGGGCAGGAGGGATTCAAGTCCCACTTTTTGTCAAGGAGCAAGAGACCTCTTCTGTGACCTACTCTGAATACTGTCCCTTGGATTGGGAGGACTGCTACAGATGAGCTGCCTGACTTGGGGTGGCCACCTCACCTCTGTGAGTCTGTTATCTCATTTGTAAAATGAAGGGGTTGGATGATATCCAACATCCCTTAGAGTACCCAGAAAGATGGCTAAAATTTGATTCTTTGTAAGTATTTTTATTATTTTATAATAAAACTGGTAGTTGCTGCCATGGAGTAGGAGCTGTGGGATCTTAGACAAGTTACTAAGTTTTCTAAACATGATTTACTTCTTTTTTCACATTAGTTTTTAGAATTAAAAGGTGATACATGCACAGTTTTTTAATAAATTTATTTATTTTATTTATTTATTTTTGGCTATGTTGGGTCTTTGTTGCTGCACACAGGCTTTCTCTAGTTGTAGTGAGCGGGAGCTACTCTTTGTTGTGGTGCGCAGTCTTATTGTCGTGGCTTCTCTTGTTGTGGAGCACGGGCTCTAGGCACACAAGCTTCAGTAGTTGTGGCACAAGGGCTCAATAGTTGTGGCTTGCGGGCTCTACAGCGCAGGCTCAGTAGTTGTGGTGCACGGGCTTAGTTGCTCTGCGGCATGTGGGATCTTCCCGGACCAGGGCTCGAACCCATGTCCCCTGCATTGGCAGGCAGATTTTTAACCACTGCGCAACCAGGGAAGCCCATGCACATGATTTTAAACAATCAAATATTACATTCTTTTTTCTCAAGATTGCTTTGGCAATTTGGGGTCTTTTGTAGTTCCATATAAATTTTAGGATTATTTGTTCTGGTTTTATGAAAAATGTCATGAATATTCTGATAGGGACTGCATTAAATCTATAGCTTTAATGAGTACAGACATTTAAACTATAATAATTCTTCCAATCCAAGAACATGGGATATCTTTCCATTTCTTTGTATCATTTTCAAATTCCTTCATCAATGTTTTATAGTTTTCTGAGTATAGATCTTTCATCTCCTTGGTTAAGTTTATTCCTAGGTATTTTATTCTTTTGATGTAATTTTAAACAGAATTATTTTCTTGCTTTCTCTTTCTGATAGTTCATTATTAATGTATAGAAAAGCAACAGATTTCTGTATATTAATCTTGTATCCTGCAACTTTATTGAATTCATTTATATTAGTTCTAATAGTTTTCTGGTGGAGACTAAGATTTTCTATATATAGTATCATGTCATCTGCAAATAGTGATAGTTTTACTTCTTCCCTTCCAATTTGGATGCCCTTTATTTCTTTTTCTTGTCTGATTACTCTGGCTAGGACATCCAGGACAATGTTAAGTAGAAGTGGCAAGAGTGGGCATCCTTGTCTTATTCCTGATTTTAGAGGAAACACTTTCAGCTTTTCACTGTTGAGTATGATGTTAGCTGTAGGTTTGTCATAAATGGCCTTTATTATGTTGAGATATGTTCCCTCTATACCAATTCTGATGAGAGTTTTTATCATGAATGGATGTTGAATTTTATCAAATGGTTTTTCTGCATCTACTGAGATGATCAGGTGATTTTTATCTTTCCTTTTGTTAATGTGCTGTATCACACTAATTGATTTGCATACGTTGAAACCATCCTTAGGTCCCTGGGATAAATGCCACCTGATTATGGTGTGTGATCCTTTCTGTAATTTACTGAATTCAGTTTGCTGATATTTTGTTGAGGATTTTTGCATCTATGTTCATCAGAGAGTTTGGCCTATAATTTTCCTTTTTTGTGTTGTCTTTTTCGGGTTTTGGTATCAGAATAATGGTGACCTTGTAGAATGAATTTGGCAGTATTCCATCCTCTCCAATTTTTCGGAATAATTTGAGAAGGATAGGTATTAACTCTTCTTTATATGTTTGGTAGAATTCCCCTGTAAAGCTGTACAGTCCTGCACTTTTGTTTGCTGGGAGTTTTTTTTTTTATTACAAATTCAATTTTACTACTAGTGAGAGAAAAAAGAACAAAGCTGGATGTAACACTCCCTGACTTCGGACTATATTACAAAGCTACAGTAATCAAAACAGCATGGTAATGGCACAAAAACATACACATGGATCAAGAGAACAGAATAGAGAGCCCAGAAATAAACGCACACAATTATGGTCAATTAATCTACAGCAGAGGAGGCAAAAATATATAATAGGGAAAAAGACAGTCTCTTCAATAAGTGGTGCTGGGAAAACTGGACAGCTACATGTAAAAGAATGAGGTTAGAACATTTCCTCACATCATATACAAAAATAAACTCAAAATGGATTAAAAACCTAAATATAAGATCTGAAACCATAAAAGTCCTAAAAGAGAACATAGGCAGACATAACTTTGACATAAATCATGGCAATATTTCTTTGGACCTGTCTCCTAAGGCAAAAGAAATAAAATTGAAAATAAATGACACCTAATTAAACTTAAGAGCTTTTGCACAGCAAAGGAAACCACTGACAAAATGAAAAGACAACTTACTAAATGGGAGAAAATATTTGCAAATTGTATGACCAATTGGGGTTATTATCCAAAACACATAAACACTTCATACACTTCAATACCCAAAAAACAAACAACGTGATTAAGAAATGGGCAGAAGGGGCTTCCCTGGTGGGGAAGAATCTGCCTGCCAATGCAGGGGACACGGGTTTGAGCCCTGCTCTAGGAAGATCCCACATGCTGCAGAACAACTAAGCCCATGCACCACAACTACTGAGCCTGTGTTCCAGAGCCCAGGAGCCACAACTCCTAAAGCCCGGGCGCCTAGAGCCTGTGCTCTGCAACAAGAGAAGCCACTGCAACAGAAGCTCGTGCACCGCAACAAAGAGTAGCCCCCGCTCACCGCAACTAGAGTCGCGCACAGCAACAAAAACCCAACGCAGCCAAAAATAAATAAATAAAACAAATAAATTTTTTAAAAAAAGAAAAAAAGAAATGGGCAGAAGACCTGAAAAGACATTGTTCCAAAAAGGACATATAGAGGTCAACAGGCACATGAAAAGATGCTCAACATCGCTACTCATCAGAGAAATGCAAATCAAAGCCATAATGAAATATCACCTCATACCTGTCAGAACAGCTATCACCAAAAAGACCACAAATAACAAATGTTGGCAAGGACATAGAGAAAAGCGAGCCCTTATGCACTTTTTTTGGGAATGTAGTTTGGTGTAGCCACTATGAAAAACAGTATGGAGGTTCCTCAAAAAGCTAAAAATAGAAGTACCATATGATCCAGCAATTCCACTCCTGGGTATATATATATATATATATATATATATATATATATATATGAAGAGAATGAAAACACTCATTGAAAAGATACATGCACCCCAATGTTCATAGCAGCATTATTTACAACAGCCAAGATATGGAAACAACATAAGTGTCCATCAACAGGTGAATGGATAAAGAAGATATGCGTGTGTGTGTATGTATGTGTGTGTGTGTGTGTGTGTGTGTGTATATAAAATGGAATATTATTCAGCTATAAAAAGAATGAAATTTTGCCATTTGCAACAATGTATACGAACCTAGAAAGCATTATGCTTGGTGAAATAACTCAGACAGAAAAAGATAAATACTCTTTTTTATCACTTATATGTGAAGTCTGAAAAATAAAGAAGTGTATATAACAGGGACTTCCCTAGGTGGCGCAGTGGTTAAGAATCCACCTGGCAACACAAGGGACACAGGTTCAATCCCTGGTCCAGGAAGATCCCACATGCCGCAGAGCAACTAAGCCCGTGTGCCACAACTACTGAGCCTGTGCTCTAGAGCCTGCAAGCCACAACTACTGAGCCTGCACACCACAACTACTGAAGCCCGTGCACCCTAGAGCCTGCATGCCACAACTACTGAGCCCACGTGCCACAACTACTGAAGCCCACGCACTCTAGGGCCTGCGAGCCACAACTACTGAGCCCTCATGCTGCAACCACTGAAGCCCACGCACCTAGAGCCTGTGCTCTGCAACAAGTGAAGCCAAAGCCACTGCAATGAGAAGCCCACGCACCACAACAAGGAATAGCCCCCGCCTGCTGCAACTAGAGAAAGCCTGCACGCAGCAACAGAGACCCAACGCAGCAAAAAAAAAAAAAGACTATGCTATAAAGGTTACAGAGTTCCTATTTGAGGACTAAAAAAGCTGTGGAAATAGACAGTGGTGACGATTGCACAGTACTGTGAATGTAGTTAATACCACTGAATTGTATACCTTAAAATGGTTAAAATGGCAAATTTTGTTATATATATTTACCACAATTTTAAAAATTAATAATGTAATATTACAAAACTCACTGAATTATACACTTTAAATGGGTGAATTGTATTTCAATAAAACTGCTAAAAAAAAAAAAAAAAAAGAGTATACTACAAGAGTGAGAGACTGGAGAAAATACTCCAATCCAAGCCAGAATCTGGTCCCCTCCCCAGAGGCAACTATTTCTTGTTTCTCCTTCTAGAAACAGTCCAGACATAAGTATATTTTGAAATCTATCATATCTTTTTCTTTTAACGCAAATGGGTGAAGTGATGTTCTGCTCTGGATTCTGCTTAATTTCACTTACTAACATATTTCAGGTTGTTGCATATCAGCACACGCAAATTTACTTCATTCTTTTCTGCTTCTGCACAGAATTCCACTATAGGGAGCTATCACAATTTACTTAATGAGTTCCCTCATTGACGAACGGTTTGATTGTTTCTAGCCTTTTTCTATGGCAAACAGTATTGCAGGAAACATCCTTGCACTTATGGCTTTAAACACAGGCATGAATATATCATCAACAGAATAAATTCCTAGTTCTGGTATTATAGGTTCAAAAGGTTAATGCATGTTAAATATTAACATTTCTAAATCGATTTCTCTAGCGTCTACCAATATATACTCCTATCAAGAATTCATTCATTCATTTTTTTCATTCAACCAATATTGGAATGCCTGTTGTGTGCCAGGCACTATTCTAGGCCCTGGGAACACAGCAAATAGATGACAACAACAACGACGACAAGACAAAATCCATTCCCTAATGGAGCTTACAGTCTTGTAGGGGGAGAGGGCAAACAAAAAAGTAAAATATGTAATATTTCAGGTGGTAATAAATGCTATGGCTAAAATAAAGCAGAGAAAGGAGTGTTGGTCAGGGGTGGGGACTGGCAATTGAAATAGGATGGCAGGGTATGAGAATTCCAAGCCTCAGTTTCCTTATCTGTAAAATGGGACAATAACAGTACCTATCTCATAGGACTACTGAAAGAATTCAATGAGGTTATGTCTGGTAGAAAATAGTGAGCATTTCATAAACTGAGCTAATATTATTATAAACAACCTTACAGGTGAGGAAACTGTGCCCTAGGGAGGAACAATATGCCTAAGGTCCCAAGGAAAATTAGTGGCTGGGTAAGAATCAGAACCCAGGTCTCCTGACCTTCCCTGCAGTATTACTTCCAAATATACCCAGGGACCTAAAGCACTAAGAAGCCATCCGCCTGGGGGCTGCTAACGGCACCATGATTTTAGGTTGAAGAGTTCTCTGAGAACGTGATTTTCAACATCAGCAAGAGGGGAGGGAAGATGTGGGAGTACACAAGGTCCTTCTTCAAGGAGAAGCAGTACAATTTCACTCGGGCCTAAGGCTGGGCCTGCTGGGGTTTACTCACAAGACGTTCAGATCCAGGATGGTGCTCTCAGCCAAAGGCAACAAGCTTTCTGGCTGCTGCTGGCCCATCTGCTCTGATGAGACTCTCCCAAACCCTAATCTCCCATTGGTTTCATTCCAAGGAATCTCCTAGAGGAAAGATAAGCAGCAGCTAAATCACAGCTGTAGAAATAATAAGAACTGGACAGGCTGTTGTATCTGTTTGGCTGGGTGAGATTTTTCAAGCAGGCCAAGTGTGTGGTGGTGGTCTCCTAACTCTCTGTGCCCTTTTCTCAACCAGTGGCACCTCTGCTCCCCCTACAGCCAGGCACCCACAGCTTCCCTGGGCCTTCTGCCTACACAGTGCCCTACCCCTGCCTGGGTTCTAACCTCCTTCAGCCCTGTCCTTTCTTCATGGAGGGTCTTATCCCCTCCACTCATCCTAACCTCTCCTTTAAAAGAAGATGCTTGCTTGTTTAACACAGTCAGTATGGAGCAGGATTTAGAGAAGTCAGCATTCTGGGCTTGACCTCTGTTGATGAGTGCTTATATGAACCTGGGCAAATCAATTACCTTTTCTGGGCCTCAATTTCTTTACCTAAAAAATGTTGTAAATTATATGGCATTTCAAGCACCATGGAGTAGATTATTCTGCAAAGGGCAGGCACCCCAATGATCTACCTAAAGACAAAGAAGTATACAGAGAAGTAGTGAGGCCAAAGGCAGAAATTTTCAGGTTGGAGGTGCCAGAACCACTAAAATGCTATCAAGAAGTATGTTCTGATAAACAATGTCATAACAATGTTGATGAATGGCACCCAGTGTCAAGTTTGAGGTTAGCCATAAAGGGAGTTCACACTTCGACAAGAGACCTAGGTTTCGAATTCTATTCTTATACTGAGTAGACCTCAATGCAAAGGAAAATCCAGGCTAGATTTGGACCTACCCTGTTTGCTCTTGAAAAGAGAACCATAAGAAATAAAAGGAGCTTTGGCCCAGATCACCAACTGTTACTTGAATATCATGATGAACATCATGCTAGGGCTAACTAAAGTTTCCTCTGCACGGGTAAAAGCACGAAGCTTGAGAAACATTCAATTCATAAAAGGAACACTGAACTCAAATTTGGGAAAGTGATCTGAGAAGATTTCAAAAGATGTCAGAACTATAAGCAGATGTGTAGATGCTTCCACTTTTGTGGAACTATGGCCAGTTACATAGAGAGGAAGCTTCTGTTGGGGTAATTTGAGAAAACGTGAAAATCTTTGTGACTATCACTAACGTATGTTATCTTATGAGGTAGCATCCATAATCTTAACTTTACCCACAGAGAGAGGCAGGGAATAGCATGGATGATGGAGACATGAGATTTTGAATTCCAAAATAACCTGACAGTTACTACATCACTGTTCCTGCCTAGGAAAATAATCTGGACCCCAAACTTTTCTTCTTTGATGCCCCACAGTTGGGTTGATAACAAACTCTCACAGGCTTGAGTCTTTCAGCATTGTTGATAAAGCAGAAGCAATGGCAGACATGAGTACTTTGGATGGTGAGTCTACCAGACCTGCTTAGATCCTCTCCCTGCTGGGATACCAACAGACTCAGACCTCCAGGGTTGGCGGTGCGTCCTAGAAGAGAAGCACTGAAGGAGGGGTGGCACTGCTTTCATGGAGCCTTCAGTGACTTTCCACTGAGCTGTGGGAAAATTTGACAGTTGACTGCAGCTGAATCATAACCCAGAGGTCCTGACTACTCAAATCCTTGAAGATTCCTTTCATTCCTTTCCCAAAGGGGAACCTGGCAAACTCCAACTGGTTAATTCCATTTACCTTCTGTTCCTTGCAAGATGTAGGTGCAGAGTAGTGTGCTCTCAGTGGCGGCAAAAAGGGTATCAGAATAACAGCATCTACAATCTACAATTACAATACTGTACATTAAACTCTGACTCCAGAGTCTGTGTTCCTAACCACTATGTCATACTGTATCCAACACCAGTGCAGATATTCCGAACTCAAAAGCACTTTAGATATCACAGAACAACTCCCAAATTCTGCAGCTGAGAAAACAGACCTAGTGAGAAGGATGGGAATTGCCTAGTGACAGAGCCAGGATTCAAGGCTGGTCTCTCTACTCCAGGGTTCAATGCTCTCTCTGCTGTACAGAAGGCCTCGGGTTCTCTGATTCACCTTAAGGATGTGGAGTTCTTTGCTATCTTATTCCTTATTTTTTAGGGATTGGAACTATATATAAGCATAAAAATACTTTCACAGACTTTTTCTATAAATTATTGATCCCTCAATTCTTCCTACCCTTTTTTAGGGACTTTTTTTCTTTTCTTTAACTTGGCTCCTTTTTGCCTTCTCCTTTTTTTTAAATCCCAAGAAAGTGAAAGCAGTTTCAGACAGGATTTTTTTTTTTTTTTTTTTTTTTTTTTTTTGCAGTAAGCGGTCCTCTCACCGCTGCAGCCCCTCCCGTTGTGGAGCACTGGCTCCAGACGCGCAGGCCCAGCGGCCACGGCTCATGGGCCCAGCCGCCCCACGGCACATGGGATCCTCCGGGACCAGGACACGAACCCGCGCCCCCCTCATCGGCAGGCGCCACCAGGGAAGCCCAGACAGGATTTTTTTTTAATCTTTGAAATCTTTTAGCCAAGTTTCCCTTCTTTTACCAAAGCATTTTAAACACTGCTATTCAGCTATGATTTCTAATTGTCAATCATCCAGTAAGTGCTTTTGATCTCCTCACTATCCTTCCCTGCCCCTCCCTCTTAAGAGATGACCACTAAGGCTCGTTATGTCCCCTCAGCTCCCGTGTGTCCATCTTCAGTTCCCGCTCTGCACAGGTTCTTCCTCACATCCTGCCTCCTGTCATGGAGAGGGTGTCCACACTGCACCCCAGGCAGTCTCAACACGATGACCGTGGCCCCATTCCTTCCAACTCCCTTCTTTATCCGGACCAACAGATCATAAACGGGTGGGTAAGAGCCTAGAAAGAGCAACATGTGGTAGAAAGAGTTTGGTCTTTGTAGTCAAACAAATCTTCATCTCTCTGGTCAAGTTTGTTGACTGAGCTGACCCCATATGTCAAGTGGATAGGAGACCCCACTTCACGGTGATTATGAGAATGGAACGAGAGAATATGTAAAGGGGTTAACAGACCACCTAGCACACAACTGACACTGCCTTCTTCCTCTCCTCCGGTTCCTTCCCTTTTCACAAAAAAAATGTTCAAAGACCTTCATTTTTCAAAAAGCCCTAACTCATCCTCAAACAATGAACTGTTCTTTCTCCTTCCTGTCATTCCAACCATATTCACAGTTTATCCTCACTGTTGGCCCTTCCTTCCCCCTATTCAATTCATTTTGGCCACTATATACTGAACCCTACTAGGGACCAGCTCAGCCCATTTCAATACTTTCCCAAACTCTGAATTCAATACACACTTGTGAACTGACGCCACTGCAGCATTAACTGCTGCCCAGCACTCTGACCTCGGGTGACCTGCTCATTTCTGCATCTCCTCCAAGTCCTCTGAACTTTCTGTCTCACCATTTTCTACCTCTCATCTTTCTGCATCCTGTCTCTGGGTGATCTCTTCCCATGGATTCAACAATCACTATTTGCTTAGATTTCCAACTCCTGCTCTCTCTAGTTCAAATTCCAATCCTTAGGCCCCAGACCTGAGTTCCCAACTGTTCACAGGAATCTCTCTTTGGAGGTTTCATGAGCACCTTAATCTCCAAATTTGCTTTTTCACTTACGGTTCCTGTTTCCTAAATGGCTTCACCACTAAGCCAATGCTCAAGAAAGAAGCCTGACTCATCTTGAACATCCCTATCTTCCACACGCCATACTCTGTGTTTGAGTGGTCACAAATCTCTTTGATTTTTATTTCCACAGTATCTCCTGAATTCACCCTCTCCACTTCCAGTGCCTTACTTAGATCAGGACTTTGTCATGTCTCAGCTTATACTGCAGTTACTTCCAGTTACTCACCCTGCTCACCCTCTGCACAGATCCGTGATTTATCTAATTAATAGATCTGAGCATATTAATCATCTTCTCTAAAACCTTCCATAGCCGTGACCAGGTGAAATCCTGAATATTTATATCTCTAGCTCCCCATTAGAATGAAGGCACCTCTTATTAATTACTGTATCCCATTGCCTAGTAGAGTACATTAAATATGCATCAAGAAAGCTTATTATATGAATATAAACCCAGAATCATGGCATGTAGAGACTATGAAAGAAATATGATGTGGTCCCTGTCCTCTAGGAGCTTATACTCTTTTTAGAGAGACAAAACAAACACAAGAAACTATTAAGTACCTAAACTGAGATACAAACTCTGAATACCAGAGGAGCTCAGAAGAGAGACAGGTCAGTATAAGGTGGAACTTCTGGTGAAGACCTCACAGAGAAGAGGCTTCCCGAGGATCTGAAAGGATGGGCCTAATGGGAGTGGGAAATTATGCTGGGGACCAATGAGACTAACCTGGAGAGAATAGGTGGGTCAGAAAACAGAGACCCTTGGGACTTCCCTCGTGGCACAGTGGTTAAGAATCCGCCTGCCAATGCAAGGGACATGTGTTCAAACCCTGGTCCGGGAAGATCCCACGTGCCGCAGAGCAACTAAGCCTGTGCCCCACAACTACTGAGCCCGTGTGTCACAACTACGGAAGCCCACGCCCTGGAGCCTGTGCTCTACAACAAGAGAAGCCACCGCAATGAGAAAGAAGCCTGCACACCGCAATGAAGAGTAGTCCCCGCTCAACGCAAATAGAGAAAGCCCGTGCACAGCAACAAAAACCCAACGCGGCCAAAAATAAATAAAATTAAAAAAAAAAAAAAGAGGCCCTCAAAGGTCAAGGAAAAAGGAGTTTGCCCAGAGTAAGAAAGCAGTAACTTTTTTGAGTGCCCTAACAATAAAAAAAACTGTCATATACAAAAACTATAATAATACAAAAGCTACTTTTGATATACACGCAAACACACTCTTTTAATGCAGCAATCCTTTGACAGACACTATTATCCCCATTTTGCAGATGAGGAAAATGAGACACAGAGCCATAAATAATTTGCTTGGGGCCACACAGCTGTGTGTAAGCCCCTAAGCGCTACAGGCAAAGATAAAGAAAATAACTCCGGCTTTCAAAGATCTCAAGTCCAAACAGAGACAGGGGCACAAATGATTACCTCATTAACAATTACTTATACGTCAATGTGTTAGGTAATGTAACAAATATATACACAAGATGGGAGAGTTATTTTAGGAAAATTAATCTAAAAGTATTAGGTTAAAAGTAAAAGGCTCTACAGGAGACAAAAACACTGAAATTGGAGAAATTAGCTTCCTAGCTAATACAGTGATTCAGGCAAGATCCAGCAAGTGAGGTGATGATGGTGGATGCAGTAAGACTGGAAAAGAGGCAGAATGCAAACCATTCTAAAGCAGAAAAGGTTTAATGTAAGAAAAAGAGAATCAGACACATTTTTAAGTCTGGGAAACTGAGAGAAGGACATTAGTAAGAGAAAGATAAATTCATTTGAAGGTATACTGAGTTGAAGACAAAGTAGGACCATTCAGCTCTGGGAGAATGTAATAGGCCTTAATATAGTCAGATTTAGAAATTAGATTTTTTACATTGTTAGCACCCAGGCTTGAGTTGTACATAACGAAAGAATTTTAAAACATTTTAATGAACTCTGTGCCATTAGGTTGAACTCTACGTATTTCCTGTGGTTTTATTTTCTCCTCACATTCTGCTAGTCTCTATTAACAATTCTGTCTTGCCTCATCCTTTCCACAGAAATGAAGTGTGATTATAACATAACAAAGCTGAAGTTTAAACACACAAGAACTTATCTGTCCAAAACTGATTCCAAAAATGCTGTTTTTGCTCAACACTTCTCTGGAACTTCTCTGTTGGAGCTGCTTTCAGGGTCAATCTACAATCCAAACTTTACCATCACACTCTGTTAACACCTCCAACCTCATCACTCAATAATTTAGCTCTTGTTTTTTCAAAAATAAAATCTACCCTCAAAAAAACAAAAACAAAAACAAACACTTAGCAGCAGTAAAGCTGTTCCAGAAGCTGTGCCACAGACTGTAGGCAACTTCCAGAGAGGCTTTCCAAATATTCTGAGAACTAGCTACATCACTGCAGGGAAGGGATGCCCCTACCAAGAGTGGGGCATCATACTGCTAATTATTTCACAGACCCACTTTTCATTTAATCCTTGAAGAAGCCACAGAAGCAAGTATTATCATCTTATGTTAAAGAAGAATAAAAGAAGGTCCAGAAAAGTTAAGCAACTTGCTCAGGGTTATAAAATACATAGCAGAGTTGGAAAATTTAAAACTTATGATTTTACCACTGTATCACGTTGCTTTTGATAAAATAACTCAATGTATGGGAGCATTATTAAACAGTATCATTACTATATAATCTTATCTCATATGGCCATGATTTTAATACTCCTTTAATTTTTTTCCCAACCACTTTCTGTATCTACTAATTTAGGAAAATATGAACAACCAGCCATGAAAACTTGTCATAGATATTGAATTAAGTCTACCTTATAGAAACACAGAACATTAGAAATAGAAATGTCTTTAAATCATCAGGCCTGACTCCCCTGATTATATCATGTGGTTTACGTATGTTACAATCCACGTCAACAAGCAAATAGTAATTTCTTCTCCTCAGATAATGTGTTCAACTGAAGGTTCTCGTGTATTTGCCATCAGGGCTTTATTCAAGCACCCTCTGTTGAATACAGAAAGTTTTACTTATTCCTCCTTTAAATTCTACTCCTTCACCACTGGAACACCATCCACATTTATATATAACAGATGATTATACTATCTTAAGCTGGGTTGGAAGCCTGCAGGTTTGAATTATTTAAGAGAAAAACATTTCCACTTGTCCTGCCAAACACGTTGATCAATGTTCACTTAAGTGATGTAATCATCTCCTCTCATTTTGTAAGGTCTACTCTCTCTCTTCAGGTGACTAAGCAGTCTGCAATCTTCCTTCCTTTAATTAGATAATTTTCAGGCTTGTCTTACCCTTCCGGTTTTTACAACTTCATGCAATCATTTTCTCCTGTGAATACAGTAAAAGGTTTCATGGCTAGAATCTTTCTTTAGCACATGTCTCTAGAACTCGAGCTATCTTCCTGTACACTGGTACAGTGCGACCATTTATCTACTCTGGTGCCCCAGACAGACTGGCTACTCTGCAACGGTCACCTTTTTCTGCTTGCAATCTTGCTTTTCCTCCTTCTTGGATTGACCTTCCTGTGTCCTCCACACATCCTTCTGGCTCAGATGCTTGTTCTCCCACCTCTGGATCTGTGTGGCACTTTTGGTAATGTTATCACCTAACACTGTAAACACAGCTACTGTTTATTAAGCACTAACCATGTGCTGTCCCTGGAGTCTTATGTCTGTAATACAAACTACCCAGCTTTTCCTCCTACCCCCTCACAACACACCTCCCATCCCCTATGAATTCTGTCACTTAGAGGCCTAGCAGTGTCTTGCACACAGCAGGTGCTCAAGAAATAGGAGCCATTATTATGATTATGAGAACGAGCACCATATGACTTATTCATGTTTGACCCCAGTGCCTGGTACAGTGTCTGGCTCACTCAATACACGTTTATAAAACTAACCAATGAAAAGAATAAATGTTAAATGGCTATACGAGCCTTGTGAAACAAGCTGTGCAGCTTGCCATGGACTGCTAAAACTAACTCTTCAGAGTCTAGACAGGAAAAGTACCAAGTTAAGTAAACAGAGATGGGGCTGGGGAGCATGGAAGCACCGCCTAGAGGTCCAGGAGGATGCATGGTACCACGTTCAGAAAGCTCTTGCTGGCTATTGAGTGCAGAGGTTGATTATAGAAGACAGCCTCCTGTGGACTGATCTGAGCACAGGCCAGGATCAGTTTGGCTCCCACATGTAGATGGCATGGTCAGACCAACTCCCTTGATCAGGGAGAAATTTGGGACTGTAGGAAAGGCTCCTGATGATGAAGGGGGTACCTCATTCTTTGAGAATGGAAGCCTATACCTGCAGCACCCACAGAGACCCAAAGGTGAGTCTCTGGGGTCCTGGGATTTGGCAGTGGCAGGAAGTAGTCTGTGTTGGAATCTGGCAACAGCTAGCAGGGCCCAGTGAGCAGAATGAGACTCAAAGTCCAGATGCAAGTCTTTGGCAGTGCTAAGTTTAAAAGGGGCAGTGCACTGGGATGCCAGAGAGAGACCTGGATTTAAGGAAACAAAACCCAGATTCAGTTACTAAACTATAGTGCAAACAGGTTTAATGCCGCAAACATGGCAGACTAGTTATTTGATTTGGGGCATTAATTATTCAGGCAGGGCTAGCAGCAAAGTTGAAATCTGAAGTGGAACTCAGATTCTGGGACTAAGGACAGGACTTGCTAGTGGTAAGGTTGTTGGTGGGGCAGAGAACCTGGCACCTTACTACGATACTGCACACCCTCCACAATGGATAATTAACACACAGTACAGTCTCTCAGAGCACAAATTCTGCTTGGCTTCAGTGCTAAGGATTTTGAGACACCAGTTACCTATAGATGGTAGAGTACCACAAATCTGTTTGGTCTGGCTTAACAAATATCTAATTCTTTCTAAACACTTGTTTCACCCCTGGGCTGTACCTGCCTAGTCTCTTAATTCCACTACAGTGTTTCTCCCCTAACTGATCCCCAGATACAACCACTTCCAAGTTGAAATTACTCTTTCCTACCACAAGATAGTTGTTTCATCCTCTGATTCTGGGACCAAAACTCCTGTCACTATTAGGTCCCAGAATCTAGGTCCATACTACTAGCAATAAAAGTGGTCCTTGGACTTCCCTGGCGGCACAGTGGTTAAGAATCTGCCTGCCAATGCAGGGGACATGGGTTCAAGCCCTGGTCCGGGAAGATCCCACATGCCACAGAGCAACTAAGCCCATGCGCCACAACTACTGAGCCTGCACTCTAGAGCCTGCAAGCCACAACTACTAAAGCCCGCGCACCTAGAGCCCGTGCTCCGCAACAAGAGAAGCCACCACAATGAGAAGCCTGCACACCACAATGAAGAGTAGCCCCTGCTCACCACAACTAGAGAAAGCCCACACACGGCAGCGAAGACCCAATGCAGCCAAAAATAAATGAATTTTTAAAAAATTGGTCCTTTTCCATTAAAACCAACCAAACCAAACAAATACACTACAACAAATACTACTAGTACTACTACTACTACTACTACTACTACTACTACTACTACTACAATCTTCCCATCACCTGGTTCTTCAGTAAGAGCACTCTTCTTGACTTTCACTTCTTCAGATACCAAACTATCTTGTATTGGTCTATGGTCTGTTTGTGGCTCTTTGGATTTAATATCCCTAAGTTTTTTTTGGTTCATGTTAAAGCAATACATACAAATCATGGACTATCTGGTTCAACTACCCATCTGATGACTGACTTTCTTCTACAACACTCCCACCAAGTGGTCATCAGGACCATACTTGAATACTCAGAACGACTGAGAACTCACTGTCTGCAGAGGCAGCCAATTTCACCTTTGAATCACCTGCTGGAAATAACTGGGGCTGAAATATGCCTCCCTGAGTTTCTATCCATTGACTCCAGCTCCTCTCCTTAGGGCCATATGGAACAAATATAAACCTCTTATACATGGCCCCCTTCAGATATCTGAATAAAGTGACAATATCCTTCCTGAGTTTGTCTGCTTTGTTTTGCTAGTGCCTTCAACAATTTGTTGCTGTTAGATGTTCTCACCAACATCATCTCTTTCTTTTCTGGATGTATTCAAGATGATCTACATGCCTCGTATCTAGCCCAGAGCAAGACAGATTACAGATGTGTTCTGGACACTATACCTCTCATAATGCAACCTAAGACTATATCATCTTTTTTGCAGCTACAACACACTGCTGACTCACACTGAGCTTATAATCCGCCAAATACCCCTAAATGCCACACGTATTGCTACTAATCCCACTGCATATGTATACAATTGTTTTAGGGAGAGCAGGAAGTAGAGAGGAAGGTTCATTTAAGAAGATTCATTTACCACATTGAAACTTCATGAAATCTGGGTCCCAAAAACTCAACCTGGGATTTTGCATTCCTAATGATACACCAGCCTGTGCTTACTTAGTTTGCTAGCCCAAATGATTAGACAAACCAGTGATGGGTCATGGACTAGATTTCAGCTTAGGCTAGTCAGCTTTGATTTATTTCATGGCTTCCCTCAGAATGCAGCCTTCTTTAAAATTACTCGTCTTTCAAATGTATGCTATTTATTACCAGAAGAACTGGCGGAAAGAGCATAAATGATTCAATGCAAAGGCATTACCACCACTGGAAAAAATACCTCAAAGATAAGCATCCAGTACATTAAGGATGGTATATTTATGATTTTCCATGGGAATATTATATCTAAATACCTTTTCCCTGATTAAAAATACCTTGTAGCAATAAAGATTTTCAAAGATATTTCCACTTAGCTTATTGGATTAGTTCAAAGAAAGTAGAGTGGGTATTATCCTCATTTATAGATGGAGAAACAGACCCAGAAAGGTCATGACTTGTCCTGGCATAGAACCAGGAGTGAACCCCAAGTCCTTGGATTTCTAGTCCAGTGCAATTCCCATGGCACTCGATAACACAAGGGTGGCCCAGTCCTGGCCTTAAGGCACTAATATCCAAGGAGTTCTCCATTAGCTGTTAGCCACATGTGCTCTACTTGCCCTTGCCATACAGATAAAAAGAGGTCTCAGTGAAAAGATAAAAAGTTGTTACAACACTTAAGAGATGCAAACTCTAGCAATCATAAAATCATAAAATTTATGAGAATTAGTCCAATACCTTTAACTTTATAGATTAGGAAGAGATATCAAGTAATTTATCTAAAGCTGCAGTTACCTAATACCAAAACCAGGATTAGAACTTATTTATATATACCCAATTCAATGTTCTTTGTTATACTATATTGTTTCTCAAAATACATGTAGGCAGCTCTCTGTTACCTATAGGTAGGACATTTCTGAAAATGAGGTCTGATGTATGTTATCTACAACTCAAGAATGTGATGGCTAAAGATCCTGCCAAACTCCTAATCCAAGTGACTATGGGCTAGGAGATAATCAGAGAGGGATGAATCATGACATACTGAACTGGCAACTTCCGAGTAAACAGAGCTATGCTATATGAAGTAGCCCCTAAGGATGGACTTCTTTCCCCCAACAGCAATACTGGTATTGGAACCACTCAAGGACTTGGACTACTTGTGTCCTAGATGACCAGGGTTTAAAGACAGCTGAGAGTCTTACTGAAAGGAAAGGATTATGAATGTGCCACAGCTAAGGGTGGTCTTTTTAAAAAGCAGGCTAAGGGACTTCCATGGTGGTCCAGTGGGTAAGAGTCCATGCTCCCAATGCAGGGGGCGTGGGTTCGATCCCAGGTCGGGGAACTAGATCCTGCATGCATGCCACAACTAAAGAGTTCGCATGCCGCAACTAAAAGGTCCCACATGCCACATCAAGACCTGGCACAGCCAAAATAATTAATTAAAAAAAAAAGCAGGCTAAATATACAGCTACAAAAGGACCCGGTAAATGACTATATAAACATTTATAATATTGATGTGGTGTTCAATTTGCTTCAACAATCATTTGTCCAAAGACATGTCATACTTCTATCCTCAAGAAACTTAACAGATTCGATATTATGGAAACACAGAGGTGGGAACTCAAGCAAGCCTGAGGAGCCAGGAAAGGATTTATTGAAGAGGAGACACCTGATGAATCTTAAGGTTTGGGTGAGAATTTACTAGGTGAAGAAGCCAAGCAAAGACACAGGCATGAAAAGGTATGGAGGGTTTGTGCAACTAGAAACAGTCTGACAGTGCTGGAGCCCAAAGTATGGGCAGGGAAGAGTTATAGCATGAGATGAGGCCAAATCAGAGGGCCTGATGCCATGCCCTCTAGGACTTCGGCCTAAACTAATGAAGTGCCACTGAAGAACAGATCACCCTGGGAACCAAGGCTGAGGAGGAATTTGAAGTTGGGAGGCAGGAAGACTGATCATGTTGGTTGAAGTAATTTAAATGGTGAGAGCCTGTACACAGATGTATAAGTAGCAATAGGAATGTATACGATGTATCAGATAGGTCATATTCCAGAAAAAATGAGGCCATTGAATGTTTTCTGAGGGGTGGGGTCTCCTGACTTAAATATTTCTCTCAGGGCTTTTTCTCATGTCTGACACTTTCATCATCAGAGGTTCCTTCTGTAGGATCTCCCCCACTAAAATGGAGGTGATCACTGCATTTTATTGTTGCTCAGCTAACATTAAGATGGATTATGAGGGACTTCCCTGGCAGTCCAGTGGTTAAGACTCCGCGCTTCCAATGCAGGGGCACGCGAGTTCAATCTCTGGTCGGGGAACTAAGATCCCACATTGCCACACAGCCAAAAAAAACCAAAAAGAGATGGGCTATGAAAGTTCACTGGGAGTAAAGAAGGCCTTGCAGGGATGGGCAGGATTAGTGATGAGGGGAGAAGCAAGGGACTCAAAGCAAAAACAAGGGACAAAAGTTCAGACTGCTCAAAAGGAGACAGTGAAATTCCATGTCACCATTTTGGCTGGGCTGGCCCTGTCCTGCTACAAAATCCATTTTCAGGCAGCTTGAGTGTGTTATTCCGAAACTCTTTCATGTGAGCCACTTAAAGTCTACACAAGGATAATAATATTAACAATAAAATACACTCTAGCAAAGAAAGAAGAACTATGACTTCTGAGCTAAGGAACACCATATAGGGACAAGTTAACCCAGACACTGGACCTTTAGAAAGTTTCCTAGAAATCGGGTCACTTAAGATCTTTTCGCCCTTGACTATAAGTGAAATATTGGCGCCTGTATTTTCATTTCCAGTAAGTATCATGTTTAACTTGGAAATCTGACAAATACCAAGAACTCCTGCCCCATAGTTCACAGTATTACTGCGAGGATCAAATGGGACAAAAAGAGGCAAAAGCTTTTGTGTGCTGTAAGGCTAAATGAGGTCATAGGCAGTCCCTCTGGTTCATAGGAGAAAAGAGGAAGATGGGGTCTCCATGTCATGGCCCTTGCAAGGACTGCTCACAAACAACGATCATAAAATCGTTCAAATCTTCCAAATGTTGATGAGCGGAGTCCACAGCACCTTAAGTACCTTCCCTAAGGATTAAAATTAACATACATTGTGAATTTAAAAGTAACACCTCGGCCTTCCCTGGTGGCGCAATGGTTAAGAATCCGCCTGCCAATGCAGGGGACATGGGTTCGAGCCCCGGTCCGGGAAGATACCACATGCCGCGGAGTGGCTGGGCCCGTGAGCCATGGCCGCTGAGCCTGCACGTCCAGAGCCTGTGCTCCGCAATGGGAGAGGTCACAACAGTGAGAGGCCCGCGTACCGCAAAAAAAAAAAAACAAAAAAACATGTTAGTTTTAGAGGGACAACTAAGGATAGACATCAGAGGTAAGGAGTAAAGTTAGAAGACTGGCAGCAATTCAAGCAAAAGATGACATACTGCAGGCATGAGGTGGGAGAAGGAAGGATTTTAGCAAAAGTCAGGAGATAAATTTAGCAGAAGTTGATTGCATGGGGGAAAAAAAGAACATGGAGGAGTTGGGGATGACTCCCAAAGGCTTAGCAAATGAGTGGGCAACAAGGCCATTAACTAAACTAGGAAATACCATACAGAAGACAAGAGCAGGGCGGAAGAAGGGGGGTTCAAATTCCCTCTGAGGCATTTTGAGTCGGCAATGAATCCTCTCCTTTGAGGCCTTAAACGATTTCCCCTTCTAAGCCAGAAATCACCCCTTCCTCTGAGCTCCACGGCACCTAGTATACCGTTTCCACACCGAATTATTTAAATCTGCAGTAATTACAAAGTTTGTCCCTACCTTAAATCACAGAGGAAAGGTACTAGGTCTTGCTGCTCTGTGCAATGCCCTTATCTCGGAGCCTCAGACACAGCAAGCCTTCAAAGTCTGCATTCTTGAAATGCGGCTCCATCAGATACTGGAAACTGCCCGTGAACATGCATTAAATCAATGACCCAAACCTGTGCGTGAGAGGCTTCTGTAACGTCTCTAAAGCCTTGGGCCCCACAGCACCTACTCTGAGCTCCCTGTGTGTTCATCTTATCTGATGTTTAAACAACCCCGCTCGGCAGCGGGATTCCGGTCCACAGAGAAGCAACAGAAGCCCCGCGCCTGGGGTATCAAGGCCTGCAGGTGGCTGACCAGGTTGTCCCTGCCAGCGCCTGCCCCGTCGGGCCGGGTGGGCCAGGCCTGGGGGCTCCTCGGGTTCTGGGGGGGCCCACCGTGGCCTCTGGGCGGCGGCCCCAACCCCCCCCAGGGGGCCATGAGGACACCTAGCCACTCGCCCGCCCGCCCCGCGCGGACCGCCCCGCGCTTGGTGGTATCAGCCCCATGACGGCGTGAGGGTCCCTGGGTGGGGGCACGCGGCCCGGCCCCTCAACTCTAGAAACCTGGCCCCGGAAGGCAGTAGTGAGGCCTCCGGCCCGGGGCTCAGCTCGCCCTGTACCTCCGTCTGCGTCCCGGGCGCTGCGCTGGAGCCTGAGGGCTTGACGGGAAGGCCCCGCAACGGTCCGTTCACCTCAGGCCCGCCGCAGTCCTGCAGGCCGCATCCTGGCCACTCTCGCCGCCTCTCTGCGTCCTCCGTCCCGACCCTCGGGGCGGGAACCTGAGGTGAGGAGAGCGAGAGACAAGCACGCGGCCCGGGCACCTGAGCGAGGGCCTCTGAGGGCGGCTGGCGGACGGTCAGTCAGGCAGTCAGGCCAGCGGGAGCCACAGCGCTGACGCGCGAGACTCCTGCGTCCCTTGTGGACGGGGCGGGGCCGGCGCGTGCCGAAGGAGGCGGGAAGGGCAAGGGGCGGTGCCACCCGCGACGTCCTGGGGCGCTGATTGGAGGCGCGCTGCTGATGTGTGAGGAGGGGGCGTGTCCCCACGTGAGCTCTCGGGTGCCGAGGGCGCTGGAGTAGAGGGGATGGCGCGTGCGCGGTCCTGGCTGTCTGCCGCAGCCTTGTCCGCCTGCTCCTCTTCCTGGGGGCAAAGGCCGTCAGGCAGTTTGCGTCTAAAGAAACGTTCGGACTTCAGCCATGGCCGGGGCTGGATTTGAGTCGCTGGAGCGGTGCTTGGAGAAGCATCTACCACCCGCAGACCTGCAGGAGGTCAAACGCATTCTCTATGGCAAAGAGACCAGGTGTGGGGCCTAGAGTGGGAAGGTGGGGGACCTTGGGGCCAGCGGGTGTGGGTCTGGGGGACCAGGCAGAGTGCTTCAGTATCGGAAGGGCTCTACAAGGGCGCGGGTGAAGTACTGAATTGGCGAGCTGAGACCCTAGGAGGTCTAGATGTGACAGCTCTGGGAGCTCAGAGTTGCACAACCGAGAGTGAACTTTACAAGCCTAGAGGGAAAGAACGGTTTTTACTCTTTGTGCTTTCTCTGTGACCACCCAGCTCTCTTTCCCAGCTTCCAGTGACCAGCTTCTTCCCCAGAGCCAGGCCTGCCCTCTAGGTGTCTGTCTAGATCATTACCTCCTGTCAGAGCCCCCACCTCCTCCTTCCTGCAGTGACCCAGCCTCTGGCGGACCCTTGGAGGGAGAGGCCTCTGAATCTGGTTGGCGAAGGAACTTTTCCCACTGGCAAGCCACAGGAGTTAGTTCCCATGCTCAGAGCAAATTTTTTCCACTCCCAGCCAGCTGTGTGCATCACTAGGACTTTCTGAGGGCAGTGCACTGCTGGACGCTGGGCATACAGAGCTGGAAGACACTTCCCCTTCCACTCTTGTTTCTCTTCAGTCCACTTTTCTCAAAGCAACCAGAAGATGTAAATCATATCCTGCTTAAAACTCTATCAGGGATTCCCACAGCCCTTAGAATGTAATGCAAACTCTGACCCCATGCAACTCCTGACTAAACGTCCTTCCACTTTCTTGCCCATTTGTGGGCTCCCCCAATCCAGCCAGACTGCGCACTCCCTGCCCTTGTGGCAGTGACCTTGAGGCAGGAACCTGATCAGCTCACCTGAAACTGGAGAGTGTTGATTGGATCAGAGATTCCCAGCCACCAGCTGACGTGGAGTTCCTGCAGGGAGGCCAGACCTCAGAGTCTCAGGTGTTTTCATAGCTAGTGGATGGTAAAGGTAGAACAGCTGCCTTTCGGGGTGGGCATGGTACAGAACGTTGTCCAAAATGGCTCTTAGTACCCAAAGAGGGGTGCCCGGGACTTCAAGTCCCCTCCAGTGTGCTCATGCTGGATTACTGCTTCCCACCACATGTGTAAAGGCTTGTCAGGGGGGAAGCCTCTTAGAATTGAGGCTCCTAAAGAAGGTGTCCTGAAGCAGGGGGTGTCTCAGGGTGTTTAAGGGTGAGGTGGGCATGTTCCCCTGGGAAAAGACAGAGCTCGTGGGTGTCAGGGAGAGTCTTAGGAAAATAGAAATAAGTTTCCCACGTAGGGGACTTGCTGGGACCCATTCTAGAGCTCAGAGTAAGGACTGCCTTGTAAAAGGGACTTTGTGTGCACATTTGGATCGCTCCAGGGTGGGGAAGGATTGGACTGGGAGGTAAAATGGGAGCCAAATTCCATTAATCAGTGACCACCAGGCCTCCTCCTGGGGCTTGGCTCACAATAACTGAGTAAGTGGTTCCCCTTTTCCATTCTTTCTCCTTTTCCCTTTTCTTGGTTCTGTTCCACCCAGAACTGAGCCCCTTCCAAGCTTCACCTCCAGGGTATAAACCTTTGTACTTGTGATTGAGTGGGATTTGGCTATGAACAGACTGCAAAGTGAAGGTAGAAAATTAGTCATTTAGGGACTTCCCTGGTGGCGCAGTGGTTAAGAATCTGCCTGCCAATGCAGGGGACACAGGTTTGAGCCCTGGTCCGGGAAGATCCCACATGCCTCAGAGCAACTAAGCCCGTGTGCCACAACTACTGAGCCTGCGCTCTAGAGCCCACGAGCCACAACTACTGAGCCCACATGCCTAGATCCAGTGCTCCGCAACAAGAGAAGCCACCACAATGAGAAGCGCGTGCAATGCAACGAAGAGCAGCCCCCACTCACAGCAACTAGAGAAGGCCCGTGCGCAGCAACAGACCCAACGCAGCCACAAATAAATAAATAAATTTATTAAAAAGAAAAGAAAAAAAAAGAAAAGAAAAGAAAATTAGTCATTTAAAAATTCTTCTGTTCACTTCTCATGGCCTGTCTCGGGCATGGCTGCCTCTATGAATGCCTGGTGGACCTGAATCCTCAGCCCCTCCCCTGGACTCCCCCTTTGCTCCACACAAGACCAGCTTCCCACCCCAATAATTGCTGCGCCCAACACAAAGATGATGCTTAGTAAATGTTTGCTAAGTGAATGAGCTAAATGGGCCTTTGCCTGTGCCAGACAGATGAAATCCCCAGAGAACATCAACTCTCAGTTTTAAGACAGCCAGAACCAAGAAACATTTATTCATTCAACAAACATTTATTGTTTATTTTTGTCCTGGGCACTAGAGGTACAAGGATGGGTTAGCCACGGTTCCTACTCTTGAGGGACTTTCTGTCTTTTGATGGTTGTCCTACATCATGGTTCTGAAGACCAGAAGTACAAAATCAAGGTGTTGGCAGGAATAGTCTTCCAAAGATTCTAGGGGAGAATCCTTCCATGCCTTTTCTAGTTTCTGTGGCTTCTGGCGTTCCTTGGCTTGTGGCAGCATCACTCCAGTCTCTGCTTCTGTCTTCACTTGGTCTTTTCTCCCTGTGTCTCTTCTCTGGGCGTTTCTTAGCCCGTCACTGGATTTAGGGCTCACCCGGGTAATACAGGATGATCTTATCTTGAGATCCTTAATTACATCCACAAAGACTCTTTTTCCAAATAAGGTCCCATTCACAGGTTCTGAGCATTAGGACGTTGGACATATCTTTTGGAGGGGCCACAGGTCAGCCCACTACAGAGATTCTGCAGAGGTGGGCATCAGGGTGGAGGGAGGCTGGGTTTGGGATTGTCCTAGAGATGGTCGTTCCAGGTGGAGGAGTGGGTGCAGAGTAGGAATCTGGGGGTCCCAGTGTTAAAGGGGCAGAGGAGGTGGAGATTTTGTGGTAGACTCTAGAGGTAAGGATGCGGGGGGGACCCTAGGGCCAGTATCAAGGATGCTGATTGGGACAGGGACAGAGTGTCAGGTGGCTCAAGGAGGTCTGTAAGGATGGGGACAGCAGGGAGTCCACTGGCTTTAGCAACCAGTAGGCTGGTGGTTCCAGAACAAGAGAGGCCTGTGTAGAGCACGCTTTCCCTTTTTTC
Source organism: Stenella coeruleoalba (assembly GCF_951394435.1). NCBI lineage: Eukaryota > Metazoa > Chordata > Mammalia > Artiodactyla > Delphinidae > Stenella > Stenella coeruleoalba. The sequence goes on along the minus strand of NC_137160.1, from coordinate 64,641,008 downwards.
TTTTTTTCTGGTTTTTTAATGGGAGAGACTCAAACAGCTGTCATGGTGAATGTGGCAGGTCTGCAGGAGACAGGGAGAGATGTCCAAAGTGGGTATATCGTTAAGTGAAAAAGGCATGAAGGGACTTCCCTGGTGATCCAGTGGTTAAGACTCTGTGCTTTCAATGCAGTGGGGCACAGATTCAATCCCTGGTCAGGGACCTAAGATCCCACATGCTGCTTGGCGCGGCCAAAAACAAAAATAAAGGCAGAGTAGAACATACGGAAGGACACCTTTGTATGTGTAACATACACGCATATCAAAAATATTGGAAAGATACATAAGACATTGTTAAGGGGGTTGTCTCTAGGTTCTGAGATGGAGGGGAACTCATTTTACATTTTCTACTGTTTGATTTTTTTCCCCCCATGAGCATGTGTTTCTTTTGTAACAAAGCTCTGGTTTAATTATTTAAAATGCTGATGGTAAAGAGCCATTAGAGGGGAAAGAGAAGTTCCAGAAGCGAGAGCTTGCCAAGGAAGCTGGGGCTGGGCTCCCTTGGGCAAGGTCTGCCTTGACCTCGCTGGAAAAGGGGGTGTCCCGGGGAAAGGCCAGGGGATGTGTGGAGCCAGGACAGGAAGTGATGGGCTTTCCTCCTTGAAGTTGTAGGTGAGGCCCCCAGGGTGGGGGCCTTAGTATCAGGATGAGGGGCAGAGGGGCAAGAGCCAACTATGGGGACCAAGGGAGGGTTGGGGGCAGCACGGAGCCCCCTTTGTGAGGTTGTGGCCCATTTGCTGGTCTCCACCACGGCTGGTCGGTGCCACGCCACATCCTTGAGCCAAGCCTTTGGTGGACACAGCACATGGTTAGAGAATGGGGCTCGAGGGCCAGTTGGGTTCTCCAGGATGAAGCAGGCAGGATTGGGTGAAGGAATGCCAGGGTAACTGGAGGGTGGGGAAACCTTCAGGTAGTGGCCAGACAGTGGGGGGTGCTGGGGAGAGGTAGAGCCCAGAAGGTAGTGGAGGCCTGGCCTGCATGGCCTAGGGGACGGGTGTCTGCAGGGAGCTGTGGGCAGGGATGGGAATGGAGGCAGGGAGGTCGAGCATCGTGGAATGACGGGGCTGAGTGTTGAAGGTAGAAACGTGGGGAGAGCTGACAGCTGCAGTCAGTGGGTGGGGAGAGTTAGCCAGAGGATGAAGGACCCCTTCCAGGTGATGGTTACAGCTGGGCTTGCAAACCTGAGGCGAGCTTTTCCACCTGATGCCTTCCTGGTTGACAGTGCAGGCTGAGGACGGCCTACCAGGACCACTCCCAAGGGCAGCCGGCCCCCAGGCCTTCCTTCTTGTCCTGGCCACCATGGTGACTTGTCCGGGGGAGTGGGGGCGTCCGCCTGCAGGTGGGGGACTGTCTCTGAGGCAGTCATGGCAACAGGAGGCGCAGTGTGGGCACTGCTGCTATTTCTAACCTGCTGAAGCACACGGAACCCTGACTAGTTGAAAAGCAGGCTGATTGTCAGGGGTGGAACCCAACTCCGAGCTGTCAGGGCCATCACAGGGAAACTGCCTGGCAGGGGGCGGTGGCAGGGGGCTCAGGCTGACAGGGCTGTGATTTTGAAAGGAATGTCTTTAAGAAAGTGGTTTAAAGTAGGAGAGAAATATTATTAGATAATGGTTGTCAGGTTATTTTTTGATGCATTCTCTGGGTATTTCATAACCACCGTGCCCCTAGGTGGTAAGGCCTTCCTGGCTGGGGGCCCTGTCCCATGCCCCTGCGGGTTTCACCCCTGGGCCAGGCACAAAACGGGCCATGTGGCCCATGGTCACTTTGGTGGGAGGTTTTATAAATAATCAACTTGCTTCTGTTAATAAATCACAAACAGGGATGAGCCCTTCAGCCTTTGGTCTGGACATCTGGGCCCCGCCACGCTCACCCAGCATCGGGCACGGAGCTGCCCTCTCCCCTGGCGGGAAGCAGGACAGGATGGGGTGGGGGTGTCACCAAAGACTTGTAATCCTTAGTGGCAAATGGCCACGGGACCCTCCGTCCTGCTGTCGTCCTGGCCTCTCTTCCTAACCGGCTCCCAGCCTCCTTCTCGACAGCTCCTTTGTCTCATCATGACCTGCTGCAGCCCCCAGGCTCAGCACGGTCCTCTCACTCTAGTCCACAGACATTTTTGGGAATCTGTTCCCTCTCTCCTGTGCTGCCTGCTGAGACTTCAATTCCCGCCACCACCACCTCCACCACCACCACGCCTGATTTCAGCAGCTCCAGCATCAACCTTGTGACTAGTTTCCCTGCTGCCCCCTCCCCACTGCCCTCCTCCGCCCAGCCTGACCATGCCGTTCCCAGCTCCAGTCTCCCCAGGGAAGCCCGTTCTCCACCCACCGGGCCCAGTGCTCCAGCCCCGCCTCAGCTTCCCACATGTGGCCGAGGCCCTGGCCCTGGCCGGCTGCTGGGCCTTCTTGCCGGGACGCTCCCACCTCTTCTCTGTCTGAGGAGTGACTCTGGAGGGTCATTAAATGCAGCAGACCTCAGGCAGATCATGTCCCCTCTTTCCTGCCTGTTTAGGAAGCTCGACCTGCCCAGCAGGGCTTTTGAAGCCGCCTCCAAAGGGGACTTTGAGCTGCAGGGCTATGCCTTTCAGGCTGTGACGGAGCAGCAGAGGAGGCCCCGGATCGTGCGCATGGGGCTTGTTCAGAACAGAACCCCCCTCCCCGCGGACACCCCTGTGGTGAAACAGGTTTGGCCTCTTTTGACTGTGAATACATAAACGGGCAGCGGGGCTGCTCTGTGTTTTGAACTCGATCTTGTCCCCGGATGGTTGCCCAGCGGCTCTGCCCTGGCCCCCACTTCCTTCCAGCCGTGTCTCTTGCTTTTCTTTCTCTTCTGGCTCCTACCCTTTCTCTGCCTTCCTCTCACTCCTCACTATTCTGTCCACCTTCCTTTCCACTTCCTCTCCTGTGATCGAGCTGAAGTTCCGTTTACCAGTTGGGAGGGTGCCCCTGTGACTCACGCGCTCTCCGTGGAACTGCCTCTCGGGCTCCTACCGGCACACACCAGTCAGGACCCATCTGTCCACCGTGTGTCCCTCTGCCTGGATCCTAAGATCCCCAGACGTTGGTCAGATTGTGAATATGTCTCCTCAGCCCAGGTTGTCAGGTCATCGGGGGGCAGGGATGCTGTCATCACCACCCCCCAGAGCCTAGAAGCACGCTTGGCACCCAGCAGTCATCCGCAGGGCCCCGTGCACGCAGTCCCTCGAGGGAGACCGAGCATCCATCAGGAAGCATTTGTGGTCTCTGGGTTTTCAGCCTGGTTCCTCTGGTCTGTCTTTGAACAAACACTTCTGAATGTCTCCTGGGAGCCAGACGTCATGCTGAGCACAGAGAAGTTGAGGACACTGCTCCCAAGGAGCTCGTGGGGTCATGGGAGTGTCAGTGGAGGAATGTGACAGCACAGTGGGAACAACGCCACCATAGGGCCACACACAGGCCGGGGAGAATGCAGGTACCCCAATTCTCGGCCCCTTGCTGGAAGAGCTACCCCTCTGTGGGCAACACGTGTTGTGGATAACACATCCAGGGAATTTTGGGCGGGGAAAGGGAGCACGTTCTGGCAGAGGGCACAGCTGGGAAAGGTGAGTCATTGGAAGACACCATACATGTGGGAGAACAGAAGTGGCAGGACAAAGCATCCCCGAAGCTGTGGATGCAGGAAGTCATAAGCGGACTGGGTCCTGGGGGGTAGGGGGCGAGGGAGCAGTTAACCCAGGGGATGGTTGTGGTGTGTGGTGGGCCCACTGAGTGTGGCCCCTATCGCAGTAAGCACTCACATCCTCACGTCCTCCTCTTAGCAACCCCCGAGGTGGGTAGTGTTCTCCCCATTCTCCAGTCAAGGAAACCGAGGCTTAGCGAGGCAGCATTGAGTGTGTGTGGGACCCCAGAGCCTCTGCACCGCCACCTTTGACTGCAGAATTGGACCCAAGGACAGTCCAACATACCAGAACCTCCCACCCTCCTCGTCCTCTTGCAGCCGGCCACGTGGGTGTTGAGTTCTAAAGACGGTCTCAACCAACTAATCCTCGCTGTTTAAATTGCCAGGTCACTGCCCTGCACAGACGCATCGAGGCCATCGTAGAGGTGGCTGCCATGTGTGGAGTCAACATCATCTGTTTCCAGGAAGCATGGAGTAAGTCTCTCTCGGGGTGCTTTCTCTGCTGCCTTCAGTGCTGTCTTATCTCCACGTCGCCAAGAGTGTCTGCTGCTTGATTTCTTAAAATCTCCTTTCTTTTGTCATCCATAGAAAGGTTCTTTGTCAACAACACCAGCAGCCCCAGAACCCCAGCCTTCCTCCTCCTCACGTGCCTCAGTCTCTCATCTGAGCCTCAGCCTTCCTCCCAAACTTGAATCCGTTTACTCCTTCCTCTCACCTCCTTACCTCTGCCCTGATCCAAGGCATGTCAGCATCTCCTCAGCTTCTGTAATCGCCTCCAGCTGGTCTTCTCCACTCTGGCCCCTTCTAACTGGCTGCCCACACCTTCTAGGAAAGATCTGTATGAAAACTCTGCACTGCATCATCTGTTCCTCCCCATCTCTGCCGGGCTCTGCCCTGACCTTCTGATACTTTACTCCCCTCCCCCGAGGCCACTGCGCCCACTGTTCCCTCCACCCAGAGCCAGAGCTGGAGCTGGAGCATTCCTCTCCCCTGGCCTGTAACCCTGCTCGACCTTTGGATCTCAGCTCAGAGCCTGCCTCCCTGTGTAAAGCTGCATCCCTATTAAATACTCCTGCTACCTTGTACCTCTTTATTTTATTTTTAGTCATAGTTATACACATTCATGGTTTAGATTCAAATGGGTCTACAAGGTCTGTTACCAAAAAATAGCTATCCTTTTCCCCAGAGGCAGCTACTTCTTCTCTGAGCTGGTTCTTTTGGAATTTACCTTTGCTTGTGTTGCTGCTTCCTAATTTTTCAGTTTTGCATCATTTATTGACTTCCCATGATGGAAGGAGACAGTGTAGTCCTTTGCCCTCTCCTGCCCCCTCTACGCACATGTACCCTTCCTGGTCTGTCCCCAGTCCATTTGCTACCAAGATTCAGAGGAAATCGCTTTGATTTCTTTCCCTGAATAGCTTTCTGTTTTCCCTGCAGTTTGCTTTGTTTTGTACATGCTTACCACAAAGTCTACCCCAAACTTTCTGCTGGTTTCCTAAATCCCCCTAAGAGGTTTAGACACATGAAGTAGTCTATCGGTTTCATCTCCTCACAGGAATCTGTCACAGAGCCTTCTGGCTGCTCTGCTCTGAATTGGTTTCCCCCTCTCTGCCATCCCAGGACTCCCTTAACCATCATCCAGGGGAGGGTCCCTCTGCCTTGCTCTTGTGTTTCTCCTATCTCACAGCTTCCTCTTTCTTGCTTTTCCCCCTCATTTTTGTTGAGTAGACCGTTTGAGACCTTGCACATCTGAAAATATTGCTGGAGAGTATGGTTGGGTATAGAATTCTGGGTTAGAAACACTTTTCCTTCAGAAGTTTGAACACTTTGCTCCATGTCTTCTGGCTTTGGGTGTTGTTGACTAGTCTAAGACTATTTTGATTTATGCCCCATTGTATATGGACTGTTTTTCTCTAGAAGGTTGTAGGATCTCTTCTTCTCCAGTACTTTGAAATTTCATAATGATGTGCCATGGAGTGTATCTATTTTAATCCATCCTTCTAGACACTTCAGTGAGTTCTAACAGTCTAGAAACTTGAGTCTTTCAGATCTAGGAGATGTTCTTAGATTGTTTCATTCGTGATTTTCTCCCCTTTTTTCTCTCCTCTTTTTTTGATACTCCTTGCTGTTAGGATGTTGGAACTCTGGACTGGATCCCTCATTTTCTTTTGTATTTGTGCCTATTTTTCATCTCTTTGTCTTTTTGTTCAATTTTCTGGTAGATTTTATCTAATTTGTCATTCAGCCTTCTAGTTAGTCTTTTGTTTTTGCTGTCATATTTTGAATTTATGAGAGTTCTTTTGGTCTGAAATTTTCTATTTTATCACATTCTGTTCTCGTTTTATAGTTACAATATCTTCTCTTATCTCTAAGGATATTAAGTAATATTTTTTTTTCTCCCTGCATGGTTCCTAGTTACTCCAAGTTGGTCTCCCCGCTGCTGCCCCAATTACTTATATTTTAAGAATTGGGGATTAAAAAGCTGATTGCAAGCTCTGAGTTTGTGGGAGGGGCTTCTCCACTGAGTTTCATTATAGGATGACCGGATTTAGCTGTTTGTTAGGAAATCGCCTATGGTAGTATCTTTGGGTCATTCTTTTCAGGCTGGTCAGATTCCCCAGAGAAAATTCATCTAATCTCCTGCCAAGAGGAAAGGACAGGAGTCCAGTATGCTTATGTTTAGTTAATCCCTTTGTTTTTATCACTCCACTCACCTTTGTCCTGGGTTCCCCAAGGCCAGAGACCCTCTGTTTAACTGTCTCTAGAGAGTGAGCCTCTAGCTGGGGTGGGAGAGGCTCAACCCAGCCTCTTGGAGTGGAGAAGGGATCTAACTGCTTCTTAAGTAGACTTTTGACCATCCTACTTATTTGTCGCCCCTCCCTGCGTCCCCACCTTCAGAGCTGCATGGTGCCTCTGGCTCCTGAGCTTTCAAGGGGTCTGTGATGGAGAGTGGGGTGCTTCCTGGCCTCCTCCACTGCGGAGGGGACTCAGTGTTCTCAGATTCACTAAGATATCTCCCACCTCCCTCGGCTCTCCAGCCTCCCATGTTTTGTTGTTTTTGTCCCTGGCTCGTGCCCCATCCCTGTGGGTTTATACCTGTACACAAAAAACCCTTTACTCTCATTTGGTGGGGTTTCAGGAAAGAGCAAAGGAGTGTGTCCCATCTGCCACCTGTACCCAGAAGTTCATCACGTTCTTCACATTTCTCGTTACACGTATACTCTTGTGTGTTGCTTTTGATTTGTCTGCCTCTTCCATTAGACCGTAAGCTCCATGTGATCAGTGCCTCGGTGGTGTTTATTTTTCCCACCCCAATCCCCACCTCTATTTTTTTGACATTAAAAAACTTTAATTGTAAAATATGCATACTATTACTATTGGTAAGTGTACAATCCAGCGACATTAAATACATTTGCAAAATTATGTAACTGTCATCACCATCTATACCCAGACCTTTTCATCATTTCCAGCCAAAACTCTGTACTCCCCATCCTCTTCCACCCCTGATAACCTCTATTCTACTTTCTGTCTCTATGAATTTGACTACTCTAGGGGCCTCATGTAAGTGGAATCCTATGGTATTTGGCCTTTTGTGTCTGGCGTATTTCACTGAGCATCCTGGTTTCAAGGTCCGTCTGTGTTGTTGCATGTGTCGGAGTGTCCTTCCTTTTTATGGCTGAATAATATTCCATTGTTTGGATGGACCACATTCTGTTTATTCTTTCCCCTACCCAGATTTTATCTTTAGTGGCTTGAATAACCCTTGGTACATGACAGACACTAAAAAATATTGGATGGTTTAACCAACTTCTCTTTCTTGGATCTGGAAAACTCCTGCACATACATCAAGGCCTAGCATGGACACTCCCTCCTTTGGGGGGGCCCTGGGGACTCCCCTACACAGGTTCCCTTTCAGCTCCCATCTTGGCTGGCAGCTCCTGAGGGCAGGGCCCGGTCCAAGTCTGAGCCTGCCTCATGGAGTGTTGGTTCAGTGAATGTGGAACCCCCTTCCCCTCTAATTTGGAAACTGTAGTTGGAACTTCACAGCCGACCTCCCCCAACCTCCCTTCCACATGCTTCTTTCGAAAGTTTGTTTACATTACAGCAGTTGTGAAAACAGGAAAAGAAGCCATTAAAATGGAAATGGAGAAATTTGGAGAGCTTAGCAAGCTGAAATGAAATCGGAAAGAGAGGTTTTATTCTCTTGGGGCATTTGAGTCTCTCCTAATGCTCTGAAAGCTGAGAGTGAACAACGGTCATTAAGGATTGTTCTTTGTTATCAACAGCTTTCTTGTTGGCTTCCTTAAAATAGCTCACCCATCTTCACCGATGGCGCCTGGGGAATCTTGATCCTGGTGCCAGGGCCCCCTGGGCTGGTGCTGGCAGAGCCTGCTGCCCACTTAGCTGCCTCCATGGGCTACCGCCCTGGCAGCTGAGATGGTGGTGGTGCCATCATAGCACCAGGCTTCCAGGGACTGGAAGGAATCTGGAGGCTGATGCTTCTCTTCTCTGTGAAATGAGGAGTCACACCACCTTCGCAGGGGTATTGGGGACATGCTGCCTATTACCAGGCCTGGCACCTTAAAATTTTTTTGCAAAATTTGCAAAATTTTTTTGCAAAATTGGCATGCACATGGCCCATGTTTGGAAAAGGTTGGTTGCAATTATTACCCCCAAACAGGCCACACAACCCATGCAGCGGCCAGGTAGTCCTCGCCAGCCACATCACACAGCTTCCTACAAACCTTCCCTGCACTCTGAGTTTCAGAGTGACCGGAACAGTAGCAAGCACCTGGAAACATCCGTTAGGCTCATCCTCCTAAAAGAAATGGACTTGGGTTATTGGGAGGAGGAAGATCTAAAGAGTACAGTCGTCCCTCGGTATCTAGAGAGATTGGTTCCAGGACCCCAAACCCTGCAGAGACCAAAATCCAGGGATGCTCAGGTCCTTTATATAAAATAGTGTAGTATTTGCATGTTACTTACGCACATCCTCCCGTATACTTTAAATCTTTAAATCATCTGGAGGTTACTTGTAATACATGATACAGTGTAAATGCCAATTAAATAGTTGCCCGTGTGTGGCAAATTCAAGTTCTGCTTTTCGGAACTTTGTGGAATTTTTTTTTCAAATATTTTCCGCCTGCTGTTGGGGGAACCCGCAGATGCAGAGGGCCAACTCTATGCGGAATTGGTCCAAACAAGGAATTCAGTACTCCAAATCAAGAAGAAAAAGACAAACAGCTCAGCAGGAAGTGGACAAAGGGTACGGACAAGATCATCTGGAGGATGAATCCAGAAAGGCCAGCAACCATGTGGCCAGGTGCTCCACCTCACTGGTGACACGGGAAACGCATATCTAATCCCAATGAGATCCCAGCTCACAGCATTAGACTGGCGGGTGTGGATGCACGTGGCCGAGGCTGTGGAGCAGTGGGACACACTCAGCCAGAGGTCCCTGGTGCCTACCCCCATCGCAGCCCCCTCCACCCCACAAAGGAAACTGCCCTTGAGAATCTGGTGTGCATGGCGTTCTTTGAATTGTTACTGCGTGTATATGTACCTGCTTTTTTTTTTTTTAAGCAAACAAAAATCAGTGAGTTAATGAAATTTCCTATTGAATTAGCCCCCTAGATGGTGGCATCTAGCCAGAGGTCACAGAAATAATGCTTTTATCCTTGGGGAGTGCTCAGCCTACCCAGTGGTTCCCAAACTTCTGATGGTGTCATTAAATGAATGGCTTTTCTTGTTCCTGAGCAAGCCTCAGTCCCTGGGACGATGAACATTCCTATGGTGATGCGTGAGGCTCCCAGCGCCATCCTCGGTGGCCCTCTGACGCTGTCCCCAAGGAGCCTTGGTTGTGCTCTTAACCAACCAGCAGATTGGCCAGCAGCTCGGGATCTGCTGGTTGGGAACAGTTTCTGGCTGTACCTTTTGCAAAAAAATTTTAACATATATATGTATTGTTAAAATTGTGGTAAAATAGGCATAACGTAAAATTTACCATTTTAACCGCTTTCAAATGCACAGTTCTGTAGCATTAAGTACATTCACATTATTATGTAACCATCACCACCATCCATCTCCAGAACCTTTGCATCTTCCCAAACTTAAACATCTCCCCATTCTCCCCTCCCCCAGCCCCTGGCACCGACCATCTACTTTCTGTCTCTGTGAACGTGCCTATACTAGGTCCCCCATGTAAGTGGAACCATATAGCACTTGTCCTTCTGTGTCTGGCTTATTTCAATGTGCATAATGTCTTCAAGGTTCACCCATGCTGTAGCAAGTGTCAAACTTTCCTTCCTTTTTAAGGCTGAATAATATTCCATCTAACGGATGGACCACATTTTGTTAATCCATTTGTACACTGATGGACATTTGGGTCATTTCCATCTTTTGGCTGTTGTGAATCATGCTGCTGTGAACGTGGGTGTGCGAGTATCTGTTCAGATTTCTGTTGCAAGTGTTTTTAAGACCATAGGAAGGACATTTGTCCTTGCCTCTTATTCTGCCATGAAGCCTAAAGGGGAGGCGTCCCCACAGCCAGGGATGGGCTTCAGAAGGCAGGCCAAGGCTCTTGGGGCTGGGGTCTCCTGTGGAAACCCTCCCCCACCAGGCCAAGGACCCCCCTCAGAGGCCATGAGCTTGGATGTGATTCTGACCTGTCTCCTCTCCACAGCTATGCCCTTTGCTTTCTGTACGAGAGAGAAGCTTCCATGGACGGAATTTGCCGAGTCAGCAGAGGACGGGCCCACCACCAAGTTCTGTCAAGAGGTAGGATGTTAACCTACCTTTAACTGTTAACTAACCTCTGGCAGCAGCCAAACACGGGCAGGTCACAAAGAGAGGCCGCAGCTGCCAGGGGTGGCCCTTCTCCGTGGAAAACGCACCCATTTGGCTCTTGCTTTGCCAGGTGAGAATAGATAAGACTATTTACTGCCCCTGCCCCCTTTTTTTAGTGTACTTTCTTTTTTTTTTAATAAATTTATTTATTTATGTATTTATTTTTGGCAGTGTTGGGTCTTTGTTGCTGCGCACAGAATTTTTCTAGTTGTGGCGAGCGGGGCCTACTCTTCGTTGCGGTGCACGGGCTTCTCATTGTGGTGGCTTCTCTTGTTGCAGAGAACAGGCTCTAGGAACCTGGGCTTCAGTAGTTGTGGCTCGTGGGCTCTAGAGCGCAGGCTCAGTAGTTGTGGCACACGGGCTTAGTTGCTCTGCGGCATGTGGGATCTTCCCAGACCAGGGCTTGAACCCATGTCCCCTGCACTGGCAAGCGGACTCTTAACCACTGCACCACCAGGGAAGTCCCTAGTGTACTTTCACTTAAAATCAGAGTTTCAGAGCCAGAAGGGCCCTTAATGGCTTTTTAAGTGAGGGGGCTGCAGCCCACGGAGGGGGTCCTGGAGATGACTCCCGTAGTAGGGTGTGCAGCTGGCAAGTGTGGCGCTGGCACTCGGGGACTGAGGTCAAGGTCGAGTCTGTGTCCACAGCTCTGCTACCCCACTTGCTGTTCGCCTGAGTTATGGAAGCATCTCTGCATGGCCCGTCTCATCAGTGTAGAAACTGGGCTTCCTTTTTCTTTATTAAAACCTCATAATACATGTTCTATGATCCCATTTATATGAAATGTCCCGGGTAGGCAAATGCTTGGAGGCAGAAAGCAGATTAGTGGTTACCAGGGGCTGGGTAGGGAGAGGGGATGGGGAGTGACTGCTCATGGGGACAGGGTTTCCACTTGGGGTGTGGAAAATGTTCTAAAATTAGCTTGTGGTGTTGGTTGCACAACTCTGAATGTACTGAAAACCACTGAATGTCACACTTTGAAAGAATGGACTTTATGCTCCGTGAATTGTATCTTAATAAAGCGGTCATCCAGAAAACCCCAATGATATTCCAAGAGGTTACAAATGGTGACTTACGCTTATTCTCACCTCGAAAAAAATAACTCCTTTCATTTCTCCAATGTCCCATTTCAGGCTTTCTACATATACTTAGGGGATTTTGGAGCAGAACTGTAATCATAGTGATTCTATCAATACTGAGTTGTGATTCCAAACATCCCTGTTCTCAGGCTGTAGGGAAAATTCTTTCAGCCACCAGATTGTTGATTCTGTGCTACGAGGCAGGAAGTGATTGCAGATGGCGTGCCTGAACCAGGGTGGGAGGAAGGAAGAGCAAAGGGAGGATGGGGATGAGCTGGTCCCAGGGGACCCCTGTCTGTATCGAGGGCCCCGGGACCACAGCTGCCCCCACGTGGCTCATAGCATCCCCTTCTGCCCGCCGTGCCATCCCTCTGTTCTGTCATTAAGGTCAGAAGTAGCAACGGGCTGGTAAGAGCTGATGACAAATGACCAGCTGGGGCTGCTCATCCTGGTCACCAGATCCTGAACTTCTTATTTGAGACAAAAGGAATTTGGTGTCAAGAGTTATGTTTGGTTTGGTTCTGGGTTTTTTTTGTATAGATTAGACATATGATTTATTTTATTTTATTTTATTTTATTTATTTATTTTGGCTGTGCCACCTGGCATGTGGGATCCTAGTTCCCCAGCCAGGGATCAAACCCACACCCCCTGCCATGGAAGCGCAGAGTCTTAACCACTGGGCCGCCAGGGAAATCCCTTTTTTCTTTGTTATTATGGTAAAAAACACATAACATAAAATTAATCATCTTAACCATTTTTAAGTGTACAGGTCAGTCATGTTAAGTATCTTCACAGTGTTGTGAAGCAAACCTCTAGAACTTTGTCATCTTGTAAATCTGAAACCCTCCACCCATGGAACAAGCCCCTCCACCCCCAGCTGCTGGTGCCTGACGTTCCACTTGGTTTCTGTGAATTTGCCTAGCTTAGATGCCTCACATGAGTGCACTCCTGCAGTGTTTGTCCTTTTGCGCCTGGCTGATTTCACTTGGCATAACGTCGTCAGGTTCATCCATGTCAGGGATGACAGCCATGTCATCCATAGGCCAGGATTTCCTTCCTTTTTAAGGCTGAATAATACTCCATTGCATGTATACACCACGATTTATTTAGATGCTTGTGTTGCTTCCGCCTTTTGGCTGTTGTGAATAGCGCTGCTCAGAACATCGGTGTGAAAATCTACTTTCCTGCACGGTTGCTGCTCCTATGGTAGCTGTGTTTAACTCCGCCAGGAACGCGGCATCGTTTACATTCCCACTGGCGGTTTATGAAGGTTCCTGTTTCCCCACATCTTGTCAACGCTTGTTACCTTCTTTTTTGTTTTGTCTTGTTATTGCCTCTGGATCTGAAGGTCTATGGGAAGTGGCTTTTAAGTCTTGCTTTTATTTTATTTGTACTGTAGGGTCTGTGATCTTTGTATAGGGCTCACAGCATTGGAAAACAAAAGACTTAGCTCTCTGTGCACCCTTTAGAATTAGGAAATCAGCCTTATCCACACTAAAAAGGTCCCCAGGGCTATTTTCAATATTTCAGAAATCCTGATATAACCCATACACCCTCTCATTAGGGTTGCTAGGCTAATTGAAATTTCAAGTGATTTAATTCTGACTAGAATTATTTAAGTTTAGACTGCTTAAGAATAGAGAATGCATTTCACCTATTAGCACACACGTGACATATAGTAAATGGTAAAGTGAATGAATAAATAGTTATTATTCTCACTTGTATCGGAAAGAGAAAAAAGACTAATTTCAGTTATTTTGGGTATATACCCAGAAGTGGCATTATGAGGTCATACGGTAGTTTTGTTTTTAATTTTTGAGGAACCGCCATACTGTTTTCCACAGCAGCTGCACCGTTTTTACACTCCCACCAACAGTGCACAAGGACGATGCTGGTTCCTGTTTAGCTAAGCTTGGGCTTCAGGACAACGCTGGCATTTACTCTTCAAAGAACAGATGCAGGGAGAGCTCAGAACCCCGTCTAACTATCTAGGGGGACCATTAGATTCTTCCATAAAAATGTATGACACTTGATTTGAAAATAGGACTGTGCCGTGCTCCTTTTTCCAGCTGGCGAGGAAGCATGACATGGTGGTGGTGTCCCCCATCCTGGAGCGAGACACGGAGCATGGGGACATCTTGTGGAACACAGCCGTGGTGATCTCCAACTCTGGAGCCGTCCTGGGCAAGACGAGGAAAAATCACATCCCCAGAGTGGGCGACTTCAATGAGGTGAGCTGCCCCTCGGATGACCAGCGCAGCTGCATCACGGTGTGGCAGCAGCGCTGAGGGCCTCCCTGCACTGCACTGCATCACACAGGTGGATGGGATGCAGTGGGATTCCCGGTGAGTCCCAAACGCCTTTAGCGCAGAGGGCTATTTTTTAAAAAATATAACCTGATTTGGCTTCCTGGAATTTTTCTTTGAAGTAAGTCATATACAAATTAAAACCAAAATCAATAGTGCACAAGCGTGAAATGATTCCCGTGGCCCCTTTCAGGCCCTGAGCTCCGCGTCTGTCACAGTCTAGTTCTTGTTTGGTGGGGAGAGGTCCTTGTCCATGGCTCCCATGGGGTCTGAGTCAGCCACGTCCACGTGTCAGGTGACAGCGAGGAATGTGTGTCTGTGCACAGGTGTGTAAGCTGGGGCTTGGTGCCCATAATCAGGCTGTAAGTCAGGGGAGCTGTTCTGGTCAGTTAATGCCCATCATGGATGTGTAGGTGGAGGGAGGTGGATGTTTGAAGGAGGGAAATGAACTCCACCTAATGCCTAAGATATGAAGTCTGAACTTGATCTGCAGTAAGTACAGTTGTTCAGGATGTGATATCCCCATCCTTTGCCGCCCTCCCTGATTGTGGGGGTCCCAGCCACTCTCAGGCTGGTCAGGCAGACGAGAAAGGATGTGCAGAGCTAGCCAAGGCCCTCTGGGGAGAAAGAAGAAGCCAGCATTCCCCAGTGACAGCTGGAGGCGAGGGCGGGAAGACGTGCCCCTCACCTGTTTACCCTGGGATTAATCTTTAGCTCCCCACAGATAGTGACGGGCTTGTCTCAACACACAAGGATCTGCTCTGGCGTCCACCCTGTGTGCACATCCTGGTTGCTGCTTGACTCTGACGAATTTTGAAATTAATGGGAGGAGGCAGAAGGCAGGAAGCAGATCTGTGTGAGACCCTGACCAGCACCCCAAGGGGGCAGGCGGAGAGGCAGGGTTGGCAGGACTGTGTCTCACCTGCCTGCCACACAGGGACGTCCTTGACCCCAGGCAGAGTGCCCAGGGAGCTTTGTGGAGAAGAGCACTTTCAGAGTGGGATTCTAGTCTCATATTGGCCTTCGTTAGCCAGGCAGGTCCTGTGTCCACTGGGCTACGCTGTTCCCCCCAAGCAGGGTAAGAGCTGCTCTGGACGAGCCCCCGTCCCTTCAGCTCTAACCTTCTTATGGGAACAGGTGGTTGGTGAGGACATTGACCAACTTGTGTTAACACTGACCATACACCTCAGCCTCTAGTTGTACCATGATTGAAACCTCACCAAGTTTATCTTTGAAATACTGTGGGAAGTTGCTTTGGGGACTTTTTAACATCCCACAAAAGAAATTGTGGGTAAGTGCTCAAGCCACGGTGATTTCCCCTTGGGTCAGCTGCTTGTTATTGTGTCTGGGTTTTCAGATTTGGGGTTTTTTTTTTAAGTGGATTGAAATTTTGGAACTTAAAGTAGAGTCATACCAGGAGCATCCCTTTTGGAGTATGGGTGACATCTCATTTTTCTGTCAAGTCTAAGGAAAGGGAAACTTGACAGCTCAGGGGCATCCATACATGACCCTTTGTCTTCCAGTCCACATACTACATGGAGGGAAACCTGGGCCACCCCGTGTTCCAGACTCAGTTTGGGAGGATCGCCGTGAACATTTGCTACGGGCGGCACCACCCCCTCAACTGGCTCATGTATAGCATCAACGGTGCTGAGGTCATCTTCAACCCCTCGGCCACCATCGGAGTGCTCAGGTCACTTGGCACAGAGGACTTGGGAGGGTTCTGGGGGCAGGCTGCAGGGCGCGGAGGCAGGTTTGGGAAACAGCAGGCAGGTGCGACCACCAGGTCATCTGAATCCTGGGATGGTGCCAACTTTTCTGGGAAAAAATACTGCAAGTGTCAATTACGATCCCTCCTAAAGAGCTGTGCTGTACTGCAAAATGCCATCCTTGGCTATGATGGTGTCTCAGGCAATAATAATCTCCCCCATCGCTGACAGAATTCAGAAAAGCTCCCCTTCTAAGGGGTCTGGAGCATCGGAGGTGCCTGGCCAGCTTCAGCTCCCCCTCCTGTCACAGCTGTGCTCCTGGGGGGTTGGGAGGTGGGGTGACGAATGAGTCCTAAGTCTCCTGTCTGCAGAGTCCGGAGCATGGAGGGCAGACACCCAGATGAGAGAAGGAGCAGACGATGGGTCGGAGCTGAGAGGGTCCTTAAGACATCAGTCAGGTGGCTCTGAAACCTGTTTTTAGCCAACCAAGTGTTTCCTTCTGATAACACAGAACCCGTGTTTGGGTGTTAACCTCACCCCTGAGTAGATAAAGCTGTTGTGACCAGGGTAGAGGGTGGGCCTGGCACCCCTGAGCTCCTGGGCAAGCCCTGGGCCCCTCACTGAATAAGAGCAGGCGGCTGAGATGACCCAGCACGACTGCGCTTCCGCTGCTTCTGTCTCCCCAAAGGCTGAGCTTCTGGGTGGTTTCCAGCTTTGCATCATCAACAAGTACCAAAGCTCTAGGAATTTGTGTGCAAATACCTCTCTCCCCAGCTCACTTCCTCCAAAGCAGCATTGCTGGGTCGGGAGGTACTGGCTTTCACTCTCTGTCAGCAGGACAGGGCCGGGAGGGGGAGTCCCGGTCCCCACGTGGGGTCAGCTGGGGGAGTTCTGGGGGGCAGCCCTGAGTTCCCTGTCAGCCCACCCCTGTCATTCTTGTCCTCGCTCTCCATGAAATTTCAGTCTAATTTCTTCTAAAAGTCAGGATGTGACATTCACTTTACCTTTCTCTTGAGCGTGATGCCCCCTCCACAGCGTGACTTCCCTCAGCGTTCTGATCTGCACAGCAGGTCCCTCGCAGAATGCAGACCCCCCTCTGCTACCCCAGACCTGCCGCCCCATCCATGCACCCCATCTTGTCTAAGTCTAGGGGGGCACTGTCGGGCAGAAGGGGACACTCGAGTCTTGGATCTCCCCTCAGAGAATCTCTGGGGGCCTCCTGGCAGCATGGCCACTATGACAACATCCGTTGGCAGTTGCGACAAAGGGTGATTCCTGGTCGTCGGGCCACCAAGCCTGGGCAGAACCTCTGGGCCCTAGAGCAGCCCCTCCTGCTGGCCATGTGTAAGACATCCAGCAAGCTCCATCTCCCCAAAGGGGTCCCTGGTGGATCCTGAAGCCAGTTCCCCACCGGGTACAGCTGCTGTCAGGCTGGGCCGGGCACAGCTGTGGCCTGGAATCAGATGGTCACCTCTCCAACCAAGCGCCCCCAGGCTTTTATCAGCCCCAGTTAAGCAAACAGAAGCACCTCAACGTAATACACACATGTCCTTGGCTTATTAAGTTATCGATCTTCCTTCCTTGGCCAACAGTGGTCCAACTGGTGCCCTCCAAGGATGTGGTTCTGCTGGCAGTTAAAACTCTGACAGGTCTTTCAGAAGCAGCATGTCTCACAAGTTCCCACAGTGTCCACACCTTGACCAGATAATTATAGTCTGAGAACCTTAGCCTGAGGATGCATCTGAGAGAGGAGGGGAAGGCTGCCTGCCTGAAGATGCTCATGGCAGCATGATTGATTACAAGAAAAGCTGGAAGGGAGAGAGAGGTCAGAGTCAGGTCAGTGCCAGCCCGTCTTTTCCAAGGGTTATCGTACAGCCACTAAAACAAATCTTCATGGAGGTACTGCAGCACCATGATGAAAGCCTGTGAGCAAAAAGATGTTTCCAGGCTGGGATCAGAACTCTGCAAAGACTGAGGATGGTCGTAGAGCGTGGGAAAATTACAACAGGTGGTTCACTAGGATGGTGCAACTCTGAGTTTCTTAAAATACTGAATGATTATTTGTAGAATTGATGGCAAGCACGATTCCAGGCAGATCCCCACAAGCTGCGCACAAGCATCGGCTCACAGCTTCTGGAAGCATCCATCCCCTTCTCCGGCATCTCCCACCTCCTGTATCAGAGCCCCCCAGACACACACACACGTGCACATGCACAGATTGGAAGGGGTATCCTCATTTGTGGGTCCCACAGTTCCAAGCACCCAATGGAGGCAAAGTGCTTTTTTTTTTCTTTGCGACATGTGGGCCTCTCACTGTGGTGGCCTCTCCCGTTGCGGAGCACAGGCTCCGGACGCACAGCCTCAGCGGCCATGGCTCACGGGCCCAGCCGCTCCGCGGCAAGTGGGATTCTCCCGGACCGGGGCACGAACCTGTGTCCCCTGCATTGGCAGGTGGACTCTCAACCACTGCGCCACCAGGGAAGCCCCGGCAAAGTGCTTTTTGATGAACTGAGTCATCCTGACAAACCGTGCAGCCCACGTGGTCAAGGATTTCTACCACGTATGTGTGTTAATAGGAAAGCCGCCATCCCCACCCCTCGATGCCTTTCCCCTTCCCACTGTGATTATTTTTAGGGGCTTGTGTACACCGCGCTGGGAAAGTGGCAGATGTCCCCATACCCCCACCGGGCTCTCCATGATTCCCGCATGCCCCGGCTCTCACGAACCTCCGGCTTCCTTTCCCTTGCTTGTTTTGTTTGTTTGTTTGTTTTTTGCGGTACACGGGCCTCTCACTGCTGTGGCCCCTCCCGTCGCGGAGCACAGGCTCCGGATGTGCAGGCTCTGAATGCGCAGGCCCAGCGGCCATGGCTCACGGGCCCAGCCGCTCCGTAGCTCGCGGGATCCTCCCGGACTGGGGCATGAACCCGCGTCCCCTGCATCGGCAGGCGGACTCCCAACCACTGCGCCACCAGGGAAGCCCCCCCTTGCTTGTTTTGAGAGCCTCCGTTTTATTGCCAGCTGTGGTTTTGAGTCCTGCACTCCGCACCCTCCCTGGAGAACTGCAAGAATGATGTTTTATGGCACTCGCTCTGCAACTGTCTGTTTAATTCCCGAAAATGTCATTGACGGGTGTGTTTCTGTAAAAATCCTTTCTTAAAAGTTTTGTCAGCTCGGCTTAGCAGCTGGAGGGGGGAGAAAAGCGGCAAAATGAGTCCCCTCAATCAAGCCTGTGATTTTTTTTCTTCCAGACTCGTGAATCCTCCTGAGAATTAGGCTTGTGACAAGCACCCACCCACCCCTTCCACCTACTCTGTGGTTTAAACCAGGTGCATGCTGACAGGAAGGAAGATTCCAGGGCATCCCGCTCCCAGTCACTCAGCGTTTCTAAGTGGGCATTACATCTGTCAGTTCAGAATCCTAATCGCCTTGCTCCTCAGACAGATAATTAGTGACAAGGAGGCCCACTGAATCCCGCGGCACATTTTCTTTGGTGGGCTGGGGAAGGACCTGTCTGGTTGGGGCGAAGTTTCCCACCCTGTCCCCACTTCGCAGGTGCTGGACTGAGGGAGGTCTGCAGCTCAGCTGTGCCTGTGGGATGACTCCTTCCCGGGCCCGTAGGAGAACCAGGGGGCCTCGGCTGCGAGACTCAGGGTTCAGAAGAGGGAGATGGGGGGGCACTGGGAAATGGGAGCCAGCACAGGGGAGGCGATGCCCACCTACAACCTAAATTCCTTTCAGGTGTACTCTGTTTGCTAGGCCTGAAATCTCTGACTTCTCTGCCTTTGCAAGGCAGCACAGCAGGGTAGGGATTGGGGGACACGTTACACACAAGCCACCAGGGCCCCAGCTCCCTTCTGACATTTACCAGCCTGGGAGGTGGGTTCCTGACCCCCACCTGGGAGGAGGGAACGAGTGAGAAGCAGCAGTTAAGGAGTTCCTGCCACACAGCCTCCCACCCCCACCCCACCCCCAGAAGCTTCATCTGCATGGTCTCTGAGGAAGTTTCAGAAAAGGAAACTGAGTCAGGATGAGGCTTTGATCCAGGGCTGCTTCTGCTGCATTGGGCCCTCTCCAAAAGGCCGCTTTGGCTTGAGCTGGGGACAAGCCGGCCTGTTTGTGGGTTTGGGGTCACCCACGGATGCAGTGAGTCTCCCTGGCCATCTCCACTGCAGGCCTGGAAGGCTGGCACCCGGGCTGCAGCTCGGGGCCGAGCATCCTCTGAGCCTGGCTGGGAAGTCGGCAACCTGGTTCCTCTCCTTCCGCTCTCACAGTGAGTCCCTGTGGCCAATCGAGGCCAGAAACGCAGCCATCGCCAATCACTGCTTCACCTGCGCCATCAACCGGGTAGGCGAGGTAAGTGCCCGAGGCCTGGCCTCCAGAGAGCCCTCCTGCAGCTGCCGCAAAACCTGCCTGCCAGCGGGGCCCAGCCTCTTCAGAGCAGCAAAAGCCACAAGGGAAAGAATTGCTGTTGCTGTGGCCCTGCTGGGGACACTTGTTGTTACACCTCCTCTCTGCATGCAGGCACACCCCACATGCTAGGGTCCCAGCAGGGGGTAGACTGGCTTCTGTCACTTTGGAAGAAAGCACTGTCCCTCCCCTGTTTTTGTCTGTTTTGTCTTTAGCTGAAACCATTTTGAAAGGCTCTCACCTCAGTACCACCAAGTACCCAATTTCTCCCCACCCACCCTTGACCTCATGCACCAAAGGATTCTGACTACAAACGCCATGTATTTATTGCAAAACACATCATCTTCCTCATTCTTACTAATCAGATGTCAAACTCTAATCAGAGCATCTGATCAGTCAGAGAGAACACTAAGTCGGTCTAATTTCTGACAACGTAAAGAGACTCGGTGTTTTAATTAGCCCACGTATCCCTGTCCCTGCTGGATACGCAGTTTCCATTAGGCTTCTGGAAGATACTGAGAGCCACGAGCAGACACCACCCCCCCACCACCGCTGCCTTCGCAGACCCCAGGCTGGACTTTATGACTCCAGCAGGCGAGCCTCAGACGCCCTCCACGGCCCTGGGAACCACTCTCTGCAATGACTTTCTCTTCTCCCAGCAGATGGCAAAATCCGGGTCTTCCCCTGGCTAGTCAGATGCCCTGCTGGCCGCCTGCTGGCCTGGGGCTGGGACTCAGCAGGGACCAGTTAAGTTCAGGCTGGTCCACATCACTTTAACTCCTAACTCCCTCACCCCAGCCTGACATTGATGAACAACCCAGCAGCGCCCCCTATAGGTGTGTCTTACCTTGGTTTTATTTCCCAGGAGTTCTTTCCGAACGAGTTCACCTCTGGGGATGGCAAGAAAGGTATGTCCCGTAACTTTCCGTGGGACTGCATATGAGGGGTGGGCCTCACTGTTCCTTCCCCATCTGCCGCTTCCGGGCAGGGTCTACCCCACAGACTGTGTCTGCACAGCTGTGTTCCCATGTGGATCGGCATTCCTGGGCCTGTGACCACCTCATTCCCCGGATGAGGATGGAGTAGAGATCGGATCAGACTCCATCCCTTCCCCGGGACTAGGGTGAAGATGGACTGAGGTGTGGGGGAGCCCTTTGTGAGCGCCCTGAAATAGGGGTGCATCATCCACCCCACAGACCTCACTCTCCCCTCCCTTTGTCCTCGTCCACACCCCTCACTCCCCAGCTGTACAAATGCCCCAGAGCCCAGCATGGCTGCCTTGGGTTCCTAGAATCCACAGCTTGTTTTGATCTGAGGGCAGGTCTCACTTCACCTCCGCTAGGAATCTGCCACCACCCCCCCCGCCTCACCTCTCTAGCCTGGAATGTGGGAGGGGGGCTGCCCCCTCACCAAGGAGGTGTCTGAACTCGCTCATGGTTCCCGCCCTGGTAAGCAGGGGGTGCTGAGGGGGTCTGTCTCCCAGAAAAGCATTTCCTGAAAGGGCTCCACATCCCCCCCAACGTGAGGCCTTGGAGACCTCATGCGTCTCTAGTCTCACTTAGCTCCCTGCAGGAAAGTGAGGCCAGCTGGGCCCTGCACTGCGCCCACGTGCTCCCTACACACCTTCAGGGTGGCTGTTACCCTGCTTTACTGGTGAGGGGACCGAGGTGTGGAGGGAGGGTGGGGGTGACAGCTGGCACGGGTGGCGGCTGGCGAGGGCAGAGCTGCCAGCTCACCGTGCGGGGCCACGACGGGAGGCCCTGCAGAGCCATGCAACTCCCTTGGGCTATGGTGGCTGATGCTGGAGCCGGAAGCCAATACCTCTACTAGGGTGACCTGTAAAAGGTTCCTGGGGCAGAGGTGAGGGCTCTGAGGGTGACATGCAGCCACTTGCTGGGCCTCCAGGCACAAGGAGGGAGGCAGGTCCTTGGGACCTTGGCCACCACTGGGAAGGGAGGTGGGGACCCTTTGTCCTGGGAGTCTCTTGGTGCACCCGTCCCCCTGCCGAGTCCACCCATGTCTGCCTGAGCTCACCGGGGCCTTGCCTTTGCTCCTTCACAGCTCACCGGGACTTCGGCTACTTTTATGGCTCAAGCTACGTGGCGGCCCCTGATGGCAGCCGGACCCCCGGGCTCTCCCGCAACCGGGATGGGCTGCTGGTCACCGAGCTCGACCTCAACCTCTGCCGGCAGGTGAATGACATCTGGGGCTTCAAGGTGGGTTCTGAGTCCCCTGCTCCTCCGCGTGGGCCCGTCCTGCCCCCAGCCCTGGGAACCGCGGCTGCTGTGGGCCTCAGGGACAGCCGCGTGAGGCTATGAGTTGAGCAGAAGGCCTGGTGTCTGCCTCCTTGAAGGCCAGGGCCAGTGCTCAGGGGAGGAACCACTGGGTCATACGATGCCCAGGCAGCCGGCCTCAATAAATTCTCTGCTCATCTGATTTAGATTCTGGGCACCTTCAAGCAAATTAATCTCAATTTCATTTGTCCAGAGAATAGAGTGGATTGGCCTCGCTAATCCTGTTTTCCTTTCCAGGCATTTGCACTTATCACAAGGTAAATGTGGATGTCTGGCTCTGCCTGTGGCCATGCCCCGAGTCTAGGCCTTGACAATGGAGGGAAGTGGGTCAAGCAGAGAAATGGGATCCAGGCCTGGCTCTGCCATTGCCTTGCAAGCCCCTTCTGCTCCCAGCCTCAGTACTCCCATTTGTAAAACAAGAGGCTGAACTCGAAGGCCCCAGGTGGCCTTGGAGACCAATACCCTGTGACACCACAGGAGTATAAGTGCCCACCTCCTGGGGTAGGGTGCTTGCAGCCTGGGACCCCCCCAAAAATATGGCATCTCATCAAGGACACAGATGGAGTTTGCTGTGTTAGTGTCTAGCAGTATTTCCACCAACTCTGCACCCACTTATAAGAAAATCATCAGATGTAGAGAACAAACATATGCACACCAAGGTGGGAAAGAGGCGGGGGGGGGGGGGGATGGGCGGGGGCGGGGGGGGATGAATTGGGAGATTGGGATTGACATATATACACTAATATGTATAAAATAGATAACTAATAAGAACATACTGTATTAAAAAATTAAATTAAAAAAAGAAAGAAAATCATACACACAAATGAACATTGCATTTTCAGGACGGAATGACTTTGCCCAGCATGTCTGGAAGGGACCAGGACTTCGGATCCAGCCAGATGTGGGCTTTAGGCCTGACTCCCCTGTTTATGTGAGGGTGGGTCCTTGGGCATGTTTCCTGAGTCCCAAGTTCTCATTGGACAGAGAAGGCACTGCCCACATGAAAGTCTCCTGGCCTATCTCTCCTCCTCTGGAAGCTTAGATTAATGCAGGATTCCACACAAATTAGAAGTCGGAACCAATAAACAGAATGGTTTCTCATTAGTAACTTTTTATTTTTTATTTTTATTTTATTTTATTTTATTTTATTTTATTTTTGCGGTATGCAGGCCTCTCACTGTTGTGGCCTCTCCTGTTGCGGAGCACAGGCTCTGGACACGCAGGTTCAGCGGCCATGGCTCACGGGCCCAGCCGCTCCACGGCATGTGGGATCTTCCCGGGCCGGGGCACGAACCCGTGTCCCCTGCATCGGCAGGTGGACTCTCAACCACTGCGCCACCAGGGAAGCCCTCATTAGTAACTTTTTGAAAGCGGAAGCCTTCCCAAGCTGTGGTGATGGGCATGAGTTCCCGTCAAGGCTTTGGAAAGGAGGGAGGGAGGGAATGCTGGGGTGTGAGCACCCTGGGTGGGCTTTCCGGCCCCACCCCCAGCCTCTGTCTGTGTCCACGATGAGATACCATGTGGAATGGATGGGCCTCCAGAGCCAGGGGACCAGGGTGCGAATCCCAGCAACTCCACTCCTGGCTCGTGACTGGGAGCAGGTCAAGCCCTCCTCCCTCCTGACTTGGAGCCACCACACCTTCTGGCCGAAGATCACAGAGGTCTTTCAGAAGGAGGGGCTAGGGGGTGTGAGTCATCACCGGCATCCGTGATCTTCGCCACAGCCCCGGAATCGTTGCCAAAAGGTTACACGGGGGTTGTGCCTCTATATTATACTCTGAGACTGTCCTGTCAACCAGCCTTCCTAACGCATTTCTGTCCCATGGCTGCCCTCCAGTGGCAGCTGGTGGTGGCGAGCAAATGAGGGCGGTTATGAAACGGGAACCTCTAAAGTCTGTGTTTCGCTTTCAGATGACAGGCAGGTACGAGATGTACGCACGGGAGCTTGCCGAAGCTGTCCAACCCAACTACAGCCCCAAGATTGTGAAAGAGTAACCGGCTTCAGCCGCTGCCCGCCAAGGAGGGCACCTCTGCCCACAGCAGATCAGCCTGGGCTCTGGGCTCTAGTGTCCAAATTCTCCCTGCTTGATGCCCTGACAGCACTGCTGCCCAGATTGGTTTTAAAGTGCCTGGGTGGGGAGGGTCGAATGAGTACCAGGTTTCCTTCTGTGGTGATGAAAATGTTTGGGGACTGGATAGAGGTGATGGCTATACAACGTTGTGAATGTACCAACTCCACTGAATTGTTCACTTTGAAATGATTAAACTTTGTTAAGTGAATTTTAGAAATTCAATTAAAGACAATCCCAGGGACTTCCCTGGTTGTCCTGTGGCTAAGACTCCCAATGCAGGGGGCCCGGGTTCAATCCCTGGTCAGGGAACTAGATCCCACATGCATGCTGCAACTAAGAGGCCCGCACGCTACAACTAAAAAAATCTCGTGTGCCACAACGAAGACCCGGCACAGCCAAAATAAATAAATAAATAAATATTTAAAAAATAAATAAAGACATTCCCAGGCACCCATTGTGCAGGTTGGTTTGAAGTTACACAGGTGGGAGGCCCCAGTCCTGAGTTTCTCCGCTTCTCCGTTTAGACTGGCAGCAATTCGAGGGTCAGCGTGCGAGTGTATGCACTAGAGGGAGGTGAGGCTGACCAGAGTCACTGAGGCGCCTGGTGGCTGCGGGCAGGGGGGAAGTCATTGGAAGAGTCATCTTGGCTATAGTCTCCACTTATTCAATCAGACGCTAATCTGGGTGTTGCTGTGAAGGTATTTAGTCAATGTGATTAAAGCCCATAGCCAGTTAACCAAGCAAGTGAGATTATCCTAGATAATCTGGGTAGGCCTGATTTAATCCGTCAAAAGGCCCTGAGAGCAGGGCTGAGGTTCCCGGATGAGGAAGGGATTCAGGGATTCGCGTGTGTACAGCAGCCTCAGCCCAGGCCCAAGCATTCCAGTCTGCCCTTCCTGACAGCCTGCTCTCCACATTTCAGGCTTGTCCATCCAGACCCCACAGTCACTGAAATCAATTCCTTGCAATGAATTCCTTAATATGTGTCGTACCGTTTCTGCTTCTTTTTTTTCTTTTTTTTTTTTGGCCATGGCTCACAGCTTGCGGGATCTTAGTTCCCTGACCAGGGACTGAACCCGTGCCCTCGGCAGTGAGAGCTCAGAGTCCTAACCACTGGACCACCAGGGAATTCCCCTGTTTCTCTTTCCTTGGTGGACCCCGACTGATATAGGTTCTGGTATTGGAACTGTTTCTAGAGGAACAGAATCTCAAGGATGAGTCTTCTGTGTTGGTTCTAGGATTCCTGGAATTCTTCTCTAATTCGATTGGATTTAAAGGCACTGATGAGCTGTGAGCTGGACCTGGGCAATTGGAGGCTCTTACCCTCTTCCGTGTCCTTGGAATGTCCATTCTGCCCACAGTTCCTACATTAGGAGCGACATCGGTGATGCAGCCTTGAGAGAGTGGTGTGTTATTGAGCCCATCTGGACTGTATTTAGTGACTGAACCCCATTAAGGCATCTGTGTAAACTCTTAAGATTCTGACAGGCAGGTGGCAGAGATCTACTCATCTTGCAGCCGCCCAAGACAAGCTTCCTATGTAAGTCCTTTTATTAGAACTGCCACCTGCCAATCTGGAGTGGCTGCTTCTTTCTTTGGTCTCTTGCCCTCCGAGAGCAGGGGCCAGTTTTAAATTTCACCCGGGGAACTCCTGAGGTTGTGAACCAACATAATTGTACGCCAACAAATTGGATACCCTAGATGAAATGGACAAATACCTAGAAATACAAAACCTATCAAGTCTGAGTCACAGGAGCTTCCCTGGTGGCACAGTTGTCAAGAATCTGCCTGTCAATGCAGGGGAAATGGGTTCAAGCCCTGATTAGGGAAGATCCCACATGCCACGGAGCAACTAAGCTCGTGTGCCACAACTACTGAGACTGCGTGCCACAACTACTGAAGCCCACACGACTAGAGCCCGTGCTCCGCAACAAGAGAATCCGCTGCAATGAGAAGCCCGCACACCCCCACTCACCGCAACTGGAGAAAGCCCACGCACAGCAACGAAGACCCAGTGCAGCCAAAAATAAATAAATAAAATAAATAAATTTATTAAAAAAAGACTGATGGGCTTCCCTGGTGGCGCAGTGGTTGAGAGTCTGCCTGACAATGCAGGGGACACGGGTTCGTGCCCCGGTCCGGGAAGATCCCACATGCCGCGGAGCGGCTGGGCCCATGAGCCATGGCCGCTGAGCCTGCGCGTCCGGAGCCTGTACTCCGTGACGGGAGAAGCCACAACAGTGAGAGGCCCACGTACCACAAAAAAAAAAAAAAAAAAAAGACTGAGTCACAAAGAAATAGAAAATCTGAATAGACCTATAACTATTAAGGAGACTGAAGGAGTAATCAAAACCCTCCCAACAAAAAGAAAAGCCTGGGACCTGAAGGCTTCAGTGATGAGTTCTACCAAACATTCAAAGAAGAACACCAATTCTTCTCACATTTTTCAAAAAAACTGAAGAGGAGGGAGCACTTCTTAACTCATTCTGTAAGGCCAACATTACCCTGACACCCAAGCCAGACAAAGATGCTACAAGAAAACAAAACTACAGACCAATATCCCTTTGAATATTGATGCAAATACCCTCAACAAAATACTAGCAAACTGAAATCAGCAGCATGTTAAAAGGATTATACACCTTGACCAAGTGGGATTCATTCCCAGAATGCGAGGATGGTCCAAAATACAAAAATCAATGTAGCATGCCACATTAAAATCTCAGATGATCAACTTAATTGATGTAGGAAAAGCATTTCACAAAATTGAAAACCCTTTCATGGTTAAAAAAAACACTCAACGTAACTCGGAATAAAACACTCAACACGGAATAGAAGTAAACTATGTAACAGAGACCATATATGAAAAACCCACAGTTAACATCATGCATAGTTGATGGTGAAAGACTCAATGCCCACTTTTTGCACTTCTATTCAACATAGTGTTGGAAGTTATAGCCAGAGCAATTAAATAAATAAGCATATCCCAATTTGAAAGAAGTAAAATCATGTTTGTAGATGACATCCTGTATGTAGAAAACCCTAAAGATTTCATACCAAAAGAGTATTAGAAAAAAAATGTATTAGAACTAATAAATGAATTTAGCAAAGCAACAAGACACAAAAGCAACACAGAAAAATCCATTGTATTTCTATACACTAAACAATTTGAAAAGGAAATTAAGAAAACAATTCCACTTAGAATAGCATCAAAAAGAAATACTTAGGAATTAACCAAGGAGGTGAAAGACTTCTACAATGAAAACTACAGGGAATTCCCTGGTCGTCCAGTGGTTAGGACTCGGCGCTTTCACTGCCGAAGGTGCAGGTTCAATCCCTGGTTGGGTAACTGAGATCCCACAAGCCATGCAATGCGGCCAAAAAAAAAAAATTAGTAGTATTTACCTAATAGATTTATTATGAGGATGTAAAGCACTCAGAATAGTCTGGCACTTTGTAAGAGCTCAATAAATGCTAGTTATTATTTAAAAAAACAAAAAACCAAAAACACCAACAACACCCATTAAATGATTGTGCTGGGAAGTCCTTCCTGGTCACATGCCTCAGTCCACGACGAGTCATGGGCCCCGGAATGCAGATGTCTGCATGGTGCAGGTTGAGGGCTCCGCTTCTGCTCTTGTTTCTCCTGTCCCCAGCTCCAGGTGCACAGCAGGCCCCTGGGGAAATTCTGTAGAGCAAAGGAAGGCACGCTGGTTCAGCTGGGACCCTGGGCAGAGGATCTCATGGTTGGGGACTGTGGTATTCAAAAGAGAAATCGGCTTTTTTCTTCGGATTGTAGTGAGCAAATATTTTATAGAAAATTTAGAAGATAAGGAAAAATACAGAGAAGGGAGAAAAAACTCATCTCTAGTCCTCCAACCCAGAGATAGATCATAGCTAACATTTTGGCATATTTCTTTCCAGTCCTATTTTATGGACTATGCCTATTTTAACATAATTGGGATCATAATGTCCATATAATTTTGTGGTGTTCCCTTCTGTTTCTCAATGTAATGTGAACATTTTCCTTCACTATAAAAAAAAATTGTTTTTAAACACTTTACCAGCTGCATAGTGTTCGACATGTAGATGGCCCCCTATTTAATTATTCCCCTACGTTAGACATTAAGGTATGTATGTATGTATTTATTCATTGCTGTTACAAATGATGCTGGTATGGATACTTTCATGGCTAAATTAGTCTTATTTCTATTGTTTTCTTTAGGATAGGTCCCAAGAAATGGAATTCACTGTGTTGAAAAGCATGAACATCTTGTCGAGAACTGGGAAGAATCTGACATCTTACCCTACGTGCAAGCTGATGAGTTAGCTGACCTCAGTTTCATGGATGCTCCGCAAAGATACAACACTCCTGGATCAGAGACAAAGGACTTCGTTACAACAATAGCAGCAGCCAGAGGACCAGCATTTTCTTGCAGGAGTTCCCTGAGCCCCAATTCCCACAAGACAACACAAAGAGGGCCAAGTGACTCCTACACACACAGTGAGTTGCATGAAGGAGAGAAAGGGAAAAAGAGAGATGAGAGCTTAGAGAATTTGACTCTTTTATACTGGATGGTAAAGTATGTCTGCTCCTTGTTCTAAAGACAGACGCTGCCCCTCTCTACCAAGGTCGCAAGAACACTTGTGCTTTGCTCTGGAGGGAGAACTATATCTTACAAGGCTGTTGGCTCGGCAGACATCCTTGAAAAATAGTCTGGGACAAAGGCATTCATGGCTTTAGCTCGCAAGTCATGCAAAAATTCGAGAAATGTGAGAGACCCACAACGATAACTTCCAAAAATGTCCACCCCTCATTTCTACACCATCTTGACTTCTGGCAACATCCCCATGAGTGTACCACGCCAACAGTTGCTCTCATTAATCTGATCAACAGAAGCTGGACTAAATCAATTCAGTTTGTCTCTTGGCATTTAATTAATTTCACCCACAGCACTTCAAGGAGCAGAATGAGTCCCACCTGCAGTATTAACCTCAATCCCACCTCCCCCACCCGCCCCCCACCCCTGGGTCCTCGACCCAACAGGCTGGACAAATCCCATAAACCATCAAGGTCTATCTTAGAAAAAGCCAAATGGCTTTCTCAAATACTGACCTCTCCACTTAACCTAGGTCATTAATCCAAGAATGGCAGGATGTATTAGGTATTGCCCAGTCGTCGCTCTGGCCCACAAGGAAGAAGCCTAGGCAAGTTTATCATTCGTACCCACTCTGGCCAGTAAGTTGACACTGACCTGAATGACTTCCAGGGCCAAGGTGGTATCACTGGTCACTTTAGCTGCAGTCAGGGACAAATTGTGCATCACTGTTTCTAATCAATGACTACCATCACAAGGATAACTACCCACAGAGTCCACCTAAATAATGGGTCAGTTATTGGTCCAGCAAGCTCCCCAGGGTAACTCAGGATAGCCTCATTTCAGTGAGGTCTCCACAGTTGTCTGTGGGCTACCCAACCTACTGGTGGTATTTGTTTAAACACTTGAAGGGGGAATTCCCTGGCGGTCCAGTGGTTGGGACTCTGCGCACTCAATGCCTAGTGCCCAGGTTCGATCCCTGGTCAGGGAACTAAGATCCTGCAAGCCACGGCGCAGTCAAAAAAAAAAAACCAAACCAAAACAAAACAAATAAACACTTGAAGGTCTGTTATAACCACCATAAAGATGCAAGACACTGTTCAGGGAGGTTGGTGAGTTCATGCACGGCGTCCACACAAGTACAGTCATCAGGGCACACATGGTGCCCCTAGAAAGAAAGTGTTATTTACAAGTGTTGGGGTCCCCCAAGAGGGACCTCCATCCGTCAAGACAGAGGTTGATAATGCCTCTAGTGTGGCCTCCTGGCCAGCTGGTAGGCCTTTGGGTTCCCAGTTGAGTTTGAATAATTGAGTCTGATCCTCGTGTTTGGAAGGACTGCCTGAGGGCAGTCATCCAATCTATTCTGTTTGCCCATGCCGCCAGCTGGGTGGCATTCTTCTTCCCCACAGGGTGACTGAGTGCGTTCTATGGGAATGGGGGTTGGGAAGGCATCTGGTGGTACTGCAGGAGTTTTTCCTGGAAGATACAGGAGCCAACCACATCCCCTGCATTTCCAATGGACTTCTGGTGAGGTTAACAGGAATCACACTGTAGTCAAAACCATCTGGTCAGGAAGAGGGCAAACCCTGTTACATTTAAGGTGCTTGCAGAAGTTTGGGAGAACTGCACCAGGACATATTTTTGGAAGGCTCCAGAGGCAATTATGAAAGGCAAAGATCATTCGTGATTAATGCCTCTCTCTACCTATCTCCTGGGATCTAAGGTGTTTCCTACCTAGGGGCCAGAGTTGCTGCTCCCCCTCCAAAATCAGCATAGCTAAACTCCAGTAGCTAAAATGTCACCTGTTAAATTTTTTTCCCCAGTTTTCTCCTTCTCAGACCAAAACCTTTTGTTTGGAAGGGTCAGGTGCAAGAAGAAAAGGACATTTTTATAAAATGCAGAGAGACCCAATATATTCCCCACTTTGTCCCGCATGGGCCGCCGTAGGGGTTCTCCTCGAGCAATGTCCTCACCCAAGTGGTTGCGGTCCTTGTGATCTAAGACCATGCCAGTCCATCAAGAGAATCAAAGTGGCTGAACCAGAATCAAGTTTGAATCCCTAGGCCCCCTTTTGGCTTGGCTTTCACCTAGAAAATGTGCCAACCAGGCCAGCCCAGAGCTGCTCTCAGGGGAAAGAAAGAAGCAAGGTGTCCAGGAATAGTCAAGTCTGAATCCCCAAATTTCAAAATAGGTCCTTATGACCTTCTTACCACTTTCATCCAGATGTCCCCAGGAAGTGGGGGACAGGTGCGTTCAATGGCCAAAATGCTTTACAAAAGTGTGTGGAGCAGGAGGCAGTGAGGGAAGTAGAGCCAGAAACCTTTTTGTGTTGATTTTTGAGGAGGCATTCCAGTGTTGAATGCTTCCAGAGGCCTGTGGTTGGATGGCAGGGAGTGTGGAGGGTCCACAGCATATCTTGACTTCTGCTCATTGTTGATGATGCTTTTGTGATGAAAGGTACACCTTGTCAGACTGCAAATGGCCCCAAAAGCCAAAAACACCACACAGATTAGTTTCAAGGGCCACAACGGTGTGCCCAGAGTTGGCTGATTGGAACGGAACAGCAACTCCATAACCCTAAAAAGTGTCAACCGTGATGAGTCACCATGAATAGCCCCGAGAGCAGGTGGGAGGTACGATGGAGTCGGAGGTGTGCCGCCCGGGCAAGGTGGGCAAGGTGACCTCCTTCCCTACAAGAGAAATGGGCCAGCCCTTGGCAGGAATCACAACTCCAGCATGCAGTGGTGGCCTCCACATCAGAAACCATTTTTCCTTTGTGCCAGGTCCAAGGTGGTGGGTGTGTTGGCATACCCAGCCCAGTGATGAATCCAGGTGGCAGTCAGGTGGCCCAGGGGTGCAATCACCAGCCTTATCCCAGTTGGTCGCATCAGAGAACAGGCTTGGGCATCCACATGAGTGATCTAGACAGTTTGAAGTTTGCGGGGTGGCAGACCCAACAACAGCCCAAGAGCCAGTAAAAACACATCAGGCTTTACCAAGTGGAGGATTGGCCTAGTGCATGAGAATGGCCTGGGATTCTCGCACTGAGCAGAGGACTCACATCCATTTCTGGTTCTGGGCCGTGCTGCTGAGGGTAAACAGCAGAGCAGCCAGTGGACACCACTGGATTTCAGCTTAGTTGACCCATTGGTGAATAAGACCCAGGCATTTGGGGGAACTTGAGGTCACCATAGAGCCAATGGCTTTGCTTTGGTAGAAGGAGTTGGGGATGTAAGTTCCCCCTGGAGGATCAGCTGCCAGTTTTTTCAGGTAAAGCTGAGGTGTCCCTCGGGCCAGGGGAAATCCATGATGTGGGTCCCTGGATACTGCAGCTGGGGCAGGTTGGACGGAGGTGAGTCAGAGGAGAACAGGATCTGTGCTCCTCCAGAGTGTTGGGGCCACACGCCAGGCTCCCTACCTGGAGACAGGACCCCCGGGACAAGTGCAGCCCAGCTCTGGCTCCAGAACCCAGAGTTCACTTCCTGGTTCTTCTGGCACGGCTCACTCCTGCAGGGCCACTGGTCTGCTTCTGACCGTGACCTGGACCAAGGGTTGGGAAAGCAGCAATGATGGGTTTGGGTCAAGCTCTGTCCATAACTCTTTGAACGATGACCTCGGGCCAGTCACTCCCCTCTCTGGGCTGCAGTCTCCCCACTGGACTAGACCAGTGGTTACCCAAGGATGGGCATGTTTCACAGAATACCAGTGTTCCACAGAAACAAACTCTGTGGCAAAGCAGTTTGGGGAAACCCTAAATGAATGGGGTCACCCTGCCGCAGGATTATAGAGTCTTTTCTGCACATCCTAAATCTCTGGGCGGGGGCTGCAGCATGCAGTATTTGCCAAGCTGATCTGACCAGGGCACCCCGTCATATAGAACTTCTCACCATTAGTATTCTGAAGGGCGTGGCTCAGGACACGCTAGAGAGGATTGTCTCCGGAACGTTCCTAGCTCTGGTCTATGGGACCTCTAGTGATCCTTGCCTCCTGGTGTTCACGCTTGCTCTCATGCTCTCGTGCTCTTGTTCTCTCCCTCCCTCCTTCCCTCCCTCCCTCTTATTACCTCCTGTCATGTCATGAGGATGCCCAGGCAGCCTGTGACCAGTAGCCCTATGAGTGAGCTTGGAAGCAGATGCTTCACCCCAGTCCAGCCTTGAGGCAATTGCAGCCCTGCCCAACAGCTTGAGAGACCCTCATGTAACCCCATGAGCGACCCTGGGCAAAAGGCGCCAGCTTACCTGCACCCAAACCTCTGCTTTGGTCTGGCCCCTTGGCTCCCAGTGGGGCCCTTCCCAGGAGTCCTCAGCCTGTCCCCCCCCATGCCCCCCATCCACATGCTCTGGGCAACGTACTCCACCCAGGACTCACCATGCCCCGCCCCCCTTTGGTCCCTCCTGCTTCAATGCCTCCCTCATTCTGTCATTTTCCTCCCATAATTGTATTCAGGGGCCACTCAAAGGCCCCAAACCAATCTCTCCCATGCCTGTCCCGACCCATGATATGTCCATTCAGGATGGGCTCCTTCTCCCCGAATGGTCAGGGCTCATGCTCAAGTGCAGAGGGGTGCGCTCCCTGCCAGGGCTCACATGCTATTGGCTACACTCATAGGAGACCTGCCCTGCTGCCTGGCACACTAGCTGGGCACACTGACCTCAGGTGGTCAGCTCCCTGACTGAAGCTGTGTCCAGAGGGCTGTTCTCCAGTTTACAGACCTCTGTCTCCACAATGTGGGGCTTGGGGAGGGGCTGAGCAGCAGTCAGCCAGCATGAGAGCACCGGCCGGAGACCAGGACCTACAGGCTCCGGCTCCATCAGCTCTCTGTAGGACCTGGGGCAGGTCTGAGGTTGCCAGATAAGGCAGGATTTCCAAACACTTCCTTTTTCTGTAGATTTTTTTTAACATATTTATTTATTTGTTTATTTATTTATGGCTGCGTTGGGTCTTGGTTGCTGCACGCAGGCTTTCCCTAGTTGCGGCAAACGAGGGCTGCTCCTTGTTGCGGTGCACAGGCTTCTCATTGCGGTGGCTTCTCTTGTTGAGGAGCACGGGCTCTAGGCACGCGGGCTCAGTAGTTGTGGTGCACAGGCTTAGTTGCTCCGCAGTATGTGGGATCCTCCTGGACCAGGGATCGAACCCATCTCCCCTGCATTGGCAGGCGGATTCTTAACCACTGTGCCACCAGGGAAGTCCTTTTCTGTAGATTCTTATCAAGCAAAATGCCAGGAGTCCAGTAGCCAGCAGATAAGGCTTCAGGGTGCAGGGAAGGCTGTAGTCCTGCCCTCTGCACCCCCCATGCCCTCCTGTGGGCCCCACTGTCCCCCCACTCCTCCCCCGCCCTCCCAGGTCCTCCTCCTGCCCACAGCTATGCATCATCCAGGTCCTCTCCAAGACCCATAGTCAAAGTCGAGCTGAGCTCCAAGACTCTTCCACCTCCAGCTCCGCTTGTGTGTGCCTCCACAGGCACTGGAAGGGATGCAAGTCTGAGAAGCAGGAAGCTATTCCAGTCCCAGCTAAACCCGCTGTGGCAGGTTGAATGTTCAGGTTCCCATGCACTGGTGCTGAGAACCCGGGGAGAAGACAGGAATCACTCATTTCGCAGTGAGGATAATGTTTACTGAGAATGGCTCATTACAAACAAAATATATGTATAAAATCTCTGTAATGCAAAAGATCCCTTTTGTCCCCAGGTGGCTGGAGTGAACAGAGCCAACTGTCCAGCGTGGCCCCCTGTGTGTGGCCAGGGGGTTGTGGTGCCACGTGCTGTAGGCAGAGTTCCTGATGTCTGGGCTCTATCTCCAGCCCCATTTTCATGATTTGTGCGAGAATACGACACAATGAGGTTTGTGTCCTGCCTCCATGACCCTCCCCAGGCAGGCGGCACCACCCCAGGGGCAGGTGGCTCTTGTGAATCTTCCAGACAGGTGACCTCTAACCTGTGCTTGCCCTGAGAAGCCCTCCTCCAAGCCCAGGGATTGAGTGTCTCTGATGGACAGAGGTGCCGTGACCGCTCTTTGTGGAGGCTGCTCTCTGTGCCAGCCTCACTCACAGGGAGCCATCCTGAAAGCTTCACTTCCTCTGTTTCCCTTGACACATATGTCCTCACCAGTGTTACCTGGACCCCTCCTGAGCACACCCAAACCCAAAGCCACCTGGGCGTGGGACAGCGCTCCCTGGGATCT
This sequence comes from Stenella coeruleoalba, assembly GCF_951394435.1. NCBI lineage: Eukaryota > Metazoa > Chordata > Mammalia > Artiodactyla > Delphinidae > Stenella > Stenella coeruleoalba. The sequence goes on along the minus strand of NC_137160.1, from coordinate 64,605,827 downwards.
TGGGCCACCCAGCATTAAGGCAACGGACACGAGGCCAGTCTGCAGGCAGCACTAGTCTCTGAAACCCAGGGTGGCTGCCCAGCCAACAACGCCTTCCTCTTGGTCAAGGCCGTCTGGTGTTGAGAAACAAGGTGGTTAGGTGGTCTGACAGCCCTTGTCAGCAGAGCCCACCCCTGCCCCTCAGAGTAGCCATGGCTCCATGGGGGCAGACGTGGAGCATGGCCATGGTCGGCAGTCTGAGAGAGGGGCAGCAGCTGCCCCACATCATGCCTCAGGCACCGGAAGACAGAGATGCAGGGTGCTGCAGCGGTGTGGCTGTTGGGGCATCCCTTCCCCCTAGCCAGAGGCAACCCGAGGCATGGGTGTCCCCAGCCCTTTTGGGAATGATCCATTGTCCTTATTTTTCAGGTGCAGAGCCAGGTTCAAGACCCAGCTCCACCACTCTCCTGGGCCAGATTCTGTCCGTATGGTGAGAGGCCCCTTTGAAAGAGAACTTGGGCTGGCTTACCTGTCCTGTGAAGAGAGGTGTCAGTGGTTCCAAAGTACCTACAATCTCACTATTATTGTCTTACTTGAGGTTGAGTCTCACCCCCATAAAGTGAAAACTTAAATCTCAAAAACACCACCCTCCCCCTCTCAAAAAAAAAAAAGAAAAAGAAAACAGCTCTAGTCCATGCTATGGTGCCGTGCTGTGTGATCCTGGGTAGGTAACACCCCTCCTGTCAGATAGAAGAGACCCAAAGTTCTGTGCAAAAGGTCCTGATGTGAACACCAGGGCAGGTGGTGGAGGGTCACAGTACCCCCCACACACCCAGCCACTGATCAGCCACGCAGGCCCAGGGCCCCAGCAACCAACCCTGCGAAACTTGGGGTTCCCCGCCCTCAGACACAAGCCCCATTGCCTGCCTAGTCAGGAAGCCTCGTGGGTGTGAGCATCTTTGGGGACCAGGCAGCTATTCCTGGCCCTCGGGGTCAGGCATTGTGAGCACTGCTGGCCAGCAGGAGCCAGGGTCCCACCTGCAGCCCAGGTTTCCACCCCAAGGAGATGGAGTACCTGGAGGGCCGCAGGGGCCTCAGAGTCATTTCTGCCTGAGGTCCAGCCTTCCCCAGGGGCCAGAAGCCTTGCAATCAGCTGCAGGAACTGGTCCCACTGGGAGGTGGGAGGGGGTGGCAGCATCCACCAAAGGCCCAGGGGGGTCTGCAGTACTTCCAGGTCCCTGCAAGGCTGGAGCAGTCCCAGCCCCGGGGCCCAGGCCAGCTACACAGTCTCCAAACAGACAAGCAACATCTCTCTTCAGGGCTCATTCACCAGGTCTGTGCGGAGATGGGCTCAGGCTTCTCCCTCTGCCCTGGGTCTGGCTCACAGGCAACAAGGGCACCCGTAGGGGTGGATGTCCCCTGAGCACAGCTGGAGTCAGCCTCGGGGTCCTGGGGGAGGCTCCACCCAGATGCTCTGGGGACGACCCAGCAACCAGCAGGAGTGCAGGGTAAGTGGCATGACGGCTCAGCGCTGGTGGATTAAGCACGTGGGACTCAGCCTCCTAGAACTCCCTGGTGTTTGGTCACATGAGCCGGAGCCACAGTTCCACATCTGAGCCCTGGCAGCCCCAGACCTGGGCCAGGGCCTCCTGAGTGGGCCCAGCTGGGGCAGGGCAGGGTGGGGTCCAAGGGCCTGGGCACACCAGGCTCCTGCTGTCAGCTGTCCAAGTAGACAAAGAGGATATCCTCGTCCGTGCCGTAGCTGGTTCTGGCCTCCTCGAAGTTACTGATGCTGGTGCTGCACATTCCTGCTGGGGCACGAGGGGCAGAGCAGGGTCAGCGGGTGAGGCGAGCACCTGCCTGACTAGCGCCCAGGGAAGCCACATCCCACATGCCTGGCTGCCCCTCCCTGCTCAGGAAGCCCTCCTTGCCTATTGCAGCCTGTGTGAGCTTGTTCTCTGACCTTTCCCCAGTTCAGCAGATGGAGAAAGTGAGGCCCAGAGAGGGGAAGAAACACGCGCGAGGTCGCACGGGACAAGTCTGTGTGAGTCAGGATGGTCCTTCCCCATCCCCAGGCCCATGGGAGCCCTGGGGGGTTCTGGAGCCAGGGCTGGGGCCGGGGCTGGGCAGACTTTCCTTTCTGACAAGTGTGCTGGCTATCCTCGGAGGGCTGGCCTGGGGGAGATGGAAACTGCGGCCTGTGCAGCTGAGACAGCAGGGTGGGCCCCGGGAGGTGGCAGGGGGCTGGCGCAGTGGGAGGGAGAGAGGGCTGGCCTGTGATGACGGGGGTATGGAGTCTGGCACAGCCCCAAGTTGTGGCTGGTTTCCTGCATGGCCAGAGGGGTGGCAAGGATGAGGGAGTCCAGGGGGAGGAGGGGCTCTGGGGAGAAGGCACTGAGGTAGGTCTTGGCCACACCAGGTTGACTGGGAGGAGACGTGGGGGCCAGGGGCCGCCCTGCCCACTGTTGCCGCCTGCCACACTTACGGTCAGCATAGGCCGGGTTGTTGTAGAAGATGCAGCCAGTGGCCCGGTTGTAGCCGCGCAGCACGATGAAATGGCCCTGGTAGTCGGGGGTGCGGCAAAAGCAGCGGTGGCCACTGGGGGCAAAGCAGCAGTACTTGACGGGGCTGGAGCAGAGGTCGCAGTGCAGCACCCCTGAGTTCACCAGCACGATGGCCACGTGGCCCTGTGCCAGGTGGGCCTGGATGTCCTGCACGCTCACTGTGCTGTGGGCAGGAGGAGGGTCAGCTGGCGCCGCTGGGGCCCATTCCCCGTCTCTCAAGTGGACCCCCACTTGGACCCGTCCTGTCCTGTGTCACAAAGCTTGGGGACATGGCTCGTGTCTGCCCTGAGATCCTTGCAGGTGGGAATGTCCTGCTTTGTTACGGTGGCCCAGGCTCAGATGGGGGCCAAGCATGGGACGAGGGTTGGAGGGCTCTGAGCGTGCCCAGGACAAGCTGGACCCATCAGGCCCTTCACAGGGTGACAGTTCAGCTCCAGACAGACCCCCATCAAGGGCCACTGGCGTAGCACCCCACCTCTTGACCTGGTTAGTGAGTTCTTTTGTACAAGCACCCCCTGCCTTGGTCTTTTACCCTAAATGATGCGTGATTAATGTAAACTGTTGGTTTAATTTGCTTCCCAAAATCTGAGTCAAGCACGCCTTCACCAGTTTCAAAACCAAGTGTTTCTCTGAAAGGGTTATTTTTCTTTTTCTCTAAGGCTCCTCGTGGCAGAAGGGGCTGCCCAGGAAGGACTGGTCAGCAGCACGTTGAGGGGAACCCTCAGTTCAGCCAGCTGCTCCAGACTCTTAGGCACAGCCCCCCTCCAATGCCCCCAGAAGGAAGCAAGTCCAAGTAAGACCCAGAGGGGAGAAGGGCTGCAAGGGTCCTCTGTGCCTGGGGCCCCACCATCTTCACGGGGGGGACGTTCACCCACTCTAGGCCCTCCATCCTTACAAGCTCCTCAGGAGCACACATTAGCACCTCATGGCCTGGCCCAACTCCAGCCACGCTGAGTCACAGGACCGTCTGGTCTGTTGCCTTGGCCCAGGGAAATACGCCCTTTTTCCATTTGGTCTTTGAAATGAAACAGCTGGCTGAGTTGCCAACGGTATGTACCAGAGTGGGATTTCAGCTACCGGGAAAAGCAGGGGCTGGGCTGGAAGGAAAAGGGCAGACTCCATGGGACCCCGGGGGTGCAAGTCCCAGGTTCGAGTCACAGCACGGCTGAGTTGGGGTGGCCACGGTGGCTCACACTGTTTTTCCCATCAGTTTCCTCACCTGTGGGACGGGGACAGCCCCAGCTCTCCACTCAACAAGGAAGCACCTGTCAAGTGCCACTAAGCACACATCGGCTGCCTCTCCCTCCAACATGTGCTCACGGGGCCCGAGGATGTGTGGAGACATTTTCCCTGTTTCTCAGTGGGCTTTCGTGTGCCTAGGTTACGTTACAATGAAAACAGAAATCTGGGGGGAATGGGAGACCCAAGGGAGGTCTGGGGGACCCAGCCCAGGTCTGAGCCAGCAGGCCTTGGGCGCATTACCTACAGGGAGCCCAGGGAAAGAAATGGTTCGCATCTGGCCAAGTCGCTCGTGGGGTCTCCTGAGTCCTGCCCCCACGTATAGATTGAGAAGCGGGATCCACATAAGGTCGAGCAGCCCGTGGGGAGATCTGGCAGCCAGGCCTCCCTAGACAGTGACCCTGGGCTGTCCCTGTCACCCTCCATCACCGTGCCAGCATGCTCCCCAGGCTGTCACCCCTTTATTAGGGTCCCTGTGTTCTGTCCCATGCCACCGTTCTGTGAGCAGCCCGAGGGCTGGCTGGAGTCTGTCTTGCTCACCTGTTCCTTCATCCCCCACTCAGGATCTACCCCAGGCCAGAGTTTTGTGTATAGTAGGTCATGTAGCCCCACTTGTCCCTATTTTATGGATGGAAAAACTAAGGCCTGGGGAGGGAGGGCAAGTCAGTCAGTGCCCAGGGCCAGCTGGGTAGGAAACCCCAGTTCTGCCTGACTCCCCAGCCTTTCCTGAGGCCTCCCCCCAACCTGCAAGTCTGTGGGTGAGCAGGTGCACAAGGAAGGGCAGGGGTGGGGTGGACTCACCACTTCTCCACCAGCACCTTGCAGGCCTTCGCTTGTGCGAACAGCTGGTTCACCCGGGTCTCCTCTGTGTCGAAGTGCTTCCTGTAGAAGGACTGAAGAGAGAAGGGCAGTTGGAGAGGCCACTGCCCTCACCCCACTTGGATGAAGTAAACAGCACCTTCTGGAGTTAGCAGAAGAGCCCAGCCTGCAGGGGGACAGCACAGGCAGCATGCCTGGGTGGAAGGCTGTGTCTGTCCCAAGCGGGCAGGGCGGCTGGCCAGGAGTGCAGGACCACACAGAGAATGAGGAGGATGCTCAGGCGATGGGTGGGCAGCAGGCTCAGGCTGGCACCCTGAGGAAGGTTAGCCGCCCCGGGCTTGTGTACCCTGATGGGCAGGAGTCTGGAGTAAATGAGCAAACGGGCCGGCTGAGGCCCCTGGATATCTAGCCACCACTCGGCTCAGCCAGTATATGTTAGCAAGGAACAATCTCTGTTTGGTGCAGGGGTCTTAAGGGGGCCAGAGCCCCTGTGGGGGAGGCAGAAAATACCCTGCTCTTAGGCCCTTTCCTCTGCCTCGCGGCCACGCTGACCAAGCCAGATCTGTCAGCCTTCTTCCCCTGGCCTAGAAGGTTCAAAGGAGAGTTAGGTTGACGAGCACTGGCCACCGTGCGACAACCCTCTTGCCAGCGAGGCCAGTAGCGACTCTGCTCTGCCAAAGTTTGGAGCATGGGCCGTGATCCACCCTGCAGGAGGCAGGTGAGACCAGCTCCAGCTGTGCAGGGTGGGAAAATGCACTGGGGTATGGGAAAGGCTATGCTGGCATTCTTTTTAAAAAGAAAAATAAAAGAAATGAAAGACAGTATATTGTTTTTTCTTCCAGAACACCAATGACCCAACTTGGAGCCAGCTGTCCCCATGAGAAGGAAGAAAATCGGTGAGTGATGGTAGAGGAGGACAGTGTGTGCTCTGAGGCCTGGCCCGGCTCATGCTGGGACACAAGGAAGGACACAGGAAGGTCACCCGGACGCTCCTCTGTGCATCGTCAGGTGCTGTCGAAGGCAGGCGGCGGGTGTCTGTGGTGGGGGCGTCAGGAGGGACCCGGCTCACCACTGGGGTCCTCTGAGCAGCTGGACCCAAGGTGATCTGGTCCGACAGCTCACAAGTTCTGCCCTTAGCACGTCTGCCTTGGTTCCCTGGTCTCTGAACACCGGGTGCTCACGTGGGTGTCCAGGTCTGGACCACACCCTCTTCTGATCACCACATCTGGTGAAGGCCAGTGGCTGGCGCTCACCTGGTTCTTGTAGCCCTTGTCCACGCCCAGGGTCTGGGTGCAGAAGCGATGCCTCACGCCAAAGTGGCGCATCAGGTAGGCCAGGTCGATGGTCCAGATGCTCCTGGTCAGTCGCAGCTCCTGCAGGGCACTTTCGAATTCACTGTCGTCCAGCTGGCCCAAGTAGCTGTGGGCAGATGGGCTGCTGAGGTCAGGGAAGCTGGTCCGGGTCACCCTCTACCCGAGGGCCTGCCAGCCACTGTCTGAGTTCCTGTGCCCCCATAAGGCTCTGTCCTTTGTCATGAACTCCTACGTCCTGCCCAGACACTGCCAGGCACAACCCGAGGCTGCTGGGGGCACTGCACCGGCCACGGAGTCCAGGGCCTGGATTCTGCATCTGACCTCTCTTGCTGGCTGTGACTTTGGTCAAGTCTTGCCATCCTCTCTGGCCTCGCCAGCTTCATCTCTAGGACCATCTAAGTGCTTGGACCACATCAGTGGTTTTCTAAGTTTTAGGTACAGAATCCTTTTCTTGAACCCTATCTTGCCTGGAATTCCAGGAGGTAAAATGGGTAAGGGAGAGGCTGCCCTGGCGTTCTAGGCTGCTGCCTGAAAACTCTGTGACAAGGAGATGGCTATGGTCCCTCCGTGCCCCAGTGGTCAAGGTTCTTGTGATATTCACGCAGCCTCAGCTCAGCGGTCAGCTCCCTAGTGACTCAGTCTCCCAAGAGTCCAAGGCCAAGAGTGGGGAGGACACCACATCTCAATCATGGGGTCACTCTGTGGGCCAGGCCCGGGCACCTGGGACTTCCTGGCCATTCCAGAGCCCTGGCATTCTCAGGACGCAGACCTGGAAGGCCTGGTCCACCATTGCTTGCTTTTGCAGGTGGGATGGAGCCTGGATGGAAGCTGGGCCTCCCACAAGCCCCAACAGAGGAGAGCCACATGGACGATGAATCCCACCCAGGTCTCTCCCTGTGTGCCACCCCGCAAGAGCAGGTGCTGTGGACTGGGAGGGCTAAGGCCTGCCCACTCACCGCAGCACCATCCTGGAGCAGGCCAGGCCGCAGTCCCAGTGGTAGAGCTGCTGGATAATGGGCACGGGCAGCTGCACAAAGTCCCCTGCAGGGAAACACACGGAGGTCACAGACCCTGGTGTAGGGCCCACCACTGCCACTCCCACCATAATCAGCTGCTGCCCAGATCCTGCAGGAGCCATTCAGGGACCAGTGCACTGCCTTACAAAAGGCCCCCTGATCCATTCTCCTCACCATGGCAGTGATCTCCCCAAAATGCCGGTCAGAGAAGGCCAGCCCTACACAAAACCCTCCAGTGGGCTAGCTCCCATACCTCCCCAGGACAAGGCCTTCATGGCTGCTGCTCCAGCACCCTCTGCTTCCTCGCCTCCCCGCATCCTCACCAGCTAACTCCTGTCCACGGACGTCACTTCTCCATGACGACCCCTGTTGTGCCTGGCCCCCCACTCCATGCATTCCCAGCCCCACAGGCCCCTCTCCAGAGCCCTCTCTGTGGTGGGTGCTCCAAGGAGGCAGGGACAGGGCGGCAGCCGGGAGGCACTCAGCAGATATTCATGTCTGAATTCCTGAGGCCCCTGACTCCACAGCCCCCAGGGCTACAAGGAGGGGACGGTCACGTGTCTGCATGTGGAAAGCTACTCTGGGTGGAGCAGAAAGGGCCCGACCTAGGCATTCTGGCATTCCAGCCCTGGCTCTGCCACTGGCCGGCTGTGGGCTAGGCCACTGACTCCCTCATGCTGGACAGAGTCTGGCCATCTCTAAAGTAGGGACTTTGGTCTGATTCAGTTGTTCAATCAACAAATAATTCCCAAGAGCCTAGTAAGTGCCTGGCATGTGAACCAGAGATGGTCGTGAGTGACACAGACAGGTCCCTGCCCTGGTGGACAGCAAAAACAAGCAGCGTAGGAGAAAAACAAGGGGCCAGGATAGGGGAAGTAGGGGGGTGTGCCTTAGAGAGGAGAGCCAGGGAGCACCAGGCAGGGCTGGGGCAGGCAAGCGGGCACGCGGCCTGCAGGACCCTCCTGCCCTGGGATCCTGTGAATCTGGACAGAGCTTAGAGTCTAAAGAACTGGAAGGATTTCTCTCCGGCTGTGAGCACTCTGTTCATTTAGGACGGCCTTTCAGCCCATGTGGTTTCCCTGCCTCAGGGGTCTCCGGGGGACTCTCCTGAACCCACGACTGGTCTGTGCAGAGCTGCCCTGGCCTCCTCCGCGTGCACCAACCAGGAGGGCCACCCATGAATCCTGGAGTCTGTCCTGGCCTTTCACCTGCTGGTCTTGTCCAGGCAGCCTCTTGCCTGGAGTGGGTCCCAAGCTCCTACTCCCCATGTCTAAACACTCCCCGGTCTCAAGGCCTGGCTCAGATGCCAGCACTTTTGGGGCCTTCCCTGATGCCAGGCTGGCCGTGCCCCTTCCCTAATCTGCACTCTGCCGGGCCAGAGTTCATGCTTTGGCTCACAGGAGGAGACGCTCGCATGGAGCTCATCTGTGCCCTGCTGGGCTGTCATGCATTCCCAGGAGGCAGGGACCCGTGACTGCTCCTTTGCTGCACTGTACTGTCCTCTCTCCTCCTATGCCTCACCTGCGGGGCCCTTGGAAGGCAGGATGGCACGGGTGAGTGCAGGCCACCAGCTGGGTGAGTCACATGGCCTCTCGGTGCCCGCTCCTTTCTCACAGACCCCAGCCCGCAGGGTGCTGTGGGCACTTGGGGCAAGAATGTGTGCGAAGCCCTTCACAGGCGCTGCCGTGAGTCCTGATCTCCATCCAGCTGGGGCGTGGCACACTTAGACCAGGCAGGCTCAGGCTTTGCTCCCTCCTTCTGGCTCTAAAAGGAACCCAGGCCATGACTAGAGGCCTTCTAATATTCCCTCCATCCACTGCCATGGATTCAACCCCCAGGGCTCCATCCTGCCTGACTTCTGCCTGTCCTCTGCCCCAATTTCTACCCCCAGCCCCTCTCCTGTTTCTGTACACAGCATCTGGAGGGATCCCTTCCAGTCTCCCATTGCTCTTAGAATAACGTTCTTAACTCTTACTAAGGCCTGTAGGGCCCACCTCACTCGCTTCACCTTGGCCCTCACCCCAAGACCTTTATATGTGCAGCTCTGGAACTCTCTTACCCTCAGTACTCAAGTCTTCCCCTTTTTGTCATTCAGGTCCCAGCTCAAAGTCTCCTCCCATGAGAGGCGTTTTCTGACTGTACCTTTGGGAGAAGGGGCTCTTCTTCACAGTATTTCCCTGTTTCCTTCACAGTACTTAGCAAAAGTAACAAAAACAAGAAAAATAAAATAAAGCTATCCTGTCTCCCCACTAGGCTGTAAGCTTCCTAAGGGCAGAGAATGTGCTAATCTTGTTCACTGTTATTCCCAGTGCCTAATGTCTGATGCTTAGTAGTAAATCAAACCTTTGCTGGAAAAAAAAACGAACTTATTAAGCACCACTGTGTGCCAGGCTCGGGGGACATTACAGGTAACTGAGACCAAGCCCTGCCCTCCAGGTGTTCACATCCTAAAGTAATCCCCCAACGGGCTGAGTGGAGGGAGAAGCCTATGCAGTGTGCTGTCCCCTTGTGGTGGGTGCCTCCCTCTTCAAGAACTCCTCACTGTGGCTTTAAACTGCCTTTTTGTTTTTCTCTACATGGGCTGTTTACTCCCCAGCCTTTGCTCTTGCATATCCCTTAGTCCGAAAGGTGGTCTCCCATCCAAATGCTGTGGTCTCTTTCCCTCCCTGAGGCCCTTTATATGTAGGATTGGAGGTGGTGTGTAACTTCCCCACTGGACAGACTGGGAATTCCTCAGTGGCAGGCAGACAACATTTGCCTCCTCCCAACCCTCAGACCACAGCAGGCACACACACATGCTTGAATCGCGAATGAAAGGAGTTTTTTTCAAAAAGACCTTATCCTTCGAGATACCCAGGCCCACGTGTCACAATACTCCCCTTTCCCCCAGGCTTCCAGACTGTGCCCCTCTGTTCACAGCTCCCTCCTTGCTCTGTGGCCTGGGCTCTGACACTGGCTAGCTGGGCCATCTTTGGCCAGGCTCTGACTCTTCCTGTGCCTCCCCTATGCCTAAGCTGTAAACGTCGCAGGGGTCGGTGGCTCTCTAGGGCCCTCGGGAACTCTGCTGCCCCTTCTCTTCTTGCCCTGATCTCTAACTCTTTTATCCTTACCCCACCCCCAATGTGGCTAAACGTCCCCCACATGGCCATCCCGAATCCTGGCACAAGCAGGTCAGCCAAGAGGGACCCAGAGATACTCCTGTGGGGGGTGATAAGAGTAGGCGAGGCCTTCCAAGCCCAAAGCTGCTGCCAGATGTTGATGCCTGGAGCCAAGGGACTGTCCCACCTGAGAGCTAGGGTCTGCCTGGAAGATGCTGGCCTGGCTTCAGTTGGCAGCTGTTGCCAAGGAAGGAAGATAGTTCACTGGCCCTGAATACTTAACCCCTCTCGGCCTCAGTCTGCTCATCTGCAAAAGTGCAAATAACATTGGTAACCGACTTCGTCATTATGAGCATTAACGAGGCTCTGCATGTAAACAACTTAGCACAGTGCCTGCCCACAGAAAGCTCCCTGTAAACGTGAGTCACTACACCACAGAGGCTCAGGAAAGGCAAGTGTCTGATCCAAGATCACAGAGTTAGGTAATTGGAGGAGTAGGCAGGCAAATCCCAGGGTAGCCCCGGGCCCTACTCCTTGCTGCAATCACAGTGTCCCACTAATGTCTTAGGGTTGGGGTCTCCTGTGCTCCTGACCTCTCCAGTGTGTTGGCACTTCACTTTAGAGTTTACCAGCCCTTTCTCTTTCTCATCAACCCTGTGCCTTAAGCAGAGCAGGAATCACTGCTTTCCCCCTCCCCCACTTAGAAAAGCAAACTGAGGCCCGCCGCACTGAACGGGTCAGTCTGTGTTTCCGCCCCAAAGGAACTCAGGCCACCTGGGGCAGAGGAACTAGAGAGTGAAGAACTGTAGCAAGACAAAACGCTGAGTCTGGAAGGCCAGGGGAAGGCCCTCCCCCATTGCTCTGTACTCCCAGCCAGTTCCCAGCCCTTCTAGGCCTTAACTACCCGAGGGGACAGGATCTTCCAAGCCCCAGGAGGACTTTTCGCTTCTGGGGAAGGTGCCGCTCCTGACTTTCAACGGGGACCCTCCCACCATGATCGCAATCAGAGCTGCCTGGGGTCCCAGCCCAGGAAGTATCAGGAAACCCAAACTAACCGGGGCTGGCGGTGGGGTGGCCAAGGCGGAGTGCACACCTGGCCAGGTTTCGCTCAAAGCTCTACAGCCCGGGCCGCGGCGGCCGTCGGCCCAAGGTCGCGCGGCCGGACCCTGCCCCGCGCTAGGGCGGGGTCCCCCCCTGTTCCCCGGAGTGAGAGCTGAGCCCTCGAGGAGCACTGACCGGGTTCGAGCGGCGGCCCCGCTGCCTCCGCCTCCGTCCTCATGACGCGGGCGGCGGGGGGCTCCCATGGCCCCGGCCCGGAGCCGGCTGCAGCTTCGGCTTTGACTGGGGCTGGAGCGGGACCCGTGCGCTCCGGGTTCCTGGGCAGCCACCGCCAGCACCAGCGCGCTGGGGTGAAGGGGAGGCAGCGGCTGGGCCGCCCCAAGCCCCGCCCTGGCCCTTCCAGGCCGCGGCCCGCCCCGCCCCGACTCCTACGCCTCCAGGCCCCAGGGCTCGGGATCTCAGCTCGTCCGGTCGCTAGCGGTCCCGGCTCCCGGGAGCCCCGCCCCTGGCCTCCCGGGCCTCGCACCCCTTCCCCGCCCGGCTCCCCGGAAGCTCCGCCCAGGCCCGGGCGAACGCGGGCTCCCCAGAGGCTCTTCCCTAAGCAAGCTCCGCCTCTGCCCGGCCAGCTCCTCCGCCAGCCTCGGGCCGAGGCAGAGCGCGGGGCTCCGGGAGAGCAAGCCCCACTCCAACCCCCTGGAGGGACGGTCACAGGCCGCCCCCGCTCCGCTCCGTCCCTGTTTCCCTATCCGTATGGTGGGATACTCGCCTCGCTCAGGGCGCCCTTCACCTGGCGCTGCCGGGTTCTCAAGGTTAGATTGTGAGGGCAGGTCTTGACCCTCGGCCCCACCGCCTCTCGCCCCCGATGCCCACCTTGTCCAGCCCGTCGCTGGTGTGGGGTGCTTGGAAACGCGACCCCCTTCTGCCCTTGCCGGCCCGAGGGTCGATGTTTCCGGCGGCACCTGGGTCCGGTCATCAGCCCTCTCTTCCGGGCCCGGAACTATTATACCAGAGCCCAAGTTTCCCAGCCGGCAGGGTGAGGAGAAAGCAGAGGCGAGACCGCGCCCGCCACTAGGAAAAGGAAGGGGGCGGGCCCTGCGCGAGGCATTTTGGGAACGCGTGGTATTCTGGGAGCGCGGGACCCGCCATTCACTCGCTTAACGCCTTCGCAGTCGCCAAGAGTCACCTCCGCACCAGAAAGGAAGAGGAGACCGGAACCGGTGAGGAGAGGCCGGGGGCGGGCGAGGGTAGGCCGAGGTACCCGCGAGGAGCCGGGGACTGGAGGAGGACGCGCTGCCGGGAAGCTTTGCGGGGCTCGGGGAGGGAGAAGAGCGGGAAGCCTGGCCATCGAAACATGAGCGTCGCCTCACTAGCGCCTGGGAATGAGTTCGTTAGCTTTTCCCCAAAGTACATGCTCTTCAGTTTCTATACCTCTCCAGGCCGGTGTTTTTTGAATCATTCAGGTAATGGTCTTGAGATCATTTCTGACTGATTGCCTCCTTCCCCCAAATCCTACCTGGGTGATCCTTTTCAAAGCCCTTTGCATCTCAGCCTCCATCCCCCTTTCAGACACTGGTCCCTTCATGCTTTCTACACTGTTACACAAGTTTTTATCAAGTTTCCCTGCTTCTAAATCGTGTTCGATTCATTTTGTAAGTGCGGATGCCTTTCCATCGGATAATTCCTATACTGCCGTGGTTCCCCCACTGCGTTCAGCATAAAATCCACACTCCTAAGGCTCCGCACCAGGGGAGCCTGTCTTTCCCAACCTCTCCTGTTCCTTTTCCTCTCTTGACCACACAAGATGTGCCCATCTTGGAACGGAAAAAGTCCACTGCTTTTCCCTTTCAATTAGGTCAAGTCGGGCTCTTGCCCTGATTATGTTTTTCCTCCAAGATAAGCATTTCCTGCTTGTAGCACATTGTCACTTTGTGAACATTTTGCTATTTTCTCTTTAGCCTTGATGGTGAAGTAGGTGGAGGGTCAGAGAGCAGTTAATGGGTTGAATTAAATGCACTGCCTCTTCTCGATTTGCCTGGATCTTTTGGTCTGTATCTGCACTGCTTAGTGCCCACTGCATTGGGCTCTTGAAACGTGGCTGATGTGACTGAGGGACTGAATTTTCTATTTTAATTTTATTTCACTTTAATTGAGTTTAATTTCAGTAGCTGCATGCAGACAGTGGCTACTGCCTTGGACAGCTCAGGTCTGCGTCATAGGTTCTCCAAGAGATGTTACCTACAACTGAGGGTTGACAAATATACATGCATTTCAACCTTCTCTTCTCCAACACACAGTATTGGGGAACACATAGTTATTTGATGAAAAGTAAGCGATCTACAGTGGGAGGGAGATGGGAGGAACTTTTCATTCCCATTAGCTTTCCCTTTAGCTCCCCTGTTCCTCCCCACCCACATCTTGCATGTGTTTGCCAGATAGGTCCTTCAAGCTAGGAATTAAGCTACTTTTTTCTGTAAAAAATAATAATAATAATAACAAACGCACCTTTGGCATCTTGTCTAAGTTTTGTGTAGTTTCAGGCCTTGAGGGCGTGGTGTTTGCCACATGCCTTCTTGGGCTCTGAAAGGTGAACTAACTATTGTCTCTCTCACTGTAGAACTCTCTTCCTGCCGAGATGTCTATTGGCGTGCCGATTAAAGTCCTGCATGAGGCTGAGGGTCACATCGTGACATGTGAGACGAACACTGGTGAGGTGTATCGAGGGAAGCTCATTGAAGCGGAGGACAACATGAACTGCCAGGTATCCTGCTTTGCACTTGAGGCTGTGGGGGAAGCTTGAGCCTGTGCCTTGGAGGACAGAAAGATGGTGGCTGGGGGTCTTTTTGAAGTTCTCATTCAGCAGTTATTTACCGAGTGCCTAATGTGTGCCAGGCACTGCTACAGGTACTGGGGATGTGAGTAGAAATAAGAGCCATTCGGAAGTTTGGAATATTTAACTTTGTTCTTTGTGTCTCCCAATCCCATAATCATTTTCTCCCATATTTTGGGGACCTGTTTAAGAAAAGTGACACTACCTTCAAGAGGACCATCGGGTTCGGGGCCACTGTTCATTTACCCCATATGTTTGCATAGTGCTTTGCAGTTAGCAGAATCTTCCGCTCACATATTGTGTTTATTGCCATTTTTCTTGGGGGAGGCATCTCATTTGATTGCATTTATAGCAACTACCTTGTGAGGTAAGCAGGTTTGGTGATAGTTTCATCATCCATAAGATAGGAAGAATAGGGGACTTCCCTGGTGGTCCAGTAGTAAAGAATCCGCCTTACAATGCAGGGAATGTGGGTTCGATCCCTGGTCAGGGAACTAAGATCCCACGTGCCATGGGGCAACTAAGCCTGAGTGCTACAACTACTGAGCTTGCATGTCTAAACTAGAGCCCATGTGCCGAAAACTACAGAGCTCACGTGCTCTGGAACCCGTGCGCCACAACTAGAGAGAGAAAAGCCACAACGAAAGATCCCGCATGCCGCAACTAAGAACCAACGCAGCCAGAGATAAATAAAATAAATAAATAATAAACCTTAAAAAAAAAAAAGATAGGAAGAATAAGATTAAAGGACTCATCTACTGAACGTCACTGTTAATAAATGTTGGAGCCACTTCTTGATGTGGTGCCCTTCCCGTGGCACAGCATTGCTTTTTGTTAATAGTCAGGTGGATTTGTATGGCATCGCTTTACAAAGTGTAACATAATTTCTCCTTAAGAACTTGGACTTTGGAATCAGATGTGGCTTTGAATTCTGATTGACCTTGGGCATGTTAATCACCTCAGTTTTCTCATCTGTAAAATGAGAACAGAATTAGTTCTGCAAGAGATTGACTGGGAAAGCTAACAATAAAGGGTAAAGGAGAGGGAGCAGGAGAGCTTTCAGTCTGGGGTGCTGGTCTGACACTGGGGAAAGGAGAGAGGAAAGGAAGGAGGGTTGAGTAGGAATGTATCTCTGAGGAAGTCTCAGCCAGGCAAAGGAAGGTTTCTCATTGGAAGAGTCTAGCATGGGGCACAGGTGGCCTGGCGCTATACCCCCACTGTGGTCAGTCATTGGCTGGCAGCCTGACAAGAGAGTGGCTTCAGGGTGAATGCTGTGGTGGATCCCAGTCCGAGCAGTGCACTCCTAAGACTGCCACTGGGGTAATACCCCCACCCCAGGGCTGTTCTGAAGATCAGATGAGAGAGAGAGAGAGAGAGAGAGAGTGTGTGTGTGTGTGTGTGTGGGGCGGGGGGGGGCAACTAGCTCAGCGCCTTGCACATTGTAAATGTCAACATATGGTACCTGTTGATATTTTCTAGGTGAGAAAACTGAAGGTCAGAGAGGTGAGGTGACTTACCCAAGGTCATATTGCAGGACAGGTGTCCTAAGTATCCATTGTTTCACAGGGTTCATTGGTTTATTTGTGATTTCTCTGTAGCTTTGAGCATCCTCTTCCTGCCAGGTTGACCAGCTGGGGGTTCCCTCGTGTTTGGGGAAATAGACATCTGTTGACTGCAGGTTTCTCTCCTCGGTGTTAACGCCACAGAGGTGGGTGGGTGGCCTCTCTGCAGGTCTGGTGGGGCCAGGCCTCCTTTGCCTTCATGAGGTATGGCTGTCATAGGTCCAGTCCTCTGGCTGAAGGCATCCTCATCCATTTTAAGGTGCTTCAGTTTGGTGAGTAGAATGCAAGACTAGGATGGGAATCTTCGTCTGTTTATTCAGCTGTTTATTTGGATAGCTTCCTGAGTTTGCAGAGCTTCAGACTTCCCATCTATAACGTGAAGGTAAGGTGTCTGACCGGGTGCCCTTGGTGTTCTCTCTAATGGTAGCCAGTGTGAAGTAAAGCACACAGACCCTGTGATGGATCTGGAATCATTGCAGCCTGCCACCTGGTATGACTTGTCGTGAGCTTTGGACCTCCCTCACCCTCTGTTCCCTCCTTTCTAAATCAGGGATAAAAATAGCACCTCAGCCTGAGGACTGTAGTGCAGGATAAATGAGCCGTTGCGTGTCAGACAGTGGGGGCCTGCCACGTCCTTCCACCTGTGTTAATCTGCTAGGGCTGCCATAACAGAGTCCTATGCTGGGTGGCTTAAACAACAGAAATTTATTCTCAGGGTTCTGGAGGCTAGAAGTTCGAGATCAAGGTGTTGCAAGGTTGGTTCTACTGAGGGCCATGAGGGAAGGATCTATTCCAAGCCTCTCTCCTTGGCTTATAGATGGCTGTGTTCTTCCTTTATCTTCATGTGGTCTTCCCTCTGTGTGTGTCCGTATCATAATCTCTTCTTATAAGGACATAAGTCATATTGGACTAGGGCCCAGTTACCTCTGTAAAGATCCAGTCTTGAAATACAGTCATGTTGGTGGGGGCTAAGACTTCAATATATGAATTTGGGGGGTGGGTACAATTCAGCCTGTTACCCTGCCCATGCCAAGATTCGAGGCCTCACGGGGTATAGCGAAACCTGGCGCGTTGGATAGACCCCAGCAGGCTGTGGCGGAGCTGAGCCCACTGTGATGAGCACCCAGCACAGTTGACTCACATGTCCCCGGGCTGGGAGGCCGATGGTGCCTGCTGTTCTCCTTTCTTCCTAGTCCCAGTAAGTGTGCCCTTTGGGGATGAGAGTGTCCTCTTGGCTCTCTCTCTGCTTGTTCTTTGCTAGAGGGCAGCTGGAGTTCAGTGTTTGCCATTTGATGTTGGGTTTTAATAACATTTTCTATTATAAAAATGGTGTGGGGGACTTCCCTGGTGGCGCAGTGGTTAGGAATCTGCCTGCCAATGCAGGGGACACGGGTTCGAGCCCTGGTCCAGGAAGATCCCATATGCCCCAGAACAACTAAGCCCATGTGCCACAACTACTGAGCCTGTGCTCTAGAGCCTCCGAGCCACAACTACTGAGCCCGTGTGCCTAGAGCCCGTAACAAGAGAAGCCACCGCAATGAGAAGCCCATGCACCGCAACGAAGAGTAGCCCCCTCTCACCGCAACTAGAGAAAGCCCGCACGCAGCAACGAAGACCCAATGCAGCCAAAAAAATAAGTAAATAAAATTTAAAACAAAAAAAGATTTTTGAGGAAGACCAAAGTGAATAGTTGTTTTTTCGTGGGAAGTTATATGTGATTAAATTAAAAAAAATATTTTTCTTACCTTAAAATGACAATCATGTGTTAAGCTTGTGATCATAAAGCACAGTAAATGTTATTTTTTAAAAAGAGAGTAAGGGCCAAATCCAAAATATCATTATCTTTAAAGTGACGTAATTCCTAGACGTTTTGGTGGGGGAAAAGTGATAGTTAATAGATTCTGCAGAAATGATGCTTTGGGGGCTTTGGCATGATCACCCTGTCAGTGACAGGACTATTTGAACTTTTTTCTTGGCTGTGGCATAATGGTCTGTGGAAAAATCTACCTAGATGTTTCTTCTGAGCTATTTGAGAGTGGATTGCAGTCATCATACTCCTTTATTGCATAATATGTTGTGTATATCTGTGTATATTTCCTCTTACTGTATCCATAGTACAGTTATTCAAGAACTCCAGGATTGAGTCAGTACTTTAACCTGCAGTGTATCCAGTTTCTACAGGTGCACAGTGTGTCCTTTATGGCCGTGTAGTCCTCTCTGCCTCCTGGGTTTAGTTGTCAACTCATTTGATGCTTCTTTAGTCTGGGACGGTTCCTCCAAGTTTGTTTTTCACACCATTGATGATTCTGAAGACTAGAGGCCAGTTATTTTGTTAGAATGTCCCTTGATTGGGGTTTCTCTGATGCTTCTTCCTAATTAGATTTGGGTTATGCTTTTATGGGCTGTTATTGTGTGATTTTTGTCTCCTCAGAGGGTCAGTCAGGCCTAAACACCTGTTTGCCCCTTGTTTACAATGTTAACCTTGATCTTTTGGTTAAGGTGTTATGTGGTCTCTCCACTGTATGTTCCTTTTCCTTTTGTAACTAATGAGAATTTTGTGGGGAGGTTCTTTAAGTAAATACCTTGTGAGCATTCTGTTCCTCATTATTGTCCCATTCCTCAGCCCCATTTAGCTTCCCGTGAAGATTCTTGCTTGAATCTTTTTACTATTACGGTTGCAAAGAATAATTTTTGTTTTTCCTCCATCATTCTTTCTGTATTTATTGGGTCTGCTGTATGGAAGTGCATTCCCTTACCCCCCATTTATCCATTCATTTACTATCAATATAGGCTCATACTGTCAATATGTTTTGTTAAGGGTGTTACAATCCATTGCTGTCAATGTTTATTTTGATGTTACAGTTATCCCAGATTTGACCAGTAGGAGCCTCTCAGGCTGACTCCTGTGTCCTTTGGTGTGTCCTGGTCATTTTGGGGGAGCACATCCCTACCTTCTGGTATAAGATGCTTGTTACAGGCTCATCTTTTACCTTCCCTAACCCAGCTCTGGAATCAGCCATTTCTTCAGGAGCCTTGCTTTCTTTTAGGTTGGGAGTAGAATTTAGAAACCAAACTCTAAATTCTACTGGGTGCTGTTAAGTATTTTGAAGTCTTAGTTTAACTTGTCAAACTAGGACCTGTCTCCAAATGGCTGTGTGCTTAATAGTGCCAGAAGGTTCTGTTCATTGCATGCACATTCTGTGCCAGGTACTATGCTGGGGTTTTACATACAATAGGTCCTTGAATCATTACAGGACCTCTCTGAGGACAAGCTTCCAGATGCCCAGGGTGACCAAGCATGGAAGGAGCCAATCTAAACCCAAGTGTCTGACTCCCAAGTCTGTGAACTTGGTGACAGTCTCTAAAATGAGGCCTAGAGTAAACCTGTTGGATCCCATTGCCTCTGAAAGCATCAAGCCCTCAGTTCTGACTGTCAGGTTCCAGACAGGAAAATGAGGATGGTGGGACAGGGAGGGGGTGAACATCTGCTGGCTGCTCGCCATGTGCCCCGCAGCTGGGATGCTGTGACCGACTATCCTTGGCCACCCAGCACTCTCCACCCCGGCCCCAGACATGTGGGTAATGAGTACAGAGACGGTCTGTACTAAGATCTTCTCTCCCCAAAGTGTCTGCAGTTGGGCACCTGGCTTATGCCATCTGTGTTGCATTGTGGCTGTTTGGGAGAGTTGAATGGACGGGGTGTTCCTGCCTGACTTTCATTTAAACCGAGTTCACACAAGTTGCTGCCTTTAGCTCATGATGCGAGCGCAGCTCGGGCTTGTTGACAAGCTGTGTACCCGGCGGAGGGATACACGGCACGGCCATTTCTCTGCTGGTGCCGTGGAGAGAGCGCGAGGCAGCGGCCCGCCTGGTTCCTAGGCTGTAATAGGACTAGGGATGCTGGGCTCTTTCTTGCTTCAGCCCAGGTGGACACGTGCCGTTTGTGAAAGCACTCAGTGTAAGTGTTGTTGATCTTCCGTAACAGCCTCTGTCAGGGATTCTCAGAGAGGGTTGGGGAGGCAGTGACAGAGGAGGGAGTGAGATGTACCAGGATGTGCTGGAGGGGAGGCGGCTTGGCAGCTGCAGGGCAGCCTTAGAGCGTGTTTGATCTTTCTGCCGCTGGGCGCTCATGCAGAGGCCACGGGGGCCAGTTAACACTTGAAGAAAAGAGCAAGTCAGGCTGAGGTGACAACAAGCAGCAGAAATTGGGGAGCCAGCACACCTCTCTCCCATGTAGGCTTGACCCATTCTGAATAAATTGTAGTCCTTTTCCATCCAGAAGGCTGGTAAAATAAGCTGCTTTATCTGATAAACGTGGTGCCTGTTGAGATTGGCACTGGCAGGTTTGTGTCACGTTCCCACGCCCGGCCAGTATCCTGGCTGGATTCTCCTCTAAGCCCCCCTTCATCCCCCACCCCCCATCCCATGGTTGACGCATTCATCTGTCCGAGGTGCCGCCCTAGCCCTGTCTGCCCTGCCTCTATCCACAAACTTGCATGGCCCCATAGTCTCTGAGGTGACGACCCTGCCCTCAGTCCCAGTTCCTCTGCTCCATGTCCTGTCTGGTCTTTGTGTGAACTCTCGCCTCACACCTGTCCTGTATTCTGAGCCATTCGTGCAGGCACTGCCACCCCCACTTCTCAGTCCCTGTCACCCAAGCCAGAGGGGCTCTGTCTCACTTACTCGAGTGTGTCCCCTGGGAGGTCAGGGACCGCGTCTGGTGCACGCTCGTAACCCTCATGGCGCCTTTGCAGTCCATGTGCTGGGCAGATACGGGAGGGGACACAGGGTTTGGACAAGCAATTCTAAGCCATTTCAGTTAGTTTATCACGTGCTGGTGGGAGAGCGAGGATGGCAGAGTTGGGGCTCTGGGGGCCAGTCCAGGCATTTGAATCAGGAGCCCCTGCCTTCTGGCTGTTGGACCTTGGACAAGTGCCTTAGTTTTTTTATCTTTAAAAATGGGAAATCTCGGGCTTCCCTGGTGGCGCAGTGGTTGAGAGTCCGCCTGCCGATGCAGGGGACACGGGTTCATGCCCCGGTCCGGGAAGATCCCACATGCCGCGGAGCAGCTGGGCCTGTGAGCCATGGCCGCTGAGCCTGCGCGTCTGGAGCCTGTGCTCTGCAACGGGAGAGGCCACAACAGTGAGAGGCCCGCGTACCACAAAAAAAAAAAAAAAAAGGTGTGTGGGGGGGAAATCTCATACTGTTAGGACCATCTCTGTGAAGTGCTGAGCACAGTCCCTGGCGCACACAATAGGCCCTCTGGAGTTCCCCCAGCTTTACTTAGTGATGTGAGTTTCTGCATTTCTGGACTCCCCTCTTTGCCAAGGCTTGTCTTCACGTACCCTGCTCTCCACTGGTGCTGTTGGCCTTTACTCATGAGCCGGTGGTTCCCTTCCAGATGTCCAACATCACAGTCACATACAGAGATGGCCGAGTGGCACAGCTGGAGCAGGTGTACATCCGTGGCAGCAAGATCCGCTTTCTGATTTTGCCTGACATGCTGAAAAACGCACCCATGTTAAAGAGCATGAAAAATAAAAACCAAGGCTCGGGGGCCGGTCGGGGAAAGGCTGCTATTCTGAAGGCCCAAGGTAGGTGCTCCTCGTGCACTGGTTGTGACATGTGGGTGTGTCGTGTACCTTTTAGAAATGCCCTGTTGTTGTTGGGGCATGGGGGTGGACCTGACCTGAGCCACTCCATACCCACTGCCACCCCTTTTCCCTGCAGTCTTGGGGGATCCAAGTGCCCTGCCTTCTCTGTCTGCCTCACCTGATCCCATTCACAGGAGCTATGCAAACTCCAGAGTGGCTCCTTAGAAAGAAGATGGGGACTTAAATGAAAGAGTAGATAAGTCTCCTATAATGACTCTCTAGGAGGCCCTTTGTTTTCAGAAATTCTGGGGTGTCTGGGGGAAGCTTGCCCTGGCCTAGTTTGCTGACTAGAGGCACTGTGGTGTTGATTAGCTGACTCCTAAAGCAATGGGATAATAGTTCCTCTTGAGGCTGGGAATGTCTCCTGATACGCAATATAAATAAGGGAAATGGGGGGGGGGATCCACTTTCAGATAAGTAAGCAGTTTTGAGCCATCTTTACCCACTAAAGGGGGCTGACTTCATTTTCAAAACTTCTTACATTTGAAAATAAGTCCTTCCTTTACCACTTTCCAAAAGTGGGACTAGCCTTTTCCCGGTGACTTGGTCTGACCTCTTTTCTTGGTTAGCCCAACCAGAGTTTTGTATGTGGGTCCTGAAAAGTTCTGCCATGTTGATTAGCTAAGAAAGCAAATGCAGTCGCTAGGAACTGTCTTAGTATTTATTGGTAAAAGGCTTTACAGTGCAGGAAAGTCACCAGCGTCTCTGTCAGTATCTTTAGCTGCAGTACATATGTTGAGTTTAAAGACTCAGTAGAGTAACCCTTTAAAATGCCCTCCAGAAAAACTGATCAGAGAATCTCCTTGCCCTTCCTGGAAGAGAGATAGTTGTGGGGAGATGGGACCAAAGCTCTGGACCTTTGTCCTGGAGAAGGAACTATTTTCAGAAGTTCCAGCTTTGTGCTACAGCTGCTGTTCTCTCTGCTTCCTCAAGGAGGGCTGCCCTCGTTGTCACTGTGTAACGATACCATCTTCTCTAGCAAAGGGAGGAGCCCAGTGGCCGTGCACTAGAAGGCACTTGGCAGTGAGTCTGCCTCGGCCCGCTGACCTCTGCCTGAGCCACTGTGCCTGTGCCAGCCCCAGGCTCTGTAAGAGGAGAGGGGTGAGGCTCCAGTTAGTAGCCATCAGGATATTGTCACCTGTTCTTCAAAGCCACTGGTCTCCTAGAACCTTTGGGTCACAGAGAACAGCAGTCTTTATGTGGGGAGTGGTTTTGGTTTTTCCCCCCATTC
The DNA here is from genome assembly GCF_951394435.1 of Stenella coeruleoalba. Lineage (NCBI taxonomy): Eukaryota > Metazoa > Chordata > Mammalia > Artiodactyla > Delphinidae > Stenella > Stenella coeruleoalba. Next base: position 64,583,466 of record NC_137160.1, on the reverse strand, counting down.
CAAAATATTTCACACCTGCAGAATAGCTCGAAGAATAATAAAACCCCTCACCCAGATTTAATAGATATTAACATTTAACATCTGTTTGTTTCAGAATTTTAAGTGTGAATTAAATGCATCTGTCATGTTTTATTAGCTCACCCTGGGCCAGCTCTGAGAAGTCACCTTTTCTATGGTTCCCATACTGGGTCCCCAAACCACCTTTGCCACAAGGCCTTGCCTCTGGTGGGGAACAGTGCTGGGCTGGAAGGCAGGAGTCCAGGGCTCTCCAGCTCTGATGCCAGGCACCTGCTCCTCCCAGGGTCTCTGTTTACCCCGTGAAATGTGACGGGGTGAGCGTGGTGCTGGACGGGGTGGCCTTTCAGTCCCCTTCCTGGGCCATGTCCTAGGGCTCTGGCTGCTCTGTGATATGAGTCCTTACTGACTTGGCCTTGTCCTTTCTCTTCCCCACCTTGTAGTGGCCGCAAGAGGGAGAGGACGTGGAATGGGACGTGGCAACATCTTCCAGAAACGAAGATAAATTTATCTTGGACAGAACTTTGCCCTTATTTTTTTCTTTTAGGTTATCTGGGTCAGGGGGTGCGTGCGTATGTATATGTCCTAGGTTATCTTTTGACATCTTTTTCTTTAGATCTGGGTAAATGTTAAACTAAATAATTGTGGTGGGTTTTTCTCTTTTTGAGAATATAAGGACTGTGTGTTCATTTTGTAGTTTTTTTTGTGTGTGTGTGTGTGTGTGTGTTTGCTTTGGCAGCAGGTTAAACTTTCACACCCTGGGAGATGTCCTGCTTTTTTCCAGTTTGAAGTAGCATAGTTACTGATAAGAGCATAAGCTGCTGTTCCAGGCCAGTTGCTGGTTAAGCCCTTGGAACAACTCCGAGGGTGCACAGATTGCCTCGTTTGTCGGCACGGACATTCATGCAGCACTTGTTCAGGCAGCCTTTGTGGGCGCACCATCAGCTCAGCTTGAACAGCACAACACACGTGGTCATGGTCTGTGAAAAAAACCTAATACTGTGACCTTGTAGCCTGGAAACCCCAGTGACTCAGCATTTAGCAAAAGTAATCCAATATTAAAAGGTAATTCAGGGCTTCCCTGGGTGGCACAGTGGTTATGAATCCGCCTGCCAACGCAGGGGACACGGGTTCCATCCCTGGTTCAGAAAGATCCCACATGCCGCGGAGCAACTAAGCCCGTGCCACAACTATTGAACCTGCGCTCTAGAGTCTGTGTGCCACAACTACTGAAGTCTGCGCGGCTAGAGCCCGTGCTCTTCAACAAGAGAAGCCGCCACAATTAGAAGCCTGTGCACCGCAAAGAAGAGAAGCCCCTGCTTGCCGCAACTAAAGAAAGCCTGCGCACAGCAATGAAGACCCAACACAACCAAAACCAAATTAATTAATTAATTTTAAAAAATGATCCTGATGTGTCAGGACTTTAAAAATAATGGGGAGGGGGCTTCCCTGGTGGCGCAGTGGTTAAGAACCCGCCTGTCAATGCAGGGGACGCGGGTTCGAGCCCTGGTCCGGGAAGATCCCACATGCCACGGAGCAACTAAGCCCGTGCGCCACAACTACTGAGCCTGTGCTCTAGAGCCCGTGCTCCACAATAAGAGAAGCCACCGCGATGAGGAGCCCGTGCACCGCAACGAAGAGTAGCCCCCGCTCGCCGCAACTAGAGAAAGCCCGCGCGCAGCAACAAAGACCCAACGCAGCCAAAAATAAATTAATTAAATTAAAAAAAAACCCAGAAAACTAAAAATAGCACTACCATATGATCTAGCAATCCCACTGCTGGGCATACACCCTGAGAAAAACATAATTTAAAAAGATACATATATCCCAAAGTTCATTGCAGCACTATTTAGCCATGTCACTAGCCATGACATGGAAGCAACCTAAATGTCCATCAGCAGATGAATGGATAAAGAAGATGTGGTACATATATACAACGGAGTATTAGCCATAAAAAGGAACGAAACTGGGTCATTTATAGTGATGTGGATGAACCTAGAGTCTGTCATACAGATTGAAGAAAGAGAAAAAAAATATATCGTTCATTAACGCATACATATCGAATCTAGAAAAATGGTACTGATGAACCTATTTGCAGGGTAGGAGAAGAGACGTGGACATTGTTCCACGAGCGGGGGCCACTCTTCATCACGGTGTGTGGGCTTCTTATTGCAGTGGCTTCTCCTGTTGCAGAGCACGGTCTCCAGGCACGCAGACTTCAGTAGTTGTGGTTCGCGGGCTCTAGAGCACAGGCTCAGTAGCTGTGGCGCACGGGCTTAGTCGCTCCACAGCATGTGGGATCTTCCTGGACCAGGGCTTGAACCCGTGTCCCCTGTGTTGGCAGGCAGATTCCCAACCACTTCACCACCAGGGAAGCCCCTATTTTTAGTTTTTTAAGGAACCTCCATACTGTTCTCCATAGTGGCTGTATCAATTTACATTCCCACCAACAGTGCAAAAGGGTTCCCTTTTCTCCACAACCTCTCCAGCATTTATTGTTTATAGATTTTTTTGATGATGGCCATTCTGACCAGTGTGAGGTGGTACCTCATTGTGGTTTTGATTTGCATTTCTCTAATAATTAGTGATGTTGAGCATCTTTTCATGTGTTTGTTGGCCATCTGTATCAAGTAGAGATTTTCTAGTAAGCTTTGTCTTGTGGTTATGACACAACCACGTGGTGACAGACCTTGTTTCATTCCTGTAATAACTCGAGGACAGTGAGCATCATTGAGTCTGTCAGCTAACAGGACCGTTCCCCCCGAGAGCAGCCCCTGTGTTGTGTCTCTTGCTCCCCCACCCCCAGCTCCTCTGATATGTTTGGATGCAGTGTGGCCAGTGACCCAACAAGCAGTGCTGCTCCAGTGGAGGGTTTCCTGCACGTGGGGTGGTTTCCAGTGAACTCACTGTGGAAGGGAGTTAATTTGTTTTAGATGTGAACAAGAGTTAACTTGTTTCTGATAAGAAAAGAAACATGCACATTGAGTTACATATAGAGTGGGTTTCTTTCAGGTAGAAGTTATGATACCCATAGTGCCCTGTCTGGAATCCCCTCCCCTTCCCCTTGATTTAGACATTGATTTATTGGCTTCTTAATTGAGCCTCCTGAATTAGTAATATAGTGAGTTAGAGCAGTGGTTTCCACATCGGCTAGAGATCTTGTTAGAAGTGAAGGTTGCACAGCACCACCCCTAGAGGTGCCTATTACTTGGTCTGGAATTTGAACCCAGAAATCTGCATTTTAAACCATGCCCTTGCCGCCACGACTCCATGATTCTAATTCGGTATATCCAAGGTCACATTTTGACCCTGGTCTAGAGTGTCTTATTTTATGTAAGCGCTACATTTTTTAATTCTGATTTTTGGCTGCACCACACGGCTTGTGGGATCTCAGTTTCCTGACCAGGGATTGAACCCGGGCTCTCAGCATCTGAGTCCCAAACTGGACTGCCAGGGAATTCCCTGGAAGTTTTATAAAACAATAAAGAAGATTAACCTAAAACATAGAGCTTTATAAACAGTTTTATATCTTGCACTTTAGAAAAAAATCAGTTACTCACATTGAAAGAGCAAATAGTTCTGAGAGGCTTATTATGAAAAACAACAGCCCTCCTGCCCTGTCTGACCCTCTCCCCCATTTCCCCTGCTTCTGGGGCGTCCCTTTCAACTCTTGGCTGGTTGTTTGTATTTGCCTCCATGTCTCAATTTAAACCTGTTTGTATGGCTACTCCTTGATATTTCGTTTTAGGCATTTATCTTTCAGCTTCTCCTTCCTCCTGCCCACCATGCATGGGCTCCCCATCACCCATCTCCCTGATATTATAATTCTGGTTAGATCATATTCAGTATTTATGTTATTAGGGCTGGGCATTTAAATCACAGCTGAGCCAGGTGGTAGACTAGGTTACTTTCCTGCAGAACTAACTTTTTCCTAGAATTAATTCACTTACATTCTTATTGGCTTAATTTTCTGTCAACTTGTCACTGGTTTAACCTCAGACTTCTCTGTAGACATTAATACATCATCTATTTGATCAGTTTCTTCTTGATTGGCCCCACTCTGGACTGGCTTTCCTTTGTGCCTAAGGTATTGCCGTTATCATGGACTTTCCTCTGTTGAATCTCCTGTTGTTTGTGTAACCTTTTCCTGTCATGGTTTATTACCTCGTCCAGTAGAGACCTGCTGTAGAAGGGGTGCATGGGAAGTAATTTTTTGAGAGACGTTGCATGTCTGAAAGTGTCTTGTTCTCTCATACTCGACTGAGTATGAAATTCTAGGTTGGTGTTCGTTTTCCTTTAGAATTTTGAAGGCATCGTTACTTTTTCATCTAGCATCTTGTGTTGATGTGGAGATGTCTGAGACCGTTCTGAGTGCTGACCTTTGTATGTGACTCTCCCTTCTGTTGCCAGTGTTCTGAGATTCACACTGACCTGCCTTGGCAAAGGTCTATTGGTGCATTGTGCTAGGCTCTTGCTGAACCTTTTCAGAATGGACTTTAATCCTTCATTTCTGGGAAACTTTCTTGAATTACTTGTTAATGATTTCCTACCTTTGGTTTTCTGATTTTGCTTTCTGGAATTCCTGTTATTCAGATGTTGGATCTCCTGGACTTACCTATTTTTCTCCTCTTTTCTCTCCTTGCCTCCCCTATCCCCCATTTTCTTGTTTTTTGACCTCCTTTGTAGATTTCCCCAAGTTGATTCTCTGAAGCTTCATTTTTCTTTTTTTTTTTTAAATTTTTAAATTTTATTTATTTTTTGGTTGCATTTGGTCTTTGTTGCTGTGTGCAGGCTTTTTCTAGTTGCGGCGAGTGGGGGCTACGCTTGTGGTGCATGGGCTTCTCATTGTGGTGGCTTCTCTTGTTGTGGAGCACGGGCTCTAGGCGTGCAGGCTCAGTAGTTGTGTCTCGCAGGCTCTAGAGTGCAGGCTCAGTAGTTGTGGTGCACGGGCTTTGTTGCTCCGTGGCATGTGGGATCTTCCCGGACCAGGACTTGAACCCATGTCCCCTGCATTGGCAGGCAGATTCTTAACCACAGCGCCACCTGGGAACACCAGTCCTGTTTTTTTGTTTTTAATAGGACCTTGGGACTTCCCTGGCGGCCCAGTGGTTAAACTCCATGCTTCCACTGCAGGGGGCACGAGTTCGAACCCTGGTTGGAGAACTAAGATCCCACATGCCACACAGCACGGGCAAAAAAAATATATGACCTCATTCCAGGGTTGCAATATCTTCCTATCTCTGAGGACGTTAATTAATATGCTGTGTTGGGCTTCCCTGGTGGCACAGTGGTTGAGAATCCACCTGCCGATGCAGGGGACACGGGTTCGTGACCCGGTCCGGGAAGATCCCACATGCCGCGGAGCGGCTGTGCCCGTGAGCCATGGCCGCTGAGCCTGCGCATCTGGAGCCTGTTGCTCTGCAACGGGAGAGGCCACAACAGTGAGAGGCCTGCGTACCACAAAAAAAAAAAAAAAAAAAAAAAATGCTGTGTTGAAGCTTTCATCTCCTGCGTGATGTTTTCTTACCCCTTTCTGTTTTAGTCTTTCGTGTTACAGACTTTACTTAGCTGCCTGGCAATCATTGGTAGTCTACTTACGTTTAAGAGCAGGGTATTAAAAAGAATATATGTTTGTAAGGTGACCTGATTGGACTTTTTTGAGTAAATCTCCAGTGTCCGTATCTTTAGGACTTTCCTCTTGGGCTGGTCAGATTCCTTGGAGAAACCTTCAGTCTTGTCAGGTGGGTTCACCTTGAACTGCTGGCCTACTGGGAGCTCAGTGGGGGAAGAGGACTGGGTATTTTCAGCACTCATGTCCAGATTCACTTCATCTTCCAGGTCTCTGGGAAGGCTTCCTAGTCCAGAAACCTTCTAACCCCCTCTGGAGAGTAAGCATCCAACTTTTTGCCAGAGTTGGGAAGGGGCAGTCTCAAGATCATATGAAGGTCTGAATATTTAAGCACATTCTCTCTTTTTAAAAAACATGTCTTTCCTTTGAAAACATACGACTTTAACATTGAAAACCACTTGGCACGGTAAAGAAGATACAGAACAAAGGATGATGTCATAGAAAGATAACTAGACCAAGACTTAAGAGATGGATTCTGGCTCTGACTACCTCCACTACCAATTCTGTCTAGGCCTCTGGTTTGTTATCTATACAAGGGAGGGTTTAGACTCAGTTGATTCATTGATACTGTCTCAGCTTCTATACTCACCTGCTGAGTATTTCATAACCTTTTTAAAAAAATAAAGTCAAAGCACACAGGATTTTTTTCTGCTTCTGGCCAAGATGGAGGTAATTGCCTAGACTTACCCTCATGCCTGAAAAAAAATCAAAACTCAGGACATTGAAGGAGAGAAATCCCTGAGAGATGGGAAACAAATAAGGTGAGCTTACTGCCTTGTGAGAGTTTCCAGGCTATGACACAGGGGGAACCACTAGGCTCTCTGGTTTGAGGAGACAGCTCGGGTTCATAGTACAGAACAGCAGGAGAAAAAAGCTGCATAGAGGACCCAGGAGGTCTGCAGAAGATCCCTCTTGAATATTCAGAATACCGATCAGCATACAAGTGTGAGGAAACAGGATGGGGAAGGAACCATCAAAAAGGATTGTAACAGTGTGTTCCCACCGGCCAGAGAAAAACTCAACTCACAGGATAGTGGATAGACTATTATACCAAGAATTTTATTTTAATCAGGTATAGTAAGGTGACAGACATGGAGATGACTTCCTTGAAAGAAGAGTTTATTACAATTCTCAAGAGCAGGGAGCATGCCATGCCATGCGGGGTCACACGAGGAAACATCAGGTGGGTCAAGAGGCAGGAGTGAAAGGAGAGCATGGCCCAGAAGCTCTGTTATGGTTTCCACGGGGAAAGCATGGGTGAGGCAGCGTAGACCAGTTTGAGTAAGTCTAGAATTGGATAATTTAAACCAATCAGAGGGCTCTGAGCCATAGGGGTAGTCTGCAGTTATGTGGTACCTGGCCCTGTGGTGATTTATAGCAGGGCAGATAATGGCTTGGCGTGTGAGAGTTAAACGTCGTTGCGGGTAGACTTTGAGTTGGTTAGTTTTTATGTGAAAGGTATACTGTGCAGGCAAATTGTTTACTATCTCTAGGAAATAACTAACTTTAGGAGGGGCAGTCTCTCCAGGATGAGCAAGGCCCCAAGATGTCAAAGCACCATTTAAAAATTTTTAAAACATTCAATAGGGGCTTCCCTGGTGGCGCAGTGGTTGAGAGTCCGCCTGCCGATGCAGGGGACGTGGGTTCGTGCCCCGGTCTGGGAGGATTCCGCGTGCTGTGGAGTGGCTGGGTCCGTGGGCCATAGCCGCTGAGCCTGCACGTCCGGAGCCTGTGCTCCGCAGCGGGAGAGGCCGTGGCAGTGGGGGGCCCGCGTACCGCAAAAAAAAAAAAAAAAAAAAAAAATCAATAAAAAGACATTAAACACGAATAATACAAAAATATGATGTATTTTAAGACAAGTATCCAGGAAAGTCTTGCATCATAAATGAACTATTAGCCCTAGATTGAGCATTGCTCTGGACCCAGCTAACAAATCATAAAAACAGGACTTGAAAGGATCAAGCTGTTTCCAGGTCAGTTAGCTGTATTCTAGAACAAAGCCCAAAAAGATTTATAGGAACATAAAAACATCTAGCACCCTACAAAGTAAAATTCACAATGTCTGGCATCCAGTCAAAGATTACCAGGCATGCAAAGAGGCAGGAAAGCACAACCCGTAATAAGAATAATCAAAACATTCAAAACTGACACAGATGTTAGAAGTAGCAGAGAAGGACATTAAGACGGTTGTTTTTTTGTTTTGTTTTTATAAATTTATTTATTTATTTTTGGCTGTGTTGGGTCTTTGTTGCTGTGTGCAGGCTTTCTCTAGTTGCGGCGAGCGGGGGCTACTCTTCATTGCGGTGTGTGGGCTTCTCATTGCGGTGGCTTCTCTTGTTGTGGAGCACGGGCTCTAGGCATGTGGGCTTCAGTAGTTGTGGCAGGTGGGCTCAGTAGTTGTGGCACACAGGCTTAGCTGCTCCATGGCATGTGGGATCTTCCTGGACCAGGGCTTGAACCTGTGTCCCCTGCATTGGAAGGTGGATTCTTAACCACTGCGCCACCAGGGAAGCCCAAGACGTTTGTTTTAACTCTTTCATATATTCAAAAAGTTAAGTAGAAACAAGTACAATCTAAAAAGAAGGACGAGGGAGTTCTTTGGTAGTCTAGTGGTTAGGACGCAGCACTTTCACTGCCGTGGCCTGAGTTCAATCCCTGGCTGGGGAACTGAGATCCCGCAAGGCATGCAGCACAGCCAAAATAATAATAATGAAAACAAAAAGAAGGACGAGGGGGTGTAATAGGAGGAGAAAGGAGAAGGAAAAGAGAAAGAGAAACTTCTCATTGAACTGCTATAGCTGGATGGGATTCACAGCAGATTAGACATTACAGAAGAAAAACTCAATGAACTTTAAGACATAAGCTATAGAAACTATCCAAGGTGAAACACACAGAAAAAAAGAATTTGCAAAAGAAAAGAGCTTTGGGACAACTCCAAGTTTCCTAATATATGGGTAGTTGGAGTCCCCAAAGGAGAGGTGATGAGGGGACAGAAAAAGTACTTGAAGTAATAATGGCCAAAAACTTTCCTAACTGGATGAAAACTATAAACCCACAGATCCCAAAAGCTAAATGAACTCCAAGCACAAGAAAATGACACCAAGGCATATAAAGCCAGTGGTGAAGAGAAAAATTCCAAAAAGCAGCTGGAGAAAAAAAAATGTTAGAGGAACAAAGATAAGGATGACATTTCTCATTGGGAACCATGCAAACGTGAAGACAGTGAAGCAACAACTTCAAAGTATTGACAGAAAAAATTATCAATCTAGAATTCAATACCTGGGGGGGGGGATAAATCTTTTTAAGATTAAGGCAAAATAAAATGTTTTCAGACACACAAAGGCTGAAAAAAATTCATCACAGGAGGCCTGCTGTACAAAAAATGGTAAAGGACATCCTTCTAGAAAAAGGAAAACTAGACCAGATGGAAATCTGGATCTACACAAAGGAATGAAGATTGTGTTATGGCGCTTATGACATGTAGAAGTAAAATGCGTGACAATATTAGCATAAAGGCCAAGAGGGGAAAATATATACTACCGTAAATTTCTTATATTAGAAGTGGTATATTACTTGAAGTCTATGATAATTAAAAAATGTATAATATAAACCCGAAAGCAACACTAAAATAACAAAGAATTATGCCAACATTCAAATATCCAACAGCTGATGAATGGGTAAACAAAAGTGGTATATCCATACAATTAGAATATTATTTAGCCATTAAAAGGAATGAATTACTGACACACGCTACAACATGGATGAATTTTGAAAACATGGTAAGTGAAAGAAGACACAAAAGGCCACATGTTGTACGTTTCCATGTATATGAAATGTCCATAATTGGCAAATTCATAGACACAAAGCAGATTAGTGATTGCCAGAGATTGGGGGAGGGGAGAATACGGAGTGCTTGCTTAATGGATATGGGTTTCTTTTTGGGGTAATGAAAATGTTCTGTCATTAGATAGTGATGATGGTTGCACAACATGGAGAATGTACTAAAAACAACTCAATTGCACACTTTAAAATGGTTAACATGGGGCTTCCCTGCTGGCGCAGTGGTTGAGAGTCCGCCTGCCGATGGAGGGGACACAGGTTCGTGCCCTGGTCCAGGAAGATCCCACATGCCGCGGAGCGGCTGGGCCCGTGAGCCATGGCCGCTGAGCCTGCGCTCCGCAACAGGAGAGGCCACGACAGTGAGAGGCCCGCGTACCGCAAAAAAAAAAAAAAAAGGTTAACATGAAGAATTTTACATTATGTGGATTTTACTTCAATAAAAAGTTAAGCCAACAGAGGAGACTTATGATGGATTTATAAATAAATAATTGTACCAAAATAAGGCAGAAAAAGAAAAAGAGGAACAAAGAACAGATGGGGGCTTCCCCGGTGACGCAGTGGTTAAGAATCCACCTGCCGATGCAGGGGACACGGGTTCGAGCCCTGGGCCGAGAGGATCCCACATGACACAGAGCAACTAAGCCCATGCGCCACAACTACTGAGCCTGTGCTCTGGAGCCTGTGAGCCACAACTACTGAAGCCCGCATGCCACAACTACCTAAGCCGGCACGCCTAGAGCCTGTGCTCCACAGCAAGAGAAGTTACCACAATGAGAAGCCCACGCAACGAAGAGTAGCCCCGTCTCACTGCAACTAGAGAAAGCCCGCGTGCAGCAATAAGGACCCAACACAAACAAAAATAAATAAATACATTTAAAAGAACAGATGGGATAAATAAAAAATAAATAGCAAGATAGTAGGCTTAAGTCTAACCATATCAATAATCATAGTAAATGTAAATGGTATAAACACTAATTAAAAAGCAGAGATTGTCAGATTGGATTAAAAAAGCAAAACCCAACTACATGCTACCTACAAGAAACACTTTATTATTTATTTGTTTATTTTTGGCTGCGTTGGGTCTTCTTTGCTGCACATGGGCTTTTTCTAGTTGCAGTGAGTGGGGGCTACTCTTCGTTGCGGTGCCTTGCCTGGGCTTCTCATTGTGGTGGCTTCTCTTGTTGCGGAGCACAGGCTCTAAGCACGCGGGCTTCAGTAGTTGCGGCATGTGGGCTCAGTAGTTGTGGCTCACAGGCTCTAGAGCGCAGGCTAAGTAGTTGTGCATGGGCTTAGTTGCTCCACAGTATGTGGGATTTTCCCAGACCAGGGATCGAATCTGTGTTCCCTGCATTGGCAGGCAGATTCTCAACCACTGCGCCACCAGGGAAGTCCAGAAACACTTTAAAGACATAAATAGTTTAAAAGTAAAAGGATGGGAAAGAATACCATTGCTGACACTAGCCAAAAGAAAGCTGGAGTAGCTATATTAATATCAGACAAGTAGGTTTCAGGGATAATGAAGGTTATTTCATAATGATGATAGGGTCAGTTAATCAAGGAGCCATAACAATCTTAAACATTTATGCACCTAATAATAAAGCTTCAAAATACATGAAACAAAAAATGGATAGAAACAGACAAATACAAGTACAGTCAGAGTTCAGTTCTCCTCTCAATAATTGATAGACCAAGTAAGCAGAAAATCAGCAAGGATATAGTAGACTTGAACAACGTGGTAAGTCAACTTGACTTTGATTAACACAGGACACCCAACAGTAGTAGAATACACATTCTTCTCAAGTGCACACAGAACATTGATCAAGATTCAAAAGGCTTCAAGCCATATTATGTTGTCTGACCACACTATAATTAAATTAGAAATCATTTATCACAAGGATCCTTGGGAAATCTCTAAATATTTGGAAACAAAATAACACACTTCTAAGTAACCCGTAGATCAAAGAAGAAACCAAAAGAGAAATTGGAAAGTAGTCTGTACTGACTTGAAAATGGAAACACAACATATCAGAATTTGTGGGATGTCACTAAAGCAGAACTTAGAGAAGTAATTGATAGCACTACCCACTAAAGAATGTCACTAGACATTCGGCTCCACAAGGATTGAATATAAGCCACTGCAGCCATTGACCTTCCACACACCCTGAAAAGAGTTCAGGACAGAGATTAGGAATGAGGCACTCTGTGCTCTGGGAAAACTGGCAGAACAGGCCATAAGATAGATATTTTCAGGAGAAATTTTTTATGAACCTGGATCCTTGCATCTTCCCTTAGAAAAGCACTAAATCATTAACTAAGATTTCCATTCCTTGTGACTAGCAGCAACCTTCTACTGAGATGTGTGCTTGGTTGCACCTACCCGCTTTGCCAAAATCACATATGTACTGACCTCTCCCCTTACCTCTTCTGAACAGTTTCTTGAGCTATCTGAGAGGCTCTCTCCCAGGCTACAGTCCTCAGTAAGACACTGGATAAACTCCACTCACAGCTTGTACATTGTGCGGTTTTGTTTTTGTTTTTTTAAGTAGCAGTAAACACCTATATTAGGAAAAAGGCAAGGTCTCAGGTCAATGATCTCAGCTATATTAATATCAGACAAGAAGATTTCATGGGACTTCCCTGGCAGCACAGTGGTTAATAATCCGCCTGCCAATGCAGGAGACACGGGTTCGATCCCTGGTCTGGAAAGATCCCACATGCCACGGAGCAACTAAGCCCGTGTGCCACAACTACCGAGCCTGTGCTCTAGAGCCTGCGAGCCACCACTACTGAAGCCCGCGCACCTAGAGCCTGTGCTCCACAACAAGAGAAGCCACTGCAATGAGAAGCCCACGCACCACAACAAAGAGTAGCCCCCACTCGCCACAACTAGAGAAAGCCCGCACACAGCAACGAAGACCCAATGCAGCCAAAAATAGATAAATAAATAAATTTACAAAAAAGAATCTGCCTGCCAGTGCAGTGGATGCGGGTTCCGTCCCTGGTCCGGGAAGATCCCACATGCCACGGAGCAACTAAGCCTGTACACCACAACTACCGAAGCCCGTGAGCCCTAGAGCCCGTGCGCCACAACTACTGCGCTCGCATGCTGCAATTACTGAAGCCCACGTGCCTAGAGCCTGTGCACCGCAACTCGAGAAGCCACTGCAATGAGAAGCCTGCGTACTGCAACGAAGAGTAGTCCCGGCTCACCGCAATTAGAGAAAGCCCGCGCGCAGCAAGACACAACGCAGCCAAAAAAAAAAAAAATTCTAGAGGGAATTCCCTGATGGTCCAGTGGTTAGGAATCTGTGCTTTCAGTGCCGCGGCCCGGGTTCAATCCATGGTTGGAGAACTAAGATCCCACAAGCTGCCCCCTCCCCAAATAATCTAGAAAAAGAAATTTGAAGTAAGTGGAAGAAAACAAGTAAGGATCTAAGTGGGTATCAATGAAATAGAAAACTATAGAGAATAATCAGTGAAACCAAAAGATGATTCTTTAACAAGATCAATAAAATTGATAAATCTCTAGCCAGAGTGCTCAGGCAATGAGGGCAAAAAAAGAGGAAGACAAAATTACCAATCTCAGGGATGAGAGTGGTGACTGCTACAGATTCCACAGATATTAAAAGAGAATGTTACAGGGAATTCCCTGGCAGTCCGGTGGTTAGGACTCCGTGCTTTCACTGCCAAGGGCCTGGGTTCAATACCTGGTCAAGGAACTAAGATCCTGCAAGCTGTGCGGCACGTCCAAAAAAAAGAGAGAGAGAATGTTATGAACAACTTCATGTCAACAAATTCCACAACTTAGATGAAATGGACAAATTCCTTGAAAGATCCAAAATACAAACACTCTCTCAAGAAGTAATAGCTAACCTGAAAAGCCCTACATTTATTAAAGAAATTGGAATTGTAGTTGAAAACCTTCCCACAAAGAAAACCTTAGGCTTGTGTGCCTTCACTGAGGAATTCTATCAAATATTTAAGGAGGGAATAATATCAATTTTACACAAACCGTTCCCAAAAAATTTAAGAGAAGGGAATACGTCTCACCTCAGCTCATTCTATGAGACCAGCATTACCCTGACACCAAAACCGGGCAAAGATATTACAAGAAGAGAAAAACATACTGAGATATCACTACCCAAGAGAAAAGGAAATATCTGTTCATGCAAAAACTTGTACATGATATTCATAGCAGTTTTATTTGTAATAGCTAAACACTGGAAACAACACAAATGTCCACCAACAGGTGAGTGAATTGTGGTACATCCATCCAGTAGAATGCGACTCGGCAATTAAAAGGGACTATCGATACATGCATCACTGTGGGAGTCTCAATTATGCTAAGTGAGAGAAGCCATATAAAAAGGAGTACACCCTGTATGATTCCATATATCTAAAACTAGAAAATGCACACTAATCTATAGAGACAGAAAGCAGGTCAATTGTTGCTTGGGGAAGGAGGGGAAAGGGACAGTGGGAGGGAGACATTGCCAAGGGGCACAAGGAGACTTTTGGGTGTGACAGATACGTTTACTTCATGGATTTATACACAAGTCAGAATGCGCCATGTAGCACAATTTCAACTTGTAACACTTGGGATGTCCACTTAATTGGGTTTTTTTTTTTTTAATGTTATTTATTTATTTATTTATTTGCTGTACTGCGTGGCATGTGGAACTTCCCCGACCAGGGATCAAACCCGAGTCCCTGCAGTGGAAGCACCGAGTCTTAACCACTGGACCACCAGGGAAGTGTACTTAATTGTATTTTAGTTGTACGACAATGAAGAATTGTTTTTTAAATAAGGTATTGTTATCATTATTGTTGTTGTTATTATTTGGCCGTGCCACATGGCTTGCAGGATCTCAGTTCCTGGACGAGGGATTGAACCTGGGCCCCGGCAGTGGAAGTGCTGAATCCTAACCATAGACCACCAGGGAACTCCCGGTATTATTTTTAAAAAATAAAATTAAAGTATACAGCTGGGAAAGGAAATACTGCTTTCCATTGTTGGTTGGCAACTATCTCTAAGAGGAAGAAGTATGTTTTCCTTTCTCTCCAGGACCTAGAGAAAAACCTCTGTGCTGGGTTAATATCAGCCACTGGGAAGATCAGTCATCTGAGATTCTGGATTCTCAAAAAGACTGTCTGCAGAGGCTGACCTTTGCTGTAGACTCATATCTTAAAGAGCTTTATCTGGACTCAAATGTCCTCCCTTCAGGAACAGAACAGAAGTTCCCAAGTGTTGGTCACCGAGGTCCTGCAGAGAACAGTCATCTTTACATCTTTCCTTTTGATGCTCTCAACATCCTGGCAAGACCTGAGGAGGTGAAGGCACCTCACCTGCAGCTGTCCCAGCCAGGCCACCGGAAGTGGGCGTGGATCCCACACCCCAGAGTGGGGCTCAGTCTGACAAGTACTTCCAAACCCACTCCTCACCAGTCCCTTTCCATCCCAGAAGAGGGCTCCCCTCCCCACCCATTTTGCACATGAGGAAATGGAGGCCAGGGAGGTCCTGCCTGGTCTTGTTCCAAGACAGTGCAGCTGGAGGTCGCTCTCTGCTGCAGGGCACCTGCCAGCGGGGCCACCATGATGTCTCCTGCCTCGAATGGCCTCTGGCAGGGCTTGGTGGAATTCCCCTGGCAGGAATTTGGGTGAGGCAGGCAGGGGTTAGCATCCCAGACTGAAGCCAGGCCACCTGGCTCACTTCTCGGCATCTCCAGTTCTAGCCCTTTGACCTTGGACAGGTTACTCGACCTCTCCCTGATTCAGCTCACTCACCTGCAAAATGGAGGTGGTAATAGCACTCACCTCCTGCAAGTGCAAAGAGAATTAAAAGGGTGTAAAGCCATCAGAACAGTGCTTGGCCCCGAGAGAGGCTACAGAAGCACTCTTAAATAAATAAACGGCTTCAGCCCTGTCTAGTCCCAAGGTTTGGGCTCCTGCCATTCCCACCCAGAGAGCCCTGGGTGGAGGCCCCACTGATGCTGCAGAGCATCTGCCCTGTGCCCCCCACGCAGCAGGCACTTTCCAATCCTTCTGTCAGCCTCACTCCAGCAGGATAAGGGGAGGCTTCATGAGCCTCGTTCCCAAGATGAGGGAACAGACCCCGAGGGGACCACACCACCAGCAGGTGACAGGGTGGGACCAGGCCAGGTCTGTCTGCCTCTGAGACTGGGCCTAGGAGAGGACCGGCCCAAGCGACGCCCACCTAGCGCCTCCTTGGTCTGGAACTCGGGCTGGGGCCGGCCTGGAGGGCACGCTCTGCCCACCAGGCTGCGTGACTTCTGGGGTGTCCCTGCCTGCATAGTAGCCTCACTAGTGGTCGTAAGGGCCCCTCGAAGGGGCCCTGGACACCTGCGTGGGAACAAGGGCAGCCCACCTCTCTCCAGCTGTTTCATGCTCCAGCCCAGCCAGTGCATCGCGTGCATGCATCTGAGAGGCGGGGAGATTGAGAACAGCTGCCTCCGCCTGGATTCTCCCAGAACTCGCCTGGCAACACCCGGCCAAGGTCCTCACACCATCCTGGTAAGAATCTCTTTGAGTGGTCATGTTCGTCACATTCAAGGTTTGTGGGCAGATGAGGGCCAGGGATGGGCAGGGAGCGAGGGGCAGGAGGGACACAGACAGCTTGGCGTTTCTCCAGCCGGGAGCTGCAGGACACGGGCTTATCAGCTTGCCTGGCCCTGGGCCGGCTTCCTCATCCTTCTCCTCTCTGTGGCCCCTTCTACCCGCACCCGCTTTGCCTTCTCCTGGGGAGCCTGAGCCCCCTGTCCCAGAGCGGGGGACACAGGGAGATACTTCTGTGGCTCCCAAGCCACTGGGCAGGCTCATGTCTTTAAAGCAAGGAGGCCACGGAGGGGCCAGGACCCCAGGATGGAGCATTGAGAGCTGGAAGGGATGGTGGACAGAGGAGAGGAGAGACCGGGGGCCGGAGAGGGAGCAGAGCTGGGCTGAACCGGGTGCTCTTCATGCCTTTCTGGCTTTCTCCCGATAGGGGTTCCGCCAAAAGCAGTGAGAGCGGCGGGGCCTGACCTCGGGGCTGGCAGGCAGCGCAGGAGAGGAGCTCCTTTTCCTCACTGCCTCCTGTCGGTCCTGGGACCGACGTCACCCTTCTTGGCCATCTCCCTTCTGTCCCAAGAGGCTGTTGTGCATCCGGCTGCCTGGGGACGTGTGTAATCAGTGCTGACTCATAGTCCCCTGTGGGCCAGAGCTATGGGGGAAGGTCAGCTGGTGGGCCCCGGGATGTGGGCCCGGGGGGCCCCCACCTTCTCCTTGGCCTGTGGGGCTCCCTCCGCTGCTGGGTCTCTCCTCATCCTGCAGGATCCAGCTACCCTAGTCCTGACCTCCCAGTGCTGCAGGGGAGCCTTGGGCCATGGCTTCCCTGCTGCAGCCTCAGTCCACCCGACACCTCTAAATTCCTTCCTTGTCCCGGCCCAGCTCCCCACACTGGGCTGGGAGGTGACTGTGGCGTCTGGTCTGGAGCCTGCCCTTATGCTGCTTGCGGAAGACAGGAGATGGCCCCCTGCTGGGGCAGCTCCAGTACTGCTCTCCCCCGGGGCCCCCCACTGCTGTGGGCCGTGCCCACCTCACCCCTGCATGCTCCCTTGGGGTCCCGCATGGGGGGAGGACTCTGCATGTGGGCTCCCAGGGCCTGGAGGGAACACAGAGCTCTTTGTCTCTGGCCTGATGTCTCTCCTCCCCAACCCCATGGAGTTGCCCACTCGCCAAGTACAGGAGGCCTGGGGGGTGGGTACCAGGGCTGGTGGGCAGTGCTGTGCCCTGTGGGAAATGAGCCTTGCCCCCTGTCGGCACAGTCTCGTGCCCAGCCCAGGGGGCCCTGGTGGGGAGGTCAGCAGCCTGCGCTCCTCTCTGGGCTCCCAACCTGCTCCTCCCCAGCTCCTTCCTCAAAGTGCCCAAGCACCGCCCAGACGTGAGTGCCAGGTCTCTGGAGGCTTCCTCTAACTCCCCGACCACAGACGGACCCTCCCCCCTTCTTTGGTTTCCGTGGGAACCCTGCCCAGGGAGCACCCAGGGGAGACCAGTGTGAGCTTGGCCCCTCCCTTTTGGGCAGGCAGGGCCCCTGAGTCCCAGCCACCCCTTCTCCCAAACCCAGCCACAGGGCTGGTGCTCAGTGGCCCTGAGGCCCACAATGCAGAAAGGCTGAGGTGGAGGTGGCATCGGCCTTTATTGTGGGGTCTGCACAGTAGGTGCCGGGCCCCTCCTGCTGAGGGAAGGCTGAGACTCCAGCCTGGACCGACCATCCAGTCTCCAGTGAGCCCATCCTCCTCTGCGCACTGGATCCGGGTCCTGTGGGGTAACTCCGCCTCCATCACCCCCTCCCACGTGCTCGGGTGCGTTGCCAGTCAGGAAGCAGGAGCCAGGGCGGGTGGCGGGTCACCTGGTGCAGCAGGCCTGGGGCTCGGGCCCTGGCCCGGCAGCTGCAGAGCCCCAGGTGGAGGCAAGGGCCGTGGCCCCGGCCATGCCACCCTCAGGCTCTGGGTCCAGGCTCTCGTAGATGGTGGGCAGTGAGGTGCGCTGGCTTAGCCGCCGGCGCAGGCCAACCAGCAGGGGCTGGGGCAGGGAGGCCACATCCACGTTGTTGCCCAGGTCCACCCAGGCCAGCACCGGGAACTTGGTGGTGTCCTTGATGGCCTCAGTGAGCTCACGGGCGGCAGCCCGCGTCAGCCGGTTGCCATTGAGCAGAAGCTGGGTGAGGCAGGGCAGCGTCCAGAGGCTGGGCAGCAGCCGGTGCAGCAGCTCATCACTCAGCCCCGTGAAGCTCAGGTCCAGCACTGCCAGCCTGGCGCCCTGGCTGCCCAGGTAGCGCATGATATGCTGCACGTCCCGCACCGACAGTGGTATCCCCGATAGGTTCACGGTCTCCCCCGCCGGCAGAGTCTTCTGGAGGTTGCTCTTGAGGCTGCGGGAGGGTCGCGGGTGGGGAGGGACTGAGCAAGGGCCCCACCTGCCTCAGACAGTGACCCCTCTGTCAGGGCAGCAAGGCCCAGGCCCTGCAGATGGCCACTTCCTAGATGAGTAGCCATGGGCAATGCTCTGAATCGCTCTGAGCCTTAGTCCCCTTTGGTTAAGAGGCGACCTGGCTGTGAGGATTAGATGCACTTGCGTTAAGGCTCCATGAGCCGTTATAAAAACCCTCTGTGTGCTTGCATCACCACACCTGCTACATCTGTTGTCTCTTATTTTTATGCCAACTCAGTGGGGTGGGAATGATTATCCTATTCTGCAGAGGAGCAAATGGGTGCTTGGAGGGGTGACGTGACCCTTCCACGGTCACACACCACTAAGGGGGAGCCAGGTCTCCAAATCGTGGTGTTCTGACCCCTCAGCCCATGCTTTTTTTTCACGTGCCTCCTCTAAGGTTGACCCTTTTGGAATAAGGACAGATGTGGGAACAGGCCCAGGGTAAGCAAGAGGGCCATGTTGGGGGATGTGGGTGGGATCTGCCCTAGGGGAGGGCTCCCTGTGTCCTAAGCTGGAAGGGAGGTTTAGAGACTGAGGAGGGTCCCCCACTGCCCCCAGAACCCCCTCTAGTTCTCTCCTGTCATTTGAACATGGGCCTGCCTGGGGACTGACAGCAGTGGGAACACCTCCAGGGCCCTCACCTGCCAAGGCAGGGAACAACCCCATGGGCTCCAGGCTCAGCATGGGCCACCAGGCCTGAGGGAGGGGGCAGGAGGCTGGGGGGCAAGCAGGGGAGAGCACCAGGGCCCAGGTGCCAGTGGCCTGTTCCCAGGCTGAGTCTGTGGCCACGAGGTTGTGATGGAGTGACTAAGGGGGACCCCGTTGCAGAGTGAGCTGCTGGGCTGGCCTTGGAGGCCTCAGCTTCAGGCAGCCTGGCAAAGAGTCCCCAGAGGGCTTCAGGAAGCAGGGCAGTGTGGCCTTGGGCGAGACACTCTGCCTCCCCTGGCCTCAGTTTCCTTCCCTGGAAAATGGGAATCATGACCCAGACTCCACCTCCCTCCCAGCCTGTCCTGGGGACTCTGCTGACTCCAGCTGAGGCCCCCAGGGGGGCCAGGCCCTGTGATAGGCGGGGCGTTGAGGGACAGGCAGATGGCAGGAGGCAGTCACACGGAGAGGAGCTGGCCTTGGGGAGCATCCGCCTGCATTGCCACCGGCCAGTGACGGGCAGTGATGCAGCCAAGGGTGAGGGCCTGCAGGGTGGGATTTCAGGCCCCAGCTCTTGTTGACAGAGGCCTGGGAAGGGACCCCCCCCAGGGGCCAGGCGGCTGGGCTGTGTCTGGGCTCCCTTACCAGCTCTGGGTCTTCCTTCGGGGCAGGCTGGACCCCTGCTGCCGCTTGGAGTGAGGGGTGAGGTGGTAGATGAGCTGCCGGCAGGTCTTGTCCGAGGACTCCCAGAGCTCATAGTCCTGCGGGGGCAGCGCTGTCAGGGGAGGCGGAGCCCTGTGAGCCCCCGGGCCTTGGGGACCCAAGTGTGTGCATGCGCACAGGCATTCATCACGGATCACTGAGCCGCCCACTGGTTTTCCCCTCCACCCCCGCCCCCCTGCCCCGTGGCCTGGCACAGAGCCAGGGGAGGCTGCCCACTGGGAGCTGGACAGGCTGGTCCGAGGCCCGTGGTGCCCGGCGGGAGGAAGCCCAGACAATGGGCCCTTGTTCCCTGTCCTCAGGCCCTGGGCCAGAGTCTCGGGCTATCAGCCACTGGCTCCCTGTCTACCCTCGGTGCCCCCCTGGGACTCACCACAGGGGGAGGCAGGACCAGGCCTCTCCAGGGAGCCCTGCTCCACTGACGCCACCCCCAGGGAATAGGAACAAGCCAGGTCAGCACGCTCTTCTTCCTCTCACTCTCCAAGCGAGACCGCACCCGTGGGGCCTGGGTCTGGGCTGCCAGCAGGGAGGGTTACCATTTTCCAGCACCACCACCTGGCTCTCTCTGGCTCCCAAGTGGACCCTTGCAGAGGCCCAGCTCAGGCAGGATGTGGGGTGGACTGCTTTCCACAGGCTGGCACCAAGCACGCTCCACCACCCAGCACATTCTTTTACCCAGTCCCTCTGTTAACAGCGGGCACCACAGTGGCAGCAAGGCCCAGGGGTCACCGCGATGGCTCTAGGCTAGCCTCACAGACCCTTCAGTGACAAGCGCGCCTGGACGTGGCAGTTCAGAGCTGGCAGAGCCCAGAGTGGGCATTCCTGTTTCACTCGGGGGCTCACTGTGACAAAGGGCCGGGGGCGGGGGCTGGCCACAGGCTGTGTCAGGAGTGCGGCACCTTCCATGCTTATGGCAGGACGTCCGCAGGTGCCGACATAGCAGGTGGGGACAGGTGTTCTGGGCAGACGCGGTGGCAGGAAGGGAGTTGAGGCTGCAGGTGGCAGGTGCCAGCTCAACACGAGGAGGGATGTGCTTGTGGCTGAGTTGCTGTGGGACGCAGTGGGAACATGTGGACAGGGGTTCCAGCCAAGGGAGCTCTCTTCTGGCTCTGGGACTCAGGGGCTGGGAGCCTGGTTCCATCAATGGATTTGTCAGAATGTCCTGTATCCCGAAGGGTCCTCATACGACTACCTGCCTGGGTCCCAGGGCCTGGCGCACAGTGCTGAAATTCAGGAAACGGGTCTAGGGAATTCCCTGGCGGTCCAGTGGTTAGGGCTCCGTGCTTCCACTGCAGGGGGCACAGGTTTAATTCCTGGTTGGGGAACTAAAATACTGGATGCCGTGCTGCAGGGCCAAAAAAAGAAAAGAGGAAACGGGTCTACCCAACAGATGACTTTCCAGGGCTGGGAAAGCAGAGTTCCCATGTGCTCCAGCTGCTGGCCAGCCTCATACACTGAAACTGGCATCAGGTCCCAGAGAGGGACAGTGACCCGCCTAAGGCCACGCAGCAGACCAGGTGAGGGCCCAGATCCTAGCTCCCAGCTCTGGGCTCTTCTGGTCTGTCAACCACACTACCCAGCCTGGGGCCCGTGCCTCACCGACTTGGGGCACTGCAGGTCCCGGGCCAGGTTCACAAGCAGGTCGTGGGAGATGGGGTCCACCAGATTGAGGAAGGCCACATTCCTGTAGAGGATGTCTGTGAGGAGGGTCCCCTCGAGGCCTAGGTCCTGCAGGTAGTGAGAGTGGAATGAGCCAGGGGTCGAGGCCTCCCTCCCCTAGCCCCCATCCCAGTCAGCCAGAGGCTCTCACATCTGTTCCCCTCTCTCCATTTCCCCTCTGAGGCTTGCTGGAGCCCTCCACACAATGGCGATGAGCAAACTGTCCGGGGCAGGTGGACCCTTTGGATGAGCAGAGGGTCGGTGCATCAGGGGCCTCAGGGAGGTGGTAAGTGGGTCCAGGAACCCTTAGACTGGTTCCCTGGAGGTGAAACGTTCTGCTGAGACCCCCTGGCTCCTCTGGGATTGGGCTTGTCTGGGGTATTCTCTGGGGGCTCCTTGATGATCCCCAAATGCCCCTGCCCTCCTCATTCCCTTTGGGGCCCCTGCCTCTATCCACCTATCCCCGAGCTCTCCTGAGCTATGGCCGCCACCTCTTTGCTGACGGGTCCAGACCCTTCTTGTCAGGGTGGAACTCTCTCTCTCTCAGCTCATACGACCCAAAGGCAACTCAGACTGGGTGTGTCTCGCCTCCTGTGCCCCAGCTCAGTAAAGTGCCGCCATCCCATCTTCCCAGGCACTTGGGCCAGAGCCCAGGAATCACCCCGCACTCTTCCCTCATCCCTCCTCTGCCCAGCTCTCCCCACCCCAAGCCCACTGCTCAAGGAGCTTCAGGCCTCATCCCCTCACAGCCTCCTCCCGGGGCTCCCAGCCTCCTGATACCCTTCCAGTCCACCCTAATGCTGCCAGAGCCAGCTCTATGAAACACACGCTTGACCCCTAACCCCTTCAGTGGAAACCAAATGCTCTCAAGGTTGTATGATGGCAGAGACTCGCACACAGCCTGCAGTCTCAGAACTCCCTGTGGCCTGGCCTTCACACCCTCTCTCGCCCACCAGCCTTCCTGTCCAGCCTCCAATCCTCCCACCCCTCACACAGATCCCATCATCAGGTCCCTGGCCTGCCCTGGCCTTCCTGCCTTCACCCCTTGGCCTCTTCCTCCTGTTATTCCCATAGGCCTGGTGTGGTGCCTTTTCGGGGTCCGTTTAGAGGATATGCCGACAAGCTGACGAGACAGGCACAGCCAGGAGGGGCCTCGAGACCCCATGTGGACCCTCCCCAAGCCAGAGTGTAACATGTTCTGTGTATAAGCCCAGGGCACAGGAGGCCAGGCCAGGCCAGAATGACCAAGGTCCATAACTGCAGAGTCCCTGAAGGTTATGGGGCAGGACAGGCGGGCCTCAAATTCCAACCTTCGGGACACCAGTGGGCAACCTAGCTCGTTCCCCAGCTAAAATTTCCAGCTGGTGCCTTGGGCTGCAGATGCCATGCCGGACAGAGATCGTGCCTCTGAATAGTCTCTCGCTGATTTATGCTGCTCTGTTGTTTGCATTTTAAACACGGCTCAAGTTGGAGATGACAGCTAGGGAGGATCCAGTAGAAGGGAAGGATGGCTGGTGAGCCTGGGCTGACCCAGTCAGGGTCCCAGACCAAAGCCTGCCTTCTGCTGATGTGGACAGCTCCTCTTAAAGGGCCAGCCCCACCTTTCCAGCCTGCTGAGCCCAGAGAAAGGAAACCCAGTGCAGCAGGAGGAGCAGAGCTGGGAGACTGGAGGGTGAGCTCTGGCCTTGGCTGGCCCCCAGTTTGCTCTGTGGCCCTAGGCTCACTGCTTTTCTCCAAGCCTCAGTTTCCCAATCATCCACCTGCAGGTCAAAGACCACCGGCACAGCTGATTTCGGCTTACAGGACGGGGCCGATTGTGGTGGCAGCTGCTGCAGGGTATAGGGATGTGGGCAGAGAGAGGAGTGGCTTGCTCAGTGGTGATGCTGGGATCAGAACCCATGTCTCTTAAGGCAACCCAGGGCTAGGGATATGGGACTCAGGTACCTGGTGTATGTGGAACCAGAGCCCCCACCCGTCGTGATGTGATGTTGTGATGAACAGATGCCAGGTGTGTGTACTCAGTGGGCGAGAGCTGCCCGTTAGGAGGATGGGCATTGTGTGCTGTGGCTTTGTCTGAGCTGACGTGGAGAGGTTGCACCCACTGACCAGCTGGGCTGTCGCTTCCCCAGGTCCTTGCTTCGGGGTCCAGTGCAGCGCCTCCCTTCACCCTGGAGGGGGGAACCATCCTCTTCCCATTGCCCCTCAATACAAGATGATTCACCCCCACCTGCCCTCTTCCCAGCCGCCCTCCTTTCTTCTAAGGGCCTGAATGTGGACTCTTAGCTCCAGGCTTGGGAGCACCCTCAAACCCCAGAGACGCGTACAGTCATGGGACCCCCTCCACACTCACAGTCCCCCCGACCCCACAACTCTAGCTGACTGCCTTCCCTCCCTCGCCCTCCGGCCCAGACAAGACCCCCACCGCTGAGGCCAGTCGTCCCCTCCCCTCGGAACCCGCCCGGCCCGCGCGCCCGAGGCCGGCTCCGCATCTCCTCCCGGCCCCTCCTCGGCCTCCAGCCCCGGCCGGCCGGCCGGCTGCTTGGCTGCTTCTCTCACCTGGCGCAGGAGGCGCAGCAGCTGCCGGGCGCGCTCCGGCCGCCGCTCGCGGAGCGTCGACTGGATCTCGCGGAGCCAGCGCACCCGGCGCTCATAGGGCGCCGGCCCGCACCCCGCCGCCGCCCCAGCCTCCGAGCCCGCTTCGGGACCGGGCCGCCGGCCCAGCCGCGCCCCCATGGCTGCCGCGCGGCGGGCGCCGAGCCGGCGGGAGGCAGGGCCGCTTGCGCCCCGCCCCTGGCCCCGCCCGGGATGCTCCGGGCGGGGAGCGCGGGATCCAAGGCTGCGCGCCTCGGAAGGGAAGAGGGTTCTTGCTGGGGGCCCCGGAGCTCCCACACCCGGTTTGGGGGTGTCGCTGGAGGAGGCCCTCGCCCGCGCTAGACCTGGCTCGAGCCCTGTCGCCAGGAACTGGAGCTGCCGGGACGAGGTGGCGCTCGGCGCCTTTAAAGGCTCCGAGCCTCCGTGCTGATTGTGGAACAGTCGCTTTGGCGGGGCAAAGAGCACTGGACTTGCAGTCAGGGCGGGATGGGTGGGGGTTCCGCTGCCGTTTGCCAGCTTTAGACAGTGCCAGCGCCTGCTTTCAGAATCTTCCCCGCCCCAGCCGCAGCGAGCAATTGTAGCATCTGACCTGTCCGCCTTGCGTGGACACTTCTGAGTTGACAAATGTTTATCACCCCTCCCTGCTTGGCTGGGGGCAGACTTGGGCAGGCCGGCCTCCTCTGCCAGACACCTGGGAGATAAATGGGATGGGGGATGCTGGTTAACCATCTCAGCCTGGCTCTGGGCAGGCTGGCAGCAGGCCAGCCGCACCTGCCCCTGCTTCAGTCTTCCCCGTGACAGAAGTGGGGAAAGTGTGTGGGGTGGGGGCTGGCTACTCCGGGGACCAAGTTTGAGCCAGGAGCCCCTAGCTGGAGAGGTCTTTATTGGAGGCTTGCTGCCCCTTATAGCACCCCCCACCCAGCTCTGGGCCCCTCACATTCCCAGGGTAGGGGGCATTTGGGGCACTAGGCTCCAGACCCTGACCTCCACAGCAAGGAGGGTGTGTCCAGCCTGGGAGGACAGTGTAGCTGGGCACGGGTGCCGGGGGTTGAGCATGGACAGCGATAGGGGGAGGAGAGGCTGTCCGAGGGCCTGTAGTAAGTGAGGGCAGAGTTAGGCTCCTTCTTCTGAGTTAAGAATTGCCCCCCCCCAAGACTGTCCAAGACAGAGTGCTGGGCTCTGTGGTGCCCTGGGGCTGAGCCCCTGAGACAAGGCAGAGGGTCTGACCACCCACTGAACCCCAGCCCTTGTCGTTGCCTGCTTGGGTGCCCCCATTGGGCCTGTTCCTGGGGCCTTCCTATCCCGGAGCCCCTTCTTTCCTGCCATCTGCGACTGGACCCAGACACCTCCCTTCGCTGCTATGTAGCCAGCTTTGTCCTGGGGCCACCTTGGCACCACAGGTTTCCTCCCTGGCAAACCTGCATGACTGCCCGGCCTGCCTTCCTCCAGGGCCAAGGTGCTGCTCTCACTAAACTGGGCCAGAGACTTCAGCAGCAGCCCCATTGCCCCAGGGGCCTCGCAGACCCCTACCCAGAGCTGGCAGGCTGGTAAGACCTCCCCCACCCCAATCTCAGGGCTGGAGCCAGAGCTGGGATGATTCCCAGATCGTGACCATATCCTTCCAGAGGCTGAGCCAGGTCTGGACATTGTCCCCTCAAAAGCGAGAAGGCCGAGGTTGGGGGAGGGGGTGGGGTGGGGGCGGGGGGGAAGGCAAGGGAGGGCTGAGCCTGGATGTCATGAAGGGGGGCCGTCAGGCAGCGGCAGAGGGAGTATGCCCAGAGCTTGGAATCCCATGGAAAGTGGAGAACTGCTCCCCAGCCCCACCCCTCAACCCCGCCCCACCCTCTGTGTCCTTGGCTGAGAGATTCCTGGAGAACATTTTCCAGGAAAGGAGGGGGGGTGGCATCTGGGCCGAAATCCCTGCCTGGGCCTCCCTCAGCCTCCTGTGAGGGGTGGCGAGGTTGACTCTTTCTGGCCTAACCTGACTGGGACAGGGGACCCCAGAGACAGAGCTGTGCCCTCGGGAATGGTAGCATTGTCCCCCCACTGGCCGGCCTCCATGTATGCTTAACGAAAGCCTGCTGGCCCCTCTGCCTGGAGTTGCCCTGGGCCGCTGAGCTGTGTTTGGGGAGACCCCGTGGGTGGAGGGCTGTGGTGTTGCCCTCTCAGCCCCCAGGGCTGATGTGGAGGTTCAGGGGTTCTCTGGGCAGCCTTACCACCCCTGGGAGCCAGAGAGTCAAGTGGACGGAACCCAGGCCCTGCTGGGGGCATCTTGGGCCCCAAGTGGGAACTTCCAGGAGACAAGTAGCACCGACAGCTGGTGGCCCAGGTGGAATGACAGGGAAGCAGGGTCCTGATGACCCAGCAGGTTGGGTGGAGGGCTGTTGCTGGCGCTGCAGCTGGACCTGTCCCACCTTCGGGCGTCTTCCCTACCCACCCAGTGGGATATTTCAAGCCCAGGAGGAGGCAGGGAAGCCCAGGGCTGATGGTACCTCAGCAAGGAGCCAGGTGTCACTGAGCCTCCTGGCAGCCACTGCAAAGAAGGATGCAGGATGGATTCGGAACTCACTAGGAGGAAGGAAGCAGACAGACAGTCTATGGAGACAGTTTCCCCTGGATCTGGCTCTAAGGAATAGGTTGTGAGCTTCCTGCAGGGCTAGGAGTCACCACGGGGGTCACAGGTGTAGGCTCAGGCCCCAGCTCCTAATCCCCTGGACCTGCCCCCTTTTGGGGTGTATAAACACGGACAAGGTAGTTAGTGGTACTAGTTTTCTGTGGCTGTCATAACAAATTACCACAAACTTGGTAATGGCTTAAAACGACAGAAATGTATTCTCTCCCAGTTCTGGAGGCCAGAAGTCTGAAATCAAGGTGTTGGCAGGGCTGTGCTCTCTGAAGGTGCTCGGGAATCGTCTCTCTTTGCCCGTTGCCAGCTTCTGGCGATGGCCGGCAGTTCTCGGCCTTCCTTGGCTCGTAGCTGCTTCACTGCAATCTCTGCCTCCATGGCCACAAGGCCTCCTTCACTGTGTCTGTGTGTCTCCCTTCTTACAGGAAGCCTACCTTATTGAATTTAGAGCCTACCTTAACCCAGGATGATCTCATCTTAACTAATGACTTCTACAGAGACTCTATTTCCAAATAGGGTCCCATTCAGAGCTCCCAGGCGGATGTGGATTTGGGGGGAAACTATTCGGCCCACTACAGTAGCTTCTGCAAAACTGTTTCCTCCTCTGTAAAATGGGGAAAATAGAATGCCCATCTGGCAAAGGTGTAGGATTAGACGCAGCGAGGAAAGCGTCCAGCACACACGCACGTGGCATGCGTAGGCTCTAATCAATCTTCCGTGGCTTCATGCCGAATCCACCCAGCCACCTGACAGCCATTATATTTACATTTAGTGATGATCACTGGGCCCTGTGGATACTTCAGAGACAAAGACGCAGGAGGTTAAAGGAACAGCAGAGGTGGGGAGCTGTGATGGGGGTCCCAGACACTGCGGGAGCCGAGGAAGAATCAGACCAGGAGACAGAGGAGGGCTTCAATGAGGAGGCGGTGGCGTTGAAGTTGGGGCCTGATGGAAGAGCCCCAGCAGTAGGGCAGTGGGTGAATCACACAGAGGAAGGGGCAGGCCCCAGCTGACAGGAATTTATCTGGAGGGCCACGTGAACCTTTGAAGTGTTTTTCAGTGGGGGAGGGATGTGCTCAGAGCACTGCGGATGCAGTAGTAGAGCGGCTGGGGACTCTGCAAAGTTGCCAGGTGAGAGGGGGCGGTGCGGGGGGCTGGGGGGTCAGGTTTGGCGAGCAGGAGGGGGTGTAGAGGTAGGGGCTGCTGGACAGGGCCGGGGAGGATGCGTGGGCTGCTGTCCAGGGCTAGGCCCTGGCTAACATGGCCGGTGGAGGTCTGGGAGGGTAGCTGCCTAGCTCAGGTTCCGGCTTGTTGGTTAGGCATCTGAAACATCAGCCAACAGGATGTTTCAGTGAGGGGGGGGCCAAAGAGATGCTGAAAAAGGGGGTGGGGGCAGGGCTTCTACAAGCCCAGGCAGGCTGAGCAGGGTGTGCATGGAGAGTGTGGGGCAGTTTTGGCATTAGCGGAACCGCGCACCCACTTAGCCCTGTGCAGGGTCACGGGGTGGGGGATGGCAGCCGTGGACAGGTGGGCTTGGGCGTTGCACCCACACACACACACCTGGAGATAGGAGTATGTCGGCTCTCCGGGAGACCAAGCCATGTGCTGGGCTGGGGTGTGGGCAAGACGCAGCCTTCCTCCCCCACCCCCTGGAGCTCCCAGACACCGCAGATAATTATGAGGTGATGTGATACATGCTACCTATGCAGGGAGCCGTAGGCAGGGAGGCTGCGGTGGCCAGGAGTGGGGCACTTATGACCTCTGAGCTCTGAGCTGCTCCTCCAGGAGGGAGAGGCAGCTGCAGGCCCGGGTGCTGGACCATGGAGGTCATGGTGCTCACAGCAGCCTGTGCATGGCCGTCTCAGTGCATCTGCCCAACAACTATTTTAATGATCCCTGCTATCCAGATAGAAAACTGAAGGCAGAAAGAGGAGACCCTGGGCCATCAGGGCTGGGACTGAACTTGAACCTAGGGACTGTAGAGCCCATGCCCTTGGTTGCGCTGCCTCTGAGTTTGGGAATTAGACTTGGTCCACCAGGTGCCAGACTGGCTCTGCTGCCGGAAGTTTCCAGGTGTTAACAAGCTGCTAGCCCTGGAGGCTCATGTACTTGCCGGAGCTCCAGCCTCTGTCCTCACATCAAAGGTGGGTGCTGAGATGGTGAACCGCTACAAGGGCACCAGGGAGTGTCTGGGACACAGGGGGCTCTCTGCCTATGCCTGCAGTTGGCCAGAGCTCACTTCCCACTACCACTGGGCCTCACCATCCCCTTCACCAAACCCGAGTTCTTCCGTCCATTCGGTGTGGTCTGTGTGGCTCTGAGAGGTGGTGGCCCAATAGCCATAGGGTATGGGGAGCCCTGCCCTGTGGCCTCTGACAGTGGGCAGGGTGTTAGGCCAGGTCCCCCTGAAGCCGGTGCAGAAGGCATTCCAAGAAGGGCAATTGGGGCTTGACATTGGGAAGAACCTGCCAAACAACCAGTCTCACTGTCCTTAGAGGTAGTGAGTTCCCTGTCATGGCAGGTGTGCAAGCCGACCCTTCTGGGGTGATGGAGATGGGAGCTCAGAGGCCAAACATTTGAGATTCTGTGGTCCTCAAATTGATGAAGATGAACTTTTGTTCAGCCAACTGACCAGATGTCTCCTTGGTGCAGATACCAGGGGACACAAAGTGTCTTGGATGATATTAGGTTTCCTGACTCCCGGTGGGCCCTGAGGTCCTGGCCCAGCAGCTCTGGAGGATGGGTCAGATGCTGCTTGCATCTGGACCTGCCTGCCTGGCTCACTCACTGTGAGGCTCCCAACTGCATTTTGGGATGTTGTGTCTTTTTTTCTGGCCGAGTCACGTGGCTTGTGGGATCCCAGTTCCCCACCAGGTTTTGAACCCAGGCCCCAGCAGTGAAAGCCCAGAATCCTAACCACAAGGCCACCAGGGAACGCCCAGGATGTTGTGTCTCTACCAGCCGGATGTGGCCCACCTGGGGCACAGGCTCAGCTGGCACTTCTGGGGGCTCAGACACAGCCACTCCCAGGACCTGACAGCAGGGTGGGGCACCACTGGTAGGAAGTGGTTTGCAGGTCTTTCCCCATTTCCTGGGTTGCTGTCCTGCCGGGTAGCTTTGGGTAAGTGCTTTTTCTACTTAGGGTGAGGTTTCCTGTGCCAGGAACACCCTGCTTGCCCCACAAGTGCTTTGTTTTTCCAGGCATAGAAGTGGGGCAGACCTGAGCCTGTTAGAGCAGGAAAGTGGCCTCCAAGGCCTCTGTGGACCCACTTCTCAGAGTGGGGGATGGGCCAGGTGCCTGCCTCCCTGACCACTGGTCCAGGGCCTGAGCCTCCTGTCTGGCCAAGGCCCCCAAACTCTCTAGGTCGCACACCCCTGTGTGCCAGCACCACAGGGGTGATTAGCAGATGAAAGGTTTTGGGATGGTGGGGTGGGGCCCCCAGGCTGCCTTGGCAGCTCCCCTGGCTGGAGGCCGGCCTGACCCAGGGGAGCTCCTCCAGGAGCAGGGACACAGAGACCCAAGCTCAGCCAGCCCCCAGCCAGCGCCCCATCAACACTCCCTTCTTCCCATGGCCCCTGCCCTCTGCCTGACTCCCAGAATGGCTGAGGAGCTAATGGTCTTAATGAGTGAGCTGGGGTTAATGGGTTACCCAGCCCGGTGGCACATTCACCAGCCTCCCCGGGCTCTCTAAGTCCAGATGCACTGGCCTGGCCTTCAGGGTCTGAGCTCAGCCACTTCCTTTTCCAGCTTTGATGCCTCAGGGCTCAGGAAGGGTCAGGGCGGTCAAGAGTCTCCCTTGTACCCTCACTGCTGCGGAGATGCCCCAGGCTCAAATTGTTCCCTCTGCCTGGCTGGCCTCCACAGTCCGATCCCAGTGCTATCTGGATCCCCCCCCCGCATAGTTTCTGCCCCTCCCTGGGGGTCCTGGGCTCCTCTTCCTCCTTGGTTGACTATACTATCCCATCTTCAGTCTGGCTGGGGGCTGCTTGAGAGAAGAATCTGAATGGGCCAGGGTCAGATGGGAGAGTGAGTGAATGAATGAATGATGGATGAATACGTGTAAGCAGCAGGCTGTGTGTGGACCTCAGAAGAATGGGCAGGCTTGGGCCTGCCAGCCCTGTGGGGGTACCCACCCCATCCTGTTGGCTGGAGCAGGTGCGGGGTCGTGAGCAGATGGCCCCATCCTCCATCAGCCTGCCTCCTCAACCCCAGGAAGTTGAGGGATGAGGAAAGACTCCCCGGTTCATGTGACTCCTTTCTGTCCTGGTGACGGTGACCAGGGTCCTTGGAGTGACAGCCTGTGGACATCTGCAGCCCCGGGCGTGGGGGCGAGGGCATCCCCTGACCAGGAACTCTAGAGAAAGCGTCAGGCTTCTCAGGCCTGGCGGGGCCTCTGATGCTCACACACCCACCCCTGTTGGTGGAGGCATCTGGCTGTGCCCCAGCACTGTGGGACCTCTCTTTGGATATTGAACGTGGCCGGGAGTTCTCCTCCTCCCAGAGGACCCTTGGCCTAACTGGCCTCTGCCTGAAACCCAGCCTCATGTAGCCCTACCGAGGCCCTCAAAGCTCAGGTCTCTTACGCAGGGTTTGGGACCCCACTGGGCTTGAAGAGGCTACCTGCTGTCCCAGGTCACACAGCCCCAGGGACAGGACCAGGAACCAGTCCTCTTCCCACCTGGAAAGGTTCCTGTGCCTTTAAAGCCTCCCCCCACTCAGGCCAGCAGGGGGAGGGAGGGGAGGAGCTGGGCACTGGGGACTCTGCTCTGTGCTGGAGTACAGAAGGAGGACCAGCATTGCAGCCAGGTGAGCTGGGGCAGGATGGGCGTCTGGCTGTACCCCAGTGCTATGTGACCCTGAAGCTCAGCTCACCATCTCTGAGCTGCTGGACATCGTAGGAGTGGGGAGCTCAGGCTTGGGGCCTCTCGGGGGCATCTGGAGGACTGGGTTCCAGCCCCAGCTCTGTTATGTCCTGGCTGTGCTCTGGAGGAGTCCCCC
Organism: Stenella coeruleoalba; assembly: GCF_951394435.1. NCBI lineage: Eukaryota > Metazoa > Chordata > Mammalia > Artiodactyla > Delphinidae > Stenella > Stenella coeruleoalba. The sequence goes on along the minus strand of NC_137160.1, from coordinate 64,551,753 downwards.
GTCCTCTCTGAGCCTCAGTTTATACACCTGCGTCATGGGAGTGAGCTGCCCTTCAGGGTGATGGGGGTGGGGATTGTGTGGACGGATCCTGCAGAGGGGTCACACGGATGGGCAGAGCCTTAGGCCCTTGGTCTGACTGGGTCTGGGCTGGGAGCCTCTGTTTCTTTTCCAGTAAGTGGGTTTGAGGCTGCCTGACAAGGCTTCCTGGCTGACTGCTACAGTTGTGGGGTGGGTGGGGAAGTGGGCTTCTTGGATTGAGAGGGAGGAGGGCAGTGTGGAGAAACTGAGGCCCAGAAGGATGGGGCAGCCTGGGGTGGTGGTGGGGTCACTGGGGTGGCGGGTCTGGAGTGGAGGTGAGTGGTGATGGGGGCTGAGGTGCTGTGTCCTCGGGCCACATCTCTCGGGCTCTGGTTTGCTCTCATGGTGGGGGTGGGGCATGGCCGGTACAAGTACAAGGGGTGATTGCACAACTCCGGGGACGCCCGCCCCCTTGTGGTCATTGCAGGCATGTATAGCTATTTCGACAGGTTTCTGGCAGGTAGTGGTTATCAGGTCTTGGGGAAGGAGCCTCCCAAATCCAGTCTGGGTCATGGTAAGCTTCCTGCCCAGAGCTGTGTTCTCATACCTAGGGGACGTCACTCCTCACTGTGGGCATTGGTGGTAAGGAAGGTGAAGGGGTGCCTACCTGTCCATCCATGTGCCTCCAGGGCCAAGTCGCTTCTACCTAAGCCTCGGCTTCAGGCCTGTGAATGGGTTTGGGGCTGTGCCCAGTTTCGCCCCTGTGACTCTGGGGCTGGAGGATTAACAGAGAAACCCCACGCTGTCTGTTCTGTCTCACTCTTCTTCATGCTCTCTTCTCTGCTGCGTCCTAGAACATGCTCGCTCAGCCTAGATTCAGCATGGGTGTGTGTGTGGGTGTGTGTGTGTGTGTGTGTGTGTGTGTGTGTGTGTGTGTGTGTACTGGGAGGGGGTGGTGCTGATGGCAGGGTCAGTATCTCTGGCTGGGTGAGGCTTGCATATTCCTGGGGGCAGAGAACTCACCACCTTTTGTGCCTAGGACAGGAGCCGTGGGGTCTGGAGGAGACCTCCAGCCCAGACCAACTGCCCCCAGGTCCCCTCTCTGCATGTGGGTGTGGGGGGCTGACTGGGACAGAATGTGACACACTTGATATGTGAGGAAGGGCTTTCTTTGTTCTGTACGTATGTATGCCTCAGTCGACATGGCCTTTGAGACACCTTCGCTTTTGTCTCCCCTCCATAGAACCTGCAGCTGCAGCTGGGCTTCCTCCAACTTGCCTCAGCTCAGGGTTTTCCTGTTGAGGTCACCTGGGGGGTCTGGGTCATCCTCTGCCCACTCAGACCTTCTTCTTACCTTCCTGCCACTTCTGCCATGTCTCATGCCATCCCAGGCAGGGAGAAAACCATTGAGCAGGCTCAGGCATTGAGACAGAGCCCTGTGGCTCTCCACTGCAGACCCCTCCCAGCCGACTGAGCTGCAATGCAGCCATTCAGGCAGGACCAAATACCCTGATGTTCCTGGCTGATGTCCAGTCCTTGGGGACAGGTCTTGGGCCTTGGTCCCTGGATCCTGCCTTGTCCATCTTCTTAGTTACCCCGGTCTGCAGGGGAGGGGATGGTGTCTAGGGAAAGAGCTGTCATGGCACCCCCATCCCAGGGTCATGCTGCTTGAAGATTTCATGGTAGTGCATTGGTTCGGTTCCATGCCAAGCCCGCCCAAGGGCAGTTGAGTGATAGGACCAGGCCTGTTCTGGCTGTGTGACCCAGGGCAGGCAGCAATGTCTGGTCAGCCTCCACGTCTCCTTCTACCTATCAAATGTTGCAGCCTTGCGGGGTTATTGCGGATTAGATGGCACAGATGGGGGCTGTGGGGGCTCCTGGGCTGCTTCGGCACAGCGAGCTGGGGAGAGGGGGAGGGAGGCATGACTCAGGAAGTGGCTGAGCCTTCTCCTTGGCTGACGAAAGCCAAAGGGGGAGGGGGCAGTGTCCAAGTTCCCTGGGGCGGGTCTGCAGCTGCTCCTGACTCTGGACTCCTTGGTGGGCTGGTCAGGGACATGCAGCAACTTGGGGCGGGTACGGGGTAGCCAGGTGTGCACTGGTGGGCTGTGTGACCTTGGACCCGCTCTGGCCGTCTCTGGGCCCTGCCTTTCCAGGCTGTTTAGGTGGTTCCTTGGGCCTGGGGCACTAATGTTCCTGGATAGGTGGTGGAACCTTCCGGACTTGAAGCCCTGGGCCGTGCCCCAGGGAGGTACCCTTGCCGTCCAGCTGTGGGGTGTGGTGAGCCTCTCAGGTCTGGGTTCTGCTCTGGTGCTGGTGACACCCCTGCTCCACGGCCTTAGGAACCATCTCTGGGACACCATGTCTGGCCCTGGAGTTCAGATACTCTGAACAAGGACAGGGCAAGCCTGTGGGGGACACCCACCCTTCGGAGGGGCCTGAGTCCAGGAGGAGGGATGCCTTGTCTCTGTCGCCACACCTCGCCTTCCCCATTGGGGCCACAGCCCTTGCCTGCTGCCACCATCCAGGGGACCGCAAGGGTCACTGCTGACAGCACCTCGTACCTCCAGGGCCCTCCCAGGGCTGCGTGAACTCTAGTCACTTGGCAATAGGCCGAGTCCCTGTGCCTCCTTGTTGCCATGACATGACAGCAGCCTCCGGCCACCCTCCGGCCATCCTCCCTGCCAGGCCAGACCTCTCTTTGAGGACCGCCCGCTCTCCACCTATTCTGACACACACAGGGATTCTAGGTGCCCCCCCTGCAGGCCTCTCCCCGTCTCCCCCCGCACCCCTCCCACCCCCATCCCCCACCCCCTGGACTACGTGAGCATGTGAGTTCCTCTGGCCCCTCCTGCTCCTTTCCTGCCTCTGCTCCTCCTGGGAGGAGCCCACCCCCACCCCAGATCCCAGCCCAGCTCTGAGGCCCCCAGAGGAGCTCTGCCCAGGCAGGGCTGCAGGCGTGGCTCTGGGCAGCTCCTGGGAGTGGGGGGGGCCTGGCCTACACTGTGGCCAAGACCTTCCCAGGCAGACAAATCTGCCTCTTCCTCCCCAGCCAGTGTCCCAGCCCAGAGCTGTCTTCTGAGGAACAGGGGCTGTCCCGGGCCCCCGCTGCCCTCAGGCCTCAGGTAAGCCCACCGGGCTGGGGAGGAGCAGGGTCGCTATTGGAGGTCAAGCACCCGCTCTCTGGCCTCAGTTTCCCTTCCTGACACTGATTTGGGTGAGAGCCAGTCCTCTGGGCTTGGACGTTGTTTTAGTGAGGCTGAGAAAAACGTGTGTGGGGGATGGGAAACAGAAGCACAGTCACCCGGCAGGGTGTCTTCCGCAGGGCTGGGATGGCTGCCTATGGGGGGCTGAGTCAGACCTCCCTACTGCCCTGCCCAGGGAGAAGGGGATGGGTCAGTGCGGCCTACCCCTCCCCCCACTCCCTGGCAGACAGAGCCTCACAGGGTACCCCCTGCCCTTTGGGGAGCCCACTTGGGCCCTTGGGTGGAAGGATGCGCAAGCAGATGGTTGGTGGGGGGCTGGAGTGTGGACCTCAGGAGGTCTTGGCTGGCTTGTCTAGGGGCCTGAGGGTGGAGAGGAGGACCCAGAGTTGTGGGGGTGGGGTCTCAGCGGATGGTCCCAAGCCCAGGAGAAATGAGGCCATGCCCTCAAGCTGCCCAGCGTGGCCTGACCCAGTGGACAGGACTGGGGGGCCTCCTTGACGGGTGGGGCTGTGCCTGTGCTGGGGAGGGGGACACCGGCTCCTGTCTTGCCCCGCCCACCCCACCGCATATAATGGGAAAGTTCTAGGTCTGGAACAAATGCCTCAGGTTGCTGGCCCAGCTCCTGAGTTCCCGCAGACCTCCCAGCACAGCTGCCTCTATCAAGAACCCTGACCTGGCCCCCTGCCAGGGCCCGGGGTACGCCCTGAGAGCTGTCAGGCCTGGTAGAGGGCATGGCCTGTCCTCAGGGCAGTGGTGGTGGCAGGACCTGGCTGGCTCTTTGGAGAGAGCCTTGCCTTCTGACCGCTCTTCCAAGGACTGAAGAGCAGGCAGTGCTGGTGGGGGATGGGAGGGTGTCCAGCGAGAAACGGTGGTGCCTAGATTCGGTCAAGGTGGTCAAGACAGAGAGGAGGCTGGCTTGGACCCTGCTGGGGGTGTGGAGTGGTAGTCAGCTGTGTGACCGCCCCCTGAGCTTGGGGAGGAGAAAGCCCTTCTGTGCTGGGGTCTGGGCCCCCACGTTGGGTGGGACTCCATTCCTAGACCAGCTCTAGGAGACCCTGTGAATAGGGACAGGGTAGCCAGAGGGGTCCCAGCCCTGGGCTCTCCAGCAGACATCGCCCTTTGGAGGGAACTGAGTCCGGGAGAGGAGGCACCCTGCCTCTGTCACCACACCTCTCCTCCCCCGTTGGGGTCACACCCCTCGCCTGCTGCCATTGCCACGGGGACCCCAAGGATTACTTCCATCCCTCCCTCACAGCCTGGCAGGAAGTCAACAGGGAAATAAACGGTGAGTGGAGGCTGACCAGCTCCCCTCTGCCATACACAGACCTCCAGTCCCTCCCAACATAGCCAACACTTACCTAACACTTCATGCTTTCCAACCCACTTTATCTTCACAATACTCCCAGCAGGCCCTTCTGTCATTCCACTGGACAGATGGTCAGATGGTCAGTGACTTGCCCAAGGTCCCACACAGGTGAGACGGGGCAGGCTGGCCCCAGAGCCCATGCTCCATCCCCTCGGCTGGCACACTGGCCCTCACCCCTTGGCCACATGACAGCTCCCTGCCCTGCTCTGGGCAACACCCTTGCTGTGCAGGAGAGAAATGCACTGTGGGGACGGAATATTCACCAACATGGGAGTGGCTGACGGAGTTCATCAGAGGCAGAGACACCTCACATTGCTCCCCGGAGGGCCAGGCCCAGCCCGCTTCAGAGACACCTGCTCCATTTTCAGGAGAACAAGCAGACTGCGTGGTGCGGGAGTCTCCTTGGAGCAGATTCTGCGGCCGCAGGCTCCTGCAGAGCGTGAAGGAGACCTCAGTTATTCCTCCGGCCTGTTCAGCCCAAACCGTCTTTTGTGGCCACCTCCTTGGGAGGCTCAGGGCTCCCACCCGCCGAGGAAGGTAGGCTCTGGTCCCACGGTGGCTCATCTGATAATTTCAGGAGACTGTGGGTGCCCCCTTTGAGGACACAACAAAAGCTGAACCCCACGCTCTGTGGCAGGTCACTCTGGGGACCCAAGAACAGTGCCGGGAAGGAATCAGGCCAGGCCTGTGCCTCCCGGAATGACTGCAGGATCAGGGGCTCCTCTCTGGAAGTGAAATCCGGGGGACTCCCTGCTGGAGATGGGGTCCTTACTGGGAGGGGGCCCCGAGGATAAGCAGGAGGATTTGGGGGGGCAGAGGTAGGACCAGGAGCTTCTGGCAGAGGGAGTGGCCTGAGCAAAAATCTGGGGACTGGGTGGCCCATGCATTCTGGGGGCCGGAAGGAGACACGAGGACGTATGTCTGAGGCTCGACTTTGTGCTGTGCCCTGTGGGACGATGATGCGCCCAAGGCCAGGTCAGCAGTGGCCCCCTGACCTTCTACCCTCCCATCCCCCATGCCCGCAGAGCCATGAAGAAGCGGTCCATGCTGCTGGCCCTGGTGGCCGTGGTCCTAATGCTCCTTATCATTGGCCTCTGCGTCTGGCTGCCTGAGACCTTCAAGCCCCACAGCCACGTGTACCCCAGAGCTGCCGTGGCCGCGGATGCCAAGCGCTGTTCAGAGATCGGGAGGTGAGTGGGGCAGGGTGTGGGGACACAGGCCCTGGAAGACAGCCACCGTAAGTGGACCTGGGCAAGACCCTCGCCTCTCTGGGACTCAGTTTCCCCACTGGTAAACGGGCTGCCTGGATGAGGGGCGTTCGGTGTGCGTGGAGCTGCCTATCCTGTCCCTGGACCTTCTCAGCAGCTTCTGGTCAGGGGAGAAGGGGACACTGGCCCTGAGAGCAGGGTGTGGGTCTCCCAGTGTCCAGCTGAGCCCTTTTCTCAGTTCAAGGGTGTCTGTCTCTTCAGAGAAACTCTGCTGTTTTATTTTTAGACCCCTAGCTCACATGTACAAAGATCAGTTCTCACTTAAAAACTTAAACAGAAAAAAGATATTATTAATAAAAAGTAACAATTTCCCCTTTTTTTCCGATTATAAGTCACGTACATCTGTTTGCTTGAAAAAGAGGAACATTTAAGCCCATTGGTTTTAGAATACAACAGTCTTTTACATTAAAAAATCAAAAACTATGGGCTCCTCTCCATCCTCCTTTGGGCAGTGTGGCCAGGCGGTGGGGAGGTGTGTGGAGGGGTGCGCATCTCGGAGGGTAGAGAGCCCGCCGGCTCTCACTCCCGGCACGTGCCACTGGCAGGGATGCATTGCTGGACGGCGGCTCAGCGGTGGATGCTGCCATCGCGGCCCTGCTGTGCGTGGGGCTCATGAACGCACACAGCATGGGCATCGGGGGTGGCCTGTTTCTCACCATCTACAACAGCACCACACGTGAGTGGCTGGCAGGGTGGGAGGTGAATGGCGGGGCTGCCTGCCTCAGGCTGCAGTTGGGCTGGGCAGGCAGAGCTGGGCAACTCCTAGGTTCACACAAGTGAGGGGCTGGTGTTGGTCCGGACTGCCCACATGCTTCTTCTTCCAGGAAAGGCTGAGGTCATCAATGCTCGAGAGGTGGCCCCTCAGCTGGCCTCTGCCGGCATGTTCAACAGCTCAGAGCAGTCAGAGGAAGGTGAGTGCAGGCTTGGTGTGGGTGCAGGGGCAGGACGAGCTGCTGGAAGGCATGAGCACCCCCTCACACCCTCCATATTCCCCCCATCCCATCTGGGGCTGGGAGTGGCTCTGGCAGTCCCCTCCCATCCCTTCCTGGCCCCACAAAACCCTCCATAATGATTGGTCAAGCCCATCATCACAGAGGGTAAAGAGAGCTTCTGTTATTTCTGCTCAGGTCCCTCCAGGGCCACCTGGAGCTAGAACACGGAGAGAGTGATTACTATTACAACAGCTTGCATGTGCCGGGGTCCTGGGGCCAGCACTCTGCTCAGCCCTTTTCACCGATGAGCCCCTTGAATCCTCCCTGTACGCTTGGCAGGGGTAGCGTGGTGTTGATTTCCATTTTATAGGTGGGGATGCTGAGGCCCAGAGAGGTCATGTAAACTGATTAAGGTCACACAGCTGGATGGTGGTAAAGCTGGGATTGAACCCAGGCTATCTAAACCCTGGGTTTTTAAAGGGCATCCAAGTCATTCATTCGTTCGTTCATTTGTTCATCGGTGGGGATAGCTCTCTAGAGTATGGGAAGGAGTCTCTTTTTTCTAACCTGTCCTTAAGCCAAGAAGGAAATCCCTGCAACTCCCCAGGCAGCCAAGGGAAATCAATGGCCACCAGGGGGCGCCCCTGCAAGGACCCCAGTGGATTGCAGGATGAGGTTGGAGGGAAGGAGGTGTGGGGATTAAAGGCCATAGTGGGTCTGAACCCCTCCTGCAGGCTTTGCAGGACCCCTCCTGCAGGTGGAGCCCTGTGTAGGGTGCTGAGAGCAGTCGTTTTGGAATCCCCTCCAACACAGTCTTTGAATTTTTACCCATTGGGAAACTCAGTGTAGAAATGAAATCATTCAGAGTGTGAGATTGTGGGAATCTTACAGACTTAGCATCTTTGGATGCTTGGAATTCACATATTTAACTAGGGCTTGTTGGGCACCTCCTACAGCATCAGGGGCTGTTCCCTAAGCCAGTAGAAACAAAGGTAACAGGTGAAATGCACATTCCAGGTGGAACAGGGAGAGAGAGCACACATGGGTGTGCCATGTGCCACAACACTGCCTGGGAAGCAGAGGTGGGAAGGGTTGGAGGGCTTGTGGGTTCATCAGGTGCCCTGGTCAGGGCATGTGAGCAAAGACCCAGAGGCTGGGGCTGGGGGCAGCCGTGGGGGTGTCTGGGGGAAAGAGGAGGACACAGGGTCAGGTAGAACCGCCCAGGTCATGTTGGACCTCATGGGTCATCATGTCTGAGTGAGGTAAAGGTGTTCCCTGAGTCGAAAGGGGGACCTGGGTGGATCTGGCCGCTTTCTGATGGGACCCCCTCAGGCTGCTGTGAAAGAGGAGGAGCAAGTTACCTGCCCGTCAGGTGGCCCATCAGGATGTCACGGTGATAATCAGGGAGAGATGAAGTTGGCGGCTGGTGGCTGGGCCGAGCACACTTGGAGGGCGGAGCTGCAGATTTGCTGATGGGTTGGGTGTGACGCTCACCCAGGAGTCTCGGGTGAGTTGGGGTCTCAGGTCTGCACCTGGAAGGACAGGGTGGCCCTTACAGAGACCAGCGAGGTGTTAAGTTTGAGAAGCCTTTTTCAAGTGGGCAGGTGCATCCTCAGATCTGGCCATCAGGGGAGCAGGCCGAAGAGTCAGTTTGGGAGTTGTCAGCGTGTAATGGACCCTGCAGCCTGACATGGAGGAGGGCACCCAGAGTTGGTGCAGACAGAGGAGAGGGCAGGGAGATGCAGAAGTGACTCAGGAAGAGAGAGTGATGGGCCAGGTAAGATGAGAAAGAGGCCCTGCGATGGCAGCGTGGGGGTCACTGGTGACCTTGGTGAGAGTGTGGCGTGAGAGCCTGATTGACCAAGGTCAGGGCGGCACTTATATAAGGGGGAGGAATTGTGTGCTGGGTGTCAAACCTTCCGGGATGTGCCAATGTCGTAACAACCCGGCTCTTGGAACCTCGTGCCCCACTTCAGGGTGGGAGAGGCAGCTCGAGAGCTGCAGCCGCCAAGCCTGGGAGTGCCCCCCTACCCTGCATCTCAGGGTTGAGAGCAGGAGGGTGCCTGGGAGCCGAGGCTGTGGCTGAAACTTTCTGGGTCAGTGCTGGCTTTAGGGTGCGGCAGGGGCAGTGAGGCCTAGTGGGGAACCAGGGTCCAGGGCTCTGTTTCCAGGGGAATCATGGCTCCTCAAAGGACAGTGCTGGGAAACAAAACTCTTTATGGTCAGATGGGGAAACCGAGACCCAGAGAGGGGACAGGGCAGGGGTTTGGGCTCAGGTCCCAGTTGGGACAATGGAAGAGAGGAAGAGAGGCCCTTGCTTTGGGACCAGCCCGGCCTTGAGAGTGGCCTGGGCTTGCACTGGGGGCTTCGGCGGGTTTTGGAGAAACACTTGAGTCTTATGGGATGAGGGGCCTCGTGGCCCAGGAGGCTCAAACGGAGAGATGGTGAGGTCTGGCTTCCTTATACTCTCGCTGTGCAACCGTGGGCCTGGCACGGGATTTCAGGCACGGTGGCACCTGCGGAGACAGGCATCCAGGCCTGGGACAGCGGAACCCAGCACACGTGCTACCGCCCCTCCCTCCTGTGCCCTCATCAGACAGCTGAGCTGAGCCACACTCATGCCTGCTGAGTCCAGATGTGACCTCAAAAATCTATGTCCTTCCTGAGCCTCACTGGTCCCACCTGGGGATGTGCCTGGAACATCCCCCGTGTGGAGCCACTAGCTGTGTCCCTCTCCTTCGCAGGTGGGCTGTCGGTGGCGGTTCCAGGCGAGATCCGCGGCTATGAGCTGGCACACCAGCGGCACGGGCGGCTGCCCTGGGCTCGCCTCTTCCAGCCCAGCATCCAGCTGGCCCGCCAGGGCTTCCCTGTGGGGAAGAGCTTGGCGGGAGCCCTGCAGAGAAGCCAGGCTGCTATCCAGCGGCACCCTGAGCTGTGGCACGTCTGTGGTCCCTACTGGTGGGCGAGAGCGGGTGGCACTTTAAGGAACCTGCACTGAACGAGGGACCAAAGCCCTGCCTGTTCTGAGCCTGGGGGTGGGGTCCCGGCCCCACCTGGGCTGGATTCTGTGGACAGGGGCACCCCATCCTTTGTTCTCGTGTGTGTGTGTGAGTGGGGTGGCTGAGTCCGCCCCACCTGCCTGCCTCACGGGAGCCCCCTCTGCCCCAGCGAGGTGTTCTGCCGGGATGGGAAGGTGCTGCGGGAGGGGGACCGAGTGACCATGCCTCGGCTGGCCGACACCTACGAGACGCTGGCCTCGGAGGGCGCTCAGGCTTTCTACAACGGGAGCCTCACGGCCCAGATTGTCAAGGACATCCAGGAGGCCGGTGAGCGGGCGACCTCAGGGGCCTGGGGCCAGGAACTCCACAGCGGGGACACTGAGCCTGGGGTCCTTGGGTCCTACCTGGCCTGGACACTGGGCCCTCAGGGAGTGTCTGGCAGGGGAGGGTCACAGATGTGTCTGCAGTTAATGACAGGCCACACGGATCCACAGCTCCTGGTTAAGTCAAAGCTGAGAGAAACCCTGCAGTCCAGGAGAGAAAACCCTGGTGGGGGGAACGCAGGTGTAGGCAGGAGCCAGGGTTGGGGAAGTGCTAAAGTACAGACCCTGGAGGACTTCCTGGAGGAGGTGGTGCCTGAGCCACAGGTGAGGTTGGACTTTGTAAGCAGAGAGAACAGTTTGAGGCCTGGAGAGAAGGCTTTTATTTCTCCAGGAGGATCACAGGGGATGAGGGTGGGCTTGGTGAGCGAGGCATGGGAGGAGCTGCATGCAGGGCCTGCGGTTGGGAACTTGTGGGCAGGTTCTTATAGGTTCAGGAGCCCCATGCTGCCTCTCCCTCACCGAGCCATGGCCTCTTCATGTTAGTTTTTCCAGTGTGTCAGGGAGGAGGGTGATTAGCATGTTGACCTTTACCACTGACATCGGAAATTAGCCTGTAAATACTTGGTATGTCTGGAGCCATTTCCCTAGAGATTAAGAGCTTCCCTCCACCCACCCAACGGGGGGTGGGGGGGGGCAGAGGTAGGGGACGGGGGGATGGGAGCAGATATCTCCCACTTAGAGAAGATCCTCTGGCCGCCAAGAGGACAGACGACAGACCCAGAGGCCAGTGGGGCAGCAGGTGGAGGGCGCTGGCCTGGACCTGGCCAGGGGAAGGTGGCACCGTCAGGGAGGTCCGGGGATAGACAGGGCTCCCCGCTTGATGGCCCCCCAGAAGTGTGCCCCATCTCCGTGTCACCCCATGCAGGGGGCATCGTGACGGCCGAGGACCTGAACAACTACCGTGCAGAGCTGATCGAGCACCCACTCCGCATCGGCCTCGGGGACGCCCAGCTCTATGTGCCCAGTGCCCCGCTCAGCGGGCCAGTGCTGGCCCTCATCCTCAACATCCTCAAAGGTCAGCTGCCCTCCGCGGCCCTGCAGAGCAGCGTCCTGGGGGTGGGCACAGCCGTGTGAGGTCTCGGGATCACGGGGTGGCTCTCAGTGCCAGAGTTCACGCTGGGCGGCCTGGTCCAAAGGGCACATCTGGCAAACCTGAGCGGTCATCTGTGACCCCGTGGACTGGGTAGCCCTGTGGCTGACATGTGAGGCCCAGACCTGGGGGACCCTTGCTTCCTTCCATCCTCCCCCGCCTCCCAAGCAGCCACTGCTGTTGGTTATTAAACGTCCCCCTTCTCAAGGTGAACCAGGTGGGTCAGGGAGGCGTGGACCACCCCCTTTCCAGGGCACTCAGCTGTCCTGGCCGAGCTGGGATGTCCCGGGGCCACCGGGACCACCAACCTGCCTGGCTCTGCCCAACCAGGGTACAACTTCTCCCGGGAGAGCGTGGAGACACCTGAGCAGAAGGGCCTGACCTACCACCGCATAGTGGAGGCCTTCCGGTTTGCCTACGCCAAGAGGACCCTGCTTGGGGACCCCAAGTTTGTCAATGTGACTGAGGTAAAGGGCAGGGGCTGGCCTTCGATGGGTGGGGGGCCTACCATGGAGATGCCAGGAGGGCTCCCCGGGCCACCCCAGCCTCACTCAGCCTTTATTCATCTATTTCTGCCACTGACTTGCCCTCGGGCCTACTGTGTGCTGGGATGGACTGTTGACCCTGAGTCCTAACCTCTGCCCCACGGAGCTCACAGGGTGGGAGAGACAGACTTGTCAGTGAGTGGTAGTGCCCTCCTCTGCCACGGTCCAACCTCGGGGACTTTGCATGTGCTGTGTCCTTGGCCTGGAAGGCTCTGGAGTGGTCAGTGCCGAGGTGAGGAATGCACAGGGGCATCACAGCCCTCAGGGTGGAGGAGGGTGGATTCGGGGAGGGGACCAGCGTTCCAGGTGGGCAGAGGCCCCAGCCACATGCTCCCTGGTCACACCCAGGAGCTAACTTCCCAGATCCCCACCCAGGCCCTGCACTGCCCAACCCACCCACTCGCCAGGTGCCCCGGCTCCAGGCTGGACTTCCACCTCCACCCCGATCACATCCCTCATTACCTACTTGGGTCCCCCCCCGCCGCAAGGTGGACCCGCAGACCCCCTCACACTGACCTGTGACCTCCCGCAGCTGCTCAGCAGCCCCTCTTCTCTTACCTGGGGATGATTTTGCACTCACTGCTCCCCACATCAGCACCTGGCATCCCTGAGGTGGTGGAAGCCAGTGCATCATGCCCCTCTTTGCCCTCCCTCCTGGCTGAGACTGGCCTTCTGCTCATCCACTCTCTGACTCTGCACGCCCTTCCTACACTGCTGCTCTCCCTCCTGGGTTCCCAGTCTGCCCTTTCTGATGGGTCATTTCCGAAAGAAGTGTATGGTTGTGGGTCCAGAACCCTCCAGCTGCTTCCCCGTCCCTCTGCTCCCCATTGGGGCAAACTTGGCCACCACCTCCTCTCTGGAGCCCTCTCCCCTGGTGCCCGCCCTTCCTCCCTCCCTCCATACCTGCGCTGCCAGGTCCTGAGACCAGCCTCCGTTTCCCCTTCGGTCCACTCTCTGCAGCATCTCACCACGTTCACCAGCACCTCCCTCCCTTGACTTTTTAATTTGCAAAGTTACGGACATTTCGGCACATTTCCTTCCTCTCTCCCCATCTCCATCCGTTTCCCCCTTGCTCTCCCTGTTTTTTCCTTTTTAGATGTCTGGTCGGCTTTTTCCCAAGGGTCCCATCCGTGTCTTGAGGCCCCCGGCCTGTCAAGCTCACACCTGCTGTTGCTGTCACGTCTGCCATCTCTTAGCCTCAATGGACCCCCTGGGCTGTTTTGTTGATTTTAAGGCCCAGGGCAGTTGTCTTTTAGGATGTCCCAATTCCTGGATTCAACCCTGTTTCCTTGGAAGTAGATTCAGGCTGAACGTTCTCCCCTTGGATTAGTCACTTAATTCATGGGTGTTGCTGGAACCTTCTGGAGGCATTTCCTCTGCTCAGCCTCCTGCGCCCTGCCTTGCCCATGAACTCAACACATCAGGTGTGGCCCATCACCCACCTGAGACAGATTCTTCAGGGTCCGACGAGCTCCTTTCCCAAAGCAGGCTCCCAACCTGCCCCAGTTAGCGGCCACTGTAGACTGAAGACTTGGGGCCTTTCTCCGTTCCTCTTTTCCACCTGGTGAGCCCCCAGCAACTCTCACCTGGTGGATATCATAGCCTCCCGGTTGGGTTTCACCCTCACACAGCTGCCAGAGGGATAACACCCATCACTCCTCTGCCCTAAGCACAGGTGGCTTTGAAGTCCTTTTAGGGCTTGTAAGGACCTATGGGATCAGCCCTTGCTGGCATCTTCAGCCTCTTCTCTCCCTAACCCCATTCACTGTCTGCCTGTCACTCACAGGCCTGCCTCAGGGCCTTTGCATTACCATTCAGGTGGCTTTTTCAGATATTACCTTCTCTGAGAAGCCCTCCCTGACCACTCTGCTCCCACCCCATCACACTCCACCCCCCTCACCTGGCTTGTTCTTTCCAGCACATCCCTGCCTGCCTTTGTCTTCCCTGCTGTGAGGGTGGGGACCTGCGTGTCTGTTCCCTGCTGATCCCCCAGTGCTGGGCATGAAGTTACAAGCTCCCTGAATGAATGAATGATTGGATGCAATGAAAGTGGAGACTCCGAGGATGGACAGACATTCAGAGTTGCTGGACAGCAACAGAGACAGAGGCTGGGGAGAGGGGGTCAGACGGGCCACGTGAGATTTTGGGTGCAAGAGGGTTATGGTCAGAGCCATGGCTGGGGGCTTCCTGAGAGCTGCTCGCACAAGCCCATCCCCCTCCCCACCTCCCTCACCTCCTCAGGCCAGCTCTGGGGTCTCGGCAGGTGGTCCGCAACATGAGCTCCGAGTTCTTCGCTGCCCAGCTCCGGGCCCGGATCTCCGATGACACCACTCACCCGGCCTCTTACTATGAGCCCGAGTTCTACACGCCGGATGACGGGGGCACCGCCCACCTGTCCGTGGTCTCAGAGGATGGCAGTGCTGTGTCGGCCACCAGCACCATCAACCTCTAGTAGGGCTGCTGGGTGGCCGGGTGGGCCGGGGCTGCCTGCGTGTCCTAGAAGGGTGGCTCCACATTGGTAGAGTGCTTGCCCCCAGCTCCCCAGGGAGCGTGTTGGCACTTTGGTGGGCACGTGGGGCTGGTGGGACGGGGCAGGGGTGGGCACAGCTCTCTGACCCAGCTGGTCTGCAGCTTCGGTTCCAAGGTGCTGTCACGGGCCAATGGGATCCTGTTCAACGATGAGATGGATGACTTCAGCTCCCCCAACATCATCAACAAGTTCGGGGTGCCCCCCTCACCGGCCAACTTCATCACGCCAGGTGTGGGCACAGGGCTTGGGTGGGGAGGGGGCTGGTGTCCCAGCAGGCAGCTGACCAGCTCCTCTGTCCCCTCCCTCCCACCGGCCGGCTGCAGGGAAACAGCCGCTCTCGTCCATGTGCCCGGCGATCATCGTGGGTCAGGACGGCCAGGTCCGCATGGTGGTGGGTGCCTCTGGGGGCACGCAGATCACCACGTCCACTGCACTGGTATGTGCCACCTGCCTGTGCCCCCAGCCCCTTGCCCGCTGGGCTACACTGACCCCATCCCCTCATCCGCAGGCCATCATCCACAGCCTGTGGTTCGGCTACGATGTGAAGCAGGCAGTGGAGGAGCCCCGGCTGCACAACCAGCTTTTGCCCAACACCACGACGCTGGAGAAAGACATTGACCAGGTTGGGGGGGTGGTGCTGAGTCACAGTGGGGGCCCCTGGGAATCCTGGAACAGGGCCTGGATCTCCTGTGTCATTGCGGAGTGGACGATGGCTGCTGTCCTCTGCCTGGGGCAGATGACCCTCATGCCCGCTGCCTGGGCCACTTTGCACCCCATGCTCTGAGGGCCAGGCCACCTGCTCCGATGAGACCCAGTCGGCCCAGCTGCCCCCAACTTGCTCTTCGTGGCCACTCAGACAGAAATGGCGCCACCGGTGTCTTTGGAAGCCATGCCCACACAGGCGTGGTTCAGATGGTGTCTTGGGCCCCCGTTGAGGCCTCCCTCTCCCTCCCACCCCCAGGCAGTGGCTGCAGCCCTGAAGACCCGGCACCACCACACCGAGGTCACTTCTACCTTCATTGCTGTGGTACAGGCCATTGTCCGCACAGCTGGTGGCTGGGCGGCTGCCTCAGACTCCAGGAAAGGCGGGGAGCCTGCGGGCTACTGAGTACTCAGGCAGGCAAGGTGGACCAGCAGCCCAGGGATGAGATGTCCGCTGGGGGTGGGGGGCTGGGAGTGGGACTTTGGGGGACATGCTTCCCCTGTGAGCGGCAAAGCAGTGCAATAAATGGGGGCTGCAGTGCCAGGCTCTGGGCGGTCTTGCCGGCCAGCTCCCAATTCCCTGGGCCTCAGCATCCTGTGTGAAGTGGGACCACCTGGCAGGGAAGGATGGAGAGAAGGGATTCAGAGGTCTGGACAGCTCAGGCACTGGAGCCAGCCTCAGCATTTTCACTGGAACGGGGCGGGAGTTGGCGGTGCAGGGCTGGGGTGGGGGCCCAGGGTGGGCCATGCCAAGCACTGCTCTTCCTCACCCTGAGCCCCACGACGAGAGCCAGGCCACTTCTTCCCTGGGCTGGGCAGCAGCACTTCCCAGTGTGAGCCACCAGGGGGCGCATGGCCCCGGCGTTTCCTCCTGGGAGCCCTGGTACCTCTTCAGCCCGGCGGGTGTCCAGCCTCACCATAACCAGCACACACTGAGGTGAAGCTGAGGTCTGGGTGGGGGTGGGATTGGGCAAGAGGCTGGAGCAAAACATGTTGGTCAGGGCCAGGCCCAGGGGGCTTTCCAAGCAGAAACCCAGAGTGAAACCCAAGCTGTGATCCATTCCAGAAGGAGGCCCGGTTCTCAGGGATCCATGAACTGGAAGAGGTCGCCAAATCCCCAGGGGTCAGGGCTTGGGTCAGCACCCCAGGGAGGGTGGCTCTGGGTGGGGGAGAACCACAAGACGCAGCACCCAGCCTCCCCCACCGGGGCCAGCCCCTCCCTCCCTCAGGGCCTCCTAACTCATCCTTTATACACAGTTGTAACGCCCAAGGTGAGGTGCTGGGAAAGACCTGGGGAGGCGGGCAGGGGTGAGGGGGTCCCAGCACGGCAGCAAGACGTCCCGCTGCCTAGTGAGCACCAGTGGGGGGCCCCTGAGGGCAGGGGCACGGGGCTAGGAGAGCCCAGGTTTGGGCTCTCCTTCATGAGGCAGAAAATCCTGATGCTTCCAAAGTGCCCACAGGGAAGCAGGGTGTTGGTCTGCAGAGTGCCCCCACGTCTGAGCCTTGAGCCCTGGAGGGTGGCACCTTTGGGGTCCCTGGGGGATGGGGGGACAAGATGGAGGCTGAGCTGGTGGGGTGGGCAGGTCTCTCCTCAGCCCTCATTTTAGCCCCAGAGGAAAGGGGAGAAGACTGAGGCCTGAGGGGCGGGCCTTGCTCCAGCGGAGGTGGGGGCTGGCCTGGAACTCCCTGGGCCCCAGCACGTGGACGGGGTGCACCCCAGTTCCCCAGCCGTTATGGGGTTCAGCTCCCCCCTGGGGCCTGGAGACTTGGCTTCCCCTCTCTTTCCCGCCCCTCATCTCCTGGACACAGATGTCCAGGGCCCTTTCTGGCTGTGCCTCCCTGATCGCACTTCTGGCCAGCCCAGCACAATGCCTGTTCCTTCCCTGGGCCTTCGCTCTAGCAGTCCCTGCATCCTGGCCTCTGCCTGACCAGGAAGGTTGGGGAGAGGGGGCATTGTTCCACCCTGACTCCGCTGACCTCTCTGTCCCTGCTTCCTCTGCCTCCCGGGCTGGCCCTGGCCCAGGAATGCACTCTGGTTCCTGGTTGAGCAATGTCACTATGGTTTGGGGATCCGGTGGGGGTGGTGGGAGGTGACTGCAGCCCTCCCCACCCCCCAAGGGTGCCCCAGTAGCCCCTCCAGATCAGGCTGGCAGGGGCTTCGGACAGGGGGGCCTGGCAGGCTCTGTGGCAGTGCGGGCACGTGCCTCAGTTTCTCTGCTGTGCCAGAAGGGGTAAAGAGACCTGGGGAGGGCAAAGCTCAGCTGGAAAGGAAGCTGGGAGAATGTGGGGGCTCTGGGGGTGGGAGTCCAGCCCCTGCACCCTGGGCCTTGCTGAGTCTTGTCAAAGGGGGCACCTCGGGGAGCCCCCACTCTCCCAGCCACCTCCCAGCTGGGCACCCTGAGGCTTGGGCAGGGTAGGGTGCAGGCCGGTGCCCCCAGGAGAGGAGGTGCTGTCAGCTCAGGAAGAGGGAAGCAGACATTCCACCAGGGATGGGCAGAGATGCAGGTGGAAGGGAAGCCCGCTCCCTGAGGCCCAGTGGCATTTCTGGGACAGCAGGCCCCAGGGGTGGACAGTCCAGTGGGCACTGTGTGCCAAGGGCTGGACGAAGGCCCTGTCTTCATTCCCCACACAGAAGTCTTGTCGTGGGTATTTGGTGTTCCAGTCGCCTCCCCTGAGCAGGCAGGGAAACCAAGTCCCCTCTTGGTCACCCCTGGCCACCCCCCTGCCCTGGCTTCAGCTGAGCTGGGACTTGAACTCGGGTCCTGATTGACATTGCCTTGGGTCCCCCTGTGTCTGCCTCTGGTCCCCTTTAGCCCCAGTGTCCTCTGGCTCTGAGGATGCTGCGGTGAGCTGCGGCTGGGCGGGGCCCCATGTAGAGGAGGTGAGTTGGGGTTCTGCCCTGGCCCCCTGCCCCACTGAGCCTGATCCAGGGGAGGGTCCTGGGAGCCCTGCACCCCAGCTTCCCCCGGGAAGCCAAGCAGGCACAAAGTCCTCACGCACACAGGACAGGACAGGGTAGCCCTGGGCGTTGGCAACCGGTGGGAGGGGTGATTGTACCGAGGCTTTCAGGGGACAAGCAGTGGGAACAGCAGTGAGGGAGTTAACGGCAGCCACTGACTCCTCTCTGGCAGGAAAAACTCCCCACAGACGCCCTGCTGCCTGGCGTCTTGCCAGGGCCAAGACGGGCTGAAAACTGGAAGTCCAGGCGGGTGGCCAGCTCCGCCTCTGAGGTGGGCGCTGGAGGAAGGCAGCAGCCCTGCTGCCAGCCGCCCGTCCGCATTACCACCTGTCCGCCTGGCTGCCCACTGTTCTCCTGGAAACCTGTCTGTCTATCTATCTGTAATCCTGACTCTGTCCACTTGTCCATCTGACCTTCCTTCTCTGTCCAGCCATCTGGCTGTCAATCCATTTTGTTTGTCTCTGGCTCCAGTCTATTTGTCCATCTGTCCCATCATCTGTGAGCCCATCTGCTCATCTTGTCCATTCATCTACCTGTCTCTCTGTATCTCTCCGCCCACTGGTGTGTGTGCCCACTTACCTCCTCTCTCCCCCTGGGTCACAGAGCCATGGCCCAGGGACACGGAGCCACGGTCAGCATGGTCCTGCTGGGGCTGGGGCTGGCGCTGGCCATCATCGTGCCTATCGTGGTCGTCTCTTGGCACCGCGTCCACTGTGGCCCCCAGGCCTTTGCCCATGCTGCGGTTGCTGCGGACTCTAAGATCTGCTCGGACATTGGACGGTGAGTAGGAAGTGGGTGGGAACTGGGTGGCCCTTGGCGCTGACCCCTCCCGGAGACTTTGTGACCAGTGGCGAGAGTGTGGAGAAGGCACACGTGTGTGCATGTTGGCATGTGGGGGTCGTGTGGGTTTGGGCTCCAGTAAGGAAGCAGCCTCAGGGCCCTTGCACAGGCCAGGTAGCAGGTGTGCACAGGGTAACAACAGTGTGGGCAGAGCAGAGGTGGTGTGTGAGGCTGGTCCTAGCTCCGGGGCTTGGGAGGCCCAGCGAGGGCACTGCTACAGTGTTGCTTGTCTGGTCCCGGCCCCTTCAGAGAAGCCCTGGCAGTTTTCCAAGGCTGGGGTCTTTCCCCAGGGACATGGGTGAGGGGGTTCAGGGGCTCCATATGTGAGGACTGCCTGCCGGGACCAGGCTCCCCTCCTGGCCCTGGAAAACTGGCCTCTGATGGCATCATGTCCCCTGCGGCCTCCCCTCTGCGTGTCAAGGCTTGGGGCCAGGCCAGTGGCAGGCAGAGTAACTGATGTTCGGTGGGCCGGGGCAGGGGGGCTGTGGAGAGGGGCCCCAACTGATGTTTCCCAACGCTCTTCCAGGAAGCCCAGCCCATGGGAGGCTTCCGCTGCCTGCCATGACAGGATGCGCAGGACACCCCTCTTGGCCCCTGCCCCACTCTGGGCTTGTGGGAGCCTGGGCTAGCAGCCCCCTCCCTGCCGGCTCAGTCTGCTTCCCGGAATATCTGCCTCAAGGGCCGTTGTCAGAATCAGGAGTGCTTTGTGAACCAAAGAGGACTTGTCCCTCCCTCAGGGCTCCCTCTAGGATGACAGGGACAAGTTGGGGGCAGACTGCTTGGTCTTCCCAGAGGGCTCCCAGGGGCCAGAAGGGGAATGACCCCTCTCAATGCTCTGAGAACTGCAGAGGCGCTGCGCCCCCTGAGCCCATATTTGCAAGGATGCAAACAAGTTGGGGCTTCAGACCCAGAGACCACTGATGGGGACGCGGCCCCCAGGGGTGGGGGGCTGCTGCCACGGATCTGCGAGGGGGTTCCGGGCCTGTTGTGTCTCCCCAAGTCTTTGTTGGGGGTTTTGGAGGGCCAGGGGTTGGGGTCTCTGCTCTGCAACCCTCGCTGGTGAGGTGAGCAGATGTGGTTCCCCCCAAGTGTTTCATGTCCTCGGCGTTCCACTTCCTGTTCTTGTTCTAAGAAACCAGGGGTGGGAGAGAGCCTGGAGCTGCCACAGCTGCTGTGGGACAGAGGCTCACACGATCTGGCAGGGCTGGGGAGATCCTGCAAGGGCCTCCTAGACCCCACCTCCTTCCACCCTGTGAGCACTGGGTTCTCTCAGTGGGGCTGGGACTCCTGCAGCAGCCAGAGCCCCTGGGGGAGGATCCGGCTCCGAGCCTAGTGTACACACGATAGAAGCACGGTGACAACGAGGCCCGTCCCATCCTGCGTGATGCCGGTGTGTTAGGCTCATGTTCAAACTGGGAGTTCCAAGGCTCCACGTGAGTGCTTGCCTTCTAGGGAGACCAGGGTTAGTGGTGATTTTTAGGCTCTGTGATGTCTGTCTGCTGTGATCACTCGGATACGCCACACAGGATCCTGAGCGGAGGGTTCATAGTTCCACTTGACTTAGAGGAAACTAGGCCTGCACAGAAGGGACCAGCTGGGTGTCACAGCATGAGCGGGCCCAGCTGGGACTGTCCTGCTCTGCTGCCCCTGCAGAGGGGGAATCTCTCCGGGGTTGTTGGAGGGTGGAGTCTTCCCAGGGTCCCCACCCTCCGCCCAGGATTCCAGCCTGCCCAGCCCCTGGGCTCGGATCGTAAAGGCCAGAGCTTCAGTGGCCATGTGGGTAGTTGTAGAGGGAGCCGGCGGGGGGCCCAGGGTGCTTGTCCTGTGGGGCCCTGGAGTCAGGGGTAGGGAGGGGCTGGGCCCTGCAGGTTGGGTCTCGTCAGCTGCTTCAGACCCATTCAGGAGTCGGCCTGTGGGTCATGCCCTGGGTGCAGAGGAGAATGGGGACTCTGGACAAGCCTCGGTTTCCCCACCTGTGAAGTGGGGCTCGTGTTGGCACCTCTGTCACGGAGCGCACGCAGCCCAGAGGAGGTGTCCCTGGCCTGTTGTAACAGTGGCTTGGTCTGGATGTGGTCGGCATCTCAACAGGGGACCCTGCTGTGGGGAAGGCTCACGGGATTATGGTGTGATGTCACCCTTCCTCCCCTCCCAGCCCTTGTGACCCTAGTGGCTCTCTGGACTCCCGGTTGGCTCACCGGGAAATTACTGCACTTCCAACCCTCTGGGGTTCAGGAGGAAACAGCCTGTATACCTGGGCATCATGCATACACACGTGTGAGCGTGCGTGTCCGAGTGTGTATGTGACAGCAGCCTTCCAGCTCCTTGGGGACAGGCAGGTGAGAGAAGTGTGACTGCTCTGCACCGCAGCTCTCTGCTGGCCACAACTGGCCCCTTCACAGCTGAGGAGACCCAGGCTCAAGGAGGGTGAGGCACGTGCCTGGTGAGTAGGAACCCCAACCCAGGTGGCCCCGAGCGCGTACCATCCTGCCTGTTGACATGACTGTGTTCGTGGTACATGTTGGCGGGCATCGTGGATGCGTGAAGGTGTGTGATGCTTGGCTACCTGCAGCACCTGCCACCTGCCAGCCATTGTCCTGGAGTCATAGTGGTAACCAGATGGTCGAGGCTCTTGCCTTCGTAGTGGGGGGAGACAGACAATAACTCCACGCCTAATGCTGAGGGATTGGAAGTGATTATTGGTCATTGTGGGTATCCTCGTCTGTGAAATTTCTGTTAAAATCTTTTGCCCATCTTTCTGTCAAATGTATATCAAATGCATTTTCTGCATTATCAAGACAATCAAATGATTTTTCTCCCTTTAAAAAAGTGCAGTGGGACTTCCCTGGCAGTCCAGTGGTTAAGGCTCCACACTTGCAATGCAGAGGGCGTGGGTTCGATCCCTGGATGGGGAACTAAGATCTCACATGCCGCGGGTGTCACGGCCAAAAAAAAAAAATGCAATAAATGTTAAACTGCCCTTGCATTCCTGGAAGGAGCCCAGCTTGTTCATGATTTAATATCATTTTTATTTATCCCTAAGTTTGATTTGCTAATATTTTGTTTAGGATTTTTTTCTTCATATTCATGAGAGGTACTGGTCTGTAATTTTCCTTTCTTCTCATGTCCTTGTCAGGTGTTGGTGTCAAGGTTACACTGGTCTCATAAAAAGAGCTAGGAAATGTCCTCTCCTTTTCCATAGTCTGCAAGAATAGGTTTTGTGTTGTTGTTGTTTCTTGTTCTTAAGATTGGTGTTATTTCCTCCTTAAACGTTTGGAAGAATTTACAGGTTAATCTTCTGAGCCTGAGTTCTTTGTGTGCATGTGAAGGTTTTAAATAACAGATTCTGTTTCTTTAACAAGTATAAGACTTTCAAGTTTTAATTTTTTCTTGAGTCAGTTTTGGTAAGTTCTTGCCAAGGAATTTGTCCAGTTTGTGCAAGTTGTCATGTGTTGACATGTAATTGTTTATAACGTCCTCTCATTATTATCCTCTTAATGTCCAGAGTCTGTAATGAGGCCCCTTTTTCTTTTTTTTTTTTTTAGAAGATGTTGGGGGTAGTTTATTAATTAATTTATTTATTTTTGCTGTGTTGGGTCTTAGTTTCTGTGCGAGGGCTTTCTCTAGTTGTGGCAAGCGGGGGCCACTCTTCATCGTGGTGCGCGGGCTTCTCACTATCGTGGCCTCTCGTTGCGGAGCACAGGCTCCAGACGCGCAGGCTCAGTAGTTGTGGCTCACGGGCCTAGTTGCTACGCAGCATGTGGGATCCTCCCAGACCAGGGCTCAAACCCGTGTCCCCTGCATTAGCAGGCAGATTCTCAACTACTGCGCCACCAGGGAAGCCCCCATTTTTCATTCTTGATATTGGTAACTAGCGTTTTCTCTTATCATTCTTGATCAGTCTTGATAAGGGTTTTATCAATTTTATTGTATTTTGGAAGAATCAACTTTTGGCTTTGTTGATTTTCTTTATGATTCATTTATTTCCTCTTTCATTAGTTTCTACTTTTATCTTGGCTCTTTTCTCCTCCTTCCATTGAGTTTAAGTTGCTTTTTAAAAAATATTCATCTTGAGATACATTTTGGGAAAAACAAATTATAAGGTGGATACATAGATGACTGATCTTTAAAGTCTTTTCTAGTACATGCACTTAAAGCTATAATTTTCCCTCAAAGTTTGGCTTAGCTGCATTCCACGAGTTTTTTGTTGTTCTTCCCTTAAGTGTTCATATTTTTATTTTGAAAAAGTTTTACACCCACAGAAAAATGGAAAGAATACCCATATACACTTCACTTAGATTCACCAGTTGTTCATACTTTGCCACATTGTCTCTCTGTCTCTTTCTCGTGCTCTCTCACTCTCTCTCCATATATCTATCTTTCCACATATTTGGAAAATAAGTTGCATTTATCATGACACTTTATCCCTAAATATTTCAAACATGTATCTATTAAGAATAAGACTATTCTCCTATATAACCTTAATACCATTATCACACTCAAGAAATTTAACCTTGGTAAAATTATAGTACCTAATACCTAGTCCAATTCAAAAATTTTCCAATTGACCCAATCTTTCTTTCTTTCTTTCCCTTTCTTTCTTTCTTTCTTTTTCTTTCTTTCTTTCTTTCTTTCTTTCTTTTTCTTTCTTTCTTCCTTTCTTTTTCTTTCTTTCTTTCTTTTCTTTTTCTTTCATCTTTTAATTTGAATTTTATTTCATTTTTTTTATACAGCAGGTTCTTATTAGTTATCTATTTCATACATATTAGTGTTTATATGTCAATCCCAATCTCCCAATTCATCCCACCCCCACCCCCAACCCATCTTTCTTTTTAGATCCAGTATCCAGTGATTGTCATGTTTCTCTAGTCTTCTTTAATCTAGAATAATCCCCTGCTTTAAAAAAAAAAAAGTTGATATTCTGTGACATTGAAGTCGGTTCAGTTGTATCAGTCTTTCTTTACAATCTTGGTTTGTTTTTATAATTTATTTACGATCAGATTCAGGTTAAACACAATATAAGATAGGTATTTTGCCTTCCCGTTGTATCACACAAGAGGGAACACAATGTCAGACCCTCTCATCATTGTGATGCCAAGTTGGATCACTTCATAAAGGTGGTGTCTTCCAGATCTCTCCATTGTATGGGGTACCATTTCCCTATTAAATTAGTAACATACGGTTTGATACTTTGAGACCAGGCGAATATCCTTTTCTCAAACAACATTTATCCCATGTTTTAGCATCAATTTTTATCATCGTCTCAACAGATACATTTGTGTTTGCAAAAAGGCGATTTCTAAACTAGTCATTTCTTCACCACTCATTGGCTGGCATTCTTCTGTAAAAAAGATCCCCCTTCCCCAACCCAGATATTCTTGAGTATTACTATTGACTCGTGGATTATTTTAGTTCACTATGTTATAATCCATCACTTTACTCTTTCTGATGCTCAAATTGTCACAAATTTGACCAGTGAGAGCCCCTTTAAGCCAGCATCTATGTTCTTTTACAAGAATCCATCAGTCTTAGAGAATTTACTTGACTTGTACACAAAATGTTCCAGGATCTATTCGTATATTCCCTCAGACCTGAAATCAGGAATTGGTAGAGAATGGTATTTTAGAAATGAAAATCTGGATGCTAAGAGGGTTCATTACTATTGGGATGCCATTGCTTCTAGGTAGTATCAGTGCACAGAACAAGAAAAAATGTAAAATCTCTGACACCTCCAGTTCAAATCCACTATGATGGGGTCTTCTGCATCTTTCTCCATCCCATCTTGTCTCTGCAACTATGAGAAGTTCCCAGCAATGTCCGTATATTTACTTACTTGCTGTATCCCCAGGTACTCACAAAAAAGTTTCAGAATTACTTCAACAATACACTATGAACAATGAATCTACTAGAGAAAATTCAAGATGTCTTTGCAGAGGTTTTTTTGGTCCTTAAGATATATCCCATGAAAGATGTGCAGTTAATTAAGTTCTTTTTCCTGTGTGATTATGTTAACAGTTCAATATACTATTAGCTTAGTTTTTTTCAATTAAAATTCAATTTTAGGGTTTTCTTTTTCATCCTTTCTGTTTAATTTTCTTTCTGAATACAAGTCAGAACTGTATAAAAAGGTATTCTCAGAAGTCTCACTCTCATCCATATGACCTTTATTCTGTTCCTATTCTCTCTTTTAGAGGAAATCATTTTCATTTGTTTTGGATTTATTTTTCCTGTGTTTCTTTTCTCTTTTTTCAAATGCATATGTGTATGTGTGTATATATATATATTTTTTCTTTTCTTTTTCCTCTTTATTTCTTTTAAAATTATTTGTTTTTTGCAAAATATCTCTCTTATTTTCTCTTTCTGATATACTTTTTGATACTGAGAAAGGTTTATATGTTTGTTATAATGGTTATATTAATCTTTTTTTTTTTTTTTTTTTTTTTTTTTTGCGGTACGCGCAGGCCTCTCACTGTTGTGGCCTCTCCCATTGCGGAGCACAGGCTTCCGGACGCACAGGCTCAGCAGCCATGGCTCACAGGCCTAGCCGCTCCACGGCATGTGGGATCCTCCTGGACCAGGGCACAAACCCGCGTCCCCTGCATTGGCAGGCGGACTCTTAACCACTGCGCCACCAGGGAAGCCCAAGCTTAGTCCTTTTTAATTGAGCACTAAGGAGCGTGTATAAAGATTGTTAAAACTGTTTAGAAATAATTTGAGGCCTATATGCATAGAAATCTCTGGTGTTCCTATACACCAATAATGAAAAATTAGGAAGAGAAATTAAGGAAACACTCCCATTTACCATTGCAAAAACATATAATACCCAGGAATAAACCTGCCTAAGGCGAAAGACTTGTACTCACAAAACTATAAAACACTGATGAAAGAAATCAAAAAACAGATGGAGAAATATACCATGTTCTTGGATTGGAAGAATCAATATTGTGAAAATGACTATACTACCCAAAGCAATCTACAGATTCAATGCAATCCCTAACAACTACCAATGGCATTCTTCACAGAATTAGAACAAAAAATCTTACAATTCGTACGGAAACACAAAAGACCCCAAATAGCCAAAGCAATCTTGAGAAAGAAAAACGGATTTGGAGGAATCAGGCGTCCCGACTTCAAACCATACCACAAAGCTACAGTAATCAAGACAGTATGGTACTGACACAAAAACAGAAATATAGATCAGTGGTACAGTATAGAATGCCCAGAGATAAACCCACACACATATGGGCACCTAATTTATGACAAAGGAGGCAAGAACATACAATGGAGAAAAGACAGCCGCTTCAATAAGTGGTGCTGGGAAAACTGGACAACTACATGTAAAAGAATGAAATTAGAATACTACCGAACACCATACACAAAAATAAACTCCAAATGGATTAAAGACTTAAATGTAAGACCAGACACTATAAAACTCTTAGAGGAACGGGCTTCCCTGGTGGCACAGTGGTTGAGAGTCCGCCTGCCGATGCAGGGGACACGGGTTCGTGCACCGGTCCGGGAAGATCCCACATGCCGCGGAGCGGCTGCGCCCGTGAGCCATGGCTGCTGAGCCTGCGCGTCCGGAGCCTGTGCTCCGCAACGGGGGGCGGGGTGGGGGCCACAACAGTGAGAGGCCCGCGTACCACAAAAAAAAAAAAAAAAAAAAAAAAAAAAACTTAGAAGAAAACACAGGAAAAACACTCTTTGACATAAACCACAGCAAGATCCTCTTCTGAGGATGTCAGAAGCCCTGCTTGGCCGATCAGCCTCCTGTTCCAGGACTGGCAGTCGTCTGGAGGGGAAAAGCGGCTCCAAAAGCCAGGCTCCTCTCACTCGGAGGCCTGTATTTCTCTCCTGCTTCTGACACCTTTGAGCAGATGTTTTCTATTTGTCTGGCTTTTCTAGTTGTCTGTGGAAGTTTGGTCTGAATTGTTTAGTCTTTCATTACTAGGATGTCTGCTTTACATGTTAACAGATTATTTTTTTAAAAACCTATGGGAGCAAGGCAGATGCAGGGGACCAGATAGGAGACTGTTACAGTAACCCAAGTGAGAGATGCTGGTGGCTTAGACCAGGGTGGTGGTGTGGTGGAGGAGGTGATGAGAAAGGATTGGAATCTAGGTGTATTTTGGAGGTATAACTAACAGGCAGGATTGGCCATTGGATATGGGGATGAAAGAAAGTCACCAATCAAGGACGACTCTGAGGTTTATAGCCTGAGGGTGAATGGTTGTGTCCTTTTCTAGGATCGTGATGACTAACAAAGGAGCAGTTTGGGGGGGCAGAGGTGGGAGGGAAGGAAAAAGTGCAGTTTAGGTCATGTCAAGAGTGAAATACCTCTTAGATGCCTAGGGGAGGTAGCCTGTGGATGGCTGGGGATAAGTGCCTGGAGTTTAGGGGAGATCAAATTTGGGGGTCATCAGCACAGAGGTTGCATTTTAAGCCCTGAGCCTGGATCAGCTCATCTGGGGGAGGACATAGATGTACCAGGACCGAGGACTGAGCCTGGGGCTTCTAACATATTGAGGTTGGGGTGGTGGGAAGAAAACCGGAGTGTGGTAGGTGGGGGTCCTGGAAGCCTAGTGCGGAGAGCACTTCTGAGGTCAAGTGAGATGCGGCCTTTGTGATGGGAATTTAAATTAGTTTTTTCCAGTTTGTCTTTTTTCTTTGTTTATGGTGTTTTATTCTAATTAAAATGTGTGTTTCTCTGTGCCTGGATGTAGAATCTTAGTTCTTTCGTACTTCTGTCTTTGTGCCCTCTTTCCCATTCCAAGATTACCTGTGTCCATGTGGCCCCCATGTGTGCCCACGTGTGGGCCCAGAGCAGGGATACGTGGCTCCGGGGAGGGGTGAGCCCAGCATGGAGTCGTCGGATCAGTGTGCCTGAGCTGAGAAGGTGCTGGGGTCAGTGGTGGGGGAAGGGGACCCAGGCCCAGCCCCTCTTCGGGCCTTGGTTTCGCATCTGTGACCTTGAGGTGCTGGGGAGGAATCCTGGCTGTGAGGGAAGAGGCAGCCCCCAGTGAGCTGTGCAAGGCTGTGCCCCAGGGAGACGGGCATTTCCTCGGCACAGGCCAGTCTGACCAGCACCTAGGAGCTGAAGGGTTCACCCCTCGCTGCCCATGGACAGGTGGGGAGACTGAGGCCTGAGAACATTCCCACAGACCGTGGGGCCCTGGGAGGGGCTGTGGAACCCATCAGCCCAAGCCCTAAGCCCTGATGGCAGGGCAGGATCCCGGGGTGACTTGAAAAAATCCAGTCTTGAAGGGGTTGGGCCAGTGTGTCCCCAGTGAGATGAGGAGTGGCATCTGCCAGGCGAGGCTCCCAGCGCTGCCGGGAGGAACGGAGGGGCTGGCCCGGGCCTGGTTCTGCCTGTTGTGAATGAGCCGCTGCTGCTGGGAGGACCTAGGGAATAATGGCAGCTGGAGCACTTTGTAAACTGAGAAGAACCTTATATACAGCCAGGGGCAGTGTAAATGGTGTCACAATTTGCAATCTGTAGAGTGCTGTACACCTGTGAGTGGCTGGGCTTGAGGGGGCAGCCCAGTGTGGTCTCAAAACTAACCTGCGGTTTGGTGGCAGCAAGCAGGCCACCCAGCTGTCCCCACTCCCCAGTGAATGCTGGCAGAGCAGCCCAGGAGGCCAGGGCAGGGCAGCCAGGCCACTTACTGTGTGCCGTGTTCCCTAGAGCCATCCTCCAGCAGCACGGCTCACCCGTGGATGCCACCATCGCGGCTCTGGTCTGCACCGGGGTTGTCAACCCCCAGAGCATGGGCCTGGGTGGAGGGGTCATCTTCACTATCTACAATGCGTCCACAGGTGAGTCCATACGGGACCCCCGTGGGGAGGATGGGCTCGTCCACAGGTGCTAACAGTGAGGTCCTTTTAGACCACCTGAGAGTGTGGCCGACCTGCCCTGTCTACCCACGCCCCTCCCTGAGTCTCTTGGTGCCCCCCAACCTCTGCAAAGCCTAAACCAGCGCAGAGGCCAGTTCATGGTAGAGAAACTGAGGTCGAGAGCAGGGCCAGGGCTGTCTGAGGGGGACTGCTGGTGTGCAGTGAGGCCTGGCAGCCACCGGGGTGCCCCTGACACCCCACACGCCCTGCCCAACTCCAGGGAAGGTGGAGGTCATCAACGCCAGGGAGACGGTACCCGCCAGCCACGTCCCAGGTCTGCTGGACCAGTGCAAGCAGGCCCAGCCTCTGGGCACAGGTGAGGCCCTAGAGGGGCCACCCGCTCCCACCCCACCAGACCACTGGGGCTGAGCAGAACCCCCCACCCTGAAGGGGCAGCGCCCCTGATGGACAGCTGAACCACCCTGGCACTGAGGGGTGGCAGCTGGGGATGGGGAGCCCCTGCGGAGGTCCTGACTCCCCGGGTTTTCCCGGGGGAGGGCTCTCTGAGTTGGGAGGGACGATCCAAGCAGAGGGACCACCTCAGCCGAAGGCCCGGAGGGTTCAGTGGAGACAGGTTGGGGGGCTGGGGGGTGGGGATGGGGCCAGTTTTTCTGGGCCCCACAGGCCTGGCCATGGACTTTGTGCAGAGGGAAATGGGGAGGCACAGGAGTGTGAGGGGGGAGGGCCGTGGTCCCAGGTGGGCTCCAGAAGGCTCGCTCTGGCTGCCACGGCTGGGGGGCCAGGCAGCCAAGAGTGGAGTGACAGCCCCCGGGGGCCAAGGGGGGCGGCCCAGGGGCAGGGGCATGACACCCGTGCCGTGCAGGTGCCCAGTGGATCGGGGTGCCTGGGGAGCTCCGTGGCTACGCTGAGGCCCACCACCGCCACGGCCACCTGCCCTGGGCACAGCTCTTCAGGCCCACCATCGCGCTGCTCCGGGGGGGCCTCCGCGTGCCCCGCATCCTCAGCCGCTTCCTGCATAGCAGCTACCTGCGGCCTTCCCTGCACGCATCGTCCCTGAGGTGAGCTCCGATGGGGGCCCAGGGCCCCTCCTCAGCCCAGCCCCTCCTCAGCTCCTCCTCCAGCCAGCGGATCAACCTTCTGGGGGCCGGGGCCCTGGCTGGCCAATATGTCACTGAGCTATGTCGCAGCTCAGAGACCTCCGGTTCCACGTGGCAGAACCTCATCAGAGGGCTCAGGCCAGAGACAGTTTATGCCAAAGTGATGGGGCTCCCAGGGTGCAGATTTGGGCCCTGCCCTCCCCCCCCCACTCTCTCTGGGCTGGCAGGAGGGCTTTGGCCATCCCACTCGCCCACCCGGGCAGCCCACTGACCAGGAGGAATGCCGGGTGTCAGGCCCTGGGCGGACGCTGGCTTGGTGGTGGTGGGGGGGGGGCATGTCCTCCCTGGGCCTGGGTGATGAGAGACATGAGGGGTGTCGGCCCCACCCAACCCTGGAGAATCTGCCCCCATGTCCACCACAGCCCCTCAGGACTCCAGACCAGGACTCCCTCCCTGTAGGGTCCCTGCAGAAGTGTGGCTGCCCTCCAGGACCTGGCCTCACCCTGAGGCTGCCCCCCACCCCCCAGGCAGCTCTTCTTCAATGGGACAGAACCCCTGAGTCCTCATGACCCACTCCCGTGGCCCGCGCTGGCCGCCACCCTGGAGACCGTGGCTGCGGAAGGCGCAGAGGCCCTCTACACAGGGAGGCTGGGCCAGATGTTGCTGGAGGACGTTGCCAAGGAAGGTCAGCACGTGAGGCCCCACAGCCCCGTTCCGCCAGAGAAAGAGGGGTTGGGCGCCAGGGCTGAGGGTGGGTCCGGCCCTCCCCTCCCCTCGCCCTGAGAGGGGGCCAGCTGCTCCCAGGGCTTGGAGAGGTCGTTGCCCAAGTCATGCCCACTGCTGGTCTCAGGGACCTTGCAGTCAAAGCCCCTGAGGAGCAGGACCCTGAGGGTTAGGGCCACGAGACAGGAGCTATCGGTGGCTGCAGGGGTGCTCCTGGGCCTGGAGTTGGCCACCCTCGGTCTCTCAGAGGCCAGCTTGCCTCCCCCACCTTCTCCCACTCTCCCCTCCAACCTGCCCGTCCCTGGCCTCTGTCCACCCATCCCCCAGCCCTGAGGCCACTGCCCACAGGCCCAGCACCACCCCTCTGAGCCTAGAAGGCTAGGGAACGAGGGGGGCCCCCACTGTGTAAACCAAGGTCCCTGGCTGACACTCTGCACCTCGTTTCCCCGTCTGTACATGGAGTCCTCTGTCTCACCCCAGGGAGCCTGCTGACCCCGCAGGACCTGGCATCATTCCGGCCTGAGGTGGTGGACGCCCTGGAGATGCCCCTGGGGGACTACACCCTGTACTCACCGCCACCGCCTGCAGGGGGCGCGATTCTCAGCTTTGTCCTCAATGTGCTCAAAGGTGAGGCCCCCAGGAGCCAGGGGGTCTGGCGCCCGTGAACTGAATTCCAGGCCCAGCCAGGCTCTGGGTAGCCACTGCCTCCTCCAGCTCAGCCCCCTCCTCAGATGCTGAAGACTGGGCTGAGGAGTGGGCCAGGACGGTGTGTTCTGGAGCTGGCCTCCAGTGTGGCCCACGCCTGGGCTCTGCTGAAGAGTCTGCAGACATCTACCCACTAAGTGCCCCCAGGTGACCCCGGCGCAGGGCACAGGTGCAGTGGCTCTGCAGGTGGTGAGCTGCCGGTCCAGTGTGTGCAGCTAGGGCTGAGGCCCAGCCTATTGCAGCCTGCAAGGGGGTTGTGGGGTGCGGGAGGCATCCTGGCAGCGTCCAGAGATGGGGCTGCCTGATGCAGCCTGTGGCTGCCGTAACAAAGTATCACAAATTACCAAAACCTGGTGGCTCAGACAACAGAAATTTATTCTCTCATAGTCCTGGAGCCCAGAAATTCAAAATCAGGGTGCCTGCAGGGCCACATTCCTTCCGGGGGGCCTGGGGGAGAATCTGTTCTTTGCCTCTTCCAGCTTCCGGCGTCTGCCAGCATTCCTAGGCTTGTGGCTGCATCCCTGCAGTTTCAGCCTCCCTCTTCTCTGTGTCTGTTTTATAAGGATATATGTGATTACATTTAGCGCCCACCCGGATAATCCAGGATAATCCACTCCTCTCAAGATCCTTAATTTAATCACACATTTGCCATACAAGGTAATATTCACTCTTTTTCCATATAAGGTTTTCACAGGTTCTGAGAATTAGGACATGGACAAATCTTTCTCAACCCACTACACAGGATGACCCCCACCTGCGCCCACCCCCTCCCCAGGGTTCAACTTTTCCGCGGAGTCAGTGGCCAGGCCCGAGGGGAGGGTGAACTTGTACCATCACCTCGTGGAGACGCTCAAGTTTGCTAGGGGGCAGAGCTGGCGGCTGTGGGATCCTCGAAGCCACCCGGAGGTCCAGGTGAGGTGCCCTGAGCTGGTGGAGAGCCCCCTTCCCTGCCCCAGGGCTCGGCATGAAGGGAGGGTCAGGCCGACGGGTGCTCCATCCACAGACCCTGAGAGCCCGGCGGGTGAGGCTGGAGGGGTGTGTACATGGTTGGTTCTAGAACCGGATGGCCTGGCAGTGGGCCAGAGCAGGGAGGCTACAGCAGTCTGAAGGGAGCCCTGGAGGGGCAGGTACGGGAAGGCAGTGGTGGCGCTGCATCTCTGACACCCTTAGGGGACCACCTGGCCTCTCACTGACCCTGTCACCTGTCTGCCCACCCCAGAACGCCTCCCAGGACCTGCTGGGGGAGGCTCTGGCCCAGCACATCCACCAGCAGATCGACACCCGGGGTGACCACCAGCTCAGCCACTACAGCCTGGCCGAGACCTGGAGCCACAGGATGGGCACGGCCCACGTGTCCGTGCTGGGCGAGGATGGCAGCGCTGTGTCTGCCACCAGCACCATCAATACGCCGTACGTGGGGCCGGGGGCAGGCGGGCAGGCCCCACCTCCACCCCCTAGACCTCAGCCCTCCACCCCCAGCCTGGCCTCCCAGCACCTCCCTGGCTGTGTCCATCGAGTGGTACCTTGTTTTCCCCTCTCCTGTGTCAAAAGGGTCCTACACCCTGACACCTCTGGCCGAAAAGGCTGCTGATGGGGTGGCCCTGAGCCGGGATGAGGACGGGCCTTACAACCAGGAGGATGCCGTGGTGGGGGACAAGGTGGATCTTTGGGGGCAGGGCCAGGGAGGGAAGAGCAGCTCCAGGATGCTGGAGGACAGCTGCTAAAACGAGGAGCTTCTGGAGCGCTGGGGTGCAGCCCACGTGTGTCGGGAGCCCACGGCCTGCGCCCAGCTCTGCCTCTGTCCACAGCTTTGGAGCCATGGTGTACTCACCGCGCACGGGCATCCTCCTCAACAACGAGCTCCTGGACCTGTGCTGGAGGTACCGGCGGGGCTCCGGAGTCACCCCGCCTCCCGGTGAGCACAATGCCCCCGGGGCGAGAGGAGGGAAGGCAGGAAGGCCGGGCAGGCCCAGCACAGAGACAGGGATGGAGGGGGTGGCCCCGGGGGGCGCTGGCTCAGAAGCGAGGCTGCACTGATACCTGTCCGGCCTCCAGTTCCAGGTGAGCGGCCCCCTTCATCCATGGTCCCCTCCATCTTGGTCAACGCAGCCCAGGGGTCGAAGCTGGTGATCGGCGGGGCTGGCGGGGAGCTCATCATCTCTGCTGTGGCCCAGGTGAGTCTGGGGGCTCCTGGATGGAACGTGCCCTTGCTGGGCGGCCCTGTTGTCCTCATGTCCTGGGAGGGGTTGGGGAGGGTGGCTGGTGCCCCACCCTCCCTCCCTGCCTGCATCCTTCTCTCCCCAAACAGGCCATCATGAACAAGCTGTGGCTGGGCCTTGACCTGCAAGCTGCCATTGCAGCCCCCATCCTGCACGTGGACAGCAAGGGCCGGGTAGAGTACGAGCCCAGCTTCAGCCAGGTGAGGCCGTGGGCCGAGAGACCGCTAGACAGACGCCTCAGCGCTTGCCTTCAGAGCCCCTGGTGGGCCTCAGCTTTTGAGTGTGCCCGGTGCACTTTGGCTCTGGGGGCCACCAGGAGTTGAGAAGCTCCATGGGGGAGGCAACAGGCAGCTGGTCTCCCCGGCAGGGGACAGGGTGTTGTTCACACGACTCCCAGAACGAGCTCCCCTGCACCCTGGTCCCTGCTCTTTCTGGGCCGTTCTATCCGGAAGCTACTTTCCCCGGCTGAGGCCTCTCGGACCCTCCCTCATGGTGATCTGCTTCCTTGTGCGATCTGCAGCTTTTATCTGCGGGTTTATTTCTCAAGGAGTCTATTATTCCCGGGAGTCTGCAGAGGGATCTCCCTCCATGGCATTGGGTTCTTGGTTCCCCACACAAGCAGGCCCAGGAGCT
Organism: Stenella coeruleoalba; assembly: GCF_951394435.1. NCBI lineage: Eukaryota > Metazoa > Chordata > Mammalia > Artiodactyla > Delphinidae > Stenella > Stenella coeruleoalba. The sequence goes on along the minus strand of NC_137160.1, from coordinate 64,517,689 downwards.
GAATTCTCTTGTGGGACTCCCAGCCCCTCCCCTCCTCCTGGGCAGATGGCTGGCCTCCTTGGAAGGTCTCTGGGCTGGCAGATGCCCTCACTAGGACCCACTTTAAAGGACTAGCAGCTTTTCAAGACTCCAAACTTCATGCCCAGGGTCCATTCAAGCAGCTGGGGTTCAAGGTCATCAAAGCTGCCTTTCCTGTTATGAGCTTCTCTGGTCTCAAGGCCGCCTCCCAGGGCCCTTGGAATTTTGAGGACCACAGAGTGAGGGGCCTTGAGTCCAAGGGGGTGTGTAGTCCTGAGAACCTTGGTCTTTGGGCCTGGAGACTAAGGACCTCAGCCCGTCAGGCCCAAACTCTCAGAGTCCGAGGCCCTCCCTCCCAGCCTCCCTCCCTCCCTGTGCAGGGTCCTCCCCGTGGCAGGAGGGCTTGGTGCTCTCCCAGGACTCATCCTCTTAGGCCCTTCTCCTTGACCTTGACTGAAGGTCTTTACTCTGTGAACACCATTCTCCAAGGACCTCAACTCTGAGAATTTGGACCTGACAGCCTGGAATCCAGAGAACCCCGAGCCCACGGCCCTCAGCTCCCTGGAAGGTTAGCGTGTTGGCCACACAGGTCAGGACCTCCCATGGAGAACATCTGAGGCACTGGGTGGAGACCTGGAGTCTCCAAGGGCCCTCAGAGCCAAGGCCCAGGCCTGAGGCCAGGAGGGTCCTTGTTCCTCAGGGCCTTGGAGTTTGGCCACTACGACGCTAAAGAATGGTCTCTGAGGACCACAGGTCCTGCTGTGGCTGTGAGGAGCTGGGCCTTCCAACCTAAGGACACTAGGTAATTAGCACGTCAGGCAGAGACACACCCAAGGCCATAGCGCCTGGAGACCTCGCCGTACCCATGGCTCAGGTCCTGGAGGCTCTGGTCCTGGGGACTGCAGGGCACCTGGAACTGAGGGCCCTGGTGGGCGGGGGTCCTTGGCCTTAAGTGGGAATGCGGGGCCCGAGTAACACAGGTCTCCACGTGCCAGGATCTGTGTGAAGAGTCACAGACTGGCAAGTGTGGGGACCAGGCCCCGAGGCAAGTTACTCGGGTGCTCAGACACCAACACCTGGGCCCTGACGCCCTCCAATTCCACACACTCACCGTCTCAGACCTGAGCCTTTACAGCCCGTGCTCGTAGTGCCTCACCCTTGGGGACCGCTGGTGCCTGTGGCCTGGGGTCCATGTCCTTGGACTCATGGGTGTTCAGCAGCCTCTAGCTGACTCCTCCACCAGCGGGGCGGGGCCCTGGAGAGTCTGGAACACCCGTCTTCTCATGCTGGTGTTGAGACGGCAGGTCCTGAGCTGCCAACAACGCTGGCACCAGGGCCATCCCTCCTGTCCAGGGCAGGAGCCAGATGTTGAGCTGGGCCTTTCTTATGTATGGGTGACCTGGGACTCCAAAGGGCCCAAGCTCTGCCTTCTAGAAGACTTTGCTTTCAAGGTCCTCAAAACGTTGAAAGCTATCTTCTCCACAGAAGCCCTTGGACTCCTTGGTTGTCACGTTGAGGCCCCTGGTGTCCTTGATCCAGGACAGAAGTGAACCTGCATCTCAGCTTCCTTCTAGTCCAGGCGATGTCCTCCTATCATATCCCCTGGAGCCCAGGCTTCTCTCTGGGGCCTTTGGAGTGGGAGGCCGTAGACTCCATGCCTGCAGACAAGGCTGCGTCCAGCGCCCCTCTGTCCTCTCCCAGACCGCCCCTGCCAGTCCTGCCTCCTCGGCCAGGGTCCTCAGCTCCCTGCCCGGGTCCCAGCCCCTCCATGACCAGCCTTCTCTCCTCTCCAGGAGGTGAAGAAGGGGCTCCAGTACCGGGGCCAGAGCCAGACCGAGAGGCCCGTTTTCCTGAACGTGGTCCAGGCCGTGTCCCAGGACGGGGCCTGTGTGTACGCCGCAGCGGACCCCAGGAAGGGTGGGGAGCCCTCAGGCTACTAAAGAGGCTGCTCCCTCCCCAGAGCTGGGATCCCACCCAGCACATGTCCAGGCTAGCCTGGTCCGGCAGAATCTGGACCCCTTGGCTGGACGGTCAGCCTGGGGCTTCAAGAGGTGGGGACAGCCCAGCAGATGGACGGCTGTGGGGGCCGAGCCCTGCCCTCCCAGAGCCCCTGTGGCCCTGCCCTGACCCCTCCAACCTCCCCAGGCCTCTCACCCAGGACTGGGCCCCCACTCCCCGAAACCCCATTCCCCACCTGTGTATCTTCCAGTCCAAGATTAAAGAAAAGGCTGCACCACGCCTGATTCAGGGTCGAGGTGGGGAGGGGACCTTCAGAAAGCACGTGCAGTGAGCTGCAGCCCTCCACACACACCACCACGGAGCCAGGGAAACCAGACACGGGCTGGGCCTTCTCCAGGCCACCCCTGGACACTTGCTGGGGCTCCGCACACGCCGTTGGGAGGAAGGCAGGGGTGTGGCCTGGGGGCACCTGTCCCTGACTCCTGGGGGCCCTTGGCCCAGGCCCGTCCTGGAGCTTGTCCTCCGTGCCAGGAAAAGGCTGGATGAAGCGAGACCTAAGCCCTCCCCAGCCCCCAACTCCAACATGTTCTCACCCTCAGCACTGTTGATGTTTTGCGTGAGTCATTCTTCGCGGGGGTGCTGTCCACGCACTGTAGGCGGTGCAGCAGCATCCCTGGCCTCCCCTTGCTAGGTGCAGGGTCACCCCACCCCCACAGCCAGTCACCAAACCACCCCCGATTGAGACCCGCGAGCCCCCAGCCACCGTGGATGGCTCTGCCAGCTCCCGAGTGTGCCACCCTCCCTGGGGGGGGTCCTGCCCCATGCCGAGTCCTGGGAGCATTGGGAGTTCCTGTTTCACCCCAAACATCCCACAGGGGTGTACCTCCGCCTGGAAGGGCGCCACTACAGATCCGTCACCTCCCATTCTGCCTGGAGTTCAGCCGCACAGGACGGGCTGGGTGTTGCTCCTGTGCCTGCTGGGACAGAGCACTACACACCGAGGGCCTTCAGACAACAGACACCCTCGCCGCAGTGCCTCCCAGCTGCATCCCCAGAGCATGAGAACGGTGTCCCTGCACTCCTGACTCACCCTCTGCCATCCCTGGGACCCTCACCGTCCCCTGGAGCCTCAGTTACCACTTGTGAACTGATGGGTCCCCGCCCAGGCTCTAGCCCAGGTTTCTGGACCATCAGACTCACATACCCACTCACCCGCCCACCTCCCACCTCCCACCTCCAGAGCACCTGGGATCCACAGGCACCTCGGACTCAATACACCCAACCAGAAGCCAGCTCTGAGGCAGCCGGAAGTTCTCTGGTGCCCCCCTCTCCCCCCTCCATGATAGTCACCCAGTCCTCTCCCTCCATATGCGTGGCTTGGCCTTGGTTCCATCCCTTCGTCCCTTTCTGCCTCCTTGCCGCTGCCACAGCCTCGATCCACTCCCTACTCGTGACAGTGATGAGCCTTGGAAAATGCATACCTGATCCTGCCATGAGGCCACATAGAGCCCTCCTTGGCTTCTGGGGGCCCCCGGAGGAAGCCCATTCCTCTTGCTCCCTGCTCATCCCACCCTAGGTTACTTGCCTGGCCCCTGCCCACATCCCTCTTGGACCACAAGTAATGCCAACCAAGATGCATTCCCAGCCCAGTTAGCGACTCTTACAGCCTCTTTAAACATCTTGTTACACAGAGGAAATCAAAGCGGTATCTTCAAAATAACATTCACATCAATACAGATCAGCCCCCACAGAATATAGCTAAAGCAGGGCTCAGAGGAAAATATATTGCCTTAAATAGTTACATTAATAATAATCAAAACAAAATATCTAACATACCAAGTTAGTAAAAGAACAACCAGAACAGTAAGGAAGGCGAGAGGAAGAATTTAGTAACAACTGAAGCAGAAATTGATAAGCTTGAAGTCAGAAGAACAGATCTTTGAAAAAGATATATAAGCTGTTAGCTAGCCAATTAGTAAAAATGAAGGACGTGTAAATACACACAAAAAAGAAATGAGAACGGGGAAATAAGCTATAGAGGAAGTTAGAAGTACTAGAAAAGATTACTCATTTTAATAAAAGTAACTTTGGAAACTTGACAAAATAAATTACTTTCTAGGATGATGTAAGTAGAATTGCGATACTCAACACATACTAAAAACATTGGCACTTATCTGAAATTCAGATCTAATTGGGCAGGCTTTATTTTTACTTGCTAAATCTGGCAAGCTTAAGTATAAATGACAAACGGGTCCAAGAAAGAGCAAAGGTCTAGACATGTCAGTGATCACAAAAAAAAACTGAGAACGTGGCAGGAACACTGGTCTATCTCAAATGCCCTTCTGGAAAGTTTCCCAGGCGAAGTGTGTCCTGCCGTTAGGATCAGAGGCCTGTCTTGCCAGTTAAGCCGCCACAGTGTAGAGCCCGGAGGAACATTTCCACATTCACTTTATGAAGTCAGCATAGGACTAGCCCCAAACTTGGCAAAGCACACCAAAGGCCAGTTGTGTTTGGGAAACAACACAAAACTCCTCAAACAAATACAAGCAAGGAGACTCCAAGCAACACATTCAAAAGGACAGGGTGTCCGGGTGGGGCCAACACCACTACTGATGGGAATGTCCATGAGAGGGACTTGTGCTCCTTTCACCAGAGGAGAAAAATCACGGAGTCCTCTCCATGGAGAGGCATTTGACAAAATTCAGCACTCATTCTTTTTTTTTTTTTTTTTTTTTTTGCTGTACACGGGCCTCTCACTGTTGTGGCCTCTCCCGTTGAGGAGCACAGGCTCCGGACGTGCAGGTTCAGTGGCCGTGGCTCACGGGCCCAGCCGCTCCGCGGCATGTGGGATCCTCCCGGACCGGGGCACAAACCCGTGTCCCCTGCATCGGCAGGCGGACTCTCAACCACTGCGCCACCAGGGAAGCCCTCAACACTCATTCTTGATTTAAAAAAACAAAACAAAACAAAAAACCCACAGACAAAACAACAACAGAACACTGAATAAAATGGAAATAAATGGATATTCCCTTAACATGAATAAATATCTCAAAACAACAGTAACATCTGTTGGACACTGACCACGGCTAGGTGCTACTCTATTGCTTTACATGTATTAATTCACGTAATTCTCCCTAATGAAAGGGAGCTATGATGAGGCCCATCTTACAATGAGAGTACTGATGTACTGAAGCTCCCAGGGCCCTGTGGAGTAAGTGCCAGAGGTGGAAACTGGGGAGACAGATGGAGAAAATGAGTCTTGACCCCTACCTCATACCATATACAGAAATTAATTTGAGATGAATCTTAGGCCTAAATGGGAAAACTAAAATAAATGCTTGGGCAGCCAGTCCAGAATCATTTATTACAAAGACATTCATTTTCCTCATTGAATCGCATCAGTGCTTTTGTGAAACAAACAAAAAAACTCAAGTAAACCAAGCCATCAGATTTAAAAACACACTGTAAACATACAGTAGGTTAAAACAGCATATGAATAAACCTCAGAAATCAATCAACCACAACACAAAGTTCACAAAGAAATGCAAATATATGGGGATTTTGTCTGCTAAAAGAGCATTTCAAAGCAGTAGGAAAAAGATGAATTGCTGACAATCAGTATTAGAACAAGTGCGTAGCCACCTGGAAAACAGTAAAGTGGGACCCCGGCCTTTTATTTATACCAAATTAAATGCCAGGTGGACCAAAGATTTAAGAGTTAAAAATGAAACCATACAAATATTGTAAAAAAATGGGAGAAAAAAATTTTATTTATGTTCTTAGAGTAGGGAAGTCCTTTCTTAGGCATGATCTAAAATCAAGAAGCCACATTAAAGGGACTTTCCTGGTGGTCCAGTGGGTAAGACTCCACACTCCCAATGCAGGGGGCCTGGGTTCGATCCCTGGTCAGGGAACTAGATCCTGCTTGCTGCAACTAATAGTTCGCGTGAGGCAACTAAAGATCCCACGTGCCACAACTAAGACCTGGCGCAGCCTAAATTAATTAATTAAAAAAAAAAAAGAAGCCATACTAAGGAAAGGATAAATTGGGACTTCCCTGGCAGTTCAGTGGTTAAGACTCTGTCCTTCCAATGCAGGGGGCAGGTTTGATCCTTGGTCGGAGAACTGAGATCCCACATGCCATGCAGCGTGGCCAAAATATTTAAAAAAAAAAAAAAAGAAAAGAAATTTGAACACATAAAAATTTTAAATTTTGATGTGAAAAATATTTCAAAAGACCAATGAAAACCGTGTGGAAAGACAGTTTCAGTGCGTGATCTGGGGCTGGTTACTTTAATATTTAATATCAAAGACCAAGTATCCATTAGAAAGATGCACGGGGATATGACTCATTAGACCACAGAAAGAGAACTACAAATCGCCATTTCAACATATAAAGAATTGCTCAACCTCACTGATAAATGCGCCAATGAAAAAAACAATGAGATCCACAGGGACAAAGCAAACGGCTCCAGCCCAAAGGCTTCCTCTGTGAACGCTTCCAAACACTGATGCAACCAAAAACACCAGTCTTACACTAACTCTTCCTGAGAACAGAACAGAGAAAACACTGCCCAACTTTTAATAAGGCCAGCATAATCCTGAGAACAAAACCTGACAAAGAAACTTCATGAAAGAAAAGTAGAGGGTGATTTCATTCATGCACAGATGCAAGATTCCTAAATGAAATCTGAGCAAGCCAAATTCATATATAGAAATTCATCACTACCAATCTGGGTTTATTCTGGGAATGCGTGATTGGTTGAACATTACAAAATCAAGCAATGCAATTCACTGTATTAACATGCTAATAGAATAAAGAAGAAAAATCATTCACCATCTCAATAAATGCAGAAAAGCATTTGATAAAATCTGCCAACTTTCACAATAAAAATTCTCAGTAACTAGAAATAGAAGAAAACTTCCTTCATTTTATAAGTTGCGGCTACAAAACCCTACAGTAAACATCATACTTCATGGTAAAACATACAAGCCTTCCTTTTGAGATTGAGACCAATTCCTTTTGAGATGGAAACATGCATTGCTAGCTTTCATCATTTCCTTTCCGTACTGAAAGAGAAGTCCTTGCCAGGGCAATAAGGTGAGAAAAAAGAACAAAAGGTATAATTGGAAAGGAGGACATAAAACTGTCAATATTTGTAGATACTTAACAGGTAAACTGTTAGAATTAAGTCAACTGAACAAGATCACTGGAATCAAGGAAAATATACAAAAATCAATGATATTTCTACATCATTCACAAATAGAAAACACTTTTTTGAACTGAAATCAGTTACAATAGCATTAAAAAAAAATCCATGCCTAGAAGTAAAACTAACAAGTATGCAAGGCCTCTACACTGAACACTGCAAAATATAACTGAAGAATTTGAAGAAAATGAATAAATAAATGGAGGATTATACTACATTCATGGACTAGAAGGCTTAGTGCTGTGAAGATGCCAATTCTCCCCACATTCACCTATAAATCCAATGCAATCCTAATAAAAATCCTCACAGGTTTGTGTGTGTGTATGTGTGTGTGTGTGGAAATTGGCAAGCTGATTCTAAAATTCATATGGAAACACCAAGGACCAGGACTAGCCCAGGCAATCTTGAGGAAGAACATGAAGGAGAGGGACCTCCCTGGTGGTCCAGTGGTTAAGACTCCAAGCTTCCAATGCAAGAGGCCTGGGTTTGATCCCTGCAGGGAACTAGATCCCGCATGCCACAACTAAAGATCCCATGTGCTGCAGCTAAAGAAAAAGATCCTGCATGCCACAACAAAGATCCCGCATGCTGCAACTAAGACCCAGTGCAGCCAAATAAATAAATAAAAATAAAATATTAAAAAAAAAGGAAAGATATGGCCAATTAAAAAAAAAAAGAACATAAAGGAGGACTCACATTACCAGATGTCATGAACAAGCTATGGTAATTAAGGCAATTTGGTATTGGTGCAAAAATAAACTGGGCAGGGCTTCCCTGGTGGTGCAGTGTTTAAGAATCCACCTGCCAATGCAGGGGACACAGGTTCGATCCCTGGTCCAGGAGGATCCCACATGCCATGGAGCAACTAAGCCCGTGCGTCACAACTACTGAGCCTGTGCTCTAGAGCCCGCGAGCCACAACTATTGAGCCCATGTGCCACAAGTACTGAGCCCATGCGCCACAACTACTTAAGCCCGTGTGCCTAGAGCCCATGTTCCGCAACAAGAGAAGCCACCACAATGAGATGCCCGCTTACTGCAAAGAAGAGTAGCCCCTGCTCACCGTAACTAGAGAAAGCCCACGCAGCAACGAAGACCCAATGCAGCCAAAAATAAATAAATAAATTTAAAAAAATAAACTGGGCAATGGGACAGAACAGAAAGTCACCTGACCTTTGACGGAGGAGACACGGCAGTGCAATGGGAAAAGAATGCTGTTTCAATAAACAGTGCTAAGTCAATCAGACAGCCAGATGAAAAATGTGTATCCTGACTCCTACCTCACACCGTGCACAAAAATCATTCCAGATGGTTGGCAGATCTAATTATGAAATATCACACAATAATACTTTTATAGGAAAATACAGAACAGCTTTGTGACTTGGGAGAAGGCACGTGTTTCTTAAACAGGACACAAAAAGTACTAACTGTAAAAGAAAAAAATGGATAAACTGACCTATAGAAAAATTAAGAACTTCTGTTCAACAGAAGACATTAAAATAGTGAAAAGGCAACCCATGGAATACGAGAGCATCTGCAGTGCTTATATCTGACAATAAACTCTTACCCAGAATAAAGAACTCCTAAAAGTCAATTAGAGAGCTCTAGATAGATAACCTGACGGAAAATGGGCAAAAGACGTGAACACATCTCATAAAAGAGGAGCTCTGGATGGCCAATGAACATACAAAGAAATGCACAGCTTCACTAGTTGTCAAAAAAAAAAAGCAAAATAAATCCACAATATGCTACCACCATATACCCATCAGAACAGCCAAAATCCAACAGACCAACAATGCCAAGTGTTGGCAAAAATACGGCAAAATGGGGACTTCCCTTGCAGTCCAGTGGTTAAGACTCCACACTTCCACTGCAGGGGGTATGGATTTGACCCCTGGTTGGGGAACTAAGATCCCACACTAACATTCCACTTCTATAAACAAAGTACAAATACAGCGGTTGTTTTTTTTAAAAAATAAAAATATATGGCAAAATGGAATTGCCATTCGCTGCAGGTGGGAACATCAACTGGTAAAACTACTTTGGAAAACCAATATTACCTACTAAAACTACCACACTCCTACCTCATGCCCAGCAATGCTACTCCTAGGAACTTACCCAATATAAATGCATATGTCTGTAACTGACCAGGACCCTATGGGGCCTTCCTGGAATAGACCCTGCTCCTTCCAATGTCCTCCGCCTGCCTCTCTGTCTATAGAAAAACTTTAGTCTCCAAGGCCTTCCCTGAGTTTCTGAGAATACATTTAATCAGAGAAGTGACAAATACAGAAAGAAAGGAGAATAGCCAAGCAAGACAAAATAATAATAGTTTAGCCATTAAACAAAGTCAAGGACCTTCAGTTACTCCTCAAGGGCTACAAATAATATTCTGAGCTATGTCCTTTGAGCCATTTCGCAGATACTAAAACCCCCACCAGGTGGAAGAAGTTAACTGCATGCTGCCCACTAGCACATAGACCCCAGACCAGTTGGAACCAGAAGGATGACGATGTTGACTCCCAATTACCTCACCACCAACCCATCAGAAAAATGTCCACGACCTGACCACGCACCCTGAAACCTCCCTCCCTCACCCTGTCTTTAAAACCTTTCCCTGAGGGACTTCCCTGGTGGCGCAGTGGATAAGACTCCACACTCCCAATGCAGGGGACCCAGGTTCAATCCCTGGTCAGGGAACTAGATCCCACATGCATGCTGCAACTAAGAGTCTGCATGCCACAATTAAGGAGTCCACGTGCTGCAACTAAGGAGCTGGCAAACTGCAACTAAAACCTGGTGCAACCAAATAAATAAATGAATTAATAATAAAATAAAACCTTTCCCTGAAAGCCGTCAGGGAGTTCAGGCCTTCTGAGCATTAGCTACCTAGACTCCTTGCTTGGTCTTGCAATAAACGCTGCACTTTCCTTCAGCACAACTTGGTGTCAGTAGATTGGCTTTACTGCATGAAGGCGAGCAGACCCACGTTTGGTTCGGTAACACATCTGTGCATCAAAAGACACATACGGGCTTCCCTGGTGGCGCAGTGGTTGAGAGTCCGCCTGCCGATGCAGGGGACACGGGTTCGTGCCCCGGTCCAGGAAGATCCCACATGCCGCGGAGCGGTTGGGCCCGTGAGCCATGGCCGGTGAGCCTGCGCGTCCGGAGCCTGTGCTCCGCAACGGGAGAGGCCACAGCAGTGAGAGGCCCGCGTACCGCAAAAAAAAAAAAAAAAAAAAAAGACACATACAAGAATGTTTACAGCACTAGCCATTATAGCTCCAAACTGAAAACCACCCCAAAGCGCCTCAACAGGGAAACGGATAAACAAATTCATTAGCTGAAATAATACTCAGAAAAACTCTAGGATTCCACCTGTGTGAAGGACAAACCAGGCAGAACTCGCCTATGGGGTGAGAAATTGGTGGTTGACCTGAGGAGGAGGGAGAGGACAGTGTCTGATAGAGAAAATGTTAGGGGTGACCAGAGTGGTGGTTCACTGGGCATGCTCACAAGCTGTACCCTGAGCAGTGCACTCTCTTGCTTACACTTATACTTTATTTAGCAGAGTTCCATCAAAGAAGCAGGGCCCACACCATGGGAACTGGGCAAGGGGTCCCTGTAAGGCTACTGTCTCCCATGGGATGCTGCAGCCTGAGGTCCATGAGGCAGAGTCAGGAGGGAAGATGCATGGAAAGTGGAGGGAGGATCCAGAGCTGACTGGAGCCCACGAGGATGGCCTGAAGCCCACATCCCTTCTTGTTGCCAAGGGCGACGAAGGTTTCTTGTAGCAGCTGGACTGCTTTGTCACACACCTGACCCAGGAGAATGGACTGAGGGTGGACTGGGAGGAGGTGGAGTAGTTGCCTGGATTCCGCTGGTGCTTGATGAGCTGGGTCAGCAGGCGCGCCACAAGGAGTGTGACTTACAAAAGAGGTTGCCAATTCCCTTCCGCCCTCCCAATCCTGCACAGGAATGTCTCTTGTGGTCCTAACCCAAAACACATTGGGAAGGGAATTCTGGGAATGCCGGTCAGCCTGACGGAGGCCCCACAGTGTGTTTCCCTAACTGACAAAGAGCAAAAAATCTGAAGGCTCCTTACGCTGATGAGGGTGTAGGGGGCCTGGCAATCGCGTAGGTTGGTGGTGAGTGTCAGCGGGTACAACTCTAGGAGGAAAACAAATGTGTCGTTTAACCAGCCCATCAGACTTCCCCGGTGGCGCAGTGGTTAGGAATCTGCCAGCCAATGCAGGGGACACGGGTTCAAGCCCTGGTCTGGGAAGATCCCACATGCCGTGGAGCAACTAGGCCCATGCGCCACAACCACTGAGCCTGCGCTCTAGAGTACGTGAGCCACAACTACTGAGCCCGCGTGTCTAGAGCCCATGCTCCACAACCAGAGAAGCCACCGCAATGAGAAGCCCTGGCTCGCCACAACTAGAGAAAGCCAGGGTGCAGCAACAAAGACTCAACACAGCCAAAAATAAATAATATAAATAAATTAAAAAAACAAAAACAAAAACCCCAGCCCATCATCTTGTGTGAATTTCCCCTACAGGTGAACCTGAACTTACTTACCAAGCACAACAGCGTTTGAAGAAGCAAGACTGTCCACCACCTGGGGAATGACTAAGTAAATTCCTCTGTTTGAGTTTTAAAATTTTCTAATTGTAGTAAAATACAAATAACACAGGACTCCCCTGGTGGGTCAGTGGTTAGGAATCTGCCTGCCAATGCAGGGGACACGGGTTCGAGCCCTGGTATGGGAAGATCCCACATGCTGTGGAGCAACTAAGCCCATGCGCCACAACTACTGAGCCTGTGCTCTACAGCCTGCGTGCCACAACTACTAAGCCCATGTGCCACAACTACTGAAGCCCACGTGCCTAGAGCCCGTGCTCCATAACAAGAGAAGCCACCGCAATGAGAGGCCCGCGCACCACAATGAAGAGTAGCTCCCGCTCGCCGCAACTACAGAAAGCCCGTGCGCAGCAATGAACACCCAACGCAGGCAAAAACATATAAATAAATTAAAAAAATAAAACAAATAACAAAAACTCTACCGTCTTAACCATTTCTAAGGGTCCAGCACAGTGGCATTAAGTACATTCACATGGTTGCACAACCATCACCACCACCCCTCTCGACCTTTTCATGTTCCCAAACTGAAACTGTCCCCATTAATTGACAGCTCCCAGGAGTTCCCTGGTGGTCTGGTAGTTAGAATTTGGTGCTTTCACTGCCACGGCCCGGGTTCAATCCCTGGTCAGGGAACTTGCCAAAAACAACAGCTCCCCATTTCCCCTCCACAGCCCCTGGCAACCTCTATTCTACCCTCTGTCTCTATGAATTTGCTCTAGGGACCTCATGTAAATGGAATCATGCTGTATTTGTCCTTTTGTGTCTGGCTTATTTCACTCAGTATAATGTCCTCAAGGTTCATCCATGTTGTAGCAGTGGTCAGAATATCCTTCCTTTTTATGACCCGATACTATTCCATTGTACAGACAGACCACATGTGATTATCCATTCACCTGTTGATGGACACTTAAGTTGCCTCCACCTTTTGGCTATCGTGAATAACGCTGCTATGAACATTGGAAGATCCACTGAATTTTTTAAAACCTTTTGCACATAGTATTTATCTTCAACACTGATGAAAAACATAAGGCCATCTTTTCACATCTCTGCCTGTTGTGTATAGCTCAGGGGACCAATTGCTGCAACACATAGACCCCAAAATGTACTATGGCTTACTCACAAGGGAAGTTTATTTTTTGTTCCCAAAGCAGTACTGGATGGGTGAACAGGTGGGGATGGGGAGATCCTTCCACATGCTAGGGACCTAGGTTGGCATGGCTTCCAGTCACCTGTGCAACATCGGGAGCAGGGGGAAGGGCCTGCAGGGGGTTGCCTGTGGAGGTGTTAAGGACCAGCCCTGGAACTGCCCCACCCCCTCCTGCTAGAAACCAGGCACATGACTGCACCGACTGCAAAGGGTGCTGGGGAATGTAGTCCAGTGCTTTCGGAAGGGCACCCGGCCTGTGTGGCTGCAGAGTACCTACTGGACCTCACTTCTCTAATGGCTTCTGTCCTCTGAAATTCAGCTGGAACCAGACTCCTCCAAGAAGCACCCACCTGGCCTCCTGCTCCCACAATGCACTACACCGATCACACCCTCCTCCAGAGCAGCATGGACCATGGGGACAGGGGTCTCCCAGCAGAGGCCTGGCCCGGGGCAGGGACTCGGTCACCTGGGGCTTTGTGGGAGGAAGCAGCCTGGCAGTGGGGTCCCTACTCCCCACATTGGTCCCTTCCCCCCACATCAGCCCCTTCCCACTGTTCAGCCAACAGGAGGCCCAAGTGGGAGGCTGGAGGGGAAGTGGTGCTTCCCCTCCTCGGGAGGCTAGAGGCCTCTGTTGGTGGGGCAACTGCCTCTGTGGTGAGGGCCCCACACAACCGCATGTTCTCTTTCTTGGGGACCTGGCCTGGCTCCTTGGCCTCCCCCACCCTTTGTCCCTCGCTGGCTCCTATTTCACTTCCCAGCTTTCTCATTACCTGCATTTCCAAGTCCCTGGATTACTGTCCTCAAAATCCCAACTAGTACAAGGGACAGGGGACTGGCCGCTGGGTTCTGGTGCCGTCACTCCCTGGGGCTGTGGTTTGGGGAGACCACCTCTCTGAGGCCAGGGTGCCTACCGTTGATGTTTCTAGGGAGTCTCTGCCCAGCTCTGGGATCTTGTGCCCTCACACAGGCCCTGCAGCACCCCAGACTCCCGACAGGTCCCTGGGAAAACCCCTGCCAGGTGTTGGGGCTTCCCAGCCTGGCCGGCCCCTGGCACTGGGAAGGCCTGACGTCTGGGGCCAGGGCCACGATGTAGCCCTTCTCCTGCCAGGGCAGCTCCAGGGCCTACCTTAGAGGGACAAGAGTAGGGTAGGGGGCCTGAGGGAGGCCATGCTTTACTTTCAGGATGAAGCCTGGCAGGGGAGGCACCTCTACTGCTGCCCTCCACGTTACTCCTCAGACCTGAGTGCACTGCCCATCCTCTGAGCCTTTGCCCAGGCTGTTCCTCTACCTGGAAAGCTCTCTGACCAATCAAACCTCTGAGGCCAGTCTGGGAGCAGTGATGCTGCCCCTGCCCTCCTGCTCTGACCAGGAACCTGACCCTCACCCACCGTCAAGGGCCTGGCCCAGCCTGGCTCGGCAAGGAGGCACTGGGGCTCAGGTTGGTGGGAGGCCAGCCCTGCCTTACCTCATCTGCAGAGAGGAAAGTACCTGCCCAGGGGCCAAAGGGTGGGCCCTCAGCCCCCCTGTCCTGAGCTGGAAGCCCAGAGGTTGGGGGGAGGTGGGTGGGGTCTGGAAGGACAAGAAGTACTGACCCCATCCGCCTCCACCAGAGTCTCCTCAGCACCACCCCCAGGACTCCCAGCCCCCCAATCTCGTCTTAGCTCTGTTCAAATGTGCCCCACTGTGCACACTCCAGGAATCCCTGCAGACGGGATCTGCCGCTGCCCCTGCTCACCCCTCTGCCAAAGGTGAGGCTGAGGAGATAGGGAGGCCTGGCCTCCGATCCAAGTGGTCAGTGCCAGCTGGACGACCTTGAGTAACCCATGCAACCTCTGAGACTGGGGGACGACTCGAGGTCACCCCCCCAGATGAGGGAGACGAAGCGGTGGGTCTGCATGAACCTTGGCCGGGGTTGTGACCACAAGCCTGCTGGCCCAACTGCACTGCTCTCCCTGATGGCCTGGGTCCCTGTGTAGCCTCCGCCTCCACTGTTCTTACCCTCTGCTGCCCCCACGTGGCCACTCTTGGTGCTGCGGTGAAGGGGCTTCACTCAGCCTCCCAACCAGGGCTCCAGATCTCGTGGGCAACCCCCTGCCCCTCACTCCTCTCAGGCAGAGCTGCCCGCCCTGGCCAGGGGGCACCAACCTCCAACCCCACACTCCCGGGTGCTTTCTCCATCTAACACCTATGATGCAAATCTGACCCCATCCTACCCTGCCCAGGCCTGCCCACAGCCCCCATTCAGCACCCTTGCTACAAACGGGGCAGTGATGGCATGACGCCTGGGCCCTGTACTAGCTTCTGGACACTCCTGGGCAAAGCAAAGGGCTCAGGGACCGGGACCAGTTGGGCATCGCATTACCAGACTGCCCCTGGGGCTGTGACAGGGCAGGGTGGGGGGCCCAGGGCCAGGCTGCCAGCTTGCTTGCTCCCTACATTGGGGGAGGGTGGGCCGCCCAGCCCTGTCCCTTCTCTTGAGTGCCCAGCGTAGCACCCCATGGAGAACGCTTCCCCTCCCCGCCACAACGTGGTCATTGTTCTAGATCCCACTTTACAGATGGAGAGACAGAGGCTGGGGAGAGACCGGTCCCAGGTGACCTGCCGGTGGACGAAGGCCTCAGACCCAGGTTGCTCTGGGTGCTGTGGACCGCACAGGGCAACCGTGGGACTCCCCGGAACCGAGGTGCAGCACGAGCATGAGGACACCAGGGAAGGAGCACCAAAGGCTTGTTTTCTCCCCCAACAGGCAGGGAGGGGTGTTTCAGGAGATGTTCCAGAGACTTAGAATTACAAGCCTGGAGCTTAGAGGGTGACTCTCCACACCCAAGTCTGGACCCACCTACAGTCTCAGGCCAGGCCCAGGGTCTGGGAATCAAGGCAGCTCGGCCCTGGGGCCCCCTGTTGGGGCACCACGACTCAGTATACTGGGAATCAGCATCATGGGCAAGGGATCTGAGGTACTGGTACTGGCCTTTGAATATCAGGTGCTGGAGTATTAGGGCTCGGGAGACAGGCCTCAGAATTCAAGGGTACGGAGTCTCGGGCCTGGGGAATTAAGAGGGGTATGTGGGGAACAGAGCCTCGGGAACTCCACAGTGACCGCTCAAGGTCCGGGTCTTTGGTGACAGAGCAGGGCACCGGGCTTTAAAAGCTCAGGTTCAGGTGTCCGTGTCCCAGGTGTATGGTGGTAGGGATTTGTGGATCCAAGTACTGGGGTGCACGTTCTTGGGAGTTTGGGAGGCTGGTCTTTGGCCCCGGGGAGGTCCTGTGTGCCCTTGGCCGCCGGACAAGCGTGCTTCCCTCAGGGTTGCGAACCCCAGACGGCCCTGCAACAGAGGCTGGGTCTAGAGCAGGCCCGGTGGTCCCACCCGCGCCCCGGGACGCCAGGAGAGCCTAGGAGGGGCACAGAGCCTAGGAGGGGCAGACGGGGGTCTGGGAGGGCGGGGGTCTCACGTGTTGCTCTTCCTGCGGCATAGGAGCACGTAGACGAGCGCGACGAGGGCCACCACCGCCAGGCCTCCAAAGATGACGCCCAGCAGCACCGCGTAGCTCCGTCCTAGAGAAGCGGCAGGGCGTAAGGCGTGGGTGGGCGCACACGTGCAGGGCACGTAAGCGGGGCGGGCGCGTGGGCGGGGCAATGCTGGGGGCAGGCCGAGAGCTGGTGGGAGGGGCCGGTAGGTGGGCGGGGCATCCTCACCTCGCTGGCAAGTCGGTGTGGGCTGGGACCAGGTGCCATCAGTCTGGCAGGTGCTGGCCTCGGCCCCGGCCAGGCTGTAGCCGCTGTCGCAGTGGAAGTGGACAGTGGAGCCCACCAGGTACCTCATGCCCTCCTTGTGCCCGTTGGAGGGCGGAGGCAGCCAGCCACAGGACACCACTGGGGCAGGGGTGGGGCACAGACGACAGGCCTGAGCTGCTGACCACAGCCACCAGCCTGGGGGGCCGTGTCCCAGCACCCAGTGCCCGCCGCCCTCACCCACCACCGCCCTCACCGGGCTGCAGGCTCTGCGCGCGAAGCAGGTGCTGCCTGTGGACCAACAGCGTGGCGTTGCCCACGCTCAGGCTCCCGGTGGCCGCCACGTCGAAGTTGCAGAAATTGTTGTCCCCACACAGTTTGGCCGCCTCACTCTCCTGGCTGGGGCTGGAGGTGGTCTCCTCGGGGAAGAGGGGCAGGAAACTGGGGTCATGCTTGGGCTGGAGCAGGAAATTTTCCACGAGGAACTTGGAGTCGTAGGTGAGCAGGGAGGAGGCGTTCTCCACAGCCCCTAGGGAGACAGCAGCAGGCCTGGCTGGTGGGAAGGCCTGGGGGCTCCCACACACACACCTCCACTGAGCACCCCCCAGCATGGTGCCCCCTCCCCTCCAGCCTGTGGTCACTCACAGTCAGCCCCAAACTGGAACAGTTCTCGGGAACTGGCACTGGGGGGCAGGACCTGGCCGCTGCGCAGGGTGAAGTCGTCTGAGGGGTTGTCATTGAGTGTCCCAAGGAGGCCTCGTGTGTGGGTCAGGAACTTATCGGGCAGCAGGACCGCCACACTCAGGAATGGACCCTGGACGCTGACCTCCAGGCCGGCCCCTGATGACAGCATGACTGATACTCTGTCCCCAGCAGCTACTGACAGGAACATGCCTGGACACAGGGGGAGCTGGGGTCAGGGCCGCCCCTGTGGGCACCTTGCCGTGACCCCAGAGCCCCGGGATGCATAGGCCGGCACCCATGGGCTCAGGGGCAAGGGAGGGTGTCCCCAGGGCCCAGCCTGCTATGACACTCCACCACCCCGGGTGGTGGATCTGAGGTGCCCAGGCCCTAAAGGGGGCCCCCATACCAGGGCCGTGCGTGGGGGTTGCCTGTCGGCCCTCACGCCCTGACTCCACCTCCCCATCTGCGCCCTGGACACGGCCTGCTTTCTGCCAGGGCCAGAGAGAGGTGTGGAGGCCCCGGCGGGGAGGGCAGGGGAGTGGGGCCCCCACCATCCCACTCACCCTTCAGGTCCATCCAGCTTTGCTCCTTGAAGCTGAGCACCTCCTGGTTCAGCAGCACCTGCAGGGCCCCCGCCCCATCCCTCAGCCGGACCTCTACCACATCTGAGTTGCCCTCCTGGACAGCCACAGCAGTCAGCCCTGTGCCTCGGTCCTGAGAGCCTGGGATGATGGGTGCAAAATGGGGTCCACTCGGCTCAGCCTCCCCCTCCCCAGGGATGACCCTGAGCCACCCAGAGCCCCAGGGCCCAGCCTCACCCTCGGGCGTCATCCTGGTCTGGGCCCGCGCCTGCAACCTCAGGTCAGTCCCAGAGGCCTCCAGCAGCACATACTCGCCGCGTCCGTTGAATGTGAAGTTGGTGCCATCGAAGGTGACAAAGTGCGGGTCCCCGAAAGCGGAAGCTGTGGAGAGCGGAGGGTCAGGCAGGTTGCCCTGGCCCCGCCCTGCCTGGGGCCTCGCCCTGGCCAGCACCTGCCCAGGCAGCACCCACCCAGGCGCGGGGGCTGGTAGCTGTGGCAGTCGCTGGAGGGCCGCCTCTGCATGTAGCGGGAGCACTCGGGCGCCCAGAGGCAGCAATAGTAGAAGCTGATGACGTCGTAGATCCAGTGGGAGAGGCCCGGCACGCGGGGCGGCACGCGGTATGGGGGTGCGCCCCAGTCGTGGCCACGGTCTGGGGTGCTGCCACTGGTGGAGTCGGCTGTCAGGAGCTGTGTGCCCGCCGCCGTGTAGCAGCACTGCTGGCCTGAGCCATATAGGGGGCTGGGGACACAGACAGGTCAGGGCCGCCTTGGCACCCTGCCCCCAGCCCCCACCCCGCACCCTGCCCACCGCCTCCGTGCTCACCTGGCTTGCACGGAGCGAACGCAGTGCACAGCCCCTGGGTGGTAGGTGCACACGCTGCCGTGCTCGATGTCACAGCCGTAGTCTGCCTGCAGAGCGGCTGGTTGCTGTCCCCTGCACTGGCTTTGCGCTCTGTCATCCCCTCCCTGGGAGCCAACCCCTCTGGGGCCCTGGGCCCTCAGACCCCAGCCTTACCTCCCAGGTCTCTACCTGCCTCCCCCTGCACTGCCTTGGACGGCACAGCCGTGTGCCTAGTTGGGGCAGCTGGCCCCGCCTGTCCCCTCGCTCCCTCCTGGGCCCTGACTGGGGTGGGGGCTCACTTGGAAGCGGCCAGAGTCAGCCTGGGCCTGGGCCAGGGTGCAGGGGCAGTCGGGCACCTCCTCCAGGAAGTTGGGCAGCTGGTCCTCCAGCTCCTCCCAGGCCAGGCACTGAGCTCGGGCCCAGGCCACAGGGTCTGCCCGGAAGTCATCGCCCAGGTGCCAGGCTAGCGCGTGCTCGTTGCTCCAGAGTGCGTGCACGTCCCTATGGGGACACATGCACACTAGGGACCACCCTTCCTGCCCTCGGCCCTGGCTCCCCATCTAGCGTGGGGGCAGCAGGCAGACAGGCCCCAGCCCATCTGCTGCAGGGCGGCCCTTACTTCTCCCCTGCGTGGTGTTTGCTGTTGACAATGCGAAGGGCACCCACTTTCCACCTCTGGTAGTCTTGAGGTGCAGGTTTTGGTGTGAAGGTGAAGGAGCCGGAGTTGGTGATGCTTGTGGCCAAGGAGTACAGGTATGACCACGCTGCCGTCCACTCCCGGGAGTACGGCTTCCCTGGGGGAGAGAAGGCCTTGTCAGCCCCCGGGCCTGTCCGAGTCCGAGGAACCCCGGGGCGTGGGGTGGGGGGGTGGGGTGCCGGTCTTTGGTGCTCAGAGCAGCCTGGTAGATGGACAGAAGGGTAGACAGATGACCACCATAGGAGGCCCTGCCCTGTTTGGGGAGGGAGCCAGGCCCAGGGCCAGCCAGCCATCCAGGGGCTCAGAGAGGATGGGGCAGAGCAAGCCTTTTCTGTTTCCAGGATAAGCCTTGTATCCAGGAGCGGAGAATGGCCACACCTCCTCCTAGAGCTGGTACCCAAACAGCCAGGGCTCCCCAGCTTCCCTGTGCTGCTCCAGCCAGTTCCCCTTTCTTGCCTGCACTCTTCCCACTAGAAATCCCCACCTGGATTCCCCCCACCTGGAATCCCCTTTCTCCCATCTCTGCAAGCCCCAAACTCCTGACCCCACCAAGCCCCACAGAGGCAGCCTAGGGTTACTCTGCTGGCCTCACCTGTCTCCTCGTAGCCCCACAGCTCTACGGTGATGGAGTTTGTGGGCAGAGCCAAGGTGTTCCAGGTCAGGGTGAGGTTACCCTGGGTGCTGGCGGTGCCGTAGTACTGCCAGCGGCTCTCGTTCACCAGCTGGCTCTTTTCGGACTCTGACACTTTGCTGGGGTGCACTGGGCAGGGGGCAGGGGGCGGGGGTGAGGGGTGAGTGAAGGCCCAGGGCCCAGGGGGTCCAGGGGAGGAGGCCCGGGGCTCTTAGAGCTGTGGGGACCTCCCAAGGACAAAGCACAGCAGTCCCTCGGGAGCGATGCTCTCCCCCTGGCGGCAGGAAAGGGCAGGAACTGGGAGAGGCAGGGCCCTGCCCCCACCCGTGCCCAGGCCTCTGTCCTCCACCTGGCTGCTCCCCTCCCCTGGCTGGCCGAGCCACACTCCCTCTGGGCTGGAACTCCTGCATGGGTGCCAGCGGTGGGGAAAGGAGCTTGGGGAGCCTGCACCCAGGGAGTCGGGCGGGCCTCCAGAGGGACAGGTTCACCCAGAGCAGGTGGGCCAGGCGTGCATAGATTAGCGCCATGGAAAGTCCCTGTGAGGGGCCTGGGCCCGGGAGGGTGCGGCCTGGTGCCTCCAATCTGGACCAGCATGTTGGGTCTCACCAGCCAGCCAGGTGCCTGAGCGTGGGAAGGAGCGGCCATTGTCCATGGAGAGCGTGAAGGGGATGCGGCCGGTCTCATAGAGCAAGGGTGACACACAGTGCACTCGTCCCGAGGAGTCCACGAAGCCGCGGGTCTGGATGCTCTCCTTAAAGCTGTGAGTGTGGAGGAGGCAGGAGAGGCTGGGCCAGCGTGGGCTGACCTCTCTGAGGCTCCCAGCCTCCTCCCTGGGGACACCATCTGGCCAGCCGTCCCAGTCCTCTGTCCCGGGGGCCCCACCCAACCAGCCAGTGGGTCTGAGCCCCAGCGTGCACAGAGCCCTCGGGCCTCCCACCTGCAGATCACGCTGTCAGTGGGGCTGGACCAGTTGAGATGCTGAATCACAAAATCCTTGCCACCCATGACGGAGCCCGAGTAGGGCAAGATCTCCAGGCAGAAGTCCCGAATGTCCGAGCAGCAGCTGGCCAGGCCGAAGCAGGTCGGGTGGCAGGAGCACGGCCCATCCTGGACTCCACAACGGTAGGAGCAGCTCCCCTGGGCACCTGGAGGAGAGGGCCCTGAGTGCCCAGCCTGGCCACCCCATGTACAGGGCCCACATCTCTTTCCCCCTCGAGCCTGTTAGAAGCATCCCCAGGAGAAAGTTGGCCAGGAATTGCACTGACCACCACGTGGACCCAGTGGAAACCCATAGGGCCCGTGGGGTGGGGTAACTCTTAGTCCAGTTGGCCTGAATGGCTGGCTAGAATGAGGGGAGATTTGGGGAAATGTGTCCAGACATAAAACTCTTTGGGAGGAGCCCCTGGGCAGACTGACCCTCAGCTACCAAGTCCGGTACCTGACGGCGTCCTCAGATGGCTACACGTGCCTGACCCCTTGACATGGGCCGGGGACCTGTCTCCACTCGTAAAGCATCAATGGACCGGCAGCCTGGAGAAGAACCACGCTGGCTTGGCCGATCTGGGGTCTGGGATATGGCTACTAAGAGTCCCAGTGGAGGCCCACTAGGGGCTCGCGCCCAGGCTGAGTTTGCCGCATCTCACTCCGCTGGGCAGTGCAGGCTCACCGGTTACGGCCCCACCCTCGGGGGAGAAGGCCAGGGGTTCTCCCCTTCGTTTAGGGGAGAGGAGGGACAGTTCCAGCAGAGGATCCAGCCAGGCCAGGAGAGGGGACAGGGTGGTTTGGTGGGGGGCTGTGGGCACCCATCGCCCTGGAGCTGGCCTGGCTGTGCAGATTGGAGGGTGGAGACTGGGGTGGGGTGCAGGCCCACGTCCCATCTGGCCCTTCCCTGCCATTCCCCAAAGGGGCTGGTCAAGGGCCAGGCTTGGGCCTGAGCCACCACTACGGGCCCTACTTCACCCAGCACAGGGCCTGGCACTCAATAAATATGTATTGACCAAGACTGTGATAGCTTGAGGGGGTGGGGAAGGAGGCCCAGTGATGACTGTAAGTGAGATAAGTGGACGGAGGGTGTTGGTGCTTCCCTGAGATGGGAGATAGGCCGGGGAGCTGGCAAATACCAGCTCAGCTCAGCCCAGCCCAGCCCAGCCCGGGGGCCAGGGTCCCGGCTCTGGAGTGCGTGGCCTTCCCCTAGACTTTCTCAGGTTCAGCCCACCTTGAGAAGGACCCAGAATCCTGCCTCTGGCCAGGCAGGGGGCCCAGTGGGGCTGGGGGCTCTTCCATGTACAAACACACCCTCCATCGGCGCTTGAGGTGCAGGCCAAGGGCTCTCCAGAGCTCACCACACCCTGGCCACCTCCCTCCCAGCCCGCCACCGCCTTCTGGCTCCCAGCAAGCTTAGGGTAGGCATGGCCCAGACACCCCCATCCCTACCAGCAGCCCCTTGACCCTGGGCTCCCCAGAATTTCTTCTTAGCACCCCTAGTATGGTCACAGATGGCCCGACGGATGGACAGAGGCTGAGCCCAGGGAAGTTCTGCCCCGGGTCTGACTACAGCGGGCAGATGGACAGACAGACGGGGGACAAAAGGGCAGCGTGGGGGCGTACCTGCTGCAGGCCAGGGGCCTGGGTCGGGGGCTGTCACCAGCAGCAGCAGGGTCCAGGGCAGGAGAGACAGCTTCATGGTGCCTGCCTGTGTCTGCAGCCAGCGCAGCAGTGGCTGGGAGGTGGCGGCGGCTCACTCCCCACGCCCTGGCCCCGCCCCACGCTGCCGCCCCGCCTCACCCGGGTCCCCTCTCAAAGTCCACAGGTGTCCTATGCGCCCTACTTGCCCAGTTAGCACATTCCTGGCCCTTGGCCCGCGACTCGGGGAGGGGGCCCACGTCCTGAAGCCGGATGTCCGGAAGCTGCAGCTCAGACCCTGGATCCCACCCCGGAGCCTGCTCTGGGGAGCCAGGCCAGGCTCCTAAAGGGGATGGGATGCTGCAGTGGGGATGAGGCAGGGTTGTCCTTGCAATCCCAGGATTCCAGCCCCTCGGGTCCCAGGCCACAAGCCTGGCATCTCAGCTTCCCTGCAGGGAGCAGGGGGTCCCAGTTCCTCCCCACAGCCGGGTGGGGTACGGGAGCAAGTGACTTCCTGCTGGTGCCTGCTGCAGGCCGGCTGTGTGGGCGCTGGGGGAGGGCTCCCTCTCAGGAAGGGTGGGAGCTGTCAGACACAGCTCCGTGGGGATCCCTTTTGGAGGGAGGAGGGGAAGGGGGAAGGAGGAGGGGAAGGGAGAGTTGGGGAGGAGGAGGAGGCAGGAGGTGAAGGGGGAGAGGGGGAGGGGAAGGGAGAGAGGGAGAGGGGAAGGAGGAGGGAGGGGCCTAGCCTCAGGCAAGTTAACCCTGGGGGTGGGGTGGGAGCTGAGGCCAGGACCCCGGTCTCCCCTTGGCCTGGCTCTCTGGGCCCCTGGGTCAGTCTGAGGGCTCCAGACGTGCTTCCGCCTTGGGCTGGGGACCAGGAAAGGAGCCGCCCGGCCCCACCCGCCCCTACCCTTTCACTCTCGATATTTACATAATCTCTTCTTTGTATATCTTCCTCCAATTGGTGCCGGTGAGGAGACTGAGGCCCAGACAGGGAGGGGGCGGTTAGGTCACCGGGAGAGGCATCTTCTGGGAGCCTCCAAGGTCAGGGTATGGGGGGAACCCAGGCCTAGGACTCACTTGGGCTCTGCCACCTGGGCCCGGGGTCTGGACAAGCAGACAGTGGCGGTTTCTCAAGACGTCTGAAGGAGACAGGGTCCTGGACCCCTCAGGGAACTGAAGGTAGCGGGGCACAGGCTTTGGCCACATGACCGGCCTTGGCCGCGGAGGTCGGCCAGCCTTGTTCCCTGGTCACCGCCGCCTCGCAGCTGCTCCAGAGAGCTGGGCTGCCACAGGTGTCGGGAGCCAGCCGCGGGAGTTGGAACCAGAAGTCCCAAGTGGATTACTGGTTGTTCAGAGCACTTCTGTGGGCAGGTGCCCTGGGTGTGGACACTGAGGTCCCCAGCCAGCCTGGGGGCCGGTGCTGGGACTCGCCCGGGCCCAGAGCACAGCTTAGGGAAGGAAGCTCCTGGGGAGGGACCGAGGTGTCCTGTGCCCCAGCCAGGAAGGGCCCTGGGAGATGGCTAGGCTGCTCCCAGGAAGGGGGTCTGTGGACCGGGGGAAGGAAGGTGGCCACCTCCTCTCCCCAGCCTGAACCAGAAGCCAGGAGTGCAGCGTGGTGGCCCAGGGGGCTCAGCTGAGTAACTGCCGGTCCCCTCAGGCCCTGCGGCCTTGAGAAGGGCCTGAGTCAGTGCCAGTTCAGCGCCCTGGGTTCCCACGTGGCTCTGCCGGGCCTGGGCTGGGGACCCTGCAGTGTCCAGCCTCTTGGGCCTTTCTTCCCAGGCAGTGGGGGGTGGGGGCACAGCGTCCAGCCCACGAAGGGCACAGCGCAGCAAGAAGGGTCTCTGTCCCTCCCTGGCAGAGAAGGCCCCCAGAGCGGGACCGGCCCCCAGCTGTGGGGCTGGCGGCTGGGCCCCCACGGCACGGAGGGGCTTGACACTGTGAAGGGCAGGTGCTCCCACAGAACAGACGGGCTTGGAGCCGGGATGGTGGGGCCAACATCACTCTGCTGGGGCCCCACGTTTGTATCTCGCACCGAGCCCCCCGACTCGTGTGGCTGGTCCTGTCAGAAGGCGAGTATGGTGGGAGGTCAGCGCCACCCCCTGCCTCAGGCCCCTCCCCAGGGTGCCCATCACATTGGGGTGCAAGCCACCTCCTCAGCACGGCTGGGACCCTCCTGACCCTGACTCTGGAGGGACGTGCCCTCACCCCTGTGCTCCTTCCAGGCCCGGCTGCTGTCTCTCCCGGGAGCGTCTGCCCTGTGTGGCTCCCGCCTGCTCCCCGGGTGCCTGTGGGTCAGACCCTGACCTGGCCTGGGGGAGGAAGGCCCAGAAAGCCTGGACAGGGATCGCCACCCCAGGGGACAAAGAGGCCAAGACGACTGTTCCATCTTTATTAGAAAAGCAACCAAAAAAGGACCCTCCGCTGTCGTGACCCAGACAGAGCCCGTGGAGGGTGGACGAGGCCGCCTGGCTGGGGGCGGTCACGTTTACAAAGAAAATCACTTCATAAAAAAGGAGGCGGGCCCTGCTGGGCTCCTGTGGCCTGTGGCCCTGTGGTCGGGACGCCCCACCGGGCGGGGCGTGGGGGGGGTGGTGGAGGTGGTGGTGCGTGGGGAGTGGCCCTCAGATGTCCATGTAGTCATCGTCCTCATCTGTCTCGCTCTCCAGCGAGGACTCCTGGCTCGATGTCTCCAGGACCTCCAGGGCCGGCTGGCACAGGCTCTCCTTCCTCACGTTGGCAGCCGACTGGGCAGACAGGATGGCTGACTGCACAGACCGGGTGAGGCAGTGGTCAGTGGCAGCCTGGCACCACCACCCCACCCCCCACCCCCCACCCCCAGCCCTGTGTCCCACCCAGGACCTGCAGTCACCTTCAGCTTCTGTTTGGTCTCCTCTGAGATGCTGCCTTTGGGCGAGAGCAGGGTCGGGGTGGGCGGCGTGACGGTGATCTCAGGGGGGAACTTGGTGGTGGCCGAGGGGATGACCAGCTTTGGCATGTTGGGCAGGAGGCGTGATTTGGCCCGGCTGGGCTCAGCCTTGCCCGGGTGGCCCTCGGGTGGCTGGGCACTCCCACCACTGGGCACCTTGGAGCTGGCAACTGTGGGGTGGACCCAGTGGACTGAGCCGGGCTCTCGGCCTCCCGGGCCTGCCTGCCCCTCCCTTGCTTGGGGCTCATCCCCCGCAAACCCTGCACCACAGAGGCACCAAGACGCCTCCTCTGGCAGCGTCAGACCGCCCTACCCTCTCTCTTTAGGCCTGTGCTGGTTGCCAGGCTCCCAGGCCTCCTCCTGTCTCTCTGCCTCCCCGAGGGCCTGGCTCTGGCTCTGGCTCTGGGCTGTGGGGCACCCCCAAAAGCACAGTGTTCACTGGGTGCCCAGGGCTGGGACAAGGGCAAGCCCTGCACCTCCCAGGCACGCATGTGAGCTCTCAGACCATCCTAGTGAGGCAGGAGATAGACGAGCCCCCAGGGCGAACAGCTGGAGTTCGCTCCCTGTGGACAGATACTCCGAGATGAAAATAGCAGGACAATTGAGAAAGGAGGCTGGGCCCTGCCCAGATGAGGAATACAGGCCACATATTCCTCATTCGCAAGTCAAAGAGACCTTCCTGACTAGAAAGCTCCTTGGAGGTCACAAGGGGAGTGATGCTCCTACCCACACGGGTCTCTTCCCCAGAATCCATCTTGGCTGAGAGGCAGCACACAGGGGAGGATCCCGAGATACACCAAATACGGACTTGGAAGCAGGCAAA
This sequence comes from Stenella coeruleoalba, assembly GCF_951394435.1. NCBI lineage: Eukaryota > Metazoa > Chordata > Mammalia > Artiodactyla > Delphinidae > Stenella > Stenella coeruleoalba. The sequence continues at coordinate 64,491,171 of NC_137160.1, read as the reverse complement.
TCAAGATGATTGGCCAAAGGAAACCCGGAAGAAATGCCCCATGTGATTCAAACTAGCAGGAGGGCGCCACTCTCTCTCTGAGCCCACCTGTGTGTCTATCCACATGTACTGTACACTTTTTCCTCCTAATAAACACTTTACTTGTTTCACTACTTTCCGTCTTTATGGGAATTCTTTTCTGCAAAGCCGAAGGGCCGGGGCCTTGTCACTAACCACTGGCCTAGTGGCTAGGGTTCAGCGCTCTCACTGGCCGGCAAGCAAAACCCTGCTTCGAGCGGCTGCAGGCCGAGGCCACCTGAGATCACTAGGACACACATTCTATTGGTCATTCCCGCCACAGGGAGGATGCTGGGGCTCAGAGCTGGCCACTCAGCCAGCATCCACTTTCCCCTCGCGCCTCAGGAAGAGCCGGAGCTGGGAGGCAGCAGTGTGGGCTGGCAGCCTCCGGGAGCCGCAGCCTGGCTGGTGTCCACATTCTTCCGCTGCTCCATGGCTTTAAAAGGAGCGGGGCTCACTCAGCCCCCATGCCCAACTCCCTCGGGCTGGCACCAAGCCCTGCTGTCCTGAGTGGGGTCTGCGAGAGGCCCCAGCCCTGAGGAGTCCCCGAGGGGCCTGGCTGGTTGAGGCGGCTGGTGGGAACGGGCTGTGACTCAGACACAGACACGGACACAGACATGACATGGATGCCCATCTGGCTCCGCCCAACCCGGCCGGCCCTCTGCCCACCCCTGCCTCCTCCCCGCCCCACGCCTGCCCCTCCCATGGACCCATCTGGGCACAGGCACCCCTCCCTCTCGGCTAGGCCACCTTGGCCTGGGCTCAGCACCTCCCGAGCTATTCCCCTCTGTGAGGCGGGGGTGGGGGTGGGGGTGGGGGGTCTCGGGCCCTTCCCTCCCCCGAGGAAGCTCTCCAGCCAGGCCTTCCCTGCCTGGCCTGCCTTTCTTGTCTACCTCACCCCCAGGCCCACTCCAGGCCCCTCTGTCGAGAAGCACCCGCTGACTGCTGGCCCTGGGGGCCGTGATGGGCTGCTCCCGACTGGCCTTACCCTGGCTGCAGGTGGGCTCAGCGCCTGTCCGGGGGACCGCCTCTGCTGGCCAGCAGTGCGGCTCTGCTGGAGGGCCCTCGGGGGCCGTCTTCACCTGCTCGCTGCACCGCGGCTCCTGGGGCAGGAAGCCCGTGCCCTCTGCCCCTCCTGCCAGCTCTTCTTCCTCTGTGGAGACACAGCACGGCTATGGGTGACACGCCCCCCACCCTTGGGATAGGGGCCTCCACCTCCACCATGGCCGCGCAGGGGCTCCGCTGGAACAATCGCCCGGGTGGGGCCAGGCTGCTACCAGCAGGAAACCGCTCACCCCTGTGGACATGCTATGAACCTGACACAGCGGAGGCCCCACCCCAGCTCACAGGAGTGGCCACTGGAACCGAACAATCCAGCTAAGGACAAAGTAGATGGAGCGGTGGCGGGCCTGGCGCCCTCCTGCCAGGCCACACCTTCCAGGTGTGAGGAGGGGGCTGTGAATCAGCCTCCGTGGTGCCAGGTGGTCAGTCGGCACAGGGGCGCCTGCCCCCAGGGCCCCCGGCCACGTCCGGCCTCTTTGCACTCCCATTCCTCCTCCTTCCCCTTGAGGCCCGGACTCTCCTGCCACGCCGGCCATGACCCCAACACCCAGCCGCTCCCCACTTGTGGTGACACTGGCCCCTCCCTGGCTGGGCAGGGGGACAGATGGGCCTCCTGCCTGTTGGCTCCAGTCCTGGAGGACAGCACCTGCCCTGCTGCCTGGCCGCGAGCCACGCCCTCCCTTCTCGGTTCTGACTGCCCGGCAGTCAGGGTCACAGCCTCTTCGTTCCCAGGGTCCAGCTCCACACGCTGCCACAGGCAGGGATGAGCCCCTCGGAGGCTCCAGAGCTGCCCTCCTGGGCCCCGCGGAGCAGGTGGAGCAGCAGGAATCCTGTGGCCCGTGGCAGGAATGGGTCACTGCACCGGGCACGCACCCACGATGCGATGCAGGCCCGGTGGCTGTCTGGTCCAGGGCCTTCCATAGGTGGCAAAGCCCTGCCTGGCTGGGCCCAACACTGAGGGCCTGGCCGAGCGACCTGGAGCGGCTGCTTGGGTTAGGGGAGCGGGCAGGGGGCTACCTTGCTGTGAGCAGTCTACAGGCCAGGCTGGCAGGAAGCGAAGTCTGCCCTCAGGGGGCAGGTATCAGTCCCTCCTGCCCCCAGGGCACGGTCCGGCCTCCCTTCTTGATGGGTGGCCAGAGGAGGAGGGACACTCGAGGCAGGGAAGTCCAGCAGAGACTCAAGCACGTGGAGAGGTGCTTCCTAGGCCAGGAGGCCCTGTGAGGAGGACCACGGCGGGGTGGTGGGGGTACCAACGGGGAGGGGACCTGCCTGGTGCCTCAGCCTTCAGGGAAGAGCTATCTAGGGCTCCCCGAGCCCCCAGGCCTCAGGCTCTGTGGAAGCAGGGGGACGGGCTGGAATCCTGAGCCATCGGGGTAACTCTCCCTGCTCCCTAGGTAAACTCACAGCCTGGCCGCTGAGTCCCCAAGGCCCAGTGTCCTGGAGGCGCCCCTGACCCAGGCTCAGACTCTCCCTGGCTTCTTGACTGGCACGAGGCCGGCACTGTGGCCCCCTCAACCCCGTCCGGCGGGCGGCACCCTGCACAGACAGGTGCTCCCTGCCCTGAGTCCTGACCCAGCTGGTCCCACGGCCTGGAGCCCCCACTCCCCACCCCTGGAGCCCTGACCACCTCAGCAAGAGGGACCCTCAATCACTCATGGGCCAGGCACCGTCAGCAGGAAATCCAGTCCTGGCCTGTGGCGGGCAGACACCCAAGGAGACAGGGAGGTGAGCCGACGGGGGCAGCGATGGGCAGTGTCAGGGCCCCTCTTGGGGGACGCACAGTGGAGGAACTGAGGCCTCTAGCCAACAGCTGGCGAGAACCTGAGGCCACCAACAACCTGAGAGCGCCCAGGGGACCAGCTGATGGCCTGACGCCCCCGAAGTTCTGATCCTCTGGGACAGGAGTCAGGCGGCGGCGGCGACAGGCCAAGGGACGGCAGCCAGGTCTTCGTGGAGTGAGTGGCTTCCCCAGGCCGTGGACGGTCATTGCCGCCACCCTGTGAAGTCACCCCCAGCAGAACCCGCCTGTAGGGCCGTGCTCACCCTCTGCCACCGTTGCTCTGCTGGGTGTGGACAGCGAGACACATGGGACAGCAGAGAGGACGGGACGCCCAGGCCACTGGGTGGAGCCGCACCTGTGGCCCTTCGGCCTCAGAGGCTCCTCCCTAAACACTCGGCTGCAGGGGCTACCTCAGGGGAGGTGACCGTCTCAGGCCGCGGTCAGCACCGCTCTGACTGGCTGGGTAGAGGGTCCCTGCACTTCCCCACCTTCAGAGCAAACTAGGGACGCATGAGGTTGGGGGCCTGGGCCCTCAGCCTCCATCTGGGCAGAGCAGTCTGTGGGAGCAGCGCTCCTGGTCACGGCTAACCGGGCTTCCAGGTCTGGCTCTGGCCAGGCACTCCTGCTAGGGCGGACTGTCCCCTTGTTCAGATGGGTCAGGAAATGACATGGCCGAGCCTGCATGGCGGACAGTAGCACCCCAGCTGTGGCCCTCCACGTCGATGGCTCCTGGTGGACAGGTGAGCCTGGCCTTCGGGGACGAGCAGGGATGTGTGGGCAGGTGGGAGCCCGGCCCCGGGTCCGCGGAGCAGGGAGGGAGAGGCGCAGGGTGTGTGTGCGTGTGTTTGTTTGTCCTGAAGCGTCTGCCCTCCCTGGTCTGCTGGCTGCCCCCGCCCGTGGGCTGCCGTTCCCATTCCCAGTGGCATCTAGATTTGGAAGGAACTGGGGCTCCCTCCTGCCGACAGAGCCCCCAGCCCCATCCTTCCGCAGCCCCCGCCTCAGCCTGGCCGGCTTCCGTCTGCCTCGCCCCGGGGGCGCAGGAGCTGGGCAGGTCTGCCCCACAGCCCAGCAGGCACCCAGGACTGCTCACAGGCCTGAGAGGTCTCATGTGCACTGGGGTCAGGACCCCCTCCCCACTCCTGAATCCTCGTGGGAGGAGAAACATGGTGAGGTGGGTGCCGTGAGGGTGGGGTGGGGTGGAGACAGCTTCTCAGGGATCACCAGGCTGGAGGCGCCCACACTCTCCATGCAATGAGCAGGACTTGCCGCTGGCTGGCAATGGGGTCTGGGCCCTGCTCTGGCCCAGCCGGGCCTCACCACCAGGTGAAGGGGATGGGACTCACCTGGGCCCGAAGAGGACATGCTGGGGGTGGCCTCGGGCCTGTGTGGCCGTGGGGGCCCGGGATCCTTGGACGGGTCTGGGGTAGAGCCTGACGCCGAGGGAGGACAGGTGACAACAGCCGGGGCGGCAGCCTGCGCAGGACGAGGCTTGGTGTGGCTATCGCTGGGCCGCTGCGGGGTGTCCGTCGGCGTGGGGTCGGGGGCTGCAGGGGCCACAGCTGTAGGGAAGAAGTTCTCTCGGCTGTCCTTAGGGTGCTTTGGGGTGGTGGGTGTGTCCCCTGCAGCCTGGGAGGACAAAGGGGAGGTGAGGGAGGTCAGCTGGGCAGGCCTGAGTCCACGCTATCCCCCAGGACACCTATCATGGTGCCCCGCTCTGGGCCCCAATGCTAGCAGGGAGGCCCACTCTGCCAACTCGGGACACCGCTGGGGGCCCAGAGTCCGTCCCTAGGAGAACTTCCAGGCCACGCTGGCAGGGGCTCAGTGGAGGGGCATCAGGCTGGCCGGGATCTTCACCCTCCCACTCCTGGGTGCCAGCCTGGGAGGAACATGCCAGCCATGACCCGGGGCACAGGCTGGTGGCCCCCTCCAAGACTGACTGCAGTATGGGAGGTCAGTCTTGGAGGGCGACTTCCCAAGGCCACTGGTGGAGGGGTCCTGAGACAGCCGGGATGACACCGCCAGAGTCAGCTCCTGGGCTTTGTGCAGCCCCAAAGCCACAGCACCCGAGGCGGCCCCAAGCGTGGCCCCTGCCGGCAGCCTGGCCTCGGCTGCCCCGTGGTTCCCCCACCACAGGCCGTCGGTTCTCAGGGAGCCGGGCCCTTCAGGACCTCCCCATCCTTGTGCACACAGTTCCCTCTGCCGCTAGGCCTTTTCCACTTTGCACCTGAAGCCCACTCCCCAGGCGGTGCGAGGGCCACGGCTCCCTGAGAGCAGCTGCGAGGTGGGGCAGGGGCTCCGCGCGGCCTCTGGCAGCAGAGCTGAGGGCTGCACCCCAGTGCCTGAGCCACACCCCAGCCTCACCATACTTGGAGCCAGCCCACACCAGGGCCGTGGGGACCCCTGCCCGGGGCTGCGAGTGCGGGAGCCTCACGCCTGCTGGGAGCATGCCCCATCCCCAGCTTCACAGGGTGCGGTCAGCCCGGCGACTCTGCTGTGCAGTGAGTGTCTGGGATGAGCCCAGACCTCCAGTGGGAGGGTGGGCAGGACAGGACCTGTCTGTTGTGGGCAGACGCATGGGGAAGGTGGGTGCTGTGTCCCTATCCTGCGGGAGCCACGGGTGATGGCACTCAGCCTCTAATTATGTCCCGAGCACCCTCCTGGCATGTGCCGGGCTGCGTGGCAACTCGGAAATGCCTCCAGCAAAATGGACACAAAATGGGTGGGAGCAGTGGCTCCCAGGGCCACGGCCGCCTCCCCCGCAGCACTGGCCAGAGGCGGGTCCAGGACAGCTGTGACCGACATGGTTGTCATCCCTGAGGTCGCTTCCTAGGCTCCTCTGACAGGCCAGGTCCCAGCTGGGTGCTGGTCCTCCGTGGGCCTCCATCTCCCCATGTCCCCTCCTTGCCCTTGGCTCCTGCCAACTGCGCACCCCCTTTCACCTCAGACCAGAGACCAGTTAAGGGGGAAGCTGTCTGGGGGTTTCCTGTGTGGTTCTATCATTTCAAGCACCTTAAAAGTCTGCATCAGAAACAGCCCTCCTTTCTCTGGAGTGATCACTGCCCACCTGCCCCAGTCTGGGTTGGTGGAGGAGGCAGGAGGGGGACCCCTGGGCCCGACCCTGCTCTGGGGCACTGGGCAGTCATTTCTGTCCCACAGAGCAGAGGTTGTGACGAGGTGGCTGCACTGTGAACTCTGCTGCCTTGGCAATAGCAGGGCGGTGGGGACCGCCGGCAGGGGGACACCTGCCTCCAGGGATTCCTGCCCTCAGCTGGGGGTCTGGCCCTCCTATGTGGCCCACAGCCCACTTGGTGAAGGTTGAACCCCTGGGCTTCCTCAGACCCAGAACCCAGGTGGGGCAGTGGCCCGATGCCCCACTCCACTGAGAAAAAGCCCATCTGGACACCGAGGGACAGCCAGCCGCTGAGGGACTAGGACACGACTCCCCGGCTGCAGCTGGAAGCCCACTGCCCTGAGCTCCTGCCTCTGGACTCCCTCATGACACCCTTCCCCAGGGGGCCCAAGGAAGAGTGATGACTGGGAAGGCCGGGCCTGCTGCTGGGGCAGGGCAGTCAGGCCACCCCTGGGGACAAAGAGGCCGCACCTACCCAAATGGCACGTACCTGCTCTTTGACCTAGTGACCTGGCCCGGGATCATCCCCACCTGTGGCTCACCTGACCCGGCCCCTGCCCCAGCCCACCCTCTCCACCCAACAGCAGGGAGTCTTCCCAAAACACGATGCTGGACAAACACCAGGACCCCCGCCCACCCTGCTCCTATCAGCCCCGTATCCCAGCTCCACCTCTGTGCGGAGGAGCAACCTTTCCAGTTGAAGTCGACTAAGTAGGGAACATCCTCCCTGTTTAGAGAAAAGGTGCGGGGGTGAGGGGACCTTTGTGTCACACGCCCAGTCAGAGCTGGGGTCTGGTGCACCCCCAGGCGGGTTGTCAGGGGCTCCTTCAGGGCCTGAGGCTCAGCTGCCCATCTCCCCTGGGCCCACCTGACCAGCCTGCAGCCCGGGGCGGGCTCTGCACGACGAGGCTGGCACAGGCAGGGTCACGCTTACCTGTCTCTGGGCGGCGGCCCCAAGGTGGACCTGACAGAACTTCACGGCCTGCTCCAGGGCAGCCTCCTCGTCCACCTGAGCAAGGAGATGCCCAAGGTCAGAGGGCAGGGGCCTCGGAGGCCAGCCTTCCCCCGGCCCCTGGTGTTTGAGGACAGCTCCCAGGGTGAGCCCTCCCACTGCTGCTCCCCCCAGGACCCCAGCCCTGTCTCCCAGGCCCATCTGCCAGGGGCACCGCTCTGGGCCCAGATGGCCAAGCCAGGTTCATGTCTGTCTGTGCTATTTCATCCTCGGGGGCTGAGGCTGGCAGACTCTGAGCCAGAACCTGCCCCTCATGGGGGCGATGAGGCCGGAGAGACCTGGGGGCCGCCCGGGATGAGCAGCAGACAGGGCATGAGGGAGACAGCCAGCCTGGCGTGGCGAAAGGGCCCGCCCTCACCAGCAGGGAATGCAGGGCTTTTTTTCTAGTTTATCAGCAACAAAAAAAGTTACTGCTGGGTGCTTGTGAGGTGGTGATAAGACAGACACACTCACAAGCTGCAGTGCAAATTAACACAAGTTAAAAGGAAAACAGTGTATCAAGATGGTCACCCTGTATGAACCAGTCACAGTGCAGGGTTCTTCCTATGGAAAGAACCTATTTTTCTCTAGATAGAGAAAAAAACGTGTGCCTAATGGAGTTTTTTTTAAAAGAAACAGAATAAGAAGGGCTCCTCCACTGCAGCCCCCTACTCGGGGGCCCCGACTCCCTGTGCCAGACTTGACGAGATTTCTGCAAAGCGGCTTCCTTTCCTTTAGGGGTGAATATATACATTTAAAAGCATGTTGTTTTCCTTTTGCTTTTTGGTATCTGTTTCCCCAGCTTTACTAACGTTTAGTTGACAAATAAAATTGTAACATATCTGAACCTATCTCGTGCTCACAGTAGAAAACCTCAGAGGTGACCAGGAATGACTCTGAAAGCCCACCCTGGGGGGCCTGGCCGTGATCATGCTTGGGAACAGAGCCGCCAGGCCCGCCCCAAGGCCACCCACCTGCCTGATGAGCATGTAGCTCTCGGACATGATCCTCTCGATGCGGCCCAGGTCATAGGCCACGCCCTTCTGGCCCTGCTGCCACACTCGGTAGGCGTCCAGCAGGAGGGTCTTGCCGGACTCTGTGTCCTCCAGGAGCTTCCTCTTGCGGCTAGGCCGTGGAGGTGCCTCCTCGGGGTGGCTGCCTGTCCTGGGTCCAGGGGTGGCGGCCGGGGCAGCGGCGGCGGCTGGTGGGGCCGGTGTGGGCGGGCTGGGCTGCTGCCGGGCGCTGATGCTCAGCTCCTCCAGGGACAGCTCGGCTGGCCGGCTCTCGGGGCCCCAGTCTCTTGGGGGGCGGCCTGGCTGCAGGGGTGGCGCCCGCTCCGAGTCTGAGCCACGGGTGGCGGCCTCCCCCGTGTCCATGGGCTCTGTGGGGCCTGCCCGGGGGCTCTCATTGTCCTTGCGCTCCCCGCCCTGGTCTGCACCATCTCCTGCATCCACAGCCACAGGCCGGTGGTTGTGGGGGCCTGCTTTGCCCCCTGGCTCGGCCCCTGGCCCTGAGCCATCAGCCAGAGGAGGCTTCTTGGGGTGCGGGAGGCCTTCCTGGCCACCCTCAGGACTGGCCTTGTGGGAGACGTCGGTGGTCATCCTGGCTCCAGGGAAGCCACAGGCCTTGGGCCCTGGGCGTTCTGACCCCTGTGAGGAAACCAATGGTAAGACTCAGTGTGTCTGGTGTTTCTGCCACAAGAAAGCACCCTTGGGCGCCAGGTTTGCCCACCCACCGAGGCCACTCAGGCTCTGCCCATCTGCCCGCTGGCCAGGGCTGGGCCTGGAGAGCTGCCTGGGAAGTCCCTCCCGACTCTGAAGCTCTGGCCTTGACGGGGGCTGATGAGGCCTTGGAGATGGCTCTGCTCTTGAGGACCAGCTGGCCCTCGCCAAATGGCTTCTCTATGTGCGGGCGCCTCGCGGGGAAGTGACCTGCCAGGGCCACCAAGCGTGCTCACTGCAGAGCCGAGTCCACCCTGAGCCCCTGCACCAGGGCCCAGCCAGTTCTGCTGGGCAGCGGGGCATTGTAGCCAGATGGCCCTGGCTCCCAGCGGCCCCGCCTGCTAGGCTGGTGACCAGCCTCCGGGCCCTCAGGGTACCCAGCTGTGACGAGGGACCGTGTGTGCACCAGCTCCTGGGGGCTGGCGGGTGAGGGTGCGGGGCCACTGGCTTTGCCATCTGCTCCACTGTGAGAGCTGCTGTCTCCTGAGCTGGTCCTGCCGGGCGGGGCTGCCTCAGGAGCCTCACCACCTTCCTCACCAACCACGAGCTCACTTTAGCCAAGCGCGTCAGTGCCTCACACGAGGTGATTGCGAGGTCATCTTTGAACTGACCTTCCCACCTGGGGAGGCAGGTGAGTACTGCCCACAGGTGGGGGTGTGGGGACCTGCCCAGGGTGGGCGGGGTATACCTCCGAGAGCTCACTCAGTGTGTCCTCCAGCACCTTCACAGTGAGGATGAAGGCCCGCTGAGCCAGGACCTGGCGGTCGGCATCTCGCAGATACTTCCTGCAGGCATGCGGGGGTGGCCAGAGCATCAGAGCTGGATGGCGGCCCGTGCCCCTCCGAGTCCCACCCGCCTGGGGTCTGCTCCCCAGAAGTGTTCCCCGAGCCTCCTCCTCCTCGCCCAACACTGTGTCCTGGGCCCCCCTGAGCTGGGCTGTGACCCCAGGGGCGGGGCGGGGCAGGCCAGGCTCAGTGAGCTTGGGGGCCCCCGGCTTCTCTCCCACAAGCCCATCTCCAGGGAGCTTCAGGCCCCTGCTGAAGCCCCCACCCTAGCCCCTGGCACGGCACAGGTGAGTGAGACAGCGGAGAGGTGAGGCATTCTGCTGGCAGCAGGAGGCCTTGCAGTCGGGCCACTCCACGTCTGAACTGTGTCTCTCCTGGGACCCCCCTCCCCCCAACCACTGCAAGTGGCGGCTATCCCTCAGTCCTATCTGTCCCAAGAGGTCTCTGGTTACCTCTGAAGCCCAGGCCCCCTGTGGCTCAGCCCACTATTACTGGCCTTCACCTGGGGACCCTGGCTGTCATTCGGACACCTGTTGTCCCCACGAGCTGACAGCATCCCCAGGCGCCCCGAGCTGGGGGAAGCAGAAGGGCTAGCTTGTCCAGAGTCTCAGTGGGGAAACCAAACCCAGTGGGAAGAGCCCGTGCTTGCCCCGGGGAGTCTGGGGCAGGGGCGCTGGTGTTTGGTTTCCAGACAGCGGGACAGAGAGGGCCTTGAGGAGAAGGACTGGGCTGGGCTCCCTGCTCGTGTAGACGCCCCAGGCAGACGGGGCCGAGCGGCTCCAGGCAGTACGTGCTTGTGCTCTGAGCCACGGCAGTGTCAGCCGCCGCCGCGGGGCTGACCGCACGCTGGACTGGGCCGGCCGGCCGGGCGGCTGCACTCACTTGCCCTGGTCCGGGGTCCGCTGCAGCATGGAGGAGACCTTCAGCAGGGTGCTGTGGTCCCGGAGCTGGGCCAGCACCTTGAGCAGCAGCACAATGGAGCGGTTCATGTGCCAGGCAAAGCTGCCCGGCCGGTCGATCTCGTCCACGGGGATCCGCCAGATGCCCTGCGGGATGGACGCGGCGGGCATGAGAGGAGGGCCGCTGCGACCAGAGCCTGCCCTGGGGCCCAAGGGGACGGGAGTACGGCCCCCCACCTGCTTCCTCCCACAGATGAGGGGCAAGGACGTGTGCATAGTTCTGCCCTCCTCTTCTGAAAGGCTGCACGGCCTCCGTTTACTTGATCGGCTCCCACGGGAAGCAAACGGGTTGCGCCTGGTCAAATGGCAGGACTGGGAGAAGCCGGGGCCTACGTGTCTCCTGCACAGGTGCTGACTTAGCGTGGGACCTGTTCCTAGAGGGAAACTCTAGGAACTCGTGAGGCCGAGGGTCAAAAGGTGCCGCCATACCACGGCAGCTGTGCTGGCCAGACAGGCCCAGGCCTGGGCCCCACCCACGGCTCTCCCTCCTGCAGTGGCCAGAGACTCGCAGGCCTGCCGAAAATGACCAGCAGCTCCCAGGATGCCGGGTTCCCTCAACACACCTTTGCCAGCACTTTGCTCTGGCTGGGATCCCCTCCCCACTTCCCCCCTGGCTAACTCCACTGACTGACGGCTGAGCGGGGGCAGGACTGGCTCTGGGGAGCCCCACTGCCATCTCCCCCCTGGCCATGCTTAGCCCACCGCTGCACCCGGCACCCTGCCTATCACGAGCCCCAAGGTCTGGTTCCCTGAGGTGCCCCCCCACCAGCATGGGGTCTGACACCCGCTCAGACCCAGTCAAGGTGAGGTGAAGCCCAGGATGGCTGAGGGAGAGAATGACAAGTGAACAGAAGCTCACACCACTGAGCCATATCTCCGGGGCAGGTTCCCAGATGGGTCCCTGCAGCTGACCCCTGGAGAAACTCCTGCCCAGGAAGGACAGAGCCGTGAGCGCCGCCGCCTCTCCAACGTGCGGCCCACGGCAGGGTGTCCAGGCAGAGCCCCTCTCAGGGCCCTATTCCCGTGGGAGCTGGAGGATGGTCCACGGCACCCTCCCTGCTCCAGCAGCCCTGGGAAGGAAGCCAGAGCCCCTCCAGGCCTGAGCCATTTGGGCAAGAGAGGAGCTTGAGGGCTTCCCTGGTGGTGCAGTGGTTAAGAATCTGCTGCCAATGCAGGGGACACGGGTTCGAGCCCTGGTCCAGGAAGATCCCACATGCTGCGGAGCAACTAAGCCCGTGCGCCACAACTACTGAGCCTGCGCTCTAGAGCCCATGCTCCGCAACAAGAGAAGCCACTGCAACGAGAAGCCCATGCGCTACAACGAATAGTAGCCCCAGCTCGCCGCAACTAGAGAAAGCCCGTGCACAGCAACAAAGACCCATCGCGGCCAATAAATAAATAAGTGTATAAAAAAAAGAAAAAAAAGAGAGGAGCTTGAAACCCTCAGGGCTGAGTCCCCGCAGCCTGCACGCCTGGTCCCCGGGCTCACAGTGGACATGGAGGGCCCGCCCGGGCAGGCTGGGCCCCCGTCCAGACAAAACCAGGGGCCCGAGGCCACCCTCTCCTGTGGCACTAACACCAATGCTGCAGCTCCTACTGGGCGGGCGTGGCTTCTGCAGCAGTTCGGGGAAAGCTGCCACTGGAGAGGACGAGGGACAGCCAGAGTGGCCCAGGCACCCCGCCCCCAGGTGTGATGGCAGTGGCCAGGAGGGTGCCAGGCCCAGCAGTATAAGACCAAGGAAGGGCCCGCCCCACCAAGGCACTTCAGACATCACCGTGGTCCCCACCACAGCCTGCAAGGGGCGGTGACACAAGGCATCTACCTGGTTTTTTTTTCCCCCTGGGGTGAGGGTGCCAAAACGAGCCGAGGCACACGCTGAGAAACGCTCTGGAGGGCACGGTGTCCCTCCCTTCCCCTGCCACAGTGGGCTAGCCTCCCGCCACTGCCAGCCCACTGGGAATTGCCAGGCAATGCCTCAAGGAAGACAATTTCCGGGTGACACTGAGAGGGGTCTGCCTGCCACCTGCCCTGTCACACGGAGGCAGTACCCGCTGCCCGGCTCACCCTCTGGGACTGCTCTCCCCGCCCGGCACTGACGGTCTGGTGCATCACGATCACGGACGTTTCCAGGCAGACAGCTGGCTGAACCTGCTTGCTGTGTAGGTGGGAAGCCTGGGCCAGCAAGGGGCAGCCCGCCCCCAGCCACACTGCTGGACAGCAGCCAGCCCGGAGGCATGGGGCCCCTCCCGCCTCAGCCACTGACTCAGCCTGCTGAGCAGCCCCTCCTCGGGCAGCCAGGACACAGCCACCAGGACAGGTCCAGTTTGCATCCCTTCACACAAGAGTTCAGCAGCAGAGGCCCCCATGCACTCACCCAGAGGGCACGTGTGCAGGCCCCAGGGAGGGCAGGGAGCGCACTGGGACCGAGAAGAATGGGGGCAGCAGTGCGTGAGAGGAAGACTGGCTGCGCTGGGGGGCCTGAAGGACAGGCCAAAGCAGGATCCCAGTGAGCAGGAGCCACGCAGCAGGCAGCCCACAAGGAGAGTCCGGGACAGGGTGCCTCGAGGGAGGGAGGCAGCTCTGGTGCCAGGCGGGGCTGGGGGGCCACGACTCAGGCTTCTTCCTCACTGTGCCCTCCCCCAGACTCCCCTCTCCCAGGCGGCAGGCACTCCATCCTGGCAGGGATGCCGCCTGCTTGGAGAGCCACGGGTGGTGCAGGGGGCGCAGCGGCAGCCTCAGAGCACTCAGAAATGCCAGGACTGTGCTCAGAGCTCACCCGTGTGCCAAAAGGCTCATCTGGAGTGTCCCAGCCGACCCTGCAGCCCATCAGAACGGCTCTGGGCTCCTGGCTGCCAGATGAGGTCACGGAGACAGACTGCAACCACCTGAATAATGCATGGAGCCCCAGACTCTGGGCTGAGTGCTTAATACCAGTTACCAAACCCTCCATGCAGCCCCAAAAGCCGGGCATCCTCCTGCTGCTCTTGAGGAAACCGAGCTGCAGCAGCTGAGCACCACAGCGGGGCAGGCCAGGGGTCCTGGGAGCTGGGGTGGGTTGCCCTACTTGGGGACTCTTAAAGACGTCCCCGAGGGAGCTGACGCTGGGTCAGTGGCATGGTGGGGTACCATCGAACGTGCCATCCACTTACAAGGGGGGCTGTGAAGCAAGGCAAGGCCAGAGCCTGGGCAGAAGGGCCATGAGGTTTTGGCCTCTGGTCACCGCAGCCTCGACAGGTGGTGCCCCAGGGAAGGGACGGACAGCAGATGGCCCCACTGGCATGGAGCACTGCTCCTGGCTGCCAGGCCAAGGGCGTGCTCAGGCCCATGGCTCACGCTGTCTCCAGCACATTGTGGTCTTAGGACAGCTTCTTCCTGGAGGGGCAGGGGCTCCTTTCCCCCCCAGATTCATGATTGGCCGGCCAGTCCACACCTCCCTAACTGCCTCAGTGTGGGCCAGAAGGAGCGCCGGCTCCCTGCACCCCAGGAGGGCTGCCGGCACAGCCTCTTCATCCAACCCGGGGCCAACTCTGAGCCTGGCAGACGGAGGGCAGAGATCCAGACACAGTTCTGGTTCGCACGGCAAACCCAACCACCCTCTGCTGGGCCACCACTCGGGCCATTCTCCACGGCATACTTCAGGGTCGTTCCAGGGCTCCCGGCCCCATGTGTCACCTTCACGGACCCCACCTTTCAGTCAAGGCTCCTCCACTCCAAGGGCCCAGGCAAAGGCTCCCCAGGAAAACAAGGGGCCGGGAAATGCCAGGGCAGGAAAGAAGGCCGAGAGAGGCACGGCCCAGTCGGGCTCCACTCCATCCGAGCCACACTCAGCCCCGGTGCCAGGCTTGTCTGGGAGGGGATGAGGCTCAGGCCATGGGGCCTGGGCGGAGACTCGGATTCGTGCTATGCCCACACCAGCAAGGACAGTCCGTGTGTGTAATCAACCCCGCCCAAGGCTGCCCAGTGACGCTGGGGTGGGACCAGGACACAGGGGCCAGACCCCTTTGTCCCCCACTCTCTGCGCCCTCCCTAAAGGCTCACAAGAAGTCAGCAATATGACCTGTGACTTACAGACGTAGAAGTGGGGGTGCAGAGAATTAGACAGTGACACCAAGTCACTTCAGTCTTCAGCCGGGGCCTTGGAAGCCCTGCCCTCAGAGGGACGGGGGAGCCAGCGCCCTCCCCAGCACCCTGAGGGCCTCAGAGCCTTTGTGAGCAAGTCCCTGGGGCCCTGTTGTGGAAGTCTTCCCGGAATCCTGGGCTCCTCCCGCTGTCCCCTGCTGCCCCACCCACGGGACTCAGATGTGGCCCCTTCCCCACTGTGCTGCCACCGGGGTCGTGCCCAGCCGGGGCACCAGGTGTGGCTCAAACAGAAGGACAGAGGAGAAAGTAACGACAGCTAGGAGCACCCAGAAAGGCCGAGAAGAAGCTGCGCCTAGGAGCCTCAGGCAGGAAGAGAGGAGGGAAAGGCGATAGGGGACCCACAGCAGGCCAGAGGGCGGGAAGAGGTAGAAGCAGGTGGCTGGGCAGGCAACCCAGAAGGGCCTGTGTCTGCTTGGTGCCTTCCCAGGCCCAGCCCAGCCTGAGCAAGGGCTGCCACGGGGTGGTGTCAAGGGCCGACCTAGCTCTCGTGGGCAGCAGCCAGTCCTGAATCCTGTCGCGCGGCCCCCCCAGACTCTGAGCTGCCGCCGGTGGGCAGGCAGGAGGGGCTGAGCCTCTCTTGCTTCCTGGCCCCTCCATGCCCTGAATAGAGCTGGCCTTCTGGGGGGCCACCAGGCAGGCCTGCACACCCTCCACAAAAGGAATGTTCCCGGTCAAGACCACAGACCCTGGTCCCAAGTCCCCACAACCTTGGTGCAGCTCTCGGGCGGCTCTGAGGGAGTTGCCAGCGCTGCATCTGAGCCAAGGCCTGGTCAAGCTGGGGGGGTCTGCGCCCCAGATGGAGCCCCCGCAGGTGCTAGGGAGGCCCCTGGGTCCCCCAGGGCAGCTCAGCCTGGCAACTGCACAGAAAGCCAAGTGCATCCCAGGGACTGGGGGGTCACACGGATGGGTCAGGCACACCCCCAAAGGGGTCCATGCTGGTGGGATAGGCAGACACAGATGGCTGCCATCCAGGGCGAGGGGACAGACGAGAGATTGGAATAAGAAAAAAGGAGCTAAGAGAGCAAGAACTTTGGGGAGGGGGTTGTACAGGAAAAGCCAGGGAGGAAGCCAGAAAGGAGCAGGAACCGGAGGAAGAGGGAGGGGAGCCCCTGCCAAGTGAGGGGAGATGGGCAGCCCCCTAGAGTCGACCTTGTGACCCAAGTGTCCTGAGCAGAAGGTACAGAGGAGCGTGAGTTCTTTCACCTTAATTTTTAACTCAGTAATGGAGCACGCATATTTTCCTGCACCATCAAAAACTTCCCATCACTTAAAAGGACCCCAGTGCGTCACCCTGCAGGTGTACCCTAACTCGCTCGGTCCCCTCCTGGGTGACATTTGGGGTGGAGTCTTCAGGATCATTAGGAAGAATGTCGGCTGAACAGCCTTCCCCACAGAGCTTTTCTCCCTCTGCTCGGGCTGGACCCCTCCCCACAGAGGGGACAATGGTGGGCATGCAGCAGCGGGTGCTGTCCTGGAGGCCGTGCCTGAGCTCCTGATCTAAGATGCGGAGAGCGTCCCACCTGCCCAGGTCCTCCCAGCCCCCACCTGTCCCACGCCCACAGCATGACAGGTGAGCAAGGCCTCCCCACGGCCGCTCAGCCCAACATCTCTGTTCACAGAGAACACGATGCTGTGAGCACCCCAGGGAGAGCCCGCCTCCCGGGCAGAGGGATTCCTGCAGCCCACCCCCTTGGCATGGGTGCAGCAGTGACTCAGCGCTCCGAGCAGGCGAGGCCAGGAGAGCCTGCTGGCATCCCACTCCGAGGAGCAGTGGGCTGGGGACTGTAGGAGCAGGAGGGTGAGAGGGAGCCCCTCAGCAAGAAGGGGTGTCAGGGTAGGAGCTTAGGAGTCTTTTTTCCCAGAGAAGCATAAAAACTTTGTTTCCAGGACAGCTTCGGTGCCGCAGCCCAACCCTGAGCCGAGCAAAGAAAGCGTCGGTATCTTGACTGTGAGGCCTTGAGGTCAAGAGCAGCCCTGGGGAGAATACCGGCGCCCTCCACAGGCTTGGGGAGACACCTGTTACCTGTAAGCCCACGCAAACCTCCCAAGCAGCGAGACCACTCAGAGAAGGGTGGAGAGGGCAGGGCTGCATCTGGTGCCCATGAGTCCCTGGGGCCGACAGTACTCACAGGGCACCTTCCCAGCTTCTCCCACACATGACCCCACTTACACCTCCCCCGGAGAGACTAGTTCCAGGGCACACAGCCAACAGGGAGATGAGCTGGCAGCAGAACTCAGCCTACCCAGCTCTTCCCGCTCCGCCCTGCCTGCCCCCAAGTAGGGTGAACATCACAGACAGGCAGGCCAGCACGGCATCACCTCTCCCACCGCCGGCCCAGATGGCTCCATCACCTCCAGGAACTGCCCTGGTGGAGTCCTGAGGCCTTTGGGGCCAGGACTGCGTTTCCAGGTTGCCAGCTCCCCATCTTCCTGATGCCCTGCAGAGCTAAGGGCCCTGCACCTCCCACAGCAATCGGAGCCACCATCCTGCTCCAGGCCTTCGGTTAAGGGCGCGCCAGGGGCGGGCGAGGTTGAACACGCCTGGGGTCAGGAAGCCCTGCAGCCTCCTCTGCAAAACCATCAGAGCCACCTCTCTGGCCGCAGGGTTGCACAGAGGCCGCCAGGGGCGCCTTGGCCCTGCCCCCAGGAGCCGTCCAAGCTGGGCTGCGAAGGGAAAGGGATTCCCCGCGCCATCCACAGGTAACGAGTCCCCAGCGCAGGCAAGGGCTGGGGAAGCCTACAATTTGCCTGCGGCCGGTGCCCGCCCGTTTCCAGCCTCTTCTGCCAAATGAGATGTCGCACACGGGATCCCCAGAACTGCCAGGCCGTCCGTCCCCTCCCCCTCCGGGGAGAAGCAGAAATGACAAACAACTAAGAGCGCGGAGGCAGCCCACCCGGCAACTCCGCCGGGCCCCCCTCGCCTCCGCGCCGAGCCCCTCCGCCCCCTCCCGCCCACTCTGCGGCGGGGCAGGGTCCCGGCCCAGCCCGGGGCTTGGAGTAGGCCAGGCGCTCGCCAAGCCCCGGCACCATCTTCCCACCCCCGCACGGCAGCTATTTATAGCCGGGGAAGCACCAAGCGGGGTGCCGCTGCCCACCCGCCGGCCGGCTCACCATCCCCGGTAGTGGCCCGCGCAGCTCACGGTCCGCGCCGCCCGCCGCGAAGTTGCTGGGTCGGCGAGCTAGCGGCTTTCGCTTTCACGGGGCCGGCGCAGCGCACACCCCCGCGCGCCCACTTGCGTCCCCGGCGGGTCGGCTGGGCTCGCCCCAGGCTCGCGGGCGGGCTTCTCCCCCGGGTCCCCCCGCCCCGGTCCGCCCGCCGCCCACCTGGCGCTGTGCGGGGACCCGGACGGGGCAGGGGGCGCCGCGACCCCGCCGCCTGCCGACTTCCTCTGCCGCGGCGCCCGGGAAACCGCGGCCCGCGGGCTTCCTGCTGCGCCGGGCGGGCCGGGGGCCAGGCGGGGGGCGGCCGCGTGAGCCGGCCCGGAGGACTGAGCCAAAGCTCGGGAGAGCGCAGAGCCTGCGGGCAGAGGGGAGACACTGTCGCGGCCCGGCCCCCGCCCCGGGCAAGTTCCTACCCGCCGGCTCCGCCGTGGCATCTGTGCAGGGAGCTAGGGCGGGCGCCGGGCCATGGCGCGGAGGCTCGCTCGCTCGCTGGCTCGGAGGGCCGGGGCGGGGCGGCGGGGCCGGACGGGGCGCGGGCGCTCGCTCGCTGTTCGGCCTGGAAGCGGGCCCAGCGGCACGGCTGACTTTGCCGGCAAACACTCGCGGGTTCCGGGCCGGGCCGCTGAGGGTACGGGGGGCACAGCCCTCACCGCGGGAGGCTGTGGGACCTGGCATCCCAGGCCGAGCCGGGTAGGGGCGGCCAGGAGTGCGGAAGGCAGGGCGACAGGGGCCAGCAACGCGCTGGGCTGGGGCTGTCCTCGCCCTGTACAGGGCAGCTCTGTGCGCGGGGCCGCTGGAGTTGTGCCCCGAGGGCCCGGTGCAGGGCAGAGGAGTGGGTGAGTGGGGGATGCCCTTGCTGACCCAGTGGGGCAGTGGGAGCTGGAGTGAAGCCTCTCCCAGGCCCATCCTCAGCGGGGAGGGCAGGACAGGGGCATCATGGCATCCCCTAGGGGGCTTTCCAGCTGGGAGGGGGCTCATTTTCCAGTTGGCTGTGAGGCCCCAAGAGCAGAAGACACTGGGGGGAGGGGTGGGGCTGGGCAGAAGCCAGGCAGGCTCAGGAGCCCCTCAGCCTCGGCATGTGGCAGCCCTGCAGAGGCCTGCGGGTGCCAGGAGCGGGACTGTGCCCCTTCTGAAAGGAGTGGGCTCAGAGGGACGCCCCCGGCACCCACAGCCCCAGCGAGCACACAGCACCTTCCTCTCTGGCTTCCTGTGGAGCCGGCCGCCCTGGAATTATCCACCAGCTCCTGGTTGCTTCTCCTAACCCAGCTGAGGACAGGCCGAGCAAAGACGCAGCCCCCCGGCCAGGCACCAGCCTCCCCACCATCCCTCCCCCACCTCAGCACCACGAGGGCCCGGCTCTTTCCTCCCTCCCCAAACACCCAGATGCCTCAGATCCACCAGGTCCCTATCCTGGTGACACTTGTCCTGGTGACATCTCCCCAAGCCAGATAGTTTCCACCTGTCCTGCCCCGGCTGGCTCCTGCCCACCAGCTTTCCCAGGCTTGCCACGTGCCCCCAGTCCAATCGGCCCAAGGCCAACCTTTGGCCAGGGGGCTGTGCACTCCCTGCCTGCCCTCCCTCCGGGGGGCGCAGAGGCAGTGGCTCACACTCCCTGGAGGATCAGGACTCTCTGTCTGGCCCTGGGCTCCCAGAGGCCACACAGCTGCAGGGAGACAGGCCACCTTGAGGCTATGCCCACTGGGCTGGGTCTCAGGCGAGGAGTGCTCCCGCCGCACGTCCTCAAGTCACAACAGCTGTTCACTGTCCACACTCATGTCGTCATGACACCCACACGTGGGGACAGGTTCAGAGTCACACAGCAGGAAGCCTAGTATGGCTGAGAGCCATCCCCAGGCCTGGCCGGCTCCAGAAGAGGTGGGGACACTCCCCCCAGCTGTCCCCAGGGCTAGAGCAGACATGGGACGCTCATGCCCTGCACAGGTCGAGTCAGACCCAGGGAGGCTGAAGATGTGTGTGGGCATCACATCTGGGCCAGAAAGAAACGGTGTGTGTGGAACGGGTAGTTCTCTGGAAACAGGCCCCTGTGTGCAGGAGGCCTCCCACACAGCTTGGAAGCAGCGGGTGGGGGCAGCCCGGGGCTCAGGGTCTTGCTGTCACAGCAGGAGGGAGGCCATGGTGGGCGAGGGGAGCTCAGGGGCTCTGGGGAGATGCCCCGGGCGAATGCTGGCACCTGAGGGCTCCACCTCCTTGGCCTGCTCCAGCACCACAAGGCACCCTGCACCCCAGCCCTCTCCAGAGCCCCAAGAGATGGGCATCACCGTCTCTAGCTGCCAGGCCGCAGAACAAGGAAGTGGGGACCACCCTCCCTGACCCCCCAGGGGGAAACACTTCTGTGCACATGGGGATCCCCCCCGGGGCTTCATGCAACAGCACTGTGATAGCTGTGGGACTGGTGGGCCTGAGAACTTCTGGGGCCTGAGAAAACCTTGTGCCCCACCTGGCACTTGTCAGCACCCTATGCAGGTCCTAATCGCCCACAAAGCACTTGGACGTGCAGGACACAGGCCTCTGACTACTGCCCTGGAGAAACAGCTGCTCCCCACCTCAGGGCCACCCTGAGGGCCTAAGAGGGTGGGAGCTCCTGCACCACTATGCCACCCTCGGGGCCACCCTGACCTTGCTCCCCCACGGCCAGCAGGAGCCCCTGTGAGCAGGGAGGGGCTGGTCTAACCTGTGAGCTGGCTGTTCGGGGTTAATCCTGGCGGGGGGGGGGGCAGGTGTCCCTGGCCACCTTGCCTGGGTGCTGAAGGATGTGCTCCAGCCTGCCCCTGGAGTCACCCTTGTCACTGGCCTAGTCACAGCGAGCGCCCCAGGACTGCCTGAGCCTGGCAGGCTCCTGGGAGGAGGACTGATGCAGAGGGGGGTGCACGGCCCTGGGCTGAAGACAGGCCCAGCACCTGAGAAGCCCCTTGACCTCAGGGCAGGATAAGCCCCACTCTATCAGGGTGCCCCGCTGCCTCTCCAAGGGATACCTAACCTTAATCCCCCAGAGCAAACTTCAACAATCGATCATAAGAAGAAAACAAACATCTGAGGACATCACCTGATCCCCACGGGGGCTTCGCCTGACAGACCCCTCTCCCCACTCTAGCCCCAGGACCTGTGGGTGACCAAGAAGACAAGGAAGATGGTGGCAAGGGCAAGAGGTAATTGGCCCTGAGAGCCACCTCCCCCTGCCTTGGACCTTACTCGTTGACCTCTTCCAGATGGGGGACTGGGGGCCAGCAGGGGGAAGAGGTGGCCAGGGCTGAGCTGGGGAAGGAAACGGCCCACACACAGGCCCCTTCCTGCCCTCGGCTCAGAGCCCAGGCCTTCCCCACATGGCCCTCACCCCGGGCAGCCTCACTGCCTACAGGACCCTGTCTTTCTTCTCTTCAGCCCTAAGGGAGAGGTTCTGGTCCAGCCCCGGTCAAGGGCCAGCCCTGGGAAGTCCTGACCTTCACATCCCCAGCCACCATCCACCCAGTACCCCTGGGCGGCCAGCGGGGAGGTAGGCAGGCCGGGGCTGCACCCGTGTCCACGCTGGGAAGTCGGGCGGCCAGCTTTCCTCTCGCGGCCCCCACCTGACTATCCCCGTTCATTCTCTGCTCTGCCACCATCTCTTAGGTGAAGCACTTGCACACCCGTCGGGGCTGCAGAGGGGGAGCTGTGAGCCCGGGAGCCCAGGGATGGCCGCCAAAGCCAGAAGGAGCCAGAGAAGGTGAGACTGGACAACTCCAGCCTTGTCTGTGTGAGTAGTCCCTGGCCTGAAGGTGGTCCAGACTGTCTCAAGGCGTCCGTGTTGAGTGAGGAGCAGCAGAGGACAAACAGTAGCCTTGGGGTAGAGGCTGTCATCCCTATGCAAGTGGAAAGGAAGACTCCAAGGCCAAGAGGCGTGTGGTGGACCGGGGAGTGGAAGCCAGACTAACGGACCAACGTGTGCAAGAGCCCAGGCCTGCACCCGGGGCGGCATGCAGAGCGTGTGGCGGGCCTGCTCACACCTCTCTGGCCACCTTCCTCTACGCGGGCAGCATAGCCCCCTCGAGTGGCCACACCCTCCCTGGAACCACGCACCTGTGCTTTGCGTCACACGCCCCAGGCCTGCACCCCCAGCAGAGGTGGCTCCTGGCCCTGCAAAGCCAAGACCCAGACCTAGAGCTAGCTGCTGGCCAAAGTGCCACCGGCTGCGCTGCCCACGGGACCACGTGGCCCAGTGGCCTCTCACGGCCACCCTTCTCAAGACCTGACCCAACGCAGACCTGCAGGCTGCTCCTGGTTCCTTTCCACCAGCCGTTACCCCAGCCCCCACCTTGACCTAACCCCAGTCTTCCCCAGGCTAAGTCCAACGCTGCCTTTTAGGTAGCAAGACTGCTTCTTAGAGTTAACAGTCCAAATTCTCAGCACTGGAGCTTTGAGCTGCCAGCTGGTCTGGAGGTGCAGGCCTCCCCGCTGTGGGATGCTGGCTCTGTGTGTCGTGTGCCTGAGCAATCTCTCTGCCGGTAGCGTGCCAGCCTCACAGGCCCACGGCAGCCAGCTTCCTCTCCTTTCCCTGACGGCTGAGAAAGCAGCTCGCCTTCCACCCCGGGCACACAGACCCCAGCTGCAGCCCCATCTCATTCTCACTAGAGCCTCTGGCGCTCAAAAGCGGCTCAGACTATGCTCTGCAGCTGCAAAGTATCGCTGATGTCACTGAGTCCAGCTGTTTTGCCTGTTTGACCCATGAGTGAGGACACAGGTGGGGAACAAGGACCTGCCCAGGGAAACAAAGAGGGCCGGGCGCAAGGACCCTTGTCCCTCGGTCCGGGGCAGCATCCACCTCAGCAGACAGCTGTGCCCATGCCACGCTCAGCTCTGCGGGGATGAGCACACGAGCATGCATGCACCTCCACAGTGCCTGACCTGCAGGGCCTGCCCAAGGCCCCAGTCACCATGGGGCGGAGCCAGGGTCTCGGTCATGGATGCCAGGGCTGTTGTGCGCAGGCACTGACACAGCCGTGGCCCATGTCAGCTTGGCTGACCTGGCAATTCCAGCCCAGCTGGGGGCTCAGGAGCGGAGCTGGCCTCAGAGGGAGAGAAACAAGGTTGGGGTGGGGGACAGAGCAGCTTCAGGAAGAAGAGGCAGGCCTGTGGGCTGGATGCTGTTGGACAGGGATCTCCCCACATGGCGGCAGGGGTGGGGGTGGCTGGGACGATCAGGGACAGCCAGTGGGACCACGTGGAGGGCAAGGGGTGCCTAGTGTGTACAGTGGGGCTGCACGTGGCCTCATGGAGAGAGGGACTGCCAGGGGTCTGGGGAATGGGCAGCGAGGAGAAGAGACACCAGCAGGCTTTGATGCCTCTCGGGGTGATCTGGGACTTGGCATGTGTTTGATGGGGCCCAAGAGAGCCTCCTCAGAGCAAGAGGGTGCTAACACTTGGCTCCTTTGAGCCCGCCCCACGTCAGGGTTGGAAATGAGAGCTACCGTCCAGGCTTCTAGAATAGCCCAGTCTTTGGAGGCTGCTGAGCTGCTTCCGTTTCATCTCAGGAGGGGAGCCCGCATCCTAGAAAAGCCATGTCTGATGTGCACATGGAGAAAACTAGGACAACCCATCCACCATCTGACCCCTGGCTCCTAATGAGTGGCCTTTATGGACCCGGGGGCATCTGTGCTGAGTAAGTGGAGCCAGGTTCAGGCCACAAGTGGTGGCAGTGGCCGTGGCCTGTGCCAGGTGTCTTCCCTGGATGACCAGCACAGGATCCTCATGCAGGGAGGGGCTGAGCTGAAGGGGTGGCGGGGGTCAGGCACTGACCACAGACAAAGCCGACATCCCAGGCAGAGCTGGTGCCTCCACTGGCGTTCAGGTCCCAAGCAGGCTTACAACCCGCCACCTCCCCCAAACCCTTCACACTCGTGTAGAACATCAGAAGGGGAACAAACTCGTCCAGGCGTGTCCTGCAGAGCAGGGCTCTGTCCCCAACCTGAGGGGTGCCCCGAACCAGAAGAACAAATGTGAGATGTTACAAGCGCAGCATTCCTCCCCTCTCTAGAGCGCCGTGCAGCCTCTGCTGTGGCCTGGGGGCCTCCCACTGAGCTGTGAGGAACAAGGACGAGGACCGGCCCCTGGGAGCAGGGCCCCCACACCTGCCGGACGCTCGTGCTGGCAGGTGGCGGAACTTGCAGAGGCCTGAGTTCACGACCCAAGCCAAGCAGCGTCGCAGCACATATCCAATCACTCTCTGGCTAGAGTGCACCCTCCCCCGGACGTACCTCTGGATGACCATGGACGTGGGCAGCCCTGGGGACAGCCAGCCCTGCCCTCTCCAGCACCACCTGCCCCACCCAGTGCGGACCCTCATGTGCCATTTGGCCTCTCTCTGTTCCCTCTCCTGGACCACCTTCTCCCTGGTCTGTCCGGCCACCTTGCCCCCTTCCCCTTGCTGTAGCTGGCCGACCCCCTCTCCTGCACCCTCGGCACACGCAGGGTGCCGGGTGCACTGCTCACACCCGGCCCCGAGGAAAGGGGGCTGAGGCAGGGGCTCCCGCAGGTCGAGCCCTCCCTCCGAGAGCTCGCTGCGCCCGAGCACCACCATCTCCTCCTCTTGGGTTTCCCGTGGTGCCCCTGCTGCAGGGCCGGCTTCATTGCCCACCCAAGAGGGGCCTGGAGCCCAGGGTTCCCCACCCCTCCTCTGAGTAGGGCCAGGCGGGTCCCTCTCTGGAAATAAAGCCCAGCACTGAGCCGCTGGGGCTGGGGCGGCCTCCCCTGCAGCCCGGATCGGGCCCTTGCTCGTCTGTCCTAAGCAAATTTGCCAGTGTCCCCACATGGGGAGCTGCGGGGTGGGTGTGACAGGACGTTATCTGAGAGTCAGTGCCACCCTGGCGAGGGGCTGGGCTTCCTGGGGAAGCTCCACCTGCTTTGGCATACCCTAATTTTAGACTTCTTATACCTAATTAGAGATCAACGTTTCAAAATTTGTTTTTAATCAACCAAATTCCTGCACATCCTTCCCAACTGGCCCCGAGCCACCTCGCATCCTTCCCACACGGACCCCAGTGAGCCTGTGTGCTCTTTTCCACGAAGTCCCTTCCCCCAGCTGCCTCCTCCTCCTTCCGGGGCCTTCCTGGACCCTCTCCTGGACACAGTGGCCCCGGGGCACATGTGGTAATGGTCTCCCGTGATCCTCGATAACCCCGTGAGGTGGGTCTGGTCAGCCCCAGTTTACAGATGAAGAAACTAAGTCTTACCAATACTGAGCAGCTCGCCCAAAGCCACCAGCTATGGGTGGGGCCAGGCATGGTGCAGGGCCTGAGGCTGGCCAGGAGCAGAATTGAGGGTGAGGGCGTGGGCGGCCTTTGAGTGGCCTCACCCTGGCCTGTGAGGGAGTACATGCTCTGCCCCCAGAGGCACGTGGTGGCCACAGCCCATCACCATGGAAACCAGGCCGGGGCCCCTGGAGCCCTCAGCTCTGGTTTGGATTTCAAACCCAATGCCGCTTTCTCAGAAGCAACTTGGTCAAACTTTCCAAATAGGAAAAGTGGAAGGAAAAAGAGAGAGAGAGAAATTCCCAGCCTGAAGCCACCCCAGAAAGACGGCCTGGGCCCTGAGCTGGGGAAGCCCTGTCTGGGTGGGCTGTGTGGTGGCAGGGCAGAGACCCCGTAGCCTCCCCAGGGCTCATGCCCCTCCTCTGGGGAGCAGGCGGTGGTGGTGCAGCCGAAGCAGGTGGGCCCGGCCCTTCCTGTCTCTGCGGGAGCAGCTGCCCTTTTGTGTTTCCCAGTGGGGTGTGTGAGAAAGGGCTCTTTTGGAAAAAGGGTTGGAAAACCACTGACCTCATCCAGCTGGCCTGCCTTTGGAGATGGGGAAACTGAGGTCAGGGTCGGGACCAGGAAGTCAAAAGCAGGGCTAAACCCCGAAGGTAGGGCAGCATGGCTACGCCCAGAGCAGGCGCACCGGAAGATCTGTGGGTCGGGCCCCATGTGGACGGGGCGCTGGGGCATCCACACTCCAGCCCCCTGCAGCAGCCCCGGCTCCACGCCATGGGGGTGCCGCCCAGCCCTGTGCTCGGGCTCCTGGGCCAGCGCCCATCGCCACAGGAAGGCCGTCCTCCCTTGGGGCTTCCACTCCAGCTCAGGATGACTCTGAGCTCCCCAGGGCACACCTGGGGAGCCCGCAAGGAAGGGGAGGCGAATGAGCAGCAGCCACAGGCACGGTGCCCTGAGGGGACGGGGGACAGGCAAAGGCCACCAGATACACTCTGCCCTCCCCTATGCCCCCAGCCATTGCCAGACCCCTTAGGGACCCTCAGCTGCGCTCCACCCTGCCCCTCCCACCCCCAGAACCCTCTGTGGGGGGGATGCTCCTGCCCACTGCTTTCACTGTCGAGACAGGTGTTTGGAGACGTGATGGCAAGGCAGTCACGCACTCTGGCAGGGGTGGGCCCGGAATGGCCATGTCCTGATTGCACCAGGCTGCTCCCTGGGGCCCAGTGTGTGGCTTGTGGCCATCTTGACACTGTTGGGACCACAGGGCTCTCGAGTGCCAAGCGCTGGACGTTCACATCCCCCATCTCACAAATGAGGACGTTGGGTCTGTGCAGTCACAGGGCACCTGACTCGGTCAGAGGTGCGCCGGCCCACGGGGGCGGCCCCCCGGCAAAAGCAGCAAGCCTTGGCTCAGCCGCAGCCCCCACACTCCCTGGCTCTGTGGCTCAGGGCTTGTGGTCTTCAGAGTCCCTCCTGCTGGGCTGGGGTGGGGCCAGCTAATCAGGGCCAGGCAAGCAGGATGATGCCCAGGGTTGGGGTGGGCTTGAACCTCCACTCCTGCCGGGCTGGGCGCAGGCTGGGTGGGGAGGGCGGTGGGCAGGAGGTGAGAAGCATCCGAGCTCTGCTCCCTGCGGGCTGCGCGATGCTGGGCCTCAGTTTGCTCACCGTGAGATGGGAATCATGGGGCCGCAGGGAGGAGGAAATGTCTGCTGTCCCCGAGCTCCTCTGTGCCCCATGGAAGCAAGCCCTGTTGCCTCCCTTCCATGGCAGAGGCCTGCTCCCTGACATTGTTTCCCACCTCAGCCCAGGGGCCAGGCCACAGCCACTGCCCTCCCACAGGCCGGGAGCCACAGGGAGGGCCTGCATCCGGAGTGAGCCCCAGCACTCCATGGGCCAAGAGGACTAAGCAGAGACTGGCATAGCCAAGCATCCTCCTTCCCAAAGGACAGGTTCCTGCAGTGACTCTGCCACAGCCGAGGCCTCGGGGAGCCCCCTTCCTCCTGGCCCTGCCCCGCTGGGTCCTGCTCCTGCGGCCTCAGGAAACACAGCCCTCCCTCGGCCCTCTCCCACGGCTCCCTGCGGCTCCCTGCCATCCGTGGTCTGAGCCGCTGCCTGCCCTGCTCCACTTTCCAAACCCTCAAGAGGGCCCTGGGCCTCCTCCGGAAGCTGCCCCCCTGCCGCCCTCCAGACGGAGCCTGCCTGGGGCAGTGTCCCAGGGGGATGAAGCTGAGCCTGATACGTGCCTGCCTCAGAAAGACTCAGCGGAGACACTGATTCCAGGAGCAAGCCTCTGAGAAATAACTTGCAGTGGGAAAAGCAGTGCACACTGGAAAATGTTCTTCTCTCAGGAATGTTGCACAGCAAGCTCCTGACCATTCTGGATGCGGATACAAACACTGCTGTCCCGGGGCTGGCCAGAAACTCTGGGGTGGAGGCTGCCCGCAGGATGTGGGACCCGGGGCAAGTCCCGTGCCCCACTGGGGGACCATCATGGTGGGGTGCCGCCTTCTGCCAGGGCATCCTGGCATGGCCACCGCGGTGAGCCCACACCTGGACACAGAAACTGTCCCCAAGGGCCTGGCAAAAATGCACGTGGGGGCAGCCCGTCCAGAGGCTGATTATGTCTGATTGGTTTTTAAAGTCTAGCTGTGAATGGGGGTGGCTTGGCTCGGGCAGGGATTTATGACCGCTGTGGTCCTGTCAGGGTGGGGCCGGGGCATCCTACAGAAGGGAAGGCCTTGGGCACCTGCTCCAGGCTGAACCGGGCCCAGTGGGCTGGAGGCTGTGAAGTCCCATGAAGCTTGCAGAGCCGAGGACACGGGAAGGAAGGAGAGCTCAGGGTGATGCTAAGAAGTCACAAGCTTGCTAACCGTTTAAAGACTCTTAAAAACTGGGCCTTTTCCCTTGGAGAACTTGAAGTGATTCTTTTGTTTACTTTGCTTTTGCAACCGGCCCATCAATCAACTCAATAAAGCTAAAAATAGCGCCACAGCAGCAATTCCTACTACAGCCCAGTGTTCGATTTCCTTAATTTAAACTTTTCCCTTCTTTTCTGTTCTCTAATTCCCACTGACGTGACTGGGTGTCCTTTACCCTGACGTCAGGACGGTGTTGTGCACGGCCTCAGTGATCTCAGCGAGGATGGGGCAGGCGGTGACCTGCCACGGTCCCCCTCCATCGAGAGTGGGGACAGGAACAGAGGACCGGGAGGGGTGTCCACTGGTGACAAGGAATCCCAGTTTCTTCTGGGAATCAGTCGACACCAGCACGTGGAACTGAACCATCCTCAGGTAAATGGTAGGACGATGAACTGTGGGCCTGCAGGGGCGCCCTGTGTCCCACTCGCCCACGCAGACCCAGGGCCCACCCCTGGGCCCACCTCCACCTGCGCCCTCACACTCTCTGTCCCTATGGCCCTGCCTGTCACCCTGTCGGTCCAGGAAGGTGCGCTGGGCCCGTCCTTGCCTGTCTCTGGGGTCCGTCCACTGGCTGTGTTCCCATGGCCCTGACTTGTTTCAGAATGTCTGGATCCCAGCTCAGGCGCCCACTTGCAGTGTGGCTGGGCCTCAGTTTCCTCCTTTGTAAGGCAGGGATGATGGCACGACCAACACCTTGTGGGTTCTAAGGATGCAACGCGCTGCTGTGAGCGGTGATGCGTTGCTGTGAGTGGTGGCCGCCCAGAGGAGTGGAGGCCAGCAGCGCACCTGGCCCTGTCCCAGCCCGGCCGCTCCAGCACGCCTGCGTCAGCTGGTGTCACGTCTGCCCCCTGCCAGCCCCTCTGCCCTGCGAGGACCTGGCCCGTCCCTGCGGGCACGGGGTCACCCCACGGCTCCCACTGCTCTGTGGTGCAGGCACCCCCACGCCACCTCCTCTGCCTCTCTCGACCTCCTGCTCACCCTCAGGTTACGGGCTCTGACCTCCAAGAGTGGTGGGGCTTTATTCAGGCCTGAGGGTCTCAAAAAGCATGTGTGCAAAAGTGATGGCAAACCCACTGCGAGCTCTGGGCTCCCCCAGCTGTTGTTCACCTAGTCGCCTCCCCCAGAGACCTGGTGCCCCTCAAGAGTGGGCCTCACTCATGGCATGATGGAAGGTAATCAAGGGCCGTGCACAGAGTGCTTCGCCACCAGGAGGTCTCAGAGAAAGGGAGGGGCGAGGGTCCTCCCCCCCATCCCAGGAGGGGGCAGAGGCGCAGGATACAAGCGGCCACACTCACCTCCACCACACTCACCTCCCCGACACCCACACTCTCTAGAGCCCAGATGTGGCTGCTGAACTCCGAATGGCACAGCTGCTAAGGGAGCAGGCCTTGGAGTGGGACCCACCTGGATTTAAATCCCAGCCTGGCCACTTGTTAGCTGTGTGACCTTGGGCTACTCCCTGGGCCCTGCACCTCATTCAAAGGGGGTATAACAGAACCAGCCTTCCCAGGGCCCTGGCCGCTGTCACGGCTGCTGGCAGCTACTGTGCAGAGGCCCACTTGACATTCTCTCCCAGGACCCACAGCAGCCAAGGCAGCCAGGGAGGGGCTGTGAACAGGGCCCGGAAACAGGGCCACAAGCTCTGCTGTCCAGCCTGGTGGACAGAGACTAGAAAAGGGCTTTTGGTTTTAACAGCCTAAAATGCCCACTGGTATCAACCTCCCCTTCTGTACACGGGGACAATAGCAGTGCCTGAGCACCACAGACGTGCTGTGGGGACCAGAGTGAGCGCCTGTAAATGGCGCCAGTCCTGCCACTGCCCCCTGTCCAAGACCGGGCCAGACCAGGCACAGATGCTCTGGCCTCCCTCTGTCGCTGTGCTGTGCCTCGGGAGCCCCAGCAGGGTGGGCCTGGGGGTCTACACAGAGAGGTGGCCGGGCCCAGCCAGCCAGTCGCTTGAGGCCATGTCCACATGGCCCCGCTGCCCAGGGGAGGCCCTGGTCTACACCGTGCCCACTACTGACCCCGGCCCCCCATCAACCTGGCACGCGGCCTCACCTCCCAGCGCAGGGCTAGATGCCCGTGCCCCCTGCCCAGGCCACCATCCTGCTTATCGCCAAATGGGCCAATCCCAGTGTGAAGCCAGCGCTGGCCTTCCGCTCTTCCTCCTCACAGGCACTGCCGGCTGCCACCCGCGGCTTCAGCACCAGAGAGCACAAGGTCCACATCCCTCCTCCGGCCTAGACTGGCTGTGGGACCTCGGCCAAGGCACCTCACCTACTGGCGCCTCTGTGAAACGGGACTAATAATCCAGCCACTGCGTGGGTTGGCCTGTGGCCCCTGGATCTTGCTGTCAACCGGCCCAGGGCCTGGCACGAGCTGGTCTAACACCCAGGCGACACTCGCCTCGAGGTGTGGGCAGAGGGACGAGCCGAGGTGGAAGGTGATCGGGTCCACAGCCAGGCCCGAGTGGAGGGAAGGTGACGTGGGCGGGACCAACTTCGGAAAAGCTGTCGGTCTGCTGTCAGGCGGGCGCTTCCTCTCCTGGCTGTCTTGGCCCCGGCCCAAGCGGGCGGGCAGACTCCACACTGGAGAAGCCATGCCGGGGCACCCGCAGGCCGGAATGCCCCACAGGGACACGCCGCGTGGCTTGTTTACTGCCAGGAGGCAGCACAAAGCCCCGCTGCCAGGGGCGGGTGCGTATAATTAACTGGGTGGAGACCAACACCTCTTCCCTGGGTTGAGCCTCCAAAGGCCCTGAACTTGAGGCTGGCGGCCGGGGGCGGTACCACTGGCTCAGTCAATGGGTGTATGCAAGTGAGGCAGGGGCTGCCCACGGGCCCACCCGGCGCTGAGCTGGAAGGGCGGGGGAAGAGGGGCCGAGTCAGGCCCCGCAACAGGAGGTGGCTGTCCCAGGCACAGACCCCAGGGCCTGGCCGGGGCTGGGCGCCCCCTCGCTAGGGGCTGCTGCTTCCTAGCTGACCTCGTCCCAGGGACCTCTAGAGGGCGGGAGGGATTCATATTTACCAGGCACACCCGCCTGCCGGGCACTGTGCTGGGGGTGCATCAGGGGGCAATGGCAATGCTGTTCTAGATGAGGCCCCCACCTAGGGATGCCCAGGCGCACTGAGCTCTAGAGGCCAGGCCCTGCCCAGCACCATGGGCTCTCTCCCTGGGGGAAGGGTGCTGGCTGAGGCCTGACCTACACAGTGGGCCATACCTGGGGCTGGGCAATAGCTGGGGCTCAGAGGCCCCTGGCCTGGGCGGTGGGCCCGTTGCACCTGCCCCTCCGTAACACCGGCATCTGCAACTGGGTGGGGTTGGGGGACCCCCCAGGTCACACAGCCAACCGGTAGCAAGTCAGAGTAGGATCAGTGGGACGGATTCCTGCCAAGAAGCACAGGGTGCCAGGGGCTTTAGAGACCTTCTCTCCTTCCCCCAGCTCTGGTAGGTAGCTGTCTGGCAGCTGGCTGCCCAACCAGGGGGCCCTTCCTCCCACATCAGGACCCTCAGTGAGCCACCAGGCTCCAGGGCACAAACACTTAATGAAACAAAGATGACTCCTGATGACTGTATCTCCCATCAGTTTAAGCAACTTGGAGTCAGGACAAACAGAACCACAGGGTGTGTGGTGGCTGCAGAGGAGAGTACACCAGAGCCCAGGCAAAGGCACAGGCCTGGGCGTGGGAAGGTGCTCCAGTCTCCCTGGTCACCCCACAGGTGGGCCAAAATGAGAGTCTCCTTCGGTTCTGAGTGCCCGGAGGGGCAGGGCAGTGGCCGGCGGGAAGGCACCTGGCCCAGATCAGCAGAGCCGTTAGGCGTGCGTGGGAGCACTGGGTAAGGAGTGCTCGTCGTGGAGCCCCTGGCACCGGGGAGAAGCAGCCCTCCTGTACCAGTGAAGAACTGAAGCCGCCAATCCACGGGGGAGAGGGCAGGTAGAGGCGCCCCGGGACAGCCAGACAGTGGCATCTGCAGCAGTGACAAGAAGGAACACAGCTGCATCCACAGGCACTGACAGTAGAGCCAGGACACACAGAAGGGGGCCCAGGTGGTGGGTGGGGATGGCGACATCCACATCTCAGGCTGCCCCACTCAAGCCAGGGCAGGCCCTTCCACCCTCCAACCAGGTCCCTTCTGGTCCCCAGCACTGCCCTCTTGAAGCACCACCGGATCCGCAGACAAGCCCCAGGGCCCGGAGCAGGCTGACTTCCTGTCCTAAGGGTGAGTTGTGTGATTGGCCAAGAGTGTGCCGAGGGCTCCTGTCCACCTATCATGCCCATCCTGCCAATGAGCAACCCCATGCCCTGTGTGGGCTGAGTAAGGGGTGAGTGGCTGGGAGCCAAACCCACTGGGGCCTAAAGTCTGTGCTTTTCTCGGTGACGATGCGGCCCTGGGGGCCGCCAGCCACCGCCAGCCGTGGGCTGCTTTCCATGAAGAGGCGGGCCTCTTCATGGGGCGGGAGCAGCCGTGGTGGAGGCCCCGCAGGCCAGCGCTCCCCCTCCGCTCCCTCAAACTCAGGCCACAGTCGCCGACGCCTGCACAGACTGGGAAGCAGGAACAGTGCCGGCCAGGCCCTCGCTCCCTTTGCTTCTTTCACGGTGGCTGGAAACTGGGTTGAAACAAGAAAAAAAACCTGCTTGCTAAAATCAGCAAACATTTTGGGGAAGGAGGGAGAGCCATCTCTGGTTTGGTTACTATGGGAACGTTTCCGAATCAACTACCAGTGGGAGAGAAGTTTGCCCTGGACAGAGCTCCAGCCCCCACGGGCCCCCCACCCAGGGGCACACACACCTGCCCAGGAAGCCGTGGAAACTTCCAGGCACTCAGAAACAAGCCCGTGGCCTCTGCTTTCCTGGTCTCCTCTGCCCAGGGACGGACAGCCCCTCTCTGCAGCCCCCTCAGGGTTGGCACTGGCTCAGAGGGCTCCCACCCCCAGGTCCAGCCCCGCTTCGCTGCCTCCCACCTAGGCCTCTGTGTCCTCCATGGGGTCCCAGCTCCCTGCACAGTCGTCCTGAGGAGGCACCGCTGAGTCATGTGGCCACACGCCTTCTGCCCGTCCCTCCCCAGGGCCCAGGCCAAGCCGTGCCAGGGCGGGGAGGGCCGCAGGACTTCAACCAGCAATGTCCAACAACTCCCGGCCCTGTTCTGGCAAAGGCCAGACCGTTCTGCCTGTCGGGAGAGGGCGGGGTGTGGGGCCCTTGGGTGGGGCTGCGGCCACTCCAGACTCAAGCCCAGGGCCAGGATCCAGCCTGCCCGGCACATGGCCCACAGACAGGATTTTCCACGGCAGAGAAGGGGTGGGTGGGAGCCAGTACCTCAGTCAAGTCTTTGGGGCGGGGGGGTGATGGAGATGCGCCAAGTTCGTTGCTCTCCCTCAGATGCTCGTCCCACCGCATGGCTGGGCCGCTGTGCACCAGGCCTCTGCCGCAGGGCCCAGGCCACCGGTCCCCTGTGCACCCAGCCCTCTGCCCGGCCCCTCATGCTCCCCGAGAAGCCCCGGCCGGCGCAGCCTCAGCCCCAGCCTCCCTCTGGCCCCCTCCCTGGCCAAGCAGCACCCACTACCCATGGGAGCCCTGCCTCCAGTCAACCGGACTCCTTGAGGGTCCCGCTCTCTCCCTGTGCCCCACAGCACGCTACAGAGGCCTGCACGACCGGGCAAGCACAAAGGGGCGAGCCCGCGAGTGTCCTGCGGCAGGGCCCACGGCAGCCGGTGCTGGCCGCACCAGGAGGACGTGCTTGGAGACGGGCTGTCAGGGAGACGGTCCACAGACCCGCAGCGAGCACCTCCTCGGGACCCAGAGGACAAACAGCCACAGGCGGCCTGCATCTCTTACAGGGAATGTCCCCAAGACTTAGTGTCGGCGAAAAAGCCCAAGTTACCAAAAAGCACCCCCCCCCCATACACATATACACGCAGGCATATTTTTTAAAGCAGAATGACAAACTTGTCTGATTTGGTACACGTACACTTGAGAAAAGGGAGTAGCCGGCCGCTCACAGAGGTACCTCTAAGGAGGGCAGGAGGCCTGGGGTGGGAGACCAAGGGTGTGGGCTTTGCTGTGTGTCTGAACGGTTTGCAATGACCATGTGGCCCAATGACAATGTGGCTCACATGATTTTCAGAAATCGCCAGTAAAAGTTAAGAGGCAGGTCTCCTAGCCCAGGCCCTGAGGATGACGGCACCGCCCAGGGTGGTGGGGGTTTGGATGGCCCTGCCCTCACCTCCCCACACCTGCTCACAGGGCCAGTCCCTGCCCCGCCCCCACCCCAGGCCCGGGCAGTAACCCCAGCACTGGAAGGGAGAAGAGCCAGCCTGCTCGTCCTGACCCCCAGCCCAGCTGTCAGCCCAGCACATTGGCCAGGGCAGCAGTCAGCCGAGGGCTGCCCTGAACACTCCTCGTAAACAAGGCAGGAGGCATCCCTCCTGCTAAGATCTGTCCCACAAATGCGTGCAGGGCCAGCACTCCCTGAGGCGCTGGGAGCGAGCTGTGGCTGGAAGACACGTCCACCCCGAAGGTCCAGCCGCAGCAATGGCAAGGCCAGAGTGGGTGGTTCAGCAGGGGCCGTGCTGTCACCAGCCAGCCTGAGTGCCTGTCCCTCGGGTGCTGCATACAAGGGGGTGCCATCACCTGTCTGCCCTCTGCCCAGAGGTTAACCTTTCACTGCGATGCACAAAGAAACAAAAGCTGACCCAGAAGAGGCAAAACCGTGCAAAACGTCCCGTTCAGCCTGTGGGACTCATTTCTGGAAGGCTCTGGAAACCATGGGAGGAGCTGCGGGGAGCAGGCATCTGAGGGGCTGGCCTCCTAAACTCCGCTGTTAGGAAGGCTGGTGCCTGACCCGGAAGGAAGAAAGGGGGGTTGGGTCCCTCCTTGCAACATTACTGCACAGGCTTTAAGGGCAAAGCACCACGGGGCGGGGGGGGGGGGGGGGTGTGTGGGGGCGGGGGGCAGAGGGAAACTTTCCCGGAGCACCAACCATGCACCAGCTCCCAAGTGAGGCACTTCCCCTTATCTAACTGGGTCCTCAGTCACTCTTCAGGCCCACGTGTAAGGAGAGCAAGCAGGAGTTCAGGGGAACCAAGCCACCTGCCTGACTCTCACTCTGGTTCAGCAACTGCAGAAGGAAGTTTTGCAGAACACTGAAGAAGGGCCCCTTTCATTAATATAGAAAGAGTTCTTATAAATCAATAACAAAAGGGCCAATAATCCAATAGGAAAATGAACCTGAGTAGAAACTACACAGAAAAAATTAAAACTGCTTACATGACATCACAGTCCCACTCACAAAGAACGCAAGTGTTTTTCACCCACTGAAAAGCAAACATAAAACCATTTAATAATAGAGAAAGTCAGTAAGTCCAGGGCTGGGGAGGAGCTGGATCGGAGGGTAGCATCTGCTAAAACTTCAAGGCCCCACAAACCCCTTGCCCCAGGAATTGTCTCTCAGAGTGTATTCTAGGAGTGGACCCCCGACGCGTGTGCAAAGACATATATACCAGCATTGTCTGCAACAGTGGAAGACTGGAAACAACCTAAACGTCCATCAATAGGGGTGGTTAGTAAACCTTGGACATCCACATGGGAGGACCAGGCAGCTATTAAAAAGAACAGCAAGTTCAAAAACACCCTCCAAGGGCTTCCCTGGTGGCGCAGTGGTTGAGAGTCCGCCTGCCGATGCAGGGGACACGGGTTTGTGCCCCGGTACGGGAGGATCCCACATGCCGCGCAGCGGCTGGGCCTGTGAGCCATGGCCGCTGAGCCTGCGCGTCCGGAGCCTGTGCTCCTCAACGGGAGAGGCCACAACAGTGAGAGGCCCGCATACCGCAAACAAACAAACAAACAAAAAACACCCTCCAAGACACACGCTTAAGTGAAGAAAAACCAGGGGCAGGAGCACGTGCACTTTGCCCTTGTGTGCGTCTCCGGGCGTGGGCTCCAAAGCGAGCAGGATGAGGGACAGTGGCTGTGGCCTGGGCATCTGGGTGGGAGGGAGCATCTCTTTCACAGCAAACCCCTTGGTACCATGCAGACTGATCTACCATTTGTCTATAAAATACCCATAGGGAGAGGGCTGGCAGGAGCAGGGCTCCCAGGCTCGGAGCCCCTGCCCAGCCCCTGCTCAAGCCTGGGAGAGGAGAAAAGCCATGAATCCAGACACCTACCACCTGGCCGGCTCTCAGCAGGGACCTCACTCTGCCCATATGGCTCAAGAACCAGCCTCTGCCACATCCCTCCAGACCCTTCAAGACCCCCTCGGCTCCTGTCCAGGCCAATCCTGCCCTTCGGCTTCTCTAGATGTGAAAGGGAAGCAAGGAAAATACAGAAGAAACCAAAGCTCTGAGGATCCATGTGACATGCCAAAGCCACCCAGCTGAGGACAGGTGAGGAGGATGGGTGAGGACCCATAGGTGGAGCAGAGTGAGGGGCCAGTGGTCTCTGTGCAGGGCAGAGCAAATACGGGAGGGCCAGGCCAGGCGGGTTGGCCAGGAGGGGCAGATGTGGGCTCTACGGGGCCTCAGGGATGGGCCATGTCTTGTCTGAGGGTGGGTCTCTACCTCGCATGGAACATCAGAGCTGGAAGCGCACTGAAGACCCAGCACTGGCCACACTCATTTTTTTTCAGCAGCAGACCAGCCTCCAATCAGAATCTCCAGGTGCCCAGGACCCCAAGGGGAAGCAGGGCACAGGCCTAGAGCCCCTCTCACCACTGCCCACCGCGGCCCCAGAGAACCACCGAGCTCGTCCAGGCCTCTCCCCATAGCTGGCAAACCGGTGCCCAGAGGGGGCAGCGACCTGCCAGAAGTCGCTCGGCAAGCAGGGCCTCACTCCCGAGTCTGGCGCACTCTCAACTGTGCCACCCAGCCTGCCCTCTGAGGCCGCTGCCATCCCGTGTCCTGGGAACGCCCACGCTGGGGTCCATTCCCACACCTCCTTCCATGAAAAGCGCTGGCAGCCAGCAGCCGCGGAAATCAACAAGGCAGACTACTCACGTTGAAGAAATTGGTCTTGTTCCTCTCGCAGAAGAGCCCCTGTGCCGGCATGTGCTGCAGCTGTTGCCACGGGATACCGCTACCTAGCAACACATCGCGGGCCCACTGGAGGTTCTGGGGAAGCAAGAAGTAGGTTGGAAGTGAGTGTGTGGGCAACTCTGGGCGCCCACGGAGAAGGGAGGCAGTCCCCTCCTTCCAGGCTGCGTGGGCAAAGCAGCAGCTCCTGCAGACATCCATCCCGCAGCGCCCAGTGGCCCCGGCCGCCGGCTTTGATCATCTGGCTGTGGGGTGCGTTTCAGGAACTGGTTTCCTGCCTAATACAGCTGACCTAGGAGACTGTGGCCTCAGACTGCCTGAGGAGGGCACAGACAGGGACGCCACACCCTGACAACTTCACAAGCTGCTGCACGGACCCAGCACCCCTACCTTCTGCCAGGGGATGCCCCCACTGGCCCAAACGGTCAAGCCTGACTTGTCAGGGTGTCGGCTGCCACCGTGAGCCTGGGAGACCTGGGGCTCTGCAGGACGCCGGGGATGCGTGCTTGTTGGGACGGGGGTGGGGTGCTCTGTGCAGTGCTCAGGCCGCTGCTCTCTGGGCAGTGGTGCCTCTTGGTGGAACCCAGGGCACGGTGAGAAGCCAGGCCTTCTCTGGGGACTTCTCATGGACTGGAGAGCACGCCTTCCCAGCAGAGCACAGACAGCGTGGGCCCAACTGCGGGCCTGTCAGCCTCCCACAGACTTGGCAGACAGCAGGCTCTGGGCAGCCCCCAGGTGGGCCAGACGGAACTGACCAATGGCTCAGGAGACCTTATCAAGGTTCACATCCGAGGCCCCAGATGGAGCTGATGGGGACAAGGAGACCCGTGGGGAACGGACAGGCAACAGGCCAGCGGGGGCACCTGACCTGCCCGCATACCTGCAGCGACGTGTGCCTCCCAGGCAGAGCACGTGACTGTTACCCTCACCACGTGGAACTGCCAAGGAGAGCGGCCTCCAGCGCTGCCTGAGGTCCAGAGCCAGTAAGGGCAGAGCAGAGCCTGCATTTGGCCCAGGCCGGAACCCCAAGGCCGGGATCTTCCCTAGGCCCCGCGGGGGTTAGGTGGGATGGGGGTCATGTCGCAGACCTGCCTCTGCCTCTGCCTTGTGCTCGGCACCGCGCTACCCCAGGGACGCAGGCGACCCCTCTCAGGCCTCATGTGACCTGGCCCCACTCGCCGGGCTGGAGCCCCTCACCGGCTCAAGGGCAGGGGTCCTGGTGAGGGGCTCTCCTCTGCTTGAAGGCGCCCCTCCCTCAGAGCAGGCCCAGCCCATCCCGTCTTCTGACCTCCAAACCCACGTGCCGCCCCACTCACCCCCACAGCCCTCAAACAGCCTCGTCCACCGCCCCGCTGTCTGTCAGCCCCGAGGGCAGGGACAGACTGACCTCTTCACTGATGGCTCCTCAGGGTCTAGATCAGTAGGGGGTCCATAGAAAGGTGGGACAGATATTTGAGAAACGAATCAAAGGAAGGAGACTTCCTTAGTGGCGCAGTGGTTAAGAATCCACCTGCCAATGCAGGGGACACGGGTTTGATCCTTGGTCCAGGAAGGTCCCACATGCCATGGAGCAACTAAGCCTGTGCGCCACAACTACTGAGCCTGCACTCTAGAGCCTGCGTGCCACAACTACTGAAGCCCACACACCTAGAGCCCGTGCTCCACAACAAGGGAAGCCACTGCATTGAGAAGCCCGTGCACCGCAATGAAGAGTAGACCCCACTAACTGCAACTAGAGAAAGCCTGCGTGCAGCAACTAAGACCGGCTGCAGCCAAAAAAAAAAAAAAAAAAAGAACCATTAAAGGAAGATGGACAGAGTTTGAGCTTGAAGGAAATGCAGCCCATCAAGCCGAGGGGACAGACTAAGGCCCAGAGGCAAGAAAGAGACTGAAACACACACTGGGGAGGGGGGAGCCCAGGGCACTGGAGGGGGCAGAGCAGCCACCCACCCATGGCTCAGCACACCAGGGAGCCCAGGAAAGGACTGCTTGAGCACTCAGGAGCCAGGGAGGCCGGAGCATGAGGTTGTTCTGTGGAAAACACCCCCCGCTGGTCTCCCGGACAGGCATTCAGAGGTCCGGGTCTGCTCGCAGAGCTACACGCAGGTGCGGGGTGGTGCACATGGATCTTTGTGGAAGTGCTTGGCAGCCTCGGAGAGCTGGACCGCCTCTCTGGGCCTCCACTGCCCACTTGGAGGATGGCGGTGGCCATCAGGCCACACCTAGCATCAGCTGGAGAACCCCAGGAATGCAGACAGGAAAGCAACTGTGTACACACACGGCGCCTTGGGGAGAGCTCCCTGCCCTTCCCACACCTTCTCCCAGGAGCTGGCCCTGCCACCGCCCCTGTTCTGCCCTCCCACTGCTGAGCGCTAAAGGGAGGCAGCACTGGGAGGTGGGAGGCAGCACTGGGAGGTAGGAGGCTGGGGTGGGGGTGAGGCCAGAGAGCTTCTCTCCCAAGTTCCCTCCCTGAGGGGTTGCCAAGGGTTGGCCGCCAAAGGGTAAACACTCCAGGGGCACTGCGGCTGACCCAGGCCTGCACTGCCCACCCAGCCCAGGCCCCTGTCTCCTTCGTTAACGGCTCTTCAGATCAGCGGTTGGATGGTGCCATTGCGACCTGCTGGGCTCCCACGGCCACCCCACTGGCTCTCCCCACAGCCGCCCGAGTCTCACACACGGCCACACGCGTCCCCCCCTCCCCTGAGCCTTGCCACACTTTAACCTCACTCAGAATGACACCCCACGACTCCTTCCCACCTAACCGGCCCTCCTGAGCTCTGCCGCCTCCTGGCCCTCCCCTCCTGTCCGGCTAGTCACACAGGCTGCGGGCTGAGCCCCATCCGGAGCATGCATGTTGGCTGTGTGTCCACCTGGAGGCCTCTCCCTGATAGCTCCTCGCTGGGCCCTCGACTGTCGGGTCTTTGCTTAGAGAGGCCTCCCGGGCGCCCTGTCCAAACGGCCACACTCTTGCGCCCATTCCTACCCACTTCCTCTCGCCCCACTCTCCTCCCCAGGGAGCCTGCTGCGGAATGCGTGAGCGCCCTGGAGGGCACGCCAAGCATAGGCACTCCTGCCATGTGGTGGCCGTGGGACGACATGGTGATGGGTTCACCCCTCTTTCCAAACGTGAACAACAGTATCTGTGACGCACACGGCTGGCAGAGGGCTTGACCTACTCAAATCGATGGGCTCCACACCATGGAGAGAGGCCCATCTGTCCCGCTGACTCTGGCCCCAAAGGCACAGCACTCTTCACACCACATGGTACAGACTTTGAAGTGCATAACCAAGGTTCCTAAGCTGAGAAAAACATCGAGTTCTCACTTTATAAACCACACAAGTAAAGCCTGACAAGAACCTGGCTGGGGTCTGCGTGGAGAGGCTGGGGGGTGGGGGGCATTTTATGTGCCCAGAGGGGAGCAGGGCTGCAAGCAGGTGGGCAGCTCTGTGCTGGGGCCACCTGCCCTTGTGATGCCGGGTCCTGGCCCCGATCACTCACATGCGCCTACAGAAGGGCATACAGCCTGTGCAGGAGGGTCAGTCCCTTCACACCTGCCCACTCCTCAGAGGCTCTGAGGGTCCCACACATGAGCTGGTGGCCCAGAGGATAGAGGACCGCCCAGAGCAGAGCACAAGCTGACAATGAATCGGTCAGGGCTTTCCCAGAGATCTTGTGGTGGGCACAGCTCTGCCAACCCTCCTGGAGGGGGCAGCCCTAACCAAACAAGTCCTAAACAGACACAGGCCTGGGCCCTAGCCCACTGCAGCAGGGTGAAGGGGCATCTCAGGGCACTTGGATCTGCATTTCCCTGATGGGTAACAGTGTGGAGCATCTTTTCTTGTGCTTATTGGCTGTTTGTATGTCTTCTTTGGAGAAATGTCTATTCAGACCCTTTGCCCATTTTTATTTATTTATTTATTTATTTTTGGCTGCATTAGGTCTTCATTGCTGCACGCGCGCTTCTCTAGTTGTGGCAAGCGGGTGCTACTCTTCGTTGAAGAGCACGGGCTCTAGGTGTGCAAACTTCAGTGGTTGTGGCACGTGGACTCAGTAGTTGTGGCTCACAGGCTCTGGAACGCAAGCTCAGTAGTTGTGGTGCACGGGCTTAGTTGCTCTGTGGCATATGGAATCTTCCCAGACCAGGGATCGAACCCGTGTCCCCTGCATTGGCTGGTGGATTCTTAACCACTGCGCCCCCAGGGAAGTCCCACCCACTTTTAAATTGGGTTGCCTTTTAATTAACAAGTTGTAAGAGTTCTTTGTATATTCTAGATACGAGTTCCTTATCAGATATGTGACTTGCAAATATTTCTCCCATTCTGTGGATCATCTTTTCACTTTGATAGTGTCCTCTGAAGCACAAAGGACCCACCGGGGCCTCTCTGCTCCAGGCAGCCACCGGACCCATGAGATGGCAACGGGGAGATGCCACTGCCAAGCCCACAGGCGGATTTGATGAAGAAACAGGCTGCTGTTGAGCCCACACGGCAGGAAGCGTTTGTTACCCAACAGCTGCGTGGGAAGTGGTCGCTGCTGCTCAGTGACTGATTCAGCTGAGAGCTCTGGCCACGCCCCCAGGACTGCGGGCTGCCTCGACAGGTTCCCGCGCTCAGCCCTCAAGGCAGTGAGGTATTCACAAACTGCTCAGCAAAGCCTCTGGATGAAGCAAATGGCAGCCCACGCTACCCCCAGGGCGTGGCCAGGCCCGGGTGCATATTGGGGGCCCTCCATGGCCGATGCAGGAGAAAGGGGGGCTCACGCGTCGAGACAGTGCACCCTCTGGAAGAACCACGTGGCGAATCTGGGCACACAGTGACCGAGGAGATGCAGAAATGGGGTGTGATGCCCAAGGAGCAGACAACCTTGGGCAGCTTCGTCTCCGCCACCCGGTCCAGCCACCCCACCCCACCCCATGGCCGCCACAGACCATCACAGGGGACCCAGACGACCTGGGGGAATTCGAGGAAAGAGCAAATGGCCAACTGTGAGCATGGACACACTCACGACATTGGGGGGCAGTGGAGTGACAGGGCCTGGGCTCCCAGAGCCGGGCTCCGTGACTTCAAGCAGAGGACACGACCCCCGATGGTCAACGGTGTGAGTGCTCAAGAGCTGAGAGAAGAGACACACGCAGCGTACTCTGTTATACTGGCAAAACTATGAATAGCCCCCCTCCAATTTTTCTTTAATTTTGACATAAATACTGTTTTTCACTTTTAAAAAGCCCACTCAGCAAGGGAACAGGTTGTGGAGCCCTTTATGGGCACAGCTCCCGTACTCAGATTAAAGCCATTCAAAGGGGAGGCGGGAGTGGGCGCGCCGCAGGCCTCCATGGGGCCCACATTGCAGCCCAGCTCTCCCTCACCCAACCCTGTGACTTCCGCCACCCTTCCCTAAGAGGCGTCTTGTACCCTACGTCCCGCCTCAGCAACTGCTTCTGGAGAAGGGGAGCATCAGCCACAGGGCCCCCACAGACTGTTCCGAGTGGGAGTTTTATTAAAATCCAGGTCTGCCTGGGTCTAGAAGGCCTGGGCACTGGAGGTCAGGTGCACTGCTGAGTGCAGGCCAGGCAGCGATGGGTGGCTGGGAAAGCCTCACGCCCTGCAGCTGAGACGGAGCCCCTGCTGAGGTCCCCCCACCAGGCCTGCCAACTGCTCTACCTGCTCTGCTCCATGAATACCAACCAAGTCACGTGAGCACACCAGCCGGTCCCCACAGAACCCCATCCAGGACCTTCCTGTCACAACCAGGGTCCATCTCAGGTCAACTGCCCTCCCTAGTTCTTCAAACGTCCCACAGAGAAGCCATCCGGGGGCCAGCAGCTTCTGGCTGCTGAGCTCAGGTCAGCAGAGACCGCCACATCCCCACTGGACCCGTGGCCACCCTAGGGGTCTCAGCATAAGGGTACCTTCCCAGAGTGCAGCAGCACCCCAGCCCATGTGCACCCCACTGTCTTCCCTGTAGGGTTTGTCATGATGCGACTTGCTTTATCTGCTCATTTGCATATTTTTGATCTCCCCGCCCCCCCCCCCCCCCCCCCGCCCCAACGTAGCTCTGTGGGAGCTGTCTCCCAGTGCCTCAGGGGCAAGTGTGAGTGAAAGAAAGCAGACAGGCCCCACTCCCTGCACAAATGCTAAGCGCCAGCAGGAGAGGCCTGGCTGGGAAGCGCCGGGAGCCCCTACATCATCTGCCCTCCAAGCTGGAGGAGGCTGCCAGTGCCAAAGCCCACGCGCGGAGCCAGTGACAAAGGCCGGCAGCTGCGTGGAGAGGTGAGCCCAGGGCAGGGTGATGGCCAGGAGGTCCGCGCAAGAGGCAGCCTGGGGGACCGGGGCGGGTGGGGGGGTGCGGGCTCTAAGGCCACGGGGGAGGGAGCCGCCAGTGAGGCCCTCACAGGGAGGAGCTGACAGCCTGTCGTCCCCCGTCCCTCACCCCAAAGCCA
Organism: Stenella coeruleoalba; assembly: GCF_951394435.1. Classification (NCBI taxonomy): domain Eukaryota; kingdom Metazoa; phylum Chordata; class Mammalia; order Artiodactyla; family Delphinidae; genus Stenella; species Stenella coeruleoalba. Next base: position 64,447,759 of record NC_137160.1, on the reverse strand, counting down.
GAATCTGAGCATGTGGTCCTGCTGGGGGAGCAGCCCCATGCCTGCCCCTGTCACCTGTCACCTGGAAGGCTGGACACCTCCAGCCCGCCCGCCTCTTGGCCCTCCGCCCATCCTTCCCGCCACTGCCGCCAGAAACCTTTCCCAGCTCCGATGCATCAACCCCTCTCCCTCAGCCTCGTGCTCACCCGGTGGGTCTTGCTGTAGGTGTAGAGGAAGGCCAGGCGGTAGAGGCTCTTGTAGTGCTGGGGGAAGCGGCTGAGGCACAGGCGGAGCGAGGCGATGCACTGCTCAGTGAGGAACTGGCGCTGCTCCTCTGCACCGGCCGGCAGCCCCGGGGGGAAGGCAGCTGGCTCCCCCAGCGGGTCCCCTCTCTTCCTCCCATCCCACGGGGCAGACACAGAAGTTGGGGGCTTGGCAGGGGTGCCAGCGGAGGCCGGGGGGTCGGCAGCAGGCTTCTGGCTGCCTTGCTCTGTGGCCCGGAAGCCTTCCGTGCTCTCCGAGGACTCCTCGGCTTTTCCTGAATTGAGAACAAAGAAAAGAAAGTCACCTCGGCTTTAGGCCCTCTCCCCGTGGCAGTCCACCACCAGCGACAGGGGCACCTTGGTGAGCGATCAGCACAGCTGGGTCCACACTCTTGCTGGATGGGAGCTGGACCCAGGCGACTCAGGGGCAGGAGGCGTGGGCCCTCGCTGCCTCTGCCCCCCGAGCCCCCAGCTGAGGCCTCCGTGGCCTCCAGTCTGCTCCCTGATGAAACAGGATATCTCAGCTGGCACGCAGCTGAGAAGGGGGCTCCGAGCTGGGCTCAGGGTGCCCCTGTGGGTGGTGGCACGGGGCTGCCCGCCTCAAGGCCGTGCACGTGAATGGGGAAGCAGCCCGAAGAGGGCAGGCGTGGCCACCACCACCACCGAGGGCAGCACCCGCTCCACACTCAGCGCCCCCAGCCCACCCGCCCCTCCAGCCCACCGGAGAGGCAGCGTGCGGTAGTGGATAAGGGTGCAGACTGACCCTCTCTGGACCTCAGGTTCTTCTCCAGTAAAAGGGAACAGCCAGTGCTTTTCCCTGGGGAGGCTGGGAGGCCTGGCTGCTGTTGTTGCTACTGTCCACCAAGTGGCTGTGTGCCCCGGCCCGGCCAGAGTGGGAAAGCTTTCAGAATCCACGGCCGGCTGACCAGCCACGGCCTCAGCGCAGTGCCAGGGCCGCCGGCCTGCCTGCAACCTCCCAGCAAGCCCGGGAGTGGGCTCTGCCCACTGACTTCCACAGTGGGGCCTGGGGGCCCCACAGAAGCTAGGCAGACTCCAGGGCCAGATCAGGGCCCACCCCAAGAAAGGAAGGGTTCAGGCTAAAAAGAAAGCACATTTGTGACATATAGTATCCAAAGGCTTTTTGGCTCTCCCACACGGGGCCACAGTGGGGTCCTAACAACAAGAACAGTGTCACCAGCGCCCACCGCATACCAGGCGCTTGCGTGCACCTGCCTGAGACACCGCGTTTGACCCCACAACCCAGAAGTGGGCCTGGGATCACTCCCATCCTACATAGGAAACAGCGGGGCCCAGGGAAGTGAGTGGCTCAGCCAACCGAGGTCCCCGGGCAGCAGCAGAGGCGTGAGGGCAGAGGCCAGGACCCACGTTGTCCAGCGCTGCCCAGGCTCCCAGGACACCCCAGCAGTACTGCCCACACACTGAGTCAGGTCTCCGTACCTCTCTCCTCTGCGGCCCCCTGAAGGTCTTTCCCGGGCGGTCCTACTTGGGAACTGGGAGCGGGCGGCCTCTTCTCTGTGTAGGGCTTCTGGGAACCCTCCAGGGAGCTGGCAGGCTCATTGAAGAGGTCCTGCGTCGAGCTGGAGTCCGAGAGCGCCACGGCCGTGCTCTCCTGGCTGCGCTCTGGGGAGAGAAGGACAGAGGCGGCAGCGTGAACCCTGGCACCTGGGGAACAGAGGGGCCTCCCACGGAGCCTCTCGGCCAGAGGCCTGGCCACTGCCCCGTGCACAGCCACTCTGACACTGCCTGGCCCGCCTGTCCTGGAGGCCACCGAGTCACTCACCAGAGGCACCAATTTCCCGGGGTTTCCCCCAAGAGTGGTGCTCTGGTAAGTGTTTGACAATTGACTCTCAGGAGGGAAAAGCCTTCGTTTGTAGCATTTACTGATTTCTGTGGTGTAAATACTCCCACCATGGCCAATTTCGAGGTACCAACGTGATGTATCTGAATGCAGGGTTGGGAAGAGATGCACAGTAGTGATTATACACCACTGCACAGTATTCCTACCGCAACAGGCACACGTAACCGCGATGGGGAAGAACTCAGCCAACACTTTTACCCAGTCTCTGAAGGCCACGTGTGGTGGGTCTGCAGTGACAGTACAGATCACTGGGACTTGCAGACCCCAGGTTGAGGGCGCCCCCTGGGCTCCTCTCCACAGCCTCCCAGCTGCTCCTGAGAAAGATGGGGGTGGGGCAGGAGAGATTGGGGGACATCTTTCCGGGGTGCAGGCTGCTGTGGGAAGGGTGTGAAGCCCTGGCTGGACCTTTCTCCCCGACAGAGCAAGCCAAAGCCAACAGGGAAGGGGCAGCAAGCCCGGTGATAGCCCTGTCGCCTCCAGGGCACAGGTGAAGACCCACAGGAAGCACCTGCAGGGAATCGCCCAGGGCCTGAACACTCCCACCAAGACACAGGGACCCGGCTGGCCAGGTCTGAGGCTGCACGCAGACAACAGAGGACCAGCCGAGCCCCAAGCCCGGGCTGGCAGGCACGGACTCACAGCCAAGCACTCTGCCACAGGAAGAGGGGCGAGGACATAGAGAGACCCACCTGAGGGGCACACAGAGGGCCTGAAGCAAGCAGAAGGTGGAAACAGACGCTGAGAAAACCTTCCAGCAAACCACTCCACCCTGAGCACAAGGCAGCATTGGGGGAACTGGAGGCTGGGGGTGGGGTGCACCAAGGGAACCACAGCAACAGCAAGACCCAACCCTGCTCAGCTTCCACCTCGTCAGCCTCACTTCCCCACCTGACGCCTGGGAGCTTAAGAGTGAAGCCCATTCCAGGCATGAATATCAGTTATTTCAACCTCTTCTGTCCTACACACGCTATCTCGAGTTCAATATAAAAAGTATAAGACACACACACACGCAAAAGCAGAAAAGAACATTGTCAAGAGACAAAAAGATCAACAGAACTGGGCTCAGAGGTGACCCTCCCCTCTCTTTTTTGTATTTACCTTCTCTAAACTATTACTAACTCCTGATGAAAGCGAAACCAGCAGCCATGCTTCGTGGACTGGCAGCACATGTAAGAATGAAATGAACAAGAGCAGCAGCCTGAGAGGAGGGAGGTTCACGCTGCTGCACGTGAAGCAGGATCATGTCCTCCAAGCGCAGACTGTGATCACCTGAAGATGTATTTTCTTAACCCTAATGCAGGCAGTACATTATTTTTTAAAGAGTTATAAATAAACCAATAGTAGAGATAAAAGGCAACCCATTAAAACATAGCACTTAGTTTTTGTCTTGAACTTTGTGTACTTGAAGGTGAAGCTCACTAGTCACGTGACCTTGAATAAGTAAGGCCCTTTCCCCACCTCTGAGTTGCAGCCACGTATCATCTCAGGGGAGCTGGTGCCATGGGGCCTTCTGGGGTCTGGCCCTCAACCCTTGCTCAGCTGCTGGAGAGCCTAGACGCCCAGTAGGCCGTGCCCTGGGGCCACCAGCAGGACAGCAGGAGCTGCTTAGCAGGCAAACTCACAACAGAATGGGAAACTGTTCTGGCAAAGTCGAGAGCCTGGACTCTGGGAGACCCTGGCCTCCTGAGTCCAGGTCCTGCTCTGTCACTAACTGGGTCGGACAGCCTAGGCGGTTGCCATAATTTCTTTACACTTGTTTCCCGACGTGTAGAACTGTCATAATACATGTGCCCACTTCATGGGGCTGTTATGAGGATTAAAGTGCCTGATACACTGTGAATGTTCACGAAATGTCAGCTCAACTATCACCAGTATGACCTCAGAGAACCCGGACCATCTCATCTCTAATGTCTCAGATGTGACACACAAGGGTTTAGTCCTAAAGGCCACACTGGACACAGGGCCTGTCGACAGGGTGCTGACCACTCCTTACACTGACTGGGCAGCACTGTCCCAGGTGGGCCGGGCAGCACACAGGACACCAAGAATCAGGCCTGTGCTTCCAACGGCAGCTCTGGGGCTCCACCTCTCTACCCACGTCTGACTGATGACCAGGCTTTGGGGACAGTGACCTTGCAGGCAGCTCCATAGCTGCCTCTGCATGTCCACTGCCCAGTAAGTGCAGGGCATCAGCATCTCACTTCGGGGGGGCAGGGACCTGCTCGGCGAGGGGCTCTCCCCTGACTGCAAGGCAGACCCCAAGCTCCATAAGCCCCAAATGGGGGTGATGGGCAGTGTGAAGGCATCGCTTCTCCAGGGCTGGCAGCCGACCCTCTGGGCTCCGGGAGCCCCAGACCTGCACTCCAATCCCAGAGCTGCCACTTGGGCTGCTCGAGGACTCCGTGTCATGGTCTTTAACACGTTTGTCACTGCCCACCCCTCCACCGCCACCACCACTGCCCCCAACACACACACAGGATTCCCACAGGGGCCTGCTTGGTTCCTGGCACACTGGAGTGACGCCCACCAACCCACCTGGCCCTCGGCCCCACCTCCGGCCCTGACAAAGGACTCAGGCTCGTGGTTAAGTGGTCCTGGCAATCAGCCGATGGGCGCTCCCCTGCCAGCACCCAAGCAGCCGCAGGCGCCGCAGGGCTGGGCAGCACGGCCTGCAGCAGGCAGGCATCCAGGAGGCAGCACAGCGGGAGGACTGACTGAGAGCCGGCATGAGGCTGATGGGCCACGAGCTCACAAGTTGTTGGACTTTGGGCCTGAAGGAACTGCTCATTTGGTGGAACCCGTTGTGATCATCATGAAAACCAAGGATCAGCTTAAACAAACGTTCGGATATTTCCTACCAATGCGCTAATGTCCTGGCAGCGCTGCCCGGTGAGGGTGAGGGAGGGTGGTGTGGGCAGGACGGCGGTACCCGCTCCCCGGGGAATGACAGGTAGAGGAGCCTCAGCTGAGCCTCCTTTAAAACTGCACCTGCAGCCACCACAGAGCAGGACACGTGTCAGCCAGGGAGCCAGCGGGGATGGGGCTGCGACCACGCTTCCCTGACCCCTCAGACACGTGGGTGAAAACGTAGGACGCTGACCCTGACAGGGCAGAGAGCAGCATCAGCTGGCACGACGCGTGTAGTCCCTCCCAGGGTGATCGCGGGCACTCACGGAGCCCTGAGGAAGGTCAGAGTTCAGCAGGAACATGTAAAGGGCCGGGAAATCCCCAGGGGCCACCACATCACGCAGCACCCCCTGCAGCTTGGGGGAGGCAAGGGTCTGTGAAGCAAGAGGGTGGGGAATGCTCATGCCTGGGAAACAGAGGATAAGTGTGTCGCTGCAAAGACAGACACCAACGGGGACTCAGGAGGCCCGGGGCTAAGTATCTCCAATCCTCTCGGGTCTTGTGTGTCAGAGAGGGTCGGCACGAGACTGCTGAAAATGATCCTGATTTTAAATACTAAGAAGCAAGTGAGGCCCCACGTGGGGGCCTGTGGGGGGGCTGCACTGGGGCTTTCCGGGCCCCTGGTCCTAAGGCAGAGCCAGACTCAGTTGAAGAGCCGGCGATCCGCAGGGCTGGGCGGGAGGGCCTTCCCAGGAAAGGCACACAGGTGGGTGGACCCTGGGGACCACCCACCGCCCAAGCTCCCAACTTCCTTAGTGGGCTGCCTAGAGGCCGGCAGGAAAGAGAGCTGGCACCGGGGTGGAGGGCCGGCTACACAGGCAGCCCTACACTCCTTCCAGGGCGCTTTTTTAGAACCTGTCCACGCAGAACCTGCTCACACTAATACATACGTGAGGCAGGGTTATAAATATGTCACTCTTACTGTTAATCACCCAAGAGGTTCACTTCCACTCCCCTGGGCCGCCGCAGCCCTTCCTCTGAACCTAAGAGAGACGTGCATCTGTCGACCTGCTTTCTCAGCCCGGGCACCCCCACCACCACCTCCGGGGGACCCACAGCCAGGGCAAGTGAACAGAGCTGGGGGCGCAGAGGGAAAGGGGTCTGGCCTGGTGACACAAGCCCCTGTCCCACCGGGGCTTTCTTTATGTGGGTTTGACTCAGTTCACATCCCTTGAACATTCTCAGGCTTTGCAGGCCAGCCTGAAAGAGCTCTTTGGTTACAAGACCCACGTTCCCTGCTGTGTTTTCTCCATTTGCTCTGGCAGGAAGGCTAGAAACGGCCACAGCCAGCTAGTCCATTAGCTCGGCTATATGAAAGCTCAAGGAAAAAGATGCATGCTGGTGTGATCAAAACTGCAGCAACTCTGGCTGCTGAGCCCTGAAAACATCACCAATTTTCTGCTGACCAGAAAACAACTGGTTTCTAAGAACTGCAAACTTGGGTGGAATCAATATTTTGAGAAATCTTTCAACCGGGCAAAACCTGCCCCAGTCGGGCCCTGATGACCGCCAGGAAGGGACTTGTCCTCCGGGAGTAGGGCTGGGGTGTGGGATGGGTGCCCTCCTGCAGGCCAAGGAGACTGGACAGACCTCCAAGAGAAGAGACACCAGAAACCCACCCCACCCACCCCCAGAGACGTAGCAGTGGAGCCAGGCCCCCAATCCTCAGAGTGGGGAGAAGGGACTTCCCTGGTGGCGCAGTGGTTAAGAATCCGCCTGCCAATGCAGGGGACACGGGCTCAATCCCTGCTCCGGAAAGCTCCCACACGCCACGGAGCAGCTAAGCCCGCGAGCCACAACTACTGAAGCCCGTGCGCCCTAGGGCCCGTGTGCTGCAACTACGGAACCCATGTGCCGCAACTATTGAGGCCTGCGAGCCTAGAGCCCATGCTCCGCAACAAGAGAAGCCACTGCAATGAGAAGCCCACGCACTGCAACGAAGAGTAGCCCCCGCTCGCCACAACTAGAGAAAGCCCACACGTAACAACAAAGACCCAACACGGCCAAAATTAAATTAAAAAGAAAATTTAAAAAAAAATTTTAAAGAATGGGGAGGGGACTTCCCTGGTGGTGCAGTGGTTAAGAATCCGCCTGCCAATGCAAGGGACACGGGTTCAAGCCCTGCTCCGGGAAGATCCCACATGCCACGGAGCAACTAAGTTCCTGTGCCACAACTACTGAGCCTGCGCTCTAGAGCCCACGAGCCACAACTACTGAAGCCTGTGCGCCTACAGCCCACGAGCCACAACAACTGAAGCCTGTGCGCCTAGAACCTGTGCTCTGCAACGAGAAGCCACCGCAATGAGAAGCCCACGCACTGCAACAAACAGTAGACCCCGCTTGCCACAACTAGAGAAAGCCCGCGCACAGCAATGAAGACCCAATGCAGCCAAATAAATAAATAAACAAACAAACAAATAAATAAAAAGAATGGGGAGAAGACCTGGCCTCACGGTGTGCCCCTTGCCCCGAGCCCTCACCATGCACCACCCTGCTCCCCGAGCCGGCAAGGCACTGACCAGGGAGGCCTCGGGCAGCCCTGTTTTCCTAACGGCAGGCAGGTGGGCAGCTGCCTCTCGACCCTGATACCAGGGGAGGCAGAGCATGTCCGGTGAGAGCAGCACCCCACAGCTACCTGGACGGGTTCCCAGGAAGGCTCTTCCAACAGAGGATGACTGGGAACCTGCCTTTCTCAGAGCCAGAGAGAGAGAGAGGGAGACACCACAACCACGCCACTCCCCTGTGGCCTTCGGGCCCTGCTGCTTCCCAAGCTCGCTCCCTCAAGGTCTCTCTTCCACCCACCCGGTCACCTCAGTGTCCAAATGCCACAGGACTCTCCAACCTCCGTGTCTTTGCTCCCATGGCCCCTCACCCGAAATGGCCCTGCAGCTCTCTATGGAGGCCCACCTCCTCCAGGAAGTCCCCCCGATCCACCAAACCCCAGAGCCAGCTCATGGCACTCCCTCAGGACACCAAGCACTGCCCCAGGGACACAGACCCAACTGAGATCTCATCTCGGCTCTCCCCACGGCGCCCTCTCCTAGGCCCAGCACACAGCAGACGCTAACAGATGCCATGACCAGCTACGGCCCAAAGACGTTTTTAAAAGGTGAGAATGAGGGAGAAGAGGACAGAGAAGGTGATGGGCTCTGCCCTCTGCCAGCCTCCCTCCTTAGCCCGACACCAGTCCCACCTTGTGGGGACTCGCAGGACCACCTGGGCTCCATGAGGAGAAGGTCTATGTGCAGGACAAGCCCAGTGTAGGCTTGTCCCCTCGGCCAGGCCGAGGACACCACGGCTGCAGAGCGCACGGTGAGCATTTTTACACCCTTGTCCTTGTAAAGAACACCTTGTATCTTATAGTCTGTTGCCTTTGCTACCCTTTTAAGCAAGAAAGAATAAAGCAACGGAAACACAGACTGAGCTGCCTGCAGGACAGGCGGGCGGGCGGGCAGTGCGGGGAGGCCACTGCTGCATGTGCATCTGGCCAGAACCGGGATGATGGGCCGGGGCAGAAGCCAAGCACATCAAACACACACTCTCCAAACCACAGGACAGCAATACAGAGGTGCTCCCGGCCACCGGGAAGCAGGGAGCCGGACTGAGGGTCAGCATGCGGTCAGCTCGGTCCCTGAAGCGAGCTGTGACAGCACAAGCAGAGGACAGCCTGGAGAACAGTGGTCAGGGTTAGGGGCAGCACGGGCAATATTGGTGGAGGCAGCGTGGGCGAGTGGGCGAGGACGAGCACAGATGGGACATGACACAGACGGTGACGGTGACAGCATGGCAGGTGAGGATGGATGGTCGTGAGGGAGCTTGACACAGGCACGCTGGGCTGCCCCAAAGACCCCCACGGCCCACACCTGCCCCTGGGGCTCAGGGCAGCCATGGTTCACGCTGTAAAGGGGGCCACACAGGCACCCTGCACCCACCCCAGCCCCTGTGGCTCCCGTTTGCCTGACCCCGGCTTGCCCTCCCCTCCCCGACAGTGACCTCCAACACACCCCTCAGATCTTGGCTAAGCTTCCCCCTCAGGAAGGCTTCCCACCCACCAGGAGACCAGGACAGGTCTCTATGGGACCCTCCGCTGTTCACGGATTCACACCTGCTCCTGTACCAAGCACCGCAGCAGGGCAGAGCCCAGGGCTGTGCCTTGTACCTGGCACAGGGCCGCAGGACGGGCGGGGCCTTGGGCAGGCTGGAGAGCCCCACCCTGAGGCCCCCTCCGGCTCTGGCTCCGACATTCCAAAGTGATGTGGAGCACAACAGCCAGACAGTGAGGGTCCTGGCCAGTCCAAGCCAGGGCCCAGGCTGTTCTATAAGGGTCCCGCTCCCTGGGCCCTGCCACCAGGGAACTTCCAACAGGGAGACGCACAGATCCAGTGCCTTCCAGGCTGTGGGGACCTCCCCAGTGTGGCCTCCCCACTGGCCCAGGGCGGGTTGGGGAGGACACTGAGACCCCAGGTGCCCTTGGCTCCACCCCAACTAGCCCCACAGCCTCCTGCCCTCAGCTCACTCCCTCATGGGGAACAGGACACATGGCCAAGCCCGCCGGGCGACCGTGAGGATGGGTACCTGCTACCACTCCCAGGACCCAGCCTGGAGCCCCACGCGGATCGAGTACACACGGCTTCGTGGTGGGGTGCCCATGCACACACACGCACATATACGCACACACGCGCACACTGCACATCGCATGTGGGGAGGAGCACAGAGCTTGTTTGGGAACCTCATCACACTGTGGTCGAGCCTGTGTGAGCGGTGATCTCTGAAAGCCCCCCTGAAGGTCCCAACATGCTCCAACGTGGAAGATTTCAGCGCTGCGGGCGAATCCCAAGACGGATGGAAGGAAGAGGTGAGGCAGGCAGGGCTGCCGGGAGCGGAGGTCCTGCTCTGTCTCTGTCTCCATCCCTCTCAGCCCAACCAGGGCCCCTCAGGTCAGCCGTGGCGCCTCCAGCCGCCCGAGGGCCAGTTCCAAGGACTTCTCCCCAGGGCCGCAGACGGGCTGCAGGAAGCTCCCCACCCTGGTGTGGGGGCCTCAAGCGTGCAGGTGGGGCCGGTTCAGAGAGCACCCTGGGGCCTCCTATGCTAAGTAATTACTAAGACAATGAATAACTGTCAAGCTCCCTACATAGGCCGCAGCCATCTTCCTAAATCTCTCCTCAATCTCTCTCCAGGTCAGAACTGAGCCCGGCTGGCTCCTGGTGGTGAAGCAGAGGCGTCCTCAAGTGCAGTGCGGCAGTGCGGCCCTGAGGCTGGGTCTCCTCACCACACCCCAGGCAGGGCCTGGCACTTGGCTGCCCGTCCAGCGGGTGGCAAGTTAGCCTGATGGACCCTGTGGTGCAGGGGACCAGGGCCCCTCGGGGGCCGACTTCAGAGGACGCCACCTGCCCCTCTTCTGAGGCCGTGCCACAGCTGGAGGGTCAGGGCACAAAGTCAGGGTGACTGACCCCACACCTGAGCTCCCCCGGCTGAGCAGTGGCGCCCGGGGCCCCTGCCAGCTCCGACGACAGGGGTGCCTGCGTCTAGGAGGCGGCTGTGACCCGCAGGCAGCCTCGCTTAACACCCACGAGGAGAACGTCACCCCCGTCCCACGGGTGCGGAAGCTGTGGCTCAGAGAAGTGAAATCCTTGCCGAGGGCAGAGCTGGTGGAGGGGGCAAGGTGGCTCTGCCCTGGCCACCCCGTCTGACCTCGAGCAGGGCCCCAGCCTCTGCACACTCATCTGCACCAGGGCTGGGGGCATGCGCCATCCTCCTCGCCAGGCAGGGGCTCCACGCTGGCCCCCGATCTCCCGTATCAGGAGACCCCAGGCTGGTCATGGGAGGTAGGAGCTGAGGTGGCTGGTGCAGACAGACCCTGGAGGCTCCAGCACGTCCCCCGGCATCAGCAGCCTGCTGCTTCTGCCCTAGCCAGGGCCTTGCCCGGCAGCCAGCAAGGCTGCCCTAGGGCCACTCCAACGTTCCAAGACCACAGCTAGCTCAGGGCCCCAAACATTCTCGTGCTGTGGACGCCGCTTTCTCTCTGAGGTGAGGGCTGAGAGTTCTACCAGCACTGTAGATAGGCCTGGCCAGCGCAGGGCTTCCCGGCACAACCAGCTGGGGCTGGCCACAGCGAGCCACGGGAGCTCAGAGGCTCCATGTCATCGACAAGAATCACTTTGCATAGAAAGTTTTTACAACCATTCAAGAACGCACAAGCACTGAAATAACATCTGAGCGTATTTGTGTGGCTCCCCCTACAAGCTTGCAGAACCAGGTGCCCAGGACATGTTACACCGGCACCTGTCCCCAGTGCTCTGCTCCCCACGGCTCCACACACACACAGGTGTGCCAGCGTGGGACACCCTGAGAGGCATTCCTCCCTCCTGAGACTGGCCTGGTGCTAATTCCTCCAGGACGTACCTGGCAGAATGGAATTCCCAAGCAAGGACTTATTTCCAGTGTTTTCTCAATATTCTCAAGAGTAAAAGGAGAGAACAGGGTTTAACTTGAGGTGAGTGAGACCTGGAAGGTCCCTGTTTCAGGAATGTCTGCGGTATCACAGCGGGAAGATCAGGCCAGCCAGCTCCCGGGTCCATGCTCCCTGCTCTGGGGTGGGCAGGGAGGTGATAGACACACAGCACACGCTCAGACCTGCACGCGCTCAGACCACAGCCCCTCCACACACACCACAGGCCACCCTGAACCCTGGAGGGGACACCGCCAGCATCCTCTCCTCTTGGGTCACAAACCACACCCCGAGGAGTCTAGTTTGCCACCTTGCCCCCCTCCACCAGCTCTGCCCTGGCCCTGCTCCCAAGCCCTGCTCTCCAGGGGCTGTGCACTGGGTCCTGCTGAGCTGAGCGACGTGGGAGAGAGGGCCTGCGTGGCCTTCAGCACTGTCACTGCCCCCAGGGTTCCACTTAGTGGCCCCCAAGGCCCACTAGTTGGCCCGGTGCCGTGCACGTGAGGGGAACATGAAGAAACTGAGCTGCGAGGCCGGCATGCAAGCCTCCGGTGTTAGTAAGGATGTGGGTGACCGACCACCACCTGCCCGTCCCACGTGGGGAGCCAGCTGACCCCACCACCAACCCGTCTGGATTCCCAGGGTGACAGACTCAGAGTCACGGCCCTCCCCAATCATCAGAAGGACGTGCCGTAATAACGTGGGGGCCACTCGGGGCTGCCTGCAGACGCCAGCGGCCTCCCAACCGCCCTTTCACGTCCCCAGCTCACAGGTAGGAAATGCAGGCTCGCAAAGGCCCCCAGGTGGGCGGGGGCAGGTGGTGACCCTGAGCATGTCCGGGGAGCACAGGATCACCGTGAGTCCATGAGGTTAATGAACAGCCGCAACATTGCCCGTGTCACCCCAGACCCGGCACCCCCCTCACCAAAACAAAGCGGCTCATCACCCGAAGCACCCGCCCCCGTGATTGGCGTGCCGCCCTGGGCTGGCAGGAGGGAGAACAGGGACTGTACCGTCCGGCGTCGCCTGCTGGTGGGGTTTTTTACATTTGACGTAATCGTGGTCAATCGGAGTGGCTGTGTAAGGTGGGGATGTCAGACCTGGGCCAGAGGAGGAAGGGAGGGAGGCTCCGGGGCCCGGCAGTGTCCCAGCTGAAGAGTGGGAGTCCTCGTCCACCAGGCAGGCCTTCTCCCTGTGGACCAGAGGGTCAGGGCGCAGGTCAGAACCCCGCGGCCCACTGAAATGGGGCATGTGCCAGCCTGGATGGTGCCCTTCCCAGGGCAGGGGCCCCTGTTCCCAGCGCCTCTGGTGACACCCACCCCCTCTGGCATCCAGGGGCTGAAGGGGTGGCCCCACGGGCCCAGCCGGGAGCTGCCCACCCCTCACAGCTGCGCTTGCCGGCAGCTCACGTCTCACGCCCAGGAGACCCCTCCGCAGAAGCACCTGCCCAGCGCCCCTCCAGGCCGCGTCAGCGCCCTTCGTGTGACACCCACGGCCTGACACAATTCATCCCAATCAGTGTGTGGCCAAACATCTGGATTTACTGTGCACTCACACGTGTACAAGGGTATATGCTACAACAATGTTGAGAAAAGTTAAAAACACCTGAAACGTGCAAGGAAATGGCTATAGAGAGCAGGACGCACCTGTGCTCTGCAATAATACACACCCAGACAAGTGGGCACCATCTACAGAGTGGGTCCCAGACTCGCTGCTGGGAAAAAGCAAACTCTGCAACACCTCCAGGAGCTTGATTTTATAAAATAAAATAACCCCTATAACTGGACGTTTACGTGGAAGTGTGTGCAAATGCACAGAACATGATTTGGGAAACTCAACCGTGAACAGATGCTAACCCTGGGGGTGAGAAAGGATTTGTCACGTTTTAGTCCATACATTTATACATTACCAGAGTTTTCTATAACTAGTATGTATTTGTGTATTATGTGTATAAGTTTTAAGTTTAAAAAAAGTTACAATCACAAAAAGGCCATATCACTGTGCCTTGGGGGCCCTGTATGACTACAGTCTCTGGGCACACCGTGTCCACCTGGTGACCCGCCGCACATGTGCCCACCTGTCCCATAGCTGACAGGCCCCGGGTGCAGGTCTCTCTAGCACTGGGCAGAGCCTGCACGGTGCCCAGCCAGGCAAGGGCCCAGGGATGAGGCAAGCTGAGCCAGAGCTCCAGGACGCGGATGCCGGGGTGACCCACAATCAAGGGGAGGCCCGGGGTTCTGGCCCAGGCCTGCCAAGGGAACCCCATCAGAGCTCCAGAGCCACGAGCTCTCTGGTGCTGCGAGAGGAGCCCCTGCCTCTCACACCCTCCCGGCCGCTTGGGAGAAGGGGCAGCAGCTCTCAGAGGGCCCCACCCCAGGGAGAGGCCCTGGCAGAGGGTGCCAGGGTAGGAGGCTGCCGCGTGCAGCATCCACACGGGCAGAGCTGTGCCGGGAGGGGGAGTCAGCTCCTCCAGGGACCGTCCAAGGATGAGGAGGTGATGGGCACGCACAAGCAGCCTCTCTGTCTCAGGTTCAACAGAAGGGTCTCGGCCCAGCCACTGGGAGCCTCGGGCCAGACCTGACTCTGTAGGCTCTGGGAGACTCAGCAGATCCCTCCCCACCCCAATGCCCACTGCCCAGCCGCCACCCAACCGCCGGGAGCACGTGCTACTCACTTTTCTGAAGCTTTGGGCGCGTTCTTCTCCTCGCCCCTGGCAAAGGGCCCTTCTGCAGCCTCCTTCATGAAGCTGACCAGTACCTCTGCACTGACCCCAGAGTCGGGCCTCCCCAGGAGCTTCAGGATGGATGCGTGGAGCCGGAAGTACACCTGGGACAAGGACGCGGGTGTGAGCAGCCCTCCCAGCTGCCGAGGTTCGCTGCCCACCCCCCGCCACCCCACCAGCTGTTAATCCAGCACAGCCTCCCACCCAGCACCCACACCCCCTCCTGGTACCGCGGAGAGCGGACAGCTCCTGCACACACATCTCCCCCGCACCATGGGCTCCCCGAGGCCACAAGTCGCGGGACTTCTGTCTGTGTCCCCACCCCAGAGCCGCCCTGCGGACAGAGGCGGGCAGGCAGTGCTGCAGCAGTGAGGCCTGGGCCTTCCCTCCTTTCCTCTGTCCTCACCACACTCGTCCCTTCACAAGCGTGAGGCCAGCGGCCCAGGCCCCCAGCCAGGAGAGCCCAGGGCACTTTACTGCCCCCAGGAAGTGTCACACACCACAAGTGACCAGGCCTGACCTTCCCACCCAAGTGTGGGTGCCACTTGGCTCCCACGGACAGCACAGTGGGTGACACGACGGCTGCTGTGGCCACAGGTCCCGATTAACCAGCTTCTCCTCACCCAGAGGCAGTTCTAGACAGACAACAGCCAGGACCCACCCAGGTGAGGTGCCTGGTGGTCCAGCCCAGGCCACACTCTCAAGTGGGCACCCCGGACAGAGGAGCCCACACCCAGAGCCCCTCCACCTCCAGCCAACCCGTGGGCCCCAGAGAAACCGGCCCAGACAGTCCATTTTTAGATGCGGGGCACTCATATGTGCCCAGGTGGCCAAACTCAGGGGAAAGCCAAGTGTTTCACTGGCAAAGGTCATCCAAGCAGCAGGTGAAGTATTTTGAATGAAGACTCAACAACAGAGGGGAATTTTCACCAGGGTAAGGTTAAATTCTTAAAGAGGAATGCCATTTTTTTTTTTTTTTTTTCCTGTGGTATGCGGGCCTCTCACTGTTGTGGCCTCTCCCGTTACGGAGCACAGGCTCCGGACGCGCAGGCTCAGCGGCCACAGCTCACAGGCCCAGCCGCTCCGTGGCATGTGGGATCCTCCCGGACTGGGGCACGAACCCGTGTTCCCTGCATCGGCAGGCGGACTCTCAACCACTGCGCCACCAGGGAAACCCGGAATCCCATTTTTAAAGCAAGATAGACACATGGTCCAGCTGAGCACCTGCCCCCTGAGAGCCCGGGTGGTGTGCTGGGAGGGTGGCCTCAGCCCCTCATCCGGAAGGCCCTGGGCCCTGAAGGGCCAACATCCTGCCTGCTCACTGGTTCTATCAGACAGCAGCAGAGGCCAAAAGTCCAAGGAAGATACATGCAGGAAAAAAGAGAGCAGTCATTCTCCTGAGAGTGAGAGAGTCCAGGCTGAGTGTGCTGACTGCCCTCCCTCAGCGGCCTCAGGGCACGCCAGCCACTCCTCTGGGCGGCAGCCTTCACATGCCCCAAGCGGAAGTCCCTCCAAGGAGGGGCTCCTGACCCAAGTGCAAAGCATGAAAGAAATGCGATGGGGAAGGACGTGGGGCCTGGGCTGTGTGGACAGCTACCAGGATGCTGCCGGGGAAGCACTAGACAGGAAGTTTCCTTCCACACTCCACAAGGAACCCCCGGAGGTGGCCCAACACTGCTAGACACCACTCAGCATGGAGCACTTTAAAAAAGCGAACTCTTTAAAACGTGACTTTTTTGTTTGCTCACAAGGCTCAAAGATCACCACAAGGCTCCAGGCACAGGCCGTCGTTGATCTAATGTTACGTGACCTTGGGAAGCGCTCAGAGGAGTGCTCCCTGGGACACCTCTGGTGGCCTAGTGGTTAGGACTCAGTGCTTTCACCACTGTGGCCTGGGTTCAATCCCTGGTTGGGGAACTGAGACCGCAAGCCCCACAGCAAGGCCAAAAAAAAAAAGTGCTTCCGGATACACACACGAAGCCACACCCAGCCTGCACCCTTCACAGAGGGAGTGGAGGAGAGGCCACACCCATGAAGCAGGGGCTGGGTGCTCAGCCGGGCGAGGGGGCAGGAGAACATGAGGGAAGCCCCAGCTCCTTCCACTACATCTAGTCCAATGAGAAAAACAAATTAAAAGATGGTAAGAAAATGTTACTGTGCGTCTACATGTTAACAGGAAACATGCCTAGAAAAACAAGGACAGGGCCAAAATGTCAACGTGGATTGTTGCAGATGAGGAGCTAGGATCAGCGGGGACTTTAACTTTTCAGTTTAAACACTTCTGAATTATTTGATTATTACATTTTTCTTAACCATTAACATCTATTAATTTAATAAACGGAAAAAAACCCTAAATGCAAAAAAGGCATACGCAAGCAGATTTTGCCCCAAATTTCAAGCACCTTTCTGGGCGGGGGATCGGTGGGGGTGGACACGCAGCCTGAGAAAGGGTGACGCTGACAAGCCCAGGGCCTTGGGAAGCCTGGTGCACCCATGCCTGTGCTGCGTCCTCAGTGGCCCCCTCAAGGTACCACCATGGGCACCAACGAGAGCACTGAGCCACACACCTGGAACCACAGGTGCAAATCCAGGCAGCGCACACGCGCTGTGCTCAGGAGGAGCAGCGCAAGACGCTGAACTGGGGGTCCAGAGGGCCAGCAGCTGCCCGGCTGAGTCCCACCAGGATAGGTACTCGGGGCACCCACTGCAGGCTGGGAGCCCTCCCATGCACCTGGGGACCAGGCTGCAGGCGCGAGTGCCCCGGAGCCAGGGATGCCGCGTGCTAATGCTCCCTCCCCCAGAAAGGATGGTGAGCACCCCTTAGAGAGAGAGGAAAGGCTGTTTTAATTGAACTGCATACAAAGAAGTTTCCAGTGGGTTGCAGGGAAGTCACTGGGACCGTGTGCCCCAGCCCCAGGGAGACAGTGAGACTGGCCCGTCCCCTCCCCATGTCCCCGCCCGGGGCCAGCGCGGTGTCACCTCCAGGGCCTCCATGGCCAGCTCGGGGGGGTTGTGGTAGTGGATCTTCTTGGGGTAGCGGGCCGCCTCCTCGTGCAGGTAGTGGCCAGCTTGCCGGTAGTGCCGCAGGTACACGGTGGGCGGCTGCTGCTGCTTCTCAGCCACCTTGCCCAGCATGTAGTGGATGAGCCACTCCTCCTCATCCCCGTCACCCTCGCAGTGCGCCGCTGACGTGAAGCAGTGCCTGGCGGTCTCCAGCATGCTGTCTCGCCGCTCCTCCATCTGGAATGAGACCACGCGGTGTCCTACTGCCACGCCTGCCACACTGACACGCCATGTGGCTCCTTCACGTCCCTTTTCAAGGAGCCGAGGGAGCCCCTGCTGCACACAGACCTCAGCCCAGACACCCGGCACCCACACTAGGGGAACATTCCCCCACCAGGAGGGGCTTCAAACTTCTGAGCACAGTGTCAAGAATTTTACAAGGACTCAACAAGCTCCTCTGAGGGAGCAGGGAAGAGACAACAGCTTCTCCACGGCCCTGAAACTGGTGGCTGACCAGCGCTCACAGGAGACTGGTCCTGGACTCACCCACCCCGGACCCGGTGTCCAGAGACCAGGGACCAAGCTGACATGGACCCCAGGACAGCGGCCGCCCCTGCCCCTCACCTGCTGCACAAGCTCAGGGGGCAGCTCGGGCCTCCACTGCTTCAACTGGCGTGAGGCGAAGGAGTGCAGGGCATAGGACATGGTGCCGAACTCGATCCACAGGGACAGGTTGGAGCTGTCGATCTCCAGTGCCCGCCGGAAGCAGTTCAGCACAGGTGTGGCGTGCTTCCAGATGGGCCCGTCGCTCTTCAGCTCGTTGGAGTTCAGTTTGTCCTGAATGCGGCTGGCCCGGGCCAGGGCCATGCCCGCCCAGGAGTCAAACCTGTGGTCATGACACAGCCCGGCTCAACATACTGCTGCCCTCACTGCCCTGCAGACACGGTGACCACGGGCACATGGGCCCCACCCCAGACTTCCTAACTCCACCACCGCGGGCATCCCTGAGCCAGGAAACATGGGCCCGCAGGCCCACCTCCAGAGAAGAGCACAGGGCACAAGTCACCCAGCCCCTCACGGCACTCAGGCACCACCCTGAGAGGGTCGCCCCTGGCATAGCCAGACGCTGGCACCCTGCTGCCCTCTGATCCCCTGCCTGGAGGACGTCCCCCCAGGATGGCTCTGAGTGGGAGGAAAGGGCCTGCTCCGCAGGTGTAATCTCATGACCTATAACTTCCCTGACCAACAGCACGGAGCAGCCCAGACTCCCGAGACCCCTGCCACCTAGCTTCTGCCGGCTCCTCACTCCCCACTGGGACCCTGCCCTCTCCAGCTCAGGCACCAGCAGCAAGATGGACAGCAAGGGGACCATGTGATGGATGAGACCCCATCATTCTGAGGCCACCCCAGAGAAACTGCTGGTGAGAATGCAGAAGCCTCTCTGAGGCACCAAGACCATTTCTGGGCCCTTGAAAGAGTCTGGAATTCTCTAGCACAGAGAACAGAAAAGGCAGCAACCACATGGGCATGCTACCCTCTGCAGACTGACAAGTCTTCCACTACCAAGGCACAAACTTCAAAGCCTGCCCCTGGCATCCCTGGGCTGTGCAAGGTCAGGGGAACCTGGGCAGCTCACAAAGCTTCCAGGCACTTCCACTGCTCTCCAAGCGACCAGAGATGAGGGAGCAGGAGAGACCTAAGAAGACAGTGCAGGACCCGCCTCGAGAGGGGTCCTGAGCACCCCTTTCTCCAGGGGTGGGGCCTGGGAGAGAGCATGGTGGGAATGGTCAGGGACCTTCCACCTGGGCAGCTCTTTCCACACCACAGCAGATGCCTACGTGCCTGCATGAGACCAAAACAGAAACCACCGTCTCCTGCTGCAAATACAAGCAAGCAGAACAGACACACGGTCACAGACACTTGGAGCAGTGCCGCCAGGAGCCAGGCTCCCCCTTCCCTCGAACAGGTGGGTGTTGGCACTGTCACTTTTCAGACGTGGCAGCAGCAGGGAGTGACCACTCAGCCAGCCTGAGTGCAGCTCTGATCCACCACCCCGGGCCACGCGACCCTAAGCCACGGTGACCCTGGGCCCCACGACCCCAGTCGGCAGCGACCACAGGGAGGACAGCCAGGGCCACCACCACACAGGCCCCTGCCTGGAGGAAACCACAGGCTGAGCAAGAGGGGCTGCGGGAGAGCCTTTCCCACAGCTGTGGGAGTCATGCACTGGCTTCTCCACCCAGACCCCAGCCCTCCTGCCCCAGCCAGGTGGGTCCTGCCTGATAAGGCAGAGCCCTCTGTTCCCGACAACTCCCAGGAGGGCTGCCTATGGAGGCCACTCTGGACCCTTCAGACACAGGTCACCAGCAGAGAGTGGTCCCCTTCTGACCCAGGCCCTCCTAGGCGCAGCAGCCATCAGAAAAGATTCCCTCTCAATCCAGCAAGTCAGACTTTATGAGCTTAGCAGGCCCTTCACGAGGATCAGGCCAATCAGTACGATTTAAGAAGAGGCCACCAGGGACCACTGGGAAGGAAGCATGAGCCTTACGTACGATGGGCTCTCCTGCCATCAACGCGCTGCATCCCAGGAAGGAAGGAGCCTCCCCCCCTCCCCTGCCCCCAAAGAAGAAAACAACCACAACGAAAGACACTGCAGTGGAAGAAGCAAGAGTCCATCCAGCCGACTCCCCAGGGCTGCGGGCTGGGACCAGAAGGACACAGTTGCCTGCTTTGACCCCGCCCCCACCCCAGGGACTGGGGAAGAAGGCTCTGCCCTTCCTTGCCTCTGTGGAGTGCCCACCTGCCCTCTCCTTCCTTCTTCCTGGCCTCCTTGCTGTGGGCAGGGGAACCCCAAACCGCCCCGGGAAGAGCTCTCCGAGATGAGTCCCCAGCCCTCCCGCAGCCGGCCTGCCCAGCACCCAGTGGCTGACCTATTGGGGCAGACGCAGATGTCGTGCATGTAGAACTTGATGGCCTTGGACTGCTCCTTGTTTTTGAAATGGTAATCAGCCAGGAGGTAGTAGAGCTCATTCACCACCGGAGGGGAGGGGTCGGCCCCTTCTGGGAGGCAGGGCACCTGGCAGGTGAGAGGGCAAGGGTGAGGGGACATGGAGCCAGGGACTCGGGTGTCACCAGGGTGCGACCAGGACCCTTCACTTCCCAGGGCCCTGCCAGCTGGCACAGAGCAGGGGAGAGGCCAAGGCACGCAGGCAGAGGTGCTGGAGGAGACAGGACATGGCCGGCACACCAGCTCCTACCTCTGCAGAGGTGCCCTCGATGTAGGCGGAGACCTTGTCCAGGCTCAGGGCTGGCCGCTCTGTGCGGGGCACGATGGTGGCAATTCGCTTCAGGAGGTTGGCCAAGTCAGCGGACACGGTGCTGGTCTTATAGCTGTCAAACTCAGGAAGGGTCTTGGGCTTAAAGTACTCGAACATGAACAGGGCATCCTCCCATATCAGATCCACCTGAAAGAAGGCAGAGGCAGGCCATAGTGCAGTCCAGGTAGAGTGCATGGGGGAGAGTCCTTCTACAGAAACGCTCAGTGTCCAATGTAGACGAGGAGAGCCTCAAATTACTCCCACATACTTAAAACATCTGCTCGCCGACTGCAATCCCCAAACCCAAGTGTGTGACGAGCAGAAAAGTGAACTAGCACAAACCTGGTCTTTATAGAGACAAACACTGGAACCGAGGGCTCGCTCTGAGTCCACATGGCCATGACAGAGGGCAGGTCACCTAGTTGCCAAATACTGACCAAGCACTTGCTCTGGGCCAGGGCGCCCTGCATGTCATGGGGGTCACAGCGGAGACCCTGCCCAGAGTCGTGCACACTTAGGGGATGGACTCTCTCAAAGAATAATTGACCGTGTTCAGGACCACTGAGGTAACACACCCACTAGCGGTCTGAAAACCAAACCAAAAAAACGGAAACCCTCTAAGGAATCATCTGCATTAATCGAATTGGGGGAAAAAGATCTACTGAAAAATTGCCATGCTGCATTTTTTAATAATTAGTCAACATTTATGAAACTAGTTCTTGCGAGGAAACCAAGAACTTTCTTTGGTGGGACTAGTCCACCTGATGCAGCAAATCCCACCCCCCAACCCGACCCCCCCCCACCACCACAGCACCCGCACCAGGGGAGCCCAGGCCCTGCCCCCAGGGGGCCCTCACCTGCTGAGCCGAGTGCTCCTCCAGGTACCTGGCCTTGCTCTTCTTGCTGGGGTAGCTGTACAGGCAGTAGAAGCACTGCTCCAAGGCTGTCTCCAGCTCCTCCTTGTATGGGTGAGTGTCCTCAGACGTGGATTCAGCAAGCTCCTTCTGGAGGACGCGCACCTAGGTGGTGGGCGGGCGGGAAGAGGCATCTGGGGGAGGGCCGGCAGCCGCCTGCACAGTGGGCCCATCAGCTCTGCTAACCTGAGGAGCCTGTCTGGGCCTGTGTCCTGGAACAGGCCTACCACCCCCTTGGGAGCCATCTGGGCCCCGCTCTGCAGGGCGTGCTGAGGATTTGCCCAGCTTCCCTCCTTCCAGCACCGCAGGCAGTTTCTTGCAGTTTCTAGCTACACTTGTTCATTTAGACATTCATCTGCTCCCCAAATATCTACTGAGCACCGTCTTATGCTGGGCACATCGAGACACTGTCCCTGCCTTTGGGAAGCTCAGACTCCCGTGGAGGGGTGTGAATTAAAGAGTTATAATGTCAGACGATAAATCCCGTTAGGGCCGAGGGAACCTCTCTCTGGCAGACAGACATTAGTGAGGGTCTCAGAGGAGGTGAATGATAGTCAACTGGTGAATCTACAGAGGTCAGAGCAACGGCTACCATTATGATGCCCAACTATTAGCAAACATACATTCTTTTCAAGCATCCGCGGTATTTTTACCAAAACTAGACAAAAAGCAAGTCTCGACAAATACCAAGGACTAGGTATAATACAGACCACATCCTCCAAACATAATTCGATAAAATTAGAAATCAGTTACATAAAGATAGCAAATATCTCAGCCATAAAAAGGAACAAAATTGGGTCATTTGTTGAGACGTGGATGGATCTAGAGACTGTCATACAGAGTGAAGTCAGAAAGAGAAAAACAAATATCGTATATTAACGCATATATGTGGAACCTAGAAAAATGGTACAGATGAACCGCTTTGCAGGGCAGAAACTGACACACAGATGTAGAGAACAAACGTATGGACACCAAGGGGGGAAAGCAGCAGGGGGATGGGGGTGGGGGTGTGATGAATTGGGCGATTGGGACTGACATGTATACACTGATGTGTATAAAATTGATGACTAATAAGAACCTGCTGTATAAAAAAATAAATAAAATAAAATTCAAATAAAAGACCTTATCATAAATAAATAAATAAATAAATAAAAATAAAGATCGTAAATATCAAAACTTATGGCATGCAGCTAAAAATGTACTTGGGGAAAACTTATAATCTCCAACACATGTATTAGAAGGTGATCACTAAAATAAGCATTTACTTCAATAAGTTAGAAAAAACACGAAGCAAATCCAAAGAAAGTAAAAAAAAAAAAAAAAAGTGTCAATTAGTGAACTAGAAAGCAAAGAAAAAAATAGGTCAATAAACCAATAACCGGTAGTTTGAAAAAACTAATTTCGATAAACCTCATAAAAGACTGGTTTTTCAAAAAAGGAAAAGGAAGCATAAATAAATGATTTTAGCAATGAAAAAGGGGGCATAACTAGAGGTACTACAGAGACTTTTAAAATCATCAGCAAATACCGTGAACAATTTTATGCTTACATGGACACTATTCCAAAAACAGAATTGACCATGGAAGAAAAAATCTAAATGAACCTACTAAAATCACTAAAAAAAAGAGTCAATAGTTTAAATTTTACTCCAAGAGAGAAGCGGGGAGAGAGAGGGGGACAGAGAGAAAGAAAGCACAGGCACACACTCTAGACCCGGGGTGACAACGGCCAGAGAAGGGCGGACGCGCCCCAGCAGCACTTACGTAGAATCGCAGCAGGGCCCCTTCGGAGTTGCAACACCAGGCCCTCCGGCCCAGGTACTCATGGGCCGTGTTGAGCAGCATGAGGGAGGAAGGGAGCATGGGCATATCGGCTGACACTGGGGAAAGACCAGGCGACACACAGGGTCAGTGCCAGCACGGCTGGGAGCAGTGGGCCCCGCTCCTCTCTCTACACCAAGGGGCCGCAGAGTTCCCCCTCTTTCCTTTTTCATCTTTTTGTCTTTTAAAATCAGTAATGATGTGACTGGGTTTACTAAAGCAGTACATGCTTATCAAAAAACAATTCAGATCACACAGGACCGTATACAGAAGGAATGGTCCATCACCAAAGAGCAGCACTGCCCACCCCACCCCACCCCACCCCACACCCCCGCCCCCAATAACCAGGGCTGACATTTGGTGAACATCACTGGAAGCATCTTTCTATGCATGTATGAGACATTTTGAAAGAGAGAGACAACTCATTTATGACAATAGAACCCATACTACACATACCATTGCTTAACTTAAAAATTCTTATATTTAGGTCTGTTTAACTACTACAGAAGGAAAAAGAACTACCAAATCTCAGTTAAATGTTTGTTCATCACTAGAACTATGGCTAGTTCCTTAAATATCCCTTGGTGTGTTTGAAACTCTGAGCCATAACCCATCATGGTCTTATACCTAACGTTTTTAAAGAGGATTAGGACAGGACACATTAGGATAGAAAGTACTAGAGAAAACAGAATCAAGATTCTTTCATGAAATTTGTTTTGTACTTTTTAAAAAAATTATTTAATTTTGGCTGTGTTGGGTCTTTGTTGCTGCGTGCGTGCTTTCTCTAGTTGCGGTGAGAGGGCGCTACTCTTCATTGTGGTGTGCGGGATTCTCATTGCGGTGGCTTCTCTTGTTGCAGAGCACGGGCTCTGGGCTCAGTAGTTGTGGCGCACAGGCTTAGGTGCTCCACGGCATGTGGGATCTTCCCAGACCTGGGATCGAACCCGTGTCCCCTGCGTTGGCAGGCAGATTCTTAACCACTGCGCCACCAGGGAAGTCCTTTCATTTCCATTTTCAACAGCATCAAATGACTGTTACATCAGGTCAGTGATGGCTCTGTGGTAGCTTTTTCCTCGTCTCCCCCAGCTCCCAATCTGGTCGTACACGCTGCTTCTAGTGCAGTAGGGTTATAACGCGTACATTCTGTTCTGCAGCCATAATCAGCCCGACTGCTCTCTTTCGACTCCAATTCTAAGTGGATCTGGTGCTCATCGCAAGTTCTTTCCTGTGGCTTTTCCATCCTGACTCATGTTCGTTTACTGACTTCATCCTCCAGCCATGCTTTTAAGAAGCACTCAAGGAGCTGGAATCCACTGTAATTACAAACGACTGGCTACATGCCTGGGCCCACACTTTCCTGCCCTGAGAACCCTGCAGACATGTGGACATGACCCCAACTGCACTGAACACTGCCAGGGAGAAATCTGAAATGAGCCGTGTTCTTTGTCCCATTAAGATAAATTGCTTTTTCAGTTTAGAAACCTGACAAGTCTTTACCCCTAAAATAGATCCTTCACCAGGATGCATCTTGATGTAGACTGTTGCATATCAACTTTTCTCGGTATATACTTTGAACCTGCAGATTCAGTGTTTATTACAATTCAGAGAACTCTTCCTGTATTTGACATCAGATTCCTTGCTGCCATCAGGGGCCCCATTCACCCTCACACTGGACCATCTCTGTCTTCCACATCTACCACCTTCTCTCCAGTGCTGTTAGCTCTTAATCCGTCTCCCGCAGTTTCAGTCATGTTCACTCTGCTCCTCGCTGTTTTAGTTTATTAGTGTATAATGCTGAGGTGTGGTTTGCAGCGTTTTCCCTTAGTTCTGCAGTTGTCCTTTTCATTTCATTCTGCTTATCGTCTTAGAAATTTTAACAAATGATTTTCTTGGGCCAATCACCCACAAGCCTCTGCCTCTGCTCCTTGCCGTACGCTTTCTTCCAGGCCTAGTTCACCTGTCTCTCGAATGGTGTGTTCCTTCTTCCCTTCCTGTACTTGATGCGGGGTGTGGGGTAGGGGTGGGCCATGACCTGTCAGCATGCCCGCCATGTCACCTCTCTCTATCCTGCTCATGGTCAGCCAGGGCGGCTCCTCGGACCACGGCAGTGCTGCAATCACCATGAAGGAATTTCCTGGGGCATCTCCAACAAAGAGGACCAGCCTGCCCTTCCTCGAAGCTGTGAGCTTGCAGCAGGTGTTGCTCTCAATCACTTTCCGCCGCCTGTGTCTGCTGAGGGAAAAGAAGGGAGCTCGCTCGACCAGGGCTGCATCAGTCTGCACTGGGGGGCCAGGGTTTTGTCCTCTCTTCCGAGATCTCCTAAAGGTAGGATGGCTGCCCGGGGAGAGCAGTGCGGCCAGCACATGGCCCCAGCCAGCAGTTCCTTCGGCTTGGCTACAGCCACGGGAGCCATATCCAGTGACTGAAGTGAGATGGGAGGGCAAAGGCCTGGCTTCCTCTGCCCGACATGCTACAGAGCCCCCACCGGGGTCCGAGACGACGTCAGGATGCACCCTGTTCTCCCCGCTGCTTCCCGCTTCCTTTCACGAGCAGAGATTCCTAATATACCATCCCAACATCTGCTCCAGGGAACTCAGCATGCAACACTGCCCCACGCCGGCCCCTTACTGCCGGCCAGAGGGCCCTCCATATAGTCTGCCACCAGGAGGGGCAGGACCCAGCAGCCCTTCCTGCCTCTGCCAAGGCCCAGGGCAATACAGGGGGCAGCCCCGCCAGCCCACTCTCTACAGAACAGAGGACTCTGTCCACTCACCCTATCCCCTCAGTCCTCCTCCAGGGGGTGGAGGAGGAGATGGGCCACACCGGCGGCCAGTCCACCAGGATCTTTGTTTCCCTATCCCACCCTTTTGAAGTTTATGGCCTTGGACTGTCCTCCTCCCCTTATTTGCTTACTGGCAGTTTTTTTAAAAACTATATTGTGGGGACTTCCCTGGTGGCACAGTGGATAAGACTCCACGCTCCCAGTGCAGGGGGCCTGGGTTCAATCCCTAGTCAGGGAACTAGATCCCACATCATGTCGCAACTAAGAGTTCGCATGCCACAACTAAGGAGCCCGCCTGCCATAACTGAGACCAGGTGCAACCAAATAAATAAATAAATAAATATTTAAAATAAAACAAAAGAAATCCTGTCACTAAAAAAACAAAAAAGCAAACCAAAAAACCCATATTGTGCTTGCATAATTAATTAAGAGGAGACTCTTAATCCAGAAGTCTTTTTACACCTACATTTACAGGTGTAAACCTTAATTTTTTTCACCACTGAAACTGTTTTGTAAAACACAGAGGCACTATTTGTCAAGCTCTTTAAAGATAACCGTTCTAAAAATTTATCCAAAAAAATCAATTAAGCAGAAGCAAAAAGGCGTGCATGAGGTATTGACTAAAGAATGACCAGTAAGAAACACCGCTGCCCTGAGAGTTGGGCAAAGCAGGGCACCTCTCCTAGCATCACGAAGACAACAGAACACAGCCACACAGCTTATACACGGGGGGGGGGGGGGGGGGGTGTGAAAGCCTTCCTCGGTCTGGCTCCTTGCCAAGTCCAGCCACATGCCCAGCCCTTCCGGGTCCCTGCCCAGCTGCCCCATCGCTTCCCGGTCCCCCGTCAGGCCGCAGGCGTGGCACTGTGGGTGCTGCTAGTGGTCCCGTCTGTCGCCTCCACTGTGAACCTTTCCAGGCCAGAGGCTCTCACCCACGGAGGCCTGACAAGCAGAGAGCTGCTGACAGACACCTGCGGAGTGAAGCACTTGGAGCAAGAGAGCAAGTGGAAGGAAGGCAAGCTGGTGTGGGCTCCATGGTTGCGGCCACACAGCTGACTTTCCTTCCTGTGCGCTTTGCTGATCCGTCAAATGACTGAGGAAACCACCCCCATAAATTCAATTTTAAGCTGGTTGAATATACACATAAATACGTGTATTGTAATCATAGCTATATAAAAAGTATACGTATATCAGCCAAGTTTAGATTGAAAATGTGAGAAAACCAAAGGAATAAAGGCCATTTGGTAGAGCTACACTCTTTGCTTAAATGTCATTTAGCTGTTGTTTTGATGTAATTTCTTCCACCGACCACATTTCCCACCATGGTGCTGACCCGGCTCAAGTGCCACCTCCACACAGGGCCCTGGCTCGCCCCTGCGGCCTCTGCACCCCTCGTGCCAGCACTGACCTGCCGTGGCAACGATGGCTTTACTGCCCCGTAGGTCCTCCAACAACCCTGAGATGGTGCCACTATCCCCAGAGTGGACGGGGGAACAGAGGCTGGGGGTCGCCTGACTAGCCCATGGTCACATGGCCAAGAAGTGGAACCTGTGCCTGCTTGCCCCGTGCTGCCCTCCAGTTGCCCGGGCCCACACCCACGAGGGCCCACGGGCTGCGCAGGGACTGGAGGAGCTGGCAGCACGAGGCTCCCAGAGCAGGCCCACTCCTCACGGTGCTCACCACCTGCACCCGATGTGAAACACTGCACAGGCCACGGCCACGCCCCCACCGCATGGTGGGGAGCCTCTGCCTCCATCCAAGTGCCACGAAACATCAACTGCCCAAGCCCAAGCCCACTCACGGTGCCTGGACAGGGCCGCAGGGCCCTGAGGCAGAGACGAGAGGCAGGGACACCGGGCTGAGGGCCATCCCCACCAGACCGCGTCCCCACACCTTCGTCTGCGGGGCTCTGGAGCTGCTGCTGGTGGCACAGGGAGCGGAAGCTGTCCTCTTCCTGCCAGATGATGCGGTGCAAGATGATCCAGGGCAGCACCGAGGACACGTGGGGCTCCTTGGGCTCCTCCTGCACGGCCATGCTGCAGTCGATGACCTGGGGCGATCGGGCGTCACTGCAGGGTCAGCTCCCCCCAGGGTGCGTCCTTAGGGCCAACCGGGCTGCGGGTGGGCAGGAAGGAGCCAGGCTACCTGGATGAGGTTGTTGGTGAGACGGGTGAGGCCAGCGGCGGAGGATGAGTCCCTCAGGATGCTGCCGCTGTTGTCTGCTGAGAGCGCCTGCTCGATGCCCAGCAGCAGCTGGGTTACCGTGGCCACCCACTCCTCCTTGGCGGCAGCCTCAGTGGCATTAACCATCTGCTGGACTGCCTCATTCAGAGCCACGTCAGAGCACTCGAAGCACTGCCGGTGGTCCTCCAGCCGGAGCAAGGAGTCCTGCATGAGGGAGGAGGGGGCAGGAAGGCGCTGTGAGAGCTACGGCCACGCTCGCCACGCCTGGCCCCACAGGGGCCCAGGGCATGCAGAGCAGGCCCGCCTACCTCGACCGCCCTCCAAGGTGACAGACAGGCAGAAACACGCCTGAACGCAGATCAAAACCACCCCCAATATAAGAGCCTTAATTGCCAGGAAAACGGGGCCTGTGTTTCTTTAGGGAAAGCCAGCACCGAGCAGGAGCTGCTGAGGTGTGAAGCCCACAGGGGCAGAGGTGGAGGCCGCAGGCTGGAGCCAACCCCACCTGATCAGAACACGCAAGGGGCTCGTTGACAGAAAGTCAGAGACAAGACAAGGACCCATCACTCTAATGTGACATGATCCCCAGTGCTTGAGGCCAGAAAGAGCTAAAAAGCAGAAGAATAACTGCCAACAAATAGGAGAGCAGATCAGCACTGACTGTGGCAGCAGACCATCCACCCAAAAGAGAAACCATCAGAAATAAAGGGAATGCAGTGAAGTGGCCAGATTTAAAATAAACACGCAAAAATCAACAAGGTTCCTATGAACCATAAACGTAGTTAGAAGACATATGGACCAGCAAAAACGTCCTGCTCAAACAGCAACGCAAAGTATCAGGACTAAGAATCAACACAACCATGAGGAGACTGTACACTTACATTGAAGAATGTGGCAGGCAGCTCATCTACACAGGGAGACCGAGCCTCCTGCATATCCCAGAGAGGATTCCAAGTCAGACCCCCACCCTACAAAAGCTAGGTGAAGCGGGTTACACGCAAGCATGAACCCAACACCTAACGCTGCAGGAAGAAGCACACAGGCCTCTGTCTGTTGACACGCCCCTGCGGCCTCCCTTGTGGAGAGTAGGTTCCGTCAGGGGGCCTCCCCGCTGCCCGGTGTGAGGCACACTGTGGGAGCTCCATCCTGTGTGTGCAACAACTGGATGAATGTTGTTCTAGCCTCGAAAAGGCTTTCTAAGCATAATGAACAAATTTACCACTGTTTGAAAACATCAAGAGATTTAATGACCTAAAAATTCAAAACTTATGTACGTCAAAGAAAGCACAAGCTGCAATTTAAAATCAGACAACAAACTGGGAAAAAACATTCGATGAAAAAAAGATTAATATCTCTAATATATAAAAAGCATTCCAAATCAATAAGAAAACACACCCCCTCAAGAGGAAAAGGAGCAAAAACCAGCAGATTCCCCAGCACTCGGCCCAGGCCTCATCTCGGGCCTCGGCATCATGCGGTGCCTCCCCAGCAGCAGCCCCCTCCCCTGGGGCCCCCCCTGCCCACTTTGCCCAGGAGCTCCAGACCACAGAGCAAGACCACCTGAGCCACTGAGCTGGCCTGTCCCTGGCACACTCAGCTGTCCACCTCACAGCCACTGGCGCTGAGGTCATCACAGCTCGTCCCCTGCCCTCCTCTCCCCATTCCTCCCCTTTCACCTCCGCTTGTTCCCAGTCACACCTCTTAACCATTTCCCAGTTCAAGAAAGTCAGTTCAAAAAGCCCGGATGGGGACTTCCCTGGCGGTCCAGTGGTTAAGACTTTGCACTTCCACTGCAGGGGAAGCAGGTTCAAGCCCTGGTCAGGGAACTAAGATCCCACATGCTGTACGGTGTGGCCAAAAAATTTTTTTAAAAGGTTAAAAAAAATAAAAATTTTTAAAAAGCCTGGGAGAAGACTGGGCTCTCTCCCTAGACTGAAGAGGAAGGACCCAGTGAGATAATAAATCAAAGCCCACCCCACACCACTGAGCACATCCTGTGTATCGTCTTCCACATCCATCTCCACGTGTCCCGAGGATGGCGGCAGCGGTCACTGCCAGCACCTGTCTGGGGCTTGCCACATGCCAGGCATGATGCCCACACACGCCAGCTCATGAAAATCCACAGCAGGCCTCTGAGGTACAGACAATAACCATCTCCGCTCCAGAGACAAGACGCTGAGGCGCAGGGAGGCTGAGTGACCACGCAGCCCAGCAGAGGTTTGGTGCCCAGCCAGCTCTCAGCAGGGGTTCATGTGCTGAGGACGGGGGCGTGGAGGGAGCCAACAGGGCACATGGGCCTCACACACCACACTCGTGTTCCTTTCCTTCAACTACTTGATCCTACCGGACTATTTACCTTCACTTAATTCTTTACATTGTATAGATATTTTATCAATTTTATATGTACTCGATAGTTAATTTAAAAAGCAATGAACAACATGCAGATGAACCATCAGGTGGATGGATGGCTAAGACCTGACTAGTCTCCCTTCCCCCTCTGCCACGTGGAAGTTCAGAGCCTGGCGCAGGCTCACCTTGAGCCCAGCAGACCCCTAGGCTCTAATTCCCCCCCCCCATATATTCTCACCACATCTTCCCGGTGCCCGAGGGGGCGGATTTTATTCCACTTCTCTCTACGCTCTCCAGGGCTGCCTCCAAGCCCCCGGAGAAGAAACTCCGGCCAAGCAGAAGGCACAAGCAGGAGAAGGGCTGGGGCAGCACACACCTGCAGCAGCAGCAGTTGGGCCGGCCTCTCAGGCACAGATGTCATGAACTCCAGGTGTTTGGCCCGGTCAAACCCACTGGGGCACAAGGTGGGGCGGAGCAGGCGCACGACGGCCCGGTGGTCGCCAGCCTCGTACAGCCGCTGAGTCTCCTCCAGTGACTGGCACCGTTCTAGCGACCTCAGGTTCTTGTCGATCTGGAAAAGGCCCAGAATCACTGCCTGACGACCAAGCCCTCACGGGCTCCCTTAATGCAGCCAGAGTTTTGCATTTTTTAAAAAAATTATTTTATTTTATTTATTTTTTATTTTTGGCCGCATTGGGTCTTCGCTGCTGCGTGCGGGCTTTTCTCTGGTTGTGGCAAGCGGGGCCTACTCTTCCTTGCGGTGCGCGGTCTTCTCATTGCGGAGGCTTCTCTTGTTGTGGAGCACGGGCTCTAGGTGCATGGGCTTCAGTAGTTGCAGCACACGGGCTCAGTAGTTGTGGCTCACGGGCTCTAGAGTGCAGGCTCAGTAGTTGTGGCGCACGGGCTTAGCTGCTCCACGGCATGTGGGATCTTCCCGGACCAGGGATCGAACCTGTGTCCTCTCCATTGGCAGGCAGATTCTTAACCACTGCGCCACCAGGGAAGCCCCCCAGAGTTTTGCATTTAACAGACCCAGCCGAGAAGTATTTACAGCAAGTATATACCTTATAAAATACTTTATAAATAGTATTTCTATTAAGGGCAAGGCATTCAAGTCTTTGAAGAACAAATATACCAGAAAACAAAACTACCACAGAAGCAGAAGGGCTCCAGAAAGTATCTGTGAAAATAGTTAGACAGCCTCATGGCCACAGTTCAGTGAACCAGACTCCTAGAACCATGGAGCATGGGGCTTCAGAGACCTAGGGAGCCAGGCCAGAGGCTGGCACACACCACCAATCCCCGAACACTTTCCTCACAGGAGGCCTGCAGGATACGGGCAGCAGGGACACTGCACTAGGCCTGGCCCTGAAACCACTCTGCAAGAGTCTGAAGTCTTTCAGCCAATGTGAATGTGTCACAGATGTGGAACTGTGGGCATGTGGTCAGAGGCTGCCCAGTGAGGACAGGATTAGAACCACACACCGCTGACCCACCCCAGGGCCAGAGCAGCACTGGTCTGCTTCTGCGGGGCTTTTCCTCTCGTTCCTCTGGGGCTGCCGCCACACGCAGGCCAGAGAGCTGAGCAAGAGCCATTCTCCACCCTGTGGGCAGACACCTCCACCCCGGCTCCCAGCCACTGGCCCCCAGAGGAGCGCTCCATCAGGGGGTGTGCCTGCGAGTCTGTGGCACCCTGTGCCTCAGAGCTGCCTCTCCTGGGTCCCACCCTGCCCTACTCAGCACGTGGGCCGCTCTCCTAGTCCGCACGGACAGGTCAGGCCTTTGACCAAGAAAACACCATTAAAAAGCTCCCACTCACCTCCTCCAGGGAGACGACCGAGTCATTGTGGAGGTTGGGCAGGCGGATCACGACGTCTCTTTGCTCGGCTCCCGCCGCAGCCCGGGCGGCAGCGGAGCTCTGCAGCATCTCTGTGCAGATGTCATAGTTCTCCAGGGCCTGCTCCATGTCTCCCTGGGCAGAGGAGGGGCACTCGCTGTGCTGCACCAGGTGCCTGCCCCCTGAGCCCACCAGACTGGGGGCACCATGAAGGCGGTTTTAGCCAACTACTACCATATCCCCTCTACAGAGGGGGTGGGGCTTAATAAGTACCTGCTGAATGAACGCATAAACGAATGATTCACACTACAGCTCCAAGGGGAGCATCGTGACCCTCGTGGTGGTGGTGAAGACACCGGGACACCAGAGCAAGGCTGAGTATCTATTCCAGATCTTGAGCAAAGCTGGCAGAGCCGCGACTAGACCCAGGCCTGTTCCAGCTCCAGAACCGACTGTGGGGCACTGGGTGCCACAGTGTGCAAGGGGCTGGGGAATAGCCAGCCCTCCCGGGCCCTCCAGACAAGCTCCATTCACACAGATGGGCAGTGATTCCCTCCCAAAAAACTGCACCCATTTGCACACGTGCTCAGGCTCTCTCGGGAAACAAAAGGAAAGGGTCAAGGCTCCAAAGCAACCTCGCTGGGTCTATAGGGGGCCCATGAGGCCCCTCGTGGCGCTACAGCTGTGCTGATGGTGGGCGTCGGGATTTCTGAGATGCTGCACGTTCCCCACCACATCCCACCTCCTCATGAAGAGCCCAGTGCCCAGTGCCACACGTGCGCACACACACCCTCCACCACGCGGCCAGCTCTCTCCCCTCCCGCTGGGTACCAGCGCATCCTCCCCGAGCAGCCGACCACAGACCAACCTGCAGCGCCAGGAATCGCGCCTTCAACCAGTACACGCGGACCACAAACTCCAGCCAGCCATCCTCAAACAGGTCTCGCTGGGACGAGGCGAATGACAGCTGCAGGAGGTCCCCCAGGAAGTGGGCTCCCGGGAAGTCGGGCCCGAACCTGCCGCTCACCACACCCGCAGGGCAGTTCCGAGGAGACACTGAAAACCATCGGCCGAAAGGAGTCAACCTCATGTGCGGGGCCCAGACACCCTTCTGCTCCCTGAGGTTGCCCCCAGCCCTGAGCCCTTGGAGCCTCACAGCCCCAGAGCAGCAGAGAGCCAGATGGGCTGGATGGGGATACGGAGACCCTGGGGCTAGAGGCCCTCATCCGGCAGACTGATCTGGAGCATATCTTTGCTCACCAGGTGGTGGTTTAAGTCAGAACGATCCATATCACCTGGGACAATGACTGGGGACACGTAAAGTATCAGGTGATAACCTGAGAAAATGGAAATGTCACGTCCCTCATCCTGAGTAACAGAAGCAGGCAGGTGGCTCCCTTGGGGCTCAGCTGCTTCTCAAAGGCCCCGGGTCTTTCCTGGCCTGACAAGCTGACCCAGGAAATGCGCCCCCTGTAGGTGTGACTCAGCCCCCCACTCCTGCCCCCTCCCGGCTGCTGAGGGTCCAGAAAAGTTGCCCCACACAGAACACGGAAGGTCGCCTACCTGCAGAGCTCCGGCCCTTGGTCAGCAGCCACTGGTCCAGCTGCAGCTCCATGCAGGAGAGGGACATCAGCATCATGTCCTGCAGGACGGGTGCGGATGGTCAGGAACAGGGTCACATAGGTCAAGGGTAGGGGATGGAACGAACCTAAACTAAAATTTACTCTGATGAGAACATCAAGTTTTCCTCTACCTACTTTCCATTTCATAGGTGGTAATCACTAGCTTCCTGCTGGGCCATAAGGAGAGGCACGTGGATCTACACTGGAACAGACTCGGGAGGACCCGGGAGACCCGCCTTCAGTCCTTGGGGACTGTCCCATGGAAGAGGCAGCCCTGCCACCTGCCGAGCGCCAGGCACTCAACCCTGACAGCCCCCAGGGTGGGCGCGTCATTCCCTGGGTGGACCAGAAAGCTGAGACTCAGCAGTAAGGAGGCGCCAGCCTGGCCAATGGGCACAGCTGGGAAATAACCAAGCTGGTCTGTCTAGGGACCAAAGCCTCGGCCCCTCCCACTGCTCCACTCTGCTGGGACATAAGGAGAGGCACGTGGATCTACGCTGGAACAGACTCGGGATGACCCAGGGGAGTCTGGGCAGGTGGGCCTGGGCAGATGCTGCCAGGAAGCAGTCCCTGGGGTGTCCCAGTGGAGGCTGCACCGCCAGGGGCCCATGACCCACACGGCCCTGAGGACCTGTGAACCTGGAGCTCCTCCACCTCTGTGCCCCCAGCAAGAAATACCACCCAAGGGCCCTGAAATCTCCCAGTGCTGCCTCCTCAGAAGCGGCCTTCCTCTTCTCACGGGAGAAGGGGCCAAAGCACCCTGGCTCCCTTGGCGCTGGGAGGCACTGAGTGCAAGAGCCTGGGCTGCAGAGGGCAGTGCATAGGCTCGGCCCCCACAGCTGGCAGTCCCCAGCACCCCTTCGGCAGCCTTCCTCCACCTCTGCACTTGTGTCTCCTCACTTGTTGAAAAAACGGGTAGCGATGGTCCCTGGCTCCTAGAACACAGCAAGCCTCCACTTTCCAGCCTCTCCGCTGCTCTCCTCCTGCTCGTGAACCTCCCTCCCCCGTGATCCGCCCCCCCCCCCCGTCTCAGCCCCACACCTCCACCTGCAGTTGCAGCCCAGGCCCCCCGCCTATGCCTGGCCCCCACCTGCCCGCCACCCGGCCAGCCAACCTGGATGTGCCTGTCGCCACAGTCCCTGAGCAGCGGGTTGGGCAGGCTGGCGCTGTGCCTCCGCCAGCTGTGGTAGATGCTGAGCACAACCTCTGCCAGGCCCGGTGGCCAACGCAGCAGGAACCTGTGGCCCATGCTCTTCAGGTAGCGCATCATAAGCTCCAGAATGCCCCCGTTGCTCAGGTTCCCCAGCAGGAAGGCGTGCACGTCTTGCTTCTCTGCCCGGAGCGGGGGAAGTGACCAGACTTCAACAGAGGACCCTCCATGCCAGGGGCCCCATTTTGTTCGGGAGATGAGAGCGGGCGCCAGCGGGAGGAGCCCATGTGCCCCAGGGGGGCGCTGAGGGCGGGCCTCACAGCTGTGGGCACACCTATCTGAACCTCCAAGGCCCAGGCGGGTATGAGAGGGCTGACCCCTGGGTGTGGCCTTGCACAGCAGCACAGCTCCCGGCCGTACCCAAGAGCTGGGATGTACCCATTCGACCGGCAAAGCCCGCACCCCTAGGGGAGCACGGTGGAGTGTGAGCCAGGACACTCCAGCACACCCCCTGCCTCCAGCTGACCACAGACTTCAGGCAGGACAAAGCCAGGCAGCCCCTGGACCACCCTTGAAAAACCACCCAGACCCACCTCCCCAGCACGCGGCCTGAGCGGGTTCCAGGAGAATGGGAGGAAGGAGTCCTCACAGCACTGCCCGTGGTGCCTGGGTCCTACCAGATTCCATGAACGTGGCTGAGTCGAAGGACAGCCTGTGGGGCCCGACGCTTGGGAAGTTCTCCAGTTTGGCTTCTGACGGGACTTCGTAGTTACTAAAGGGATCGTCTTCCTCCTCGGGGTCCAGCTTTCTTAACCTGCACGGAACACACCGAACTCGCAAAGGCCACAGCGCATGTTCCAACACCTTCCCCTGAGAGAGAGGAGAGCTGAGCCGGACCCGAGGCTGGCCCCAGCCCCACGGAGAGCTAGAGACAGAGGCCGAAAAGCTCCACTTGGGCAGCCCAGGTGGCCAGGCCTCCAGGTGCCAAGGCCCGAGGGGGGCCTGGGGGACGAGGAGAAAGTGGGTGGGTGGGCAGCCCCTCCAGAGCTCCTCATAGCTCTCTGAGCCCAGGGAGGCCTCTCCCAGCAGGCACCACACCTCAGACCCCCCCAGGGACTCCACTTTAGCCGAGCCTGCCACCTCGCCAAGGATGGACAGGTAGGCGCCTCCTGACGTCCTGGTGTACAACTGCACGCCTCTGCCCCAGGGACCACGCCCAGCAAGCCACCGTGTGCCCCTGCCTGATGATTCGAGGAAGCTGATGTGAAAACCACACAGGAAACCAGCAGTTGAAATAAAGAATAAAAAAGAAGGTAGAAAAAAAAAAAGAAGGTAGACACTATTCCACACGAAGCGGGCTGGGGAGCAAGGCCCTGGGCGGGGCAACGACCAGAGGGGAGATGGGGAAATGGTCCTCGGGCCCCTTGGCACCTCCTCTTCGCAGCCCTCGGAAGGGAGACCTGCTTTTGCAGGGGCGGCTAGGGAGGAACTGATCAGAGAGCCCGCCTCCTCCACTCACTGAGAACAGCTCCACTTCTGAGCATTTCCCTCTCACCACACAGAAACGGAAAGGCAGCAAATTAGGAAAATCAGGAACCTTGTGGCAAAACAGATTTACAATCCACCTAAAGATCCTGGCTCCTCCTCCTCCTCCGCTTGGATGCATCACCATTGAAACCTACTGTCACGAGCCAAAATGCCAGCTGAGGACTCCTGGGACACAAGCTCACGTAACACACGTGGTTACCTCCCAAACTCCACTCCAGTAACCGGGAAGGAATAAAATGGAGTCAACTCACAAAGACACAGGGGGTAAGAGAGGAAGCCCCAGCTGACAAGACATGCCCACCAAACGTTAGAAGGCAGAGAGATGCCCAACCAGCAGAGACTGACTGCTCTCTGCCCTCCGTGAGGGCATTAAGAAGTCTGGCACTGGCACCATAAACCCCAGGAAGGCTCAGGCATCAAGGTCCCAGAGCGTCTGAGGGAGGTGACAGGGCAAGGACCAAAAGCATGGGGGCTGGCGAAGACCTAGGGAAGGAGCACTGGGGCGCAGCCCCCCAGCTCCACGCAGCCTGGCCCATCTCCTCCCGGGAGGCTCCTCTGAGGAACACCGCGAACCAGTGAAAGCAAGGGATGACTCCTGAGCCCACCGTCCACCTTCTCAGAGTTCGAGGGAACCCTGCTGAGCCTGGAGAAGCCAAGCAGGCGCCCTCCCTGAGCGCAGGGGGTCCCTTCCACGGGCCGTCCCCACGTCTGCACCTGAGGAGCAGCAGCCCCAGGCCTCCTGGCAACAAGGGAAGGCCCAGGGGCGTGAGTGGGTCACCTCCAGCTCCAAAAGACACAAAACTCACGGTTCCTGCCTTCAGGACATTCAGAGGCAGGAGAGGCAAGAAAACCCAAGCCCCCAATCCAGGAAGACCTGAGCGTTGGCCGTTTGTACAGATGTTAGAGGAAGACGGAGGACATGCCTGGAGGGGAGGGCGACCACGGAACCAGGGACGTGAAGGGAGGCAGGAGGTTTGTGTGCTCCCTTTTCTAAAACAGAAACAGTGCACCGCACCTGGACGGCAGGAACTTCACCAGCAGCTCCTGGAAGTCCACCTTCTCTTCTTTTTTGCACTTGGTGTTTCGGACGCGGGCAGACCGCCGCTTCGCCGTCTCCCCGCTCTCCTCAGAAATCTTCTTCCGCTTCACCCCTTTCTTGGATTTATCTCCTCCAGAAACATCACCTTCACAAAGAGAGAACGTTGAAATCTCACAAGAGTCAGGCTAGGGAAATGCACCACGAGGCACTCGGTCCCTTCTTTTATAATAACCCTGCCTGCAGGTTTAACCTGTGGCTTCTTTGACATTCAGGAAATCTCCTGTCTGCTCTAACAAGGAGCCTGGGAAAAGTCCATTCCAAACCGCTTAAGTCTCACCCCTTTCTCCAACTCACAGAGCCCAAAAGCCAGATCTCAAGGCTACTTTCCACACTACAGAACGCCAGGGTCTCAGAGTCAAATGCCCCATCCCCCTGCCCCTCCCACTGGCTGGCTTGGGATGGAACAGAGCAAGTCGCAATGACACTGACTCTGTCCATCGCCATGGCCCAGTGACACGATGTGGGCAAGAGAGTCACATAAATCATACAGAGAGAAGAGGGGTGTCATGTATGATTAAGTTAAAAAGTTAAAAACAATCATATACAGGTTCATTCAGAAACTTCCTTAACTGCCAGATATTCTTCATCGGTGACACAAAAATCAAGGAAAGGCTCAGGAACTTTAGTCTGAAATTCTTTTACAACTCCAGTGATAATAGAAACCAATAAAACCATTCCAACATATACTACCGCATACGGTGGTAACTATGCTGACTGCTTCTTAAAGCTAAAGAACTCAGAACATCAGTGCACAGCAGCACTGGGTGCAGGGCGTGAGCCAGCAACTGAGCAGAACCAGCAGAGGGACCCGCCAGCTCACAGGTCACAAGCAGGAGTAAACTCTACCCCAGGACTGAGCAACTGGGCATCGAGTGGTCTGAGGAGCTGTATCCCTGAGGCCAACCCCTTCCCTGCAGGGGCCCCAATGCAGAAGCCACCGCTGACGAGGGAGGCCCTGCGAGCAGGCCCAGAGGCTCCCCTGTGGGGCCAGGAGCGGCAGCAGGACCCGTCCCTCTGGATAGACCAGGGCACCCCGACTCTCATTCCTGCTCAGCAGACGGGGTCTCTCCCGAAGCCAACCCCGAGGCCTGCTCACCTGCGGGGATGCCCGTCTCCAACAGGCTGGGGCTGTGCAGCAGGAAGCTGGCCGTGGCCACGGGGGCGTACGAGAGCACAGGCTCTGCCACGGTCACCTCGGGGTTGGCGTTGACGGGGCTCGGCTGGATCACGCTGACAGGTGCCACCACGGCAGAGGGCACCAGGGGCTGGCCAGGGTCCTGGTAGTCGGACAGGTCGATCCTCTTGCCGAGGCTGGGCCGTGGGGGCTCGCAGGTGGTGAGGTGGTGGTACATGGCCAGCAGGCTCTCCCCGAGGCACTTCCAGCTGCAGGAAGAGGGTCACCGCCCGGGTCAGCACACAACACGGGGTGCCCGGAGCTCAGGGCTGCCATCTCCATGAGGGCGGGGTGGTCTCAGTTTACTGATAGCTGAGGTGGAGCAGCCGGGGCTGGAGCAGAGCCTGCACCCGCTCCACTGCCCGCAGGAGAAGCCCTGAGGCATCTCAGCCCCAGGCCCCTTCAGACCTACCAGGCACACAGAGAAACCACAGACTCACTCAAAAACCCCTTCCCTACAAGGTTGAATCTTTAAAACGACGGTGTCGTTGACCTGTTGTCACTAGTCTGGTTTTCTGGGGGAGGAATACTGGCAGGGATATGGTCTAAAGGGGCTGAACAGCTCTTGGGCCGGGGCTTGCTGGATGCAAACCGAGACTGTCGTGTGTTTTGTGGTGTGTAAGTTGTGTTGTGTGCCCTGTTGTGGTGAGGTGTAGCATGTGTTATGTTGTATGCTGTTTTGTGTTTTACTTCTAGTCATGTGTTGTGTTGTATGTCATGCCGTGTTATGGTATGACACAGTGTAGCCTGACGTACTCACCCTTCCAACCTTGAACAGCTTCCCAGGCCCTCAGACTAAAAACCAAAGCCTCTGCCTGTCCCCTCAGTGGCGCCCAGCCTCATCGCACCGCCGCAACCCCACCCCCCCACGCCTGCCCCCTGCACTCTCGCCTCGCTAGCTTGCTTTCAGTTCTGCAAACAAAACCACCCCCCACATACCACAGGGCCTTTGCACAGGCTTCCCTCTGCCCGGAAACAACACCCCACTCACACCCCCCAGCTCCTCTGCCTGATCCATGCCCACTCCTCCACCAGACTCCAGCTCTGGCCCTAAGCCTTCCCCAAACCCCGGAGCAGTGCAGACCCCATTATGAGCTCTCGGTGCTGTGCTTCTCTCCTCGAGGGGCCTGTCAGCTTTGCACGTGTGCCCCTCCTTCTGGTGACTGAGTACCCCTGGGACTGCCTCCAGTTTCCTGGGAAACTCAAACGTGCGGGAATGAACAAGTAGGAGCAGTAACGTGGGTCGGAACCAGCCCCTCCTGCGTGCTGGCTCTGCACGACCCCCAAGCACTCAATTCAATTATCATGATGACCCTACAAGAGAGGGATACTGCTCCCTCTTTTCCAGGAAGTGGCACATAATGACCCGGCGAGGGCACCAGGGCTGGACCCCAGTCTGTCCCACCTGGTGGGGAGCTGCGGGCCACCACGTGACTTGCCTCCACATATGAGACACTCTCAACTTATAGGCACGAGGGTCAATGCCAGGATGTTAGGAACAGACCTCACCGAAGGGCTAAATGACCCCAACTCCAGGGACCACCTTTCCCGGGGCTATGCTGAGGCCCACCTTCCAGGATGCCAAGCAGCCCTAGCAGGGGAGCATGGACTAGAGATCGGGAAGCCAGGACGTGGGATCAGCTCCCCCCTCACCAGTAGCCTCTCTGAGTCCTGGTGTCCCCCGTCCAGGGCTTGGCTAATGCTGGTTTCCTTCTCCCCTTAGGGTGGGCAGATGAGAGGGGCGTACAGGAACATGGCAGGTGGTGGGTCAAGGACAGCAACAGAGAGGGACTTCGACCGGGGAAGGCCCGGCCTGCTTCCTGCAGTCACCCGCCCATGTGCGCCCAGCTCCTGCCACGGCAGCAGCCCGGGCGGGCTCAGCCCCCTCCCAAGCAGGGCCCAGTGGCCACCAGCAACCCAGACCCAGACGACCTACGTGAAGAAGGGGATGGGCTGCACCAGCTTCAGGTCCGGCTCCTTCTCATGCGTGGTCAGCGCCTGCCGCCTCCTCCGAAGCCCCAGGGCCTCATCCATGATGGCCTGTGACTCGGCCGCGCTCACCGACACCTCGTGGATGGACATGTCACTGAGAGTGCGTGAGACAGAGAGGAGTGACCGTGTCACACTAGAGCCAAGATGGAAATCTTACACAGAGGGATGCAGTTAATATCCTTTAATCTGTATTAATTCTTCCTACAAATAAAATAACTACTTGAGTCTGGGCTGAAAAGGGCAGTAATTAGCATTCTTAATACCCACGTTACACTGAAAATGATTAATGCCCTTTGATCTGCTTACAATTCATCACCTTCATCTGTATTAACAGGATCATAGTAGTGGCAGAAAAGCAACAGAAAAATTAAATGCTGCTCTCAATTATTTGCTGAAAACCTTTTAAGAATTTAACTCTCCCATCCTACCCATCCCAAAAAAGGTTATCAGACCAGCCAAGCTCACCAAAGCCTATGGAGATCAACAGAAAGGTGGGAGTTTGAGGCCCCGGATGCCTCCCACAGGCACACCTCTGCCTGTGGTGGCCCGGCGAGACCTGCCCCCACTGCCC
This sequence comes from Stenella coeruleoalba, assembly GCF_951394435.1. Classification (NCBI taxonomy): domain Eukaryota; kingdom Metazoa; phylum Chordata; class Mammalia; order Artiodactyla; family Delphinidae; genus Stenella; species Stenella coeruleoalba. The sequence continues at coordinate 64,406,202 of NC_137160.1, read as the reverse complement.
TGTGCCCTCCTCCCCACAAGGCTCCCCCGTGGAGCCACGCACTTATGGACTCATCATCTGTCCTACATGCTCATCAACCACCTCTCCAAAGAAGGTCAGCTCCGTCAGGACAGATGTGAATAAGAGGCACAATCTTACGAGGGATAAACACCAAAATAACCACTAAGTCCCAACCGGTGAGCTCCCAGGGCCAAGGAAATACCAGAGGGCACAGGAGTTGGTTCCACTGGAGGATGGGCGGGGAGGCAGCCCGGACTTAGAAAGCTGCCAAGAGGGGATGTGGGGCTTGGAATACGAAGGGGCACGAAGACACCATAGGGAGAGGATTCCAGGTGAGGGCGCTGTGGGAGCCAGGGTGCGGGACCGGACAGGACATAGCAGGGCCCTGGGACAGCTCTCCCCTTGGTGGAGGGAGAAGCAGGAGGAGAACTGGGGGGTCAGACTGCAAAGGGCCTCCTGGGCGATGAAGCTAAGCATGAGTCTCATCCCGGAGGCAGGCACGGTGGCCCGATTAGAGGCGGGCCGGGCAACACAGGAAGCACAGCCTCGGAAAGGGGTAGGGTGGGCAGCGAGGAGTGAGGTGAACAAGGCTGCTGTGAGCACCCAGAGGAGAGCCGCAGGGCAGCGGGGAAGGAGGGCAGAGGACAGGCGGAGGCACCGCCCATATGAGGCGCGTAGGGAAACAATAAACCAAGCAGATCAGAGCCGTTTGCCAAGTGAGGGGCCTCAACAGCCCCCAGCCGCTGGGGAGGAGGTGGTGGGCTGCAGACTCACCATTTCAGGAACATCCGGAGGGAGTCCTGGCGGAGACACGGTTGCTCCTCGAAGATCTTCTCCTTGAGAACCAGCCCCTTGCTGTAGCGGCAGTCCTTCTCCAGAGCTTTGCAAATGAAGTACAGACAAGCTGGCCAGGAAAGAAACAGGCGTGACCTCCAAGCTGCGCTCTGACTCTCTGGCCTTGCCAGTGACGCCAGGGAAGTAGTCCCTGCTCTGGAGTCCAAGAAACACCAGGTAAATGACGACAAGACACCACTTTAATCCATCCAATCGGGAACGATTTTTGAAAATAATAATACCAAGGTCGAGGGGCAAAGGCCCACACTGCCAGGGAGGACGGCTGAACAATCTTTCTGCGGAAACATGGGCATCAAACACAGACCCTCAGCCCAGCAAGCCCACCTTGAGGAAACCCTTCGGGAACCAGCTGTCGGCAAACTGGAGTACGGCCGCCAGCTCCTCTCTGCCTGGGCCCCGGCCAGCCCTGTGCCCCACCCAGCTCCAGAGTTTGAGTATGGGTGCAAGGCACTCCCATCAGGAATAACCAGAGAAGGATGGAGTCAGGGAGGAGGAAGGAAAGCTGGAGCAGAAGCAGAGATGCCACGCGGAAGTCAGGGAGAAGGGCAGTGGGAGAGCGGTGCCCACGCCACAAGCAGGAAGGGGTCTGGGCTGCCCCGCCAGCCGCCCACTGAACTAGGGACAGGGGGCCCAGAGGTTCCCGCCTAACCGGAAGGAGGAGGAGGACATGGTTTCCTCTGGGAAGGTGGTGGGAGCAGAGAGAAAACGAGGGGGGCACCAAGCCTCTGGATGGACTGGTCAGCAGCACCAGAGCTGACCGTGCCCGCAGCAGAGGGAGGCCTGCCTACTCCTCTCGAGCGCCCATGTAGCGGCTGCTCATACTCTGGGGCTTCGATGTGGTTCTGCGGCTCTCACAGACACATGCACCGCTCTGTCCCCCAAACCCATCTTCCCACTAATACTTCAGCTTATCAAGTGCGGCTTCTCCAGGAGAGAGAACTGAGCCTGGTGCCAGAGAGAAGGTGGGACGCTGAGGCTGGGGCCTCCAGGGGGCGCCCAAGCTCCAGGAAGAGCCCGGGGAGAGACCCATAGTCACTGAAGATGAAAGCACTGGAGTCAAAACGGGCGATCCACAGCACGGGTGCGGACATCCACGGAAGGACACGCCCGAGAACGTTTGCGTGGAGGGACACAAGGGCCCAAGTCCAGAAATGACCCCACGTGCAAGCACGCGATGGTCAGAGGGTGCAGAGGAGGGCAGACAGCAGAGGACCCACAGCAAAGGGGCTGGGAGAAGGCACCCGCCCCCGCCCGGGCCCACCTGGAGGAGGCGACAGAGGGCTGAGCTGGCTCTGGGGACACAGGGAGAAGTCAGGGTCACCTCGGGCAGGGACAACTGGGAAGGGGCCACAGCAGCCTGCCCCTGGGGCATGCCGACCCCGCCGCTAGCCCTGTGCTGCACACGGTTCACCTGACTATACAGAGCTATGGTCGCAGTCCCATGGGTGGCGGGCAGGGCCCAGCTTCCCAGCCTCCGCTACCCCATCCTGCTCCACCTGCTCGACGCGCTCTTAGAAACAGAAGGAAAAGCCTCCAAGAGTCAGCCTTCCAGCTGTAACCTTCAACGTGAGGGCAAGTGCTGGCAGCAGGTCTGTCCTGAAAAGAATGAGCAGACCACGCCAGGACCACCTATGCCCGAGGCCAGCTGCCCTGCACCCGAGCCCTGCCCGGGGCCCTCCCACAGAGCTGCCTGGAGGAGCTGGCCCAAGAGGCCCAGAACCCCAACAGCGCCCGCCTCGGGACAGCCCGTGAGGGGCCGAGCAGAGGGCCAGGTGGGGTCAGAGAGTGAAGCAACTGGAAGGCAGACAGGGCTCCGTCTAGCACAGATCTTTCCAGCAGCCCTGCTCCTCTGTGGAAGGACCAGCTGCTAAAAGGAGGGAGTGAGCTCCCGGCACCGGGAGTCAGGCTGCAGCCGCTAGGCCGTCTGTCAGCAACTTATAAGAACAGGCACAGGGTGGGACACTGCAGAGACGAAATGAGAGACTGAAGGGAAAACCGCTCAGAAGACATGCTTCCTACTACAACACATGGGGTAAGTCTCAACCGAGAAAGAAAGACAAGCAGAGTAAAGCAGGGAAGTAAAGTCATCTCCATTTCCCCTGAAGGTAGGGCAGAAAGCCCTTCAGTGTTAACTCTGGCTCCGAGCTCATCCAGGCCTCCCGCCCTCCTCGGTCCAAGTGCACGAGCACGTGGCAGAAAGCAGCGACACCCCACTCACTGGTGTAATCGCTGAGGGTGTACAGGACAGTGATGAGGTTGTCCAAGCAGGGCCAGTGGTCAGGATTGCACCGCAGCCCTTCCTCAAAAGCGTGGCGAGCCAGGGGGACCCGGATGAGCCTCAGGGCCACGTGTCCAATTTTATACCAGAGGTTGACGTCCGTGGAGTCCAGCATGACCGCCTGGTAGCAGCACAGCAGAGGCACACTCAGTCAGCTCCCCAGAGCGGGCATCCGTGGTGGCAGGAGGGCACAGCACCAGCCCAGCCACCCAGACTGCCCAAGGAATGACAGGGAAGTCACGTGGACCAATTTATCTAACTCAGAACATGTTCTTAATACATTCTGTCACTCTGAACACCTGTACTCCTTACATATTTGATATGTAAAAGAAGTGCAAGAAGTAGAATTAAAAGAAAATACAGAAACCTTCTGGGATTCTAGAAACAGCATGGGTGGGAGACAGACGTGGGTTCACATCCATACTCCCACACTGCCCAGCAGCGTGGCCGCCAGCCTCAGTATCCTCATCCCTAAAATGAGGATAAAGACGCCCTCCTTGCCAGACGGCATGAGGGTGAGCACGTGCATGGTGCTGGCGCCTCAGAGGTGCCCACACAGGTAAGCCGGCCTGACAGAAATAATGGCAGTACAATTCTGAGTAGGTACTGGGTGCCAGGGGTCAGGCCCTGTGTTCAGCACCCTCTTTATATCACTCCAACTCTACGATGTAGACCTGGAGGCCCAGAGAAATGAAGCAATCACCCATGGTCATGTGTGCCCTGTGTGGCAGAGGAAGAACACACATGCAGCCCTCTCTGAACTTGCTACTGTCACCTACTGCCTGGGGCCTCGGGCACTACAGCTGACACAGCACCACAACCCCACCCCTCCCCCAAGAACTCCCAAAGACCCGGCTGAGGGGAGCACCTCCAGGTAGAACTCCATGGCTGTCTCCAGGTCCTCCCTCTGGGCGGCCAGCTGGGCCAGGTTCTTAAACGTGGAGTACTTCAACATCAGCCCAGGGTGTTTCAACCCCTCCTTCTCATCACCAGACGAAACTGCCTGAGAACAAAGCAAACAGGAGTAAAGTGACACCCAGGCTCTGAAGCCTCAGCTGGCAGTCAGCAGGACACCTGGCTTCAGGGCTGGCTTCTGCCACAGGCCCTTGGGCCAGTCCAGTGCCACCCTCCACTGGAAAATGAAAGCGTGGCCCCAGATGTCCTTTAAGGACCCCCCAGTTCCGAGCACACAGAGGAGAAAGGCCAGACCACCAAGAGGCGGTTTGCGGGCCGTCTGGGCACCAAAAGACACAGAGGGAACCCTCCTGGCACTACCGCCACGCCTGAGGGCCCAAGCCTAGATGGTGACATTTACAGCATCGGTAAGCCAGCCAGAGGCTCCCGCATGCCACTCCCAGCTCTGATGCTTCACTAGCTGCATGGCTTTGAGCCAACACCACCTCGCTAAGCCTCCATCTCCACACTGTGAACTGGGGACAATGCACCCGCACTTGGCAGAGTGGCTGTGAAGACCAAGTAGGAAGAGCAGCTGGCATTTACGGAGCTCTTACTCTGCACCTAGAACCGTTCTGCATGCTTCTCTGGACTCACCCAACCCTCAGAGCAAGCCAGAGAGGTGGACGCTCCGCAGGCGGGGAAGCTGGGGGCAGAGGGCCTCTGGGGCCTCACCTCTCGCAGCAGGCGCGCCTCCAGGAGCTCGTGGTAGGCCTTGGCGGACTCCTCAAACCGGTCGTGCTTCTGCAGATCCAGGGCCTTGTGGTACAAGGCAAAAGCCTCTGCTTCCTGCAAACCAAGACAGGAGACATTTTCACACAGCACAAAGGTTTGTCTTTTTAAGCCAACAATGTGTGAGAGGGGGCTGCTGTCAAGGCCATGTTACTCGTCAGCTGCACGCTCTGTGCTGGAAACAGTCCTAACGCTCCAAGCTCGCAGGAGCTCATCACTGGGAGAAGAGCCCCTCAGCAGCCCCCCCAAGGAGACACGAGCAGCACGGGCTCACCTGAGTCTAAGCAACAGCAGAAGGCAGGCTGAGGGCACAGAGCAGAGCAATGCCAAGGTTCTGTGAGCCTCGCTGACGCTTTCTGGGAGAGTGGCCCCAGCAGCCGTAATAACCCAGGGACTCCGAGAGAGCAGGGAAGGCTTCCACTGCTTTCTATGTGCTGCTCTGCCTCAGCCTGCTCGCTGCCGGGAGGGGCAGAGGGGGCACTGGGCAGGCTGAGCCCCACTGACACCCCTCAGGGCCGGGGACCACTGACTAGCAGCGTCCGTGAGGGCTCCACACACTGTCCTGGCTTCTCCCGAGAAGGGGGAGGTGTATGCTTATTCCAGGGAAAACAAAGACCGGAGCAAACCCTTGTTATATTCGCGTAGGAGGTATGGGGAGAGCCGGCGGAGAGTAAGGCAGGCAGGCTGGAATGGAAGTGGTGCCGGGCCTCGTGGCAGAGAGGAAAGACCAAGAATCCGTGCTCCCCACAGACCACCAGTGAGACCTGGGCTAGGCAGCACCCTCCGGGGCCTCCCCCTGGAAAGTGACGTGCTGCCATCCCCTGGGTGTGCCAGCTTCTGAGGCCCACACACCAGCTGAGTGAAGAGCCAGCTCCGGCTGCAGAAGGGCCCACGCACACTCAGAATAAACAGTGTGACCATCCTCAGCGTGACCCTCTCTAAGTGAAGCAGGTCAAACAGGAGATGGAGAGCCGGCCATCTCTGTAAACAGAGTTTTCCTCTAAAATCCCATTCAGGAGACATCGGGATGCATCTGAAACATGGTGCCACCCGCAGAAATGAGAATCAAGGTCCAGCTGCAGAGAAGCCCATTGACCACACACCTGCGCCTCCTTTGTCTGGGTCTTGTGACTTTTAAAGCTTCCTTCATGATCATCCTCAACCGTGGAGCTGGCATTTAAGGCTGCGATTCGAATCTAGAAGCAGAGATTTGACGGAAGAGTTGCTTTTAGATGAGACGTGTCTCATCTCTTCAGTAACCCACAACACGCACAACACTGTAACACACTCGGCCTCAAACAGCTACGGCCTCCCCAGATGCGGAGGAAAAGGAGGACTGGGACATTCTGAGGGAACCACACCAACCTGTTCAGGGAGCGTGTCCACTACAACAGGAACAGGCTGGGGACACCCCAGCAATGGCCCGACACAGCAGAAGACCCAGGCATCGGAAAAACAGATTCCAATGACACGGGATAACTGTGTGCCTCTCTAGCCATGCTGATGCGGCCCTGTAAACCACCCAACAGGACAGCGGGCACCCACACCCTCGAGGGTGCCAAGAGCCCTCTGGGGAGGAACGCTGCCCCATTCAGACAGCCGTCAGGGCCCATCCAAGAACATGGCCCTCGCCCCGGAGGACCGCAGAGCAGGTGAGCATTAGCACATACCATAGTCAGAGGCTTCGGCACACCGCCCAGCACCGCCCAGCACTGACCAGCACCGGAAGGGCAGTGCCAGCCCACGCGGCTCCTATGGAGGAAGGAGAACAGGTTGAGGGAGGGCCCGGGAAGCACCAGGCCACCAGGAACCCATGTCCAAACCCACGGGCCTCCCGGCTCTGGGCACACAGGCTAGTGGGCCTCGGGATGGCTCTTCAGTCTGTTACCCGGGGAGCCCCTGGTCCTTGGGACGGAATGCCCACCTTTGCCAGACCAGGGGCCAGGGACAGAGGGGAGTTAGACCGACATCTGCCCCCAGGACTCACTGCTCAGCAGAGGTTACAGATCAATAAACAATTATTTTTTCAAAAGTTGAATGAAATAAAGAGAAACACAGGCAACAGGTGGAGAACAAGTCATTCGAAGGGATGGAGGAAGGTGAAGGAGGAAGCCCTGTGTTAAACCCCAGGAAGGGACAGCAGTGGGGTAGAGGGCGGGAAGGCAGAGGCAGGGGGCCTGGAGGATGGGACGGAAATATAAAAGGAAAAAAATTAGAGGTAGGCAGACCAGTGTGAAATCTGCTAAAAAAATGACAGGATTGGTGAGGATGTGGAGAAATCAGAACCTCATCCACTGCAGATGCGAACGAAAAATGGTGAAACCCGTCTGGCAATTGCTCAGAATGTCAAACACAGAAATTCCACCCCCAAGAGAAATGAAAACATGTCCACACCAAAACTTGTTCATGAATGTTCACAGCAGCATTACTCATGACAGACTGAAGGTGGAAACAACCCAAATGTCCGTCAACTGACAAATGGATAAAGAAAATGTGGTATGTCCATACAATGGATTATTATTCAGTGATAAATAAAATTAAAGCACTGGTACTTGCTACAACATGGATGAACCTTGAAAACACGCTAAATGAAGGAAGCCAGTCACGAAGGCCACATACTGTCTGATTCCATTTATACAAAATGTCTAGAATAGGCAAATCTACAGAACCAGAAAGTAGTCTAGGGGAGAGGGACACATGGGGAGTGACTACTACCAGGTACAGGACTTCTTTCTGGGGTGATGAAAATGTTCTGAAATTGACGGTGGTGATGGTTGCACAACTCTATGGATACACTTACACTCAATGAATTGTATACCCTACACAGGCGAGCTGTTTGGTCTGTGAACTATGTGCTGCTATTAAACAAAGAGATGCCAGGAGCCCGGCTGGGGCAGTGGCACTGGGGACAGAGGGGGGGACACGTTCCAGGAGGCAAACTCACAGAACGGGGGGCCCTGGGAGGCTGGAGGGAGCAGCAGGGGTGCCGGGTAACAGCGGGGGTTCTGGCCTGTGGGGCGGGGAGGAAGAGGCAGCACCACCAAACAAGCCCGTCAGGGCAGAGGAGGGAGCCAGGAACAGTCCCACCTGAGAGGCTGGCAGAAGGCCCCGAAGGGCCCAGCAGGCAGTGGAAATGAGCCTTGGCAGAGACTGAACACGTGCTCCACATGTATAAAATAAAATGACCACTGCTACTGCCAACGGAGCTCACAGCTAAGACCTTCACAATGGGCTCTGAGTTCTCCAAGGGTTCCTACAAGGAAGAAAGAAAGTACAGTCTTCACAGACGAGGAAGACTGAAACCCCACGAGGCTGATAGCTATTTTATCTCCTGGGTTCCACATTTAGAAAAAAGAATTCTGCTGATTAACTCTGGAAACTGCTGCTTGACTATAAACTATGCTACAATGGGCACTGTGACCACCATACAATCTGGAAAAAAAAAGACGATAAAAGTAGAAACTATAGCACTAAAACCCTGTACCTAGGGAAAACACACACACATCCCAAGGTGCAGTGCCCCTGTGAAGAGCGAAGGGAGAGAATGAAGTCCCCATCAACTCTGGGTGGTGTCTTTCAGTCGACCTTTCAGAGGCCAAACCAGTTTCCCCAAGGACTCACTCTTCTCTGGGAGTGGATTTCCACACGTGCTTTTGATTGTGGACAGATCAGGCTTCACAGCAACCGATTCAGCTGCCAGATTCTGGACTAAGGAAGGAAGGCCCTCCCTCCGCCCCTGCTCCCTACAGGGCTTCCCTAGTGGTGCAGTCGTTAAGAATCCGCCTGCCAATGCAGGGGACATGGGTTCAAGCTGTGGTCCGGCGAGATCCCACATGCCGCGGAGCAACTAAGCCCGTGCACCACAACTACTGAGCCTGCGCTCTAGAGCCTGTGAGCCACAGCTACTGAGTCCATGTGCCACAACTACTGAAGCCCACGCACCTCAAGCCCGTGCTCCGCGACGAGAAGCCACCTTAACGAGAGGCCTACCCACCACAACAAAGAGTAGCCCGCCGATCGCCGCAACTAAAAGGAAAGCCCGCGTGCAGCAACAAAGTCCCAACGCAGCCAAAAATAAATAAATAAATAAATGTATAAAAATAAATAAAGTGTTAAAAAAATCTACAAATAACAAATGCTGAAGAGGGTGTAGAGGAAAGGGAACCCTCCTATATTGTTGGTGGGAATGTAAACTGGTGCAGCCACTATGGAGAACAGTACGGAGGTTCCTTAAAAAACTAAAAATCGAGCTACCAAACGAGCCTGCAATCCCACTCCCAGGCATATACCCGGAGAAAACCATAATTTGAAAAGATACATGTACCCCAGTGTTCACTGAAGTACTATTTACAATAGCCAAGACACAGAAGCAACCTAAATGTCCATCGACAGATGAATGGATAAATAAAATGTGGTATATTTATACAATGGAATATTACTCAGCCATAAAAGAAAGAATGAGGGACTTCCCTGGTGGTCCAGTGGTAGAGAATCTGCCTTCCAATGCAGGGGACGCAGGTTCAATCCCTGGTGGGGGAACCAAGAACCCATATGCCGCGGGGCAACTAAGCCCGCGGGCAACAACTATTGAGCTCGCGCGCCTCAACAAGGGAGGCTGCGTGCCGCAAACTACAGAGCCCATGCACTCTGGAGCCCGCGCACCACAACTAGAGAGAAGCCCACACACCGCAACCAAGAGTCCGCGCCCTGTAACAAAAGATCCCACGTACCGCAACTAAGACCAGACGCAGACAAAAAAATAAGGAAACTAAATATATTAAATAAATATCACAAAAAAAAACGAATGAAATAATGCCATTTGCAGCAACACGGATGGACCTAGAGATCATTATACTAAGTGAAGTAAGACAGAGAAAGACAAATATCATATGATATTGCTTATATGTGTAATCTAAAAAAATTTTTAAAAAGATACAAATGAACTTATATACCACAAAGAAATAGACCCACAGACATAGAAAACAAACTTATGGTTACCAAAGTGGGGGGGATAAATTGAGAGTTTGGGATTAACAGATACACACTACTATATATAAAACAGATGACCAACAGGGACCTACTGTATAGCACAGGGAACTGTACTCAATATTTTGTAATAACCTATAAGGGAAATTAATCTGAAAAAAAAGATATATATGTATGTCTAACCAAATCACTTTGCTGTACACCTGAAACTAACACAACATTGTAAATCAACTATACTTCAATAAAAACACACACACACAAAGCAGTTTAAAATAAAAACTTTACAAAGAAATAACCATTTGAGATTATATATTTATCATCTGTAAGCAATGTGAGAATGAGGACTATAGCCATATTATTCACCACAAACCCTAGAAACCACAAAAAGGAGTTTAAAAAAAAAAAAAAAAGCTACTGTATAAAGATGAGAAGGGAAGTATCTGGTACTCATTTCTCAGTCTCCCAGCAGAACAGTTGCATTTTCTCAGAACAGCACATTCAGGAGTTAAACCTCACAAGTTTTCAAACTCTTTATAGTTTTCATGTCCTTCAGAACACATAACAACAGCACACTTTGAGCACCTCGTACCCTGATCCAGTGGTAAGTGGTGATGTTTCCTAGCAGGCTCTGGCCCGGGAGTCGGGAAGGAGTCGGGAAGAGTAGGTCTTAAGCTCAGTTGGGGCACTACCCGGCTGTGTGACTGACATGGCATAAGATAACCCCTCTGGGTCTCAGTTTCCTCTACTGCATGAGTCTTTGGACTAAATCAGGCGTCTGCAAGCTCACTAGCCTACTGTTTCCATACAGCCCAAGAGCAAAGAATGATTTTTACATTTTTAAATGGTTGAAAAACTTCGTGACACGTGAAAATTACATAAAACTTACATAAAATTCAAATTTCAGTGTCCCTAAATAAAATTTTATTGAAACACCACCACTCTCTTACATACTGTCTTTGGCTGCGACCACAGTACTCAGTACAGTATAGCACCCGAATACTTATATTATTATAAGTATACTCATACTTACTACAGCCACAAGACATAATACTATTACTCGGATACTCCAGTTCTAAGAACGATTATGAGTCACCCAGAAGGAAGCCCAGCCGCCGCATGGAATTCGCATACACAGCACGACCTGTAGTAACCCAGGCCCCTAAGGGTGGAGGGCCCCCAGAGCCCCTTGTGCAGACACCTGCCAGCATCAGGAAGCTCTATCCGGCCCAGGTCCGCCTCCTCGGGGCGGTGGGGCAGTCAAAGCTTGCAGTTTGGAGCCAACGGCCCGCGGGGGAGCCGGGGACTCGGGACAAGCGGCTGCACGTCCCCTCGGCCTCAGTTTCCACAAGTGAGGGGCGCTCACCGCGCAACGCCGCCGTGAAGGTGAAGTAGAAGGACGCGAGGCGGTGGTCAGCGCGGGGCCCGGCACCGAAGCCATAGACCGGACGGCGGCTCCCGCTGCGGCCACTGTGATCCCTGCCCCCACGCGGAGCCCCTCTCAGCCCCCCGGGACGAGCAGGAGCCGACGAGAGGCCCGCGCGGCAGCGGGGCCCAGCCGGGCCGCTCCGGGTCCCGGCTTCGGTTTCCCCACGAGGAGCCCCAGCGTCCGCCCGGCCGGATCCCGCCACCGCCGCCCGTCAAACCCTCGCCCCCGGCAGGGCAGAGCCGCGCCCCCACCCGGGGCCGCCCCAAACCCGCTGCCAGCGAACTCACCAGGCGTCTCCACGGCAACCGCCTGTCCGCCAGACCCCCGCGCCTGCCGGCTGCGCGCCTCACAACAAGGCGCGCTCCCATTGGCTCCGGAGCCGGCTCCACCAGCCAGTCGGCAAGCGCTCACGCGCCGCCCCGCGGAGCTGGCGCGCGAGGACCCTGCAGGTGCCCGGCGCAGCCCTGCCCTTCGGCCGGAGCGCGGCTGGGGGCTCAGCGCCCGCTCCCTCCCCACCGCTTGTCGTACCCGGGAAGCACCGAGCTCGGGGCCTGGCCCGCAGCAGCTGCCAAGTGACGGCCGCACTACTGTTACAACCTGCGACAGGTGTTCTGAAGGCCGTGGAAACCTGGGACACTTGGAGGGAACCGGGGCCGGAAGAGCGTTCTCACATTACCTGGACCTCACCTCGTTCCGAAAAGGATTTGAAACCTAAAAGTCACAGATACAAGCAACTACTGAAGCAAAAGAAAAAGGGGGAGGGGGAGCGGGGGATGAACGTACCGGGGAGGAAGTGACAGAACAGAGCCGGAAGGAGGGCCCAGCATTGACGGGTTTCTGACAAGGGCCTGGGACACAGGGGTAACGCTCTTGGGAGCTAAGCGTTTTAGGGAAGGGCTTCACACTGGTTGACATTCATAGTGGCTTGAGTCCAGCAAGAATGACTTAAAGAACGAATGTTATGGCTTTTTCTTTGACTTTATTTATAGACAGTAAAACCATGGTGAAGAACTCATAGACGGTTCAGTACAGTAAAGCTTTAACGATATGCTAGTAGATAAAAAAATAATTGAGTCGCCAACCTTGATTTTTGAGAGGAGTATAAGGGGCAGGGTTGGGTTAAACAGAGCATAAACAGATGGTTTCAAACTTTCCTGGATGACTTGCAACCTTGTATGCAGTTCCCACAACTGAGTTGTATCTTGAAAGATGCTCTGGAGTGAAAGTTGAACAAAGATGGGAAGGGTGGTGCAAGCAGCAGGGAGCTAGCTGTGTGGCAAGGTTTTGAGTTGAGAAACACTGCTGGCCATGCAGGAGCCTCATGCAGCATGGTGTTTTCAGGGGGTAGAACTCAGGGCCACAACGGGGAGAGGTAATGCCCGTGTGGGGGGAGGGGCCAGTCCTCACAGCAAACAGATGACATCACTCACAATAGTGGGGATAAGATTGAAGCTGGGGAGACCAGATCTTACCTTATGGTCCTGGCAAGGGTTAGGCATGAATCCCTCCTTAGGCACTTCAACCATTCATTTGCATTCAACCCACAAACATTCCCTGAGCCCCTTTGGGAAGCAAGACATCCATGTTGGCAGAAGGAATGAGAGCAGAAACAGCTGGGACAGCGAGCCAGGGAAAGGAACTCCAAGCTATAGCTTTTAACAAGTCCTCAGCGGTGGTCAGGTAAACACAGCAGGCACAGGCACATTCTTTTGGAAACTAACTTATTAACCAGGTGGACTGCATAGACTGCAGATCTCAATTTGGCATTTCATTGGTGCACAGGATGATCAAAGCTTTAATTGTGCAGAGAAACATAGCACCCAGAGATGTAAACTCTGCATCCGGAAGGAAACTGAAAAGGTGACTTCCTTTGGGCTACCCCCACCCAACCTGTATATCCTCTGAAATGCAAAAGCATGGTATGTTCTTTAGATGGGGGTGCGGGATCCCATTCATTCCATTTCTAGAAGCAGATGTTGCATTTCTGGGTTTGCCATTCTGGGACATGGTTTTTTTTGTTTTGTTTTGTTTTGTTTGCGGTAGGCGGGCCTCTCACTGTTGTGGCCTCTCCCGTTGCAGAGCACAGGCTCCGGACACGCAGGCTCAGCAGCCATGGCTCACGGGCCTAGCCGCTCCGCGGCATGTGGGATCTTCCCGGACCGGGGCATGAACCCGTGTCCCCTGCATCGGCAGGCGGACTCTCAACCACTGCGCCACCAGGGAAGCCCTGGGACATGGATTTTTACAAGGCGCACAGCTACACTGAATTCTCATCAAGATTCACTGGAGAAGGTGAAGTTTGGCAATGTCCACGGAAGGTCCCTAAAGCCCAGGCTGAGGACAGGAACATCTGGTCTGCAGAGTCTGCAGGAAGGCCCAGGCTGGACCAGCTGCCAGCTCCTCCCCACCAGCCTGAACATGGGCATCGGGAGCAGGGCCTCCGGGCTGAGCCCTCCACCCTGATTTGGGCAGCCGAGATACAAAACATGAATCAGAGGCCCTGAAGACAGGAACATCCCACCTCCCAGGTTCCCTAAAGTCCCCACCTCATAAACCAACCCCTGCTGCCCAGGGTGGCCCAGAATGCCGGAGGAGGGTAAAGGGAAGTAGAGAAGTCATGTTTGAGAGACAACGCTCTTCATTTATTTGTCGTAAGGATGGGGAAGAGGACCGTGAGGTCACAGGCCTGTCTTCATGTGGGGGTGCCAGAAGCTGGTATCCACCAGGCCCTCACTCTGCCAGGAGGCCTCTCTGGAAGGGGCTGCCAGCTCACAGATGCCCTGGATGCCCTCCACGCCAATCATAAAAAGGTCATGACTGTCCCCTTCTTGCCGATCTGCCAGGGCTCCAAGGGGAGAAAGCGGATAATTATCCTTCAGGAGACAGAGAAAAAGATGTCATCAGCTCCTTGGCTAATGCCTCACATTCCAAGACCCCTAGCCAGGTACTCCCACCATGGGCTCTCAGGCCAGCCTGCCTTAGCCCACCAGGCATTTTGCAAGCCTGTCTCAACCCATTAATGCTCTCTGCCCAACCCCCGACAGGGCAGTGGGCATGTCAAGGTTGGGATGGTGACTGCACATCATCATCACCCACCAAGAACAGACTCTCAACATGGCGGCCTCTGTGGTCACTGTATGCTCTGTCTGTGGGTTCACAGGGGAGCCCTGTCTTCCAAACTGCAGGCCCCATGGGGGCATGCGCAGGGCCCAAGCTGCCTGTTTTTGCAAAGCCTGGCTCAAGAAGGCCAGGCACGAGGTGACTCCCCCACCACCCCTGTGATGTCTATGGAGTGAGTGAGTGTGCCCCTCTCACAGAAGTGATAGGAAGTTCCTTGTGAAGAAACAGGATACCTGGGATAGCCTGGTACCAAGGAGGTATATGTGACAACCTGTTTTCCCATTTGTAAATAGGCATAAAGGAGGTATCTACCTCCTGGGGATGGCATGTCCACACGAGGGGTATGGAGAGGGGGACAAAACTTCTAAGGATCAAATGGGATCAGGCATGTGAGTTACCTATGGAGTATCTGGCACATGGTAAATTACACATTACTTATGTTGTTAGAATTATTATCACTCCCCAGCTTGAGGACCAGGTCTGAGCACCCCCCACAAGTAACCATTCTTCACCAGCCTTTCTGGGCCAATGAAGGCTCCATTCTGGAAGGTTCTTTCAAGCTTCTCATATACTTAGTTCCTTGTAGGCATGGACTTGGCTCAGGAATATTTTTCACCCAGGAAGAAACTTTAACCTTGCCACAGAGTCCCAGGTTTGGGAGCTGTAGGTGTTCTTGGGAATCGTTTAATCCATGCCTCTCTATTCACAGAAGAGAAGGCTACAAACCAGAGATGGTTCACTTCCAGGTTTGTCTGGATCCTCCAGCTGCATGGGACCCAGAACCCAGGTCTCCAGACATTCAGGCCAATGCTCTTTCCACTACTCTGTGGCCCTCCCAGGAACCTTACCTGGGACCTAATTGGGCCATAGGCCCAAAGGTCACAGCCTCAGGACATACCCAGAATTCCTCGACCAGCTTGGAGACGCTCTAGAAAATTACACCTGTTTCCCTAAGATGTGGGGAAGCCTGAAGGCAGATGATAAATGGCCTTGGTTTTGTCAGGGTAACAACATCCTGCCCTACCAGGTGTCAAGGCAGGTGCAGTATAGTGCCATCCCATGCAGTACCCCCAGGGAGTGGTTAAAGGAGAGCCTTCCCACTTCACAGATGGAAACACTGAGGTCCTGGAGGCCACACCTTGCCCAGGTGTCACAGGGACCACTACAGAGCCAGGAATTCACTCAATTCCACTACCACTCTCAAGGTGGGCCCACCACCGGGGGGCGCAAGGGGCCCTGCGGCACCACATCCTTCTAGCGAAGGGTGGGGAATTAATTTTTTCCCCAACCTTAGGAAGGGCCTTAAGTCGGATCCCTGCCCCGTCTCGCAGCAGTCCCAAGAGGGTCCTCTCCCTGCCCCTACGCACCGGTCCTGGGCCAGGTCCAGCTCCTTGGTGAGAAACTCGAAGAGGCGGGCACTGTGGCCGCGGTTCTCCTCGGCCGTGCCCACCACACCGATGGAGGAGACGAGCAGCTGCGCGCCGGGCTCCGCCGAGCCGTTCATCGCCATGGCCAGGCCGGGCCGCACCGTCACGTTCACGCGCTGCGGTGACACGAAAGTTTCGCCTGAGGCCAGTGTAGGCCGGGATGGTGCTGAGGACCGGGTAGCGCGGAGTGGGAGAGCGCAGGCCCCGCGGGATCAGGGCCGGGGGCACGGGCCGGGGTCCTTGCAGGTCACGTCGGGGTCATAGCTGGGCAAGGCGACAGGAGCAGACGTGGCGGGTGGGGCCGCGGGGTCTTGGAGAGCGGGAGGTCAGACTTGGCGGGAGGCGGGCGCGGAAGAGTCAGGGTCGCGGTGGGGAAGCCGAAGCGCGGACAGAGCCCGACCCCATCCACCAACCTCCTCCCTCTCCGTGCTCCCCTGGGCATACTCACGTCCTCAGGCTTGCCCAGGATGGCGGCAGTGGCCGCGCAGAGCCGCTTCTCTAGTCCCGCGGGCACACGGCCGGCGGGCAAGTTCGTGTCCAGCTCAACGAACGGCATTTCTAGCGGGAAGGCGCGCGAAAGGCCGCCAGGGAGAAAGAAAGCACGGAATCCAGGTGGGTGATCTCCAGGGCAGGGCTGTAGGGAGCGGGGGAGGCGGGGCGCCGCGGAAACCCGCTCCTCATTGGCTGGGAAGGTACACAGCGCCCCCCGATTGGCTGCCTAGACTACACCCCCCGGCTTCGGCCGACAGTCTCCGCGTGCTACGGCGCTGATTTCCGGAAGTGCTGTAGCCCGGCCGGCTCCGAGTAACCCCACCCCCAAGGAGACATTGGCCGCTCCAGGCCCCGCCCACATGACAGGCCCCGCCCCCGCCCCAGCCACACTGGCCGAGGTTTCCGGTCTCCTGCCGCTTTCGGGCGCTGCTGCGGTCTTCTGCTTCTTAGCCAATATTTAGATGGAGGTCTGAACACCCCCCCCCAAACACACACACCTGTAGGAGCCTTCCCCAGGCTCCACCCTAAAAACGTTACGTCGTCACGGAGGCTTAAAATTATTTTTAAATGGGTTGCCTCCAAGTCAAGCAACTTCACGCTCCATGTGTGAATCTGCGCTTCTCTTGATCAGGTCACCTGGTGATACATGTGGGCTCGAGTGGGACTGGGCAGAGACCCTCGGGCTCCCTGCATCCCTACCTGGCCCCCAAAGACATCTACCTTTGTGGCCTCTTGTGCCTGTGCCAACCTTACCTCACGGTGAAGGACAGCCCACCGGGGGGTGAGAGCCACCAAGTCCCAGTAGAATTACCAGCAATGTTTACGGGACCCTATGTTTTTATAGGTGAAACAAAAGTTGTTATTTAAAATGTGGAAGTCGGACTTCCCTGGTGGTGCAGTGGTTTAGAATCCACCTGCCAATGCAGGGGACACAGGTTCGAGCCCTAGTCCGGGAAGATCCCACATGCCACGGAGCAACTAAGCCCGTGCACTCAACTACTGAGCCTGCGCTCTAGAGCCCATGAGCCACAACTACTGAAGCCCATGTGCCTACAGCCCATGCTCCGCAACAAGAGAAGCCACCACGATGAGAAGCCCGTGCACCACAACGAAGAGTAGCCCCCACTCACCACAACTAGAGAAAGCCTGCGCACAGCAAGAAAGGCCCAATGCGGCCAAATTAATTAATTAATTAAAACGAAAAAACCGTGTAGGTCTGTTGAGGTAGCCAAACATGGTACTCTCATCTACGTTGTAAAGCTGTTTGAATTGTAAATGACAAAGATAATTGAAATTGTATGGGTGTATATGAACAATTTCAATTACACATCTAAAATTCTATTTAAGTGCACATATTAAAGGAGCCTCTATGGGAGGCAGGCAGGCTGAGGCTCTGTCTGTCCATGACCCTGTCTCCTTCCTTTATTAGATGATTCAGATATCAGAGGGTCTAGGACACAAGACAGGTAGACTGTGACCATCCTGAGGGACAGGTGACAAGTCTGGGACCCAGGGTGTAGCGTGGAGAAGACAGTGGCCGGGGTTACGAGTAGGCATGGGAGAGCCAAGCCCCTCAGCAGCACCAGGAGGGCCAGGAACTAACCTGATACTTCCCTCCCTGCAAGGAGGTTCATGAACCAGCCCTGTGCCCCACCTGTGGGAGACAGCGTCACCCCAGAGGGAGGAGACAGACCCAGGAGACTGAGATGATTCCTGATTGTGACTCTCTTTACCAAGTCAACTGTGACATGTGCCAGTCCAGGGGGCATGGAACCAGCTCCCTGCCAGGATTGAGGGAGGGAAGCTTTGAGGCTGAGGAGCCCAGAGGGGTCACCTGACTTGGCCTAGGGTGAGAAGTTGGAGGAATTCTCCCTGGAGAAGGACATGGTAACAAATGCCAAAAGACCAGGAAGAGCACCAAGCAGGAAAAGTGAGGGGGAGCCCGGTAAGCAGCAGAAATAGGCTGAGCCAAGGCCAGGAGGCCAAGGAGGAAGCTGGGAGTTGGTGCTGGGGTGGGGGGGGTAGAGCCAGGAAAATGGTGGGCTACTGGGGGAAACCAGAGGGGGTGCCCTGGAGGGACGGGGGCAAGGCCTCAAATGTAAAGTTCAGTGACTCGTCCTTTGTCCTTTAGCCTCAGGGCAGTGATGCACCAGGGTAAGTTTCAAACAGGAGAGGGCCGGGGGGTCAGGGTCACATCTGTGTTTACTAAAGCTATTTCCAGAGGTTACATGGAAGTCAGAGTGCAAGGGGTAAGGGTGAAGTTGGCAGGCAGACAGAAGAAGGAACAAAGGACTGGCGTGTGGAAGGCACTGTGGACCGGATGCTGCGAAGGTGTCTCGCTCACAGCCGAGGGGAGGCAGTGCCATTTCTTTATTCTGAGGACAGAGCTCCGTCGATGGTGGCTCTGCAGGCCCACCCGGTACTCACTGCAACAAAAGCTGCGCCAGGGGCTTCAGCCTCTCCTTCATGGCAGTGTCGGCTGGAGGCAGGTCCTTAGCCTTCATGATGACCGCGTGGGCCTCCTGGAAGAGGTCCTCCCCCACCGCAGCTTCCACCCGCTTGCGCCACGCAGCCAGCTTAGGCCGGTTTTTGAAGATGTCACAGCCGGCACTGACAGGCTATGGGAGAGGAAGCCGGGTGGAGGGGTGGGACCCAGAGAAGCACAAGGCAGCATGTCCCAACTTAGGGATCCCTCGGGTGGATTTTCCCTCCTCTGCCACACGGGTGATAGGCTGGGGGTTCTCCTCCAGGAAATACCGAGAAGCTGCTCAATAAGCCTGCAGGGTGGGGTTTTTAAGCCCCTTTTTACAGATGAGGACGCTGAGGCTCAGAGGGGGAAGTGACCCGCCCAGGGCCCCCCAGCCAGAAAGGACAACGTGAGCTGGTACACTGGCTCTCTCCCAGGGTACCCCAATGCCCAGCTGGCCCCCCACCCCACGACACTCACGTGCATCAGCTCTGTGATGGCCACCAAGTCTGCCACTGAGATGTGAGGCCCAGACAGGAAGTCCTGGTCCTTCAGGAACTTGTCCTCAAGCAGCTGCAGGCACCTGTCCAGCTCAGCCAGAGTAGATGCCAGTGTCTCAGGGGGCACCCGTTGGCCCAGGAACACAGGCAACAACATCTGGTAGGCGGGCAGGCAGGGGAGGGCTCAGGGTCTGCCCAAGGCCCAGCATGGTTCCTGCTCTCATTCCACCTATCAGCCATCCTTCGCATTTCTCCTCACTCCCATCTACCATTTCCCACCCACAGCCACTACCAGCCCAGGCCTTATCCCTTACTCAGGCACAGATAGCCTCCACCTCTTCCTGGGTCATCACATCGGGCAGCCGGGGGATACTTCGGCAATCCCAGTCTGCCCATATCTTCTCCCTGCATAAAGCCTTCCATGGCTCCCTAGTGCCCTCACTGCAAAGGCCTCAACACAGGGCAGCAGCCATCCTCTCCCACCCCACCTCCCACTCCACCCCAGGCTTCTCAAATGGGAATGTGCGTGCAGATCCCTCTGGGATGTGGTTCAAGTGTACGGTCCTAATCAGTACACCTGGGTGGGGCCTGAGACTCTGCATTTCCGAGCTCCCAGGTGACGCTCATGCTCCTGGCCCATGGCCCACACTCTGAGTAGCAAACATCTACACTCACTCTCCTGGACTTCTCTCCATTCTGCCCTCAAATGCACCGGGCTTCCTCCCCCACCACAGCTTGTAAAGCTATGGAAACCTTCTTTGTGCCAAATGGACCCCCCGAGGGAATTCCCTGGCAGTCCAGTGGTTAGACTTCCGCGCTCACTGCCGAGGGCCTGGGTTTCACCTCTGGTCAGGGAACTAAGATCCCACAAGCTGCACGGCCAAAAACAACAACAACAAATGGGCCCCCAGAACAGTGGTTCCATACGTGCAGCAGGGGCCAGCTCACACTCCCTCACACACGCAGGGAGCCTGCTCTGTGCCAGACACTAAGTGCTTTACCAATAATAACTCAGAGTTCACATTTCAAAAACCTCTGCACGTTCGATAAGTAAAAATGGTATCTGCATGCTCTTTTAATGTGCATTTGCTTGATTTTTACTGAAGTTACATGTTTTCATCCATTTATTGACCCTTTCTCTCTGTCCTTCAGTTACATCTCTGCTGGTTTCTTCTGCGCATTTTTCTCCTGTGTTTTGATGGGCTTCTAAGAGCGTCTTATTTTTTTTAAGCATATTTATTTATTTAATTTATTTATTGCTGCGTTGGGTCTTCGTTGCTGCGCCCAGGCTTTCTCTAGTTGCGGCGAGTGGGGGCTACTCTTCCTTGTGGTGCACAGGTTTCTCATTTTGGTGGCTTCGCTTGTTGCAGAGCATGGGCTGTAGGCGCGCGGGCTTCAGTAGTTGCGGCATGTGGGTTCTGGACTTCTCCAGTGGCATAGTGGTTAAGAATCCACCCACCAGTGCAGGGGACACAGGTTCGAGCCCTGGTCTGGGAAGATCCCACATGCCGCAGAGCAGCTAAACCCGTGTGCCACAACTACTGAGCCCGCACTCTGCAACTACTGAAGCCTGCATGCCACAACTACTGAATCCCGTGCGCCTAGAACCGGTGCTCTGCAACAAGAGAAGCCACTGCAATGAGAAGCCCGCTCACCACAACGAAGAGTAGCCCCCGCTCACCACAACTAGAGAAAGCCCGCACGCAGCAACGAAGACCCAATGCAGCCAAAAATAAAAATTAAAAATTATAAAAAATTTTTTAATGTTCTTTCTAACATTTCTTTGCCAAGATCTTTCCCAGGTTTTTTTGCTTGTTTTCATTCTTTTTTTTTTCTTACACAGATTTTGTGTAAAATCGATTAGCCTTTTCTTTAAGTCTCCCACTGTTACTAGGCTTATAAATCCTTGCATACCCAGAAATCAGATCAACATTTAGTGAAATATCTTATTTCTTCCTACTTTGAGGTTTTTCACTTAACACCTCTCCATCTGGAAAGTACATGTGTAGCAAAGTGAAGGTTTGATTCTTTTCTCTCCCAAAAGACAATATTCCCAGGCAGCCTAGAGTGTGCAAAAGGGCACAAGATTAATTTCCAGCAGCTCAGGAATCAAGACATATTGGGGGAGTCATTCCCAGGCTCTGTGCCTTGGTTTCCCCTCTGGGAAACAAGTTGGTTGCCCTGGAGCATCTCTGGCATTCTAGAATTTAGTGTCCTCAGGTCTCAGGTCTGAATGGAATGCTTTAGACAGAAAGCACCATCCCCTGGTCACCAAGGAAGGGCTCCCTGCTCTGAAGCTCACCTTCTGCCACATGGCCCGGGTGCAGCTTGTTCGCAGGGCCGTGTGCTGCCACGCCAGGTACTCATCCACACGGGCTCGGGCCTGCAGGTCCTGGGGGTACCAGTGGTCGGGGGTCTCATACTTGCGGGTCAGATACAGCAGGATGGCCACACTGGGGGACACGGTGGGTGCAGGGGGACATGCCCCAGTCACTCTTTAACCATTCCACAGGGGCCAGGCCCTGGGTGAGGCCGGTCCCTGCTCCTCACACATCTTTCCCCAGCTCCTGGGGGTGGAACATTTCACTGTTTCTGGTACAGAGTAGGAGTGTGAGGCTCAGAGAGGTTAAGTGACAGCCAGGATCACACAGCCCTATGTTGGGCCATCCTATCATCAGAACTAAGGGCACCAAGTGAAAAACAAAATGTCATGTGATTTCAGAAAGTGGATGTATGCTCAGAGAAATCTCCCATGAGGAAGCAGTGCCCAACATGTGTCCCGAAGGATGAGAGTGACTCCAATACCATTCTCCAACATCTCCAGGGCAGGGACAGCAACAGGAGGAAGACCAGGCGCCCCTCCCAGCCCTGGGCAGCTCTGCTGACTTCAATCCACTCTCCACCCTCGGGCTGGTAAGGGGCTCAGGGCACAGAAGCCACGATCCGAGCCATCAACGGTGGACACACAGATGGCTGACTGGTGCAGCCAAGGGACCCGTTACCTCTCGGCCAAGGTGAAGTCCCCGTCCTTCAAGGCGGGCACCTTCCTCAGGGGGTTCACCTGGGCAAAGTCATCGCTGTAGTGCTGGCCTGTGGGAGAGACCAGTGAGGCAGGTGGGGAGAACTCTGAGCCCTCTGAGGTCTCTGCCCACCCCCTACCCCAATGTCCAGGCACCAACTTTCTGAGGCCTCCATCCAGGTGGGGCATCAGAGAAGACGAGGCCACTCTGCTGGTCAGCGGATCATACACGCTGAGCCTGCCAGAGGTCCCCCCTTCCTGTGTCCACTCGCCCCACCTTGGAACCTGGGTCAAGTAGCATCTCAGCTTGGACTTGGGAGGAGGGTGATTCACTGCAGCTGTAATCCACCCCAGCCCCAGCCAACTCCATCCACGCATCACACACTCTAGCCTCCTCCCTGGGCTCTAGCCTTGTCCACTGCAGTCCCCCTCTCTATGCAAACTGGGTGACCTGTCTACACCCCAGAGTTCCAGCCACACCTGCTCCCGGCCCTCAGCAAACCTCGCTCTCACCAGCAATACCTGCCCGACTCAGCCACTCAACCTCCTGCAGGTCAGCTCCTCTTTCTTTCTTGTACCAAACCTTCAAGGCTCCTCCCCCACAGGGGTTCCCATGTCTGAATCACATCTGCATACCTCCCTGTCCCGGGCCAGTGCAGACGGTACACCAAGTAATGTATGTGGAGTCGGAGGGCTTCAGTGGAGCCGGGATCCAGCCTGGCCGTACGACCGCCTGTGGGCCTCTTTGCCCTTCTACTGCATGGACAGAATCACCCCTACCCATCCTCCCTCTAGAAATTGCCTCTGTGCCCAGCCTCCACCCCAAGGAGCATTGAAAAGTCAGAGCAAGCTGGCATCAAAGCAGCTGGTGGCTCACGCTGGGGCACCAGAGGCAGAAGGTGGGCAGGCTCGGCCAAGCAGGGTCTCCCTCCGGGTCTGCCAGAGGGGCTCTGAATCCAGAGCTTATCCTACTGTCCAGTTACAGCCCTGCCCCCTCCCCGGATTCTGTGTAAGTGGAGGGGACCTAGGCAGGCATAGGTAGGAGTAAAGAGGAGACCAGATGCAGGTGTCCAACCTCCTCCTGCCAGCAGACCCAGAAACTCAAGAGATGGGGGCTGCTTCCACTGGGAATGAGGAGGCAGTTCACTGTTTTCTCCAAGCCCAGGTGTGGAGGTGTTGGAGCTGTCACTCCACTTCCCGCAGCCCCACACCCCCACTGCTCTCTACCTGCTCTGCTCCTTCCTAACCTGTATTTTGAAGAACGGTTAGTATTCACTAAGCAAAGGTAAAGACTCTGAAAATACACAACTTATAGGCGAAGCCACGGTTTCCGACTGGAGTCTGTCTCTTGCCGTCTGTCTGCGCAGGCCGCCT
The DNA here is from genome assembly GCF_951394435.1 of Stenella coeruleoalba. Lineage (NCBI taxonomy): Eukaryota > Metazoa > Chordata > Mammalia > Artiodactyla > Delphinidae > Stenella > Stenella coeruleoalba. Next base: position 64,382,572 of record NC_137160.1, on the reverse strand, counting down.
GACCGTGGGGCCCCGGGAGTCCGTGTGCACACAGGGGCCCAGACCCCGGGCCTGCCTGCCGGGCCCACCTTTGAGCAGGTCCACGGTGCGCAGCTCGAAGGGGATGCCGTTCTTCTTGGCGAAGATGTAGACGGCGCGGCAAGGCTGGGACAGCAAGTCCAGGTAGAGCTGCAAGCCCATGGCGAGGGCGGGGGTTAGGATTAGTGCAGGACTGGGGCAGAAACGGCGGCAGGGGCGGGGACCACCGGCTACCCAGCCGGCGGCCGCGCGCAGCCTGATTAATCGAGCCGGGCCGCGCCTTCCCCGCCCGTTGGATGGTGCCGGAGAACTTTGGACCAATCAGCGGCGGCCTCGCTCTCCCGCCTTCCCTCTCAGGGGTTCTGGGCTGGGGTCCCTTCCCTGGTGGGGAGGGTACAGGGAGACGGACTCTTGACAGTTTCTCGCCGCCAGGTCAGTCCCCTAACCCGGACCTCAATGTCTACCTGAGTCAAATGGGGCGGGGGGATGATACTGGGGGGACGACGTTGAGGGCGCTTCCAGCGCAGACACTCAGTGAATTTAGAGTCGAAAGTGTTGGCCCAAGCCACCTTCTCCCACTCGCGGAGGGGGCTGAAAGAGGAGGGACTTAAGAGTCCCCAGGAACACAAATAGAGGAGGAAAAAGGAGGTGCCACGGCCTCCCCTGGGCCCACTGCACAGGGTGGAGGCTGGGGAGGGCGTGTGGACCTCTGCACCCAGCAAAGACTAGGTCCACACCTCAGGAAGCCGCCCCTCCCCAACCTTCCTTACACTCCCGGCTAATCCCTCCAGCAAAGCAGAAGCCCTGTGGGGCCCATCTAGAGGTTTGCAGGGGGGCCTGGAACCTCCCCACTTCCTTTGCAGGGCCAAACCCCTCCAACTACAACCCTGGAGCTCCTGAAGTCTGTGGCTATGATGCCCTCATTCTCTAAGCAAGCGTCCTGGATAAAAAACCCTGTCCCCAAACCCAAGACTCAGAAAAAGCCCCTTGGCAAGAGGATCGGTTACTGCAAAACTTGAGAATAGCTTGGCCTTCCTGGGCCCCAGGCTCCCAGTTTAAAGAAGACCTATCCCCCCAGGGCGGAGCCATGTTCTCCACCCCCTCCAGTGGATTGCCCTCCTCCACAAGTCACCCTTGGCCGGATTACTGCAATATCCAAATCTCCCTGCTTCCTCCCTGGCCACCGTCCAGTCCAACCCCCAACAGCAGGCAGAATATTATTCTAAAATGCAAGCTGAGCATTCCGTTCCTGTTCATGGTTTGCAGCTCCTAAGTGTGGCATTTAAGGCCCCTCATGACTGAGTCCTGACCAGGAGAGCTGCTGTTTGGATTTCCCCTCCCGACCAATTCCTCAGGACAGATGCAGGACTTGTGATTTACAATACTTGGTGCCAAAGGGCCACGTCCTGGGTGACTGGCCCAGCAAAGTGATAGCTGGCATGCCTACAGCCAACACCAGTGGACGCCCGATACCTCTGCTGTCTTTCTCTAAGAACTAGAAGGCAAGGGGGCATTTGTTAATTTCACTCTTGACAACCATCAGGGGGAAGCTGATCCATGGGGCCTAGGAAAGGGGGTTGTCTTTCGAATAGAGGCCAAGACCAAGGTCAGGACAGAAGGAAGTTCAAATAAACCACACGTCAGAGTTAGAAGCAGAGGCTCAGGCTGAGCCCAGGTTTATTTCCCAAACTGAAAAGAAGATGCAGTGATTAAAGGAGACAAGGTCTGGGTATGCCATTCTCATCGTGGCTTTTAGGCAGCTGTGGAAGATGAGTGGGGACCTGGCCCAGGGAGCAGAGGGGCAGTGGGACTCTGGCAAGTCACGCCTGCTCTCTGGGTTTGCCTCCCATGGGACATGGAAAGGAAGGTGCTTTGTGAACTGCCAAGGGCAGAGCAGAGGCTTCCCGGCTCACTGGATCATGGACAGCACCCTAGGCATCAACTTCCGCTTAATGGTGGGGTCTGCAGCCTGGGAGTCCTTGGCCTTCAGGATGACCTCATGGGCCTCCTGGAAGAGGACCTCCCCCACTGCCGCCTCCACGCGCTGATGCCACGCAGCCAGCTTGGGTCGGCCTTCAAAGACTCGGCAGCCGGCACCCACAGGCTGTAGGGAGACAGGGGACAGGATGAGACAGGGTGAGGCCAAGTATGGCAGCATCTACTTGGTTTGGAGGCCACAGAACCCCAGAAGGTTTCTACACATAAGCACAGTCCCATGGCCAGGTGAGGCAGTGTGAGCAGGACTTCAGCAGCCACCCAGGACCTCCCCTGCCTAGTCCCCCCAACAACTGCCCACTCACATTCATGAGCTCCGTGATGGCTATCAGGTCAGCCAGAGAGATGTGGGACCCAGCGAGAAAGGCCTTGTTCTGGAGGAACTTGTCCTCAAGCACCTGCAGGGTCACGTCCAACTCTGCCAGCGTGGCTGTCAGCATCTCGGGAGAGACCGGCTCACCCAGGTAAACAGGGAGCATCACCTGGTGGGTGGGCAGGCAAAGTGGGGGGTTAGGACCCAGTCCAGCCTCAGAGGCAGGAAGGCAAGTCTCCCTGCCCTTAGAGCTGCCTCCTGGTTCCATGCATTTTTTTTCCTACAGGGAAATTCCTAAAGGACTCCTTTTCCCGGAACTATTCCTGCTCCCACAATCTGAGCCTGGGGCATCTGACAGAAGGACTCAAACCCCTTTGAGAATGACTCAGAGGGGACCTGAACAATGAGTTTCATACTTTGGGGGGAGGGCCTGGCTTAGGAACAATTATTTTATAACCTCTTTCCCCCAGATTATAAAATCAGTACCTCATACAGTATAATTAGGAGGATGGGCTTTTAAGGTCTCAACTTTGTTGCTTATAAACTATGTGAACTAGAGCAAAACACTCAAACTCTCTGAGCCTCGATTTCCACATCTGTGATATGGGAATAATAGTACAGGGCTCATCTTGTAAGTGGAAAAGTGAGGCCCAGAGAGAGACAGACAGTTGCCTGAGACCACACAGCCAAGAAGAGATTAAGCCAAGCGTGGAACTGACGTCTTCTGACCCAGGGAGCTGCCAGGGACTAGAGAGAAGAGCCAGGAAAGGGTAGCGTTCAGGATTCTGGGAGGAGGGCATTTGGGGTGAAGCCATCAACAGCCTCAGGCTTGCCAGAGCTGTCAGGGAGACACAGTGGATGTGGAGCAGGGGAGGGAGCTTCATGTTCAGTCTGGTGTTTTGTTGGGTAGAGTTGCTTGGGGAGCCTGGGACTCTGGAAAGGTAAACAGGACTAAGATTGTGCACAAGCCCTGGTGGCTTCTGTTTCCTCCCCCAAACAACAAGGTAGACAGGGTCAGTGATCACCCACCAGTGGCCTGGAGGCCAGTGCTGGGCTAATGACATTCCTTTGGCTGCAGACTTTTTTTTTTTAGAAGATGTTGGGGGTAGGAGTTTATTAATTAATTTATTTATTATTTTTGCTGTGTTGGGTCTTCGTTTCTGTGCGAGGGCTTTCTCTAGTTGCAGCGAGCGGGGGCCCCTCTTCATCGCGGTGTGCGGGCCCCTCACTATCGCAGCCTCTCTTATTGCGGAGCACAGGCTCCAGCCGCGCAGGCTCAGTAGTTGTGGCTCACGGGCCTAGTTGCTCCGCGGCATGTGGGATCCTCCCAGACCAGGGTTCGAACCCGTGTCCCCTGCATTAGCAGGCAGATTCTCAACCACTGCGCCACCAGGGCAGCCCCTGGCTGCAGACTTTTTAAAACTATGGATCACTTGCTGACATTTAAAAGTGGAGACATTTCATATAAAAATCCTGAACTTTCCAGCTTCTTTTTAACATAAAGGTGCTGGCCACACAGGGCCAGCATTCCTACCTAGCCACCAGCACAGCATCTAAGGCTGCTGCTGGGGAGAAGCTACTCCTTGGTGGGGGAAGCGGGAGGGTGGGGGGAACAACAGCTCTTAGTTTGCCAAACCCCACATAAGTCCACCTCCCGTGTATTCTCTGCCTCACCCCAGCAGCAGACTGTCTACATTTCCCTTCTGTTCCCATGGGGTGGTTCCAAAGTTCTTAGGGTTTTAAAAAGTGTTTTTATTCCTCTTTAAATATAAAAGACCATAAGAGGGTAATAAATAAATTCTGATTTATTCTTATCAGGAAATGCTATACAGTAGTTAGAAAAAAATAAATTAGACCCACCCATAGCACTATGGAAAAATGCAAGTTCCAGAATGATATGAGAGCATTTATATAAAATTGTAAGCACTCAAAGCAAAACTTTATTTTTATGGCTACACATAAATGTAATAATGTAGAAAATCGTGAACTGAAAGGACTTGAACCAGATCCTGGGGAGCAGGGGGCACCTCAGGAAGGTACAAGGGCAACAAAGAGGTCTTCTGACTTTTGTTCTCTGATGTTTCCTTTTTCATATAAAAAAATGATAGAAGACACAATAAAACTCATGACCCAGAATTAGCCATACACTTTCAAAAATGAGGAGTGCTTCTGATGCGGATATGACAGTCACAAAAAAGCCACTGCTCCCACCATAACACTGAAAAGAAAATAACCTTATTTTTCTTTAAAGTCTTCAAAGACTATAGAACTTTAAAAAAAGGAAAATAAAAGAAAGAACAAAAAAAGAAAGAAAAAAGCCTAAACCTGTTCTGTCCAATATGGAAACCACTGGCAACGAGAGGTTACTGAGCTCTTAAAATATGTCTCGTCTTAGGTGAAATGTGCTGTGCATGTAAAATACACACCAGAAAACAGACACAGATGAATGGAACAGGATAGAGAGCCCAGAAATAAACCCACGCACTTATGGTCAATTACAACAAAGGAGGCAAGAATATACAACAGAGAAAAGACAGTCTCTTCAGTAAGTGATGCAGGGAAAACTGGACAGCTACATGTAAAAGAATGAAATTAGAACATTCTCTAGCACCATACAAAAAGATAAACTCAAAGTAGATTAAAGGGCTTCCCTGGTGGCACAGTGGCTGAGAGTCCGCCTGCCGATGCAGGGGGCACGGGTTCGTGCCCCGGTCCGGGAAGATCCCACATGCCGCGGAGCGGCTGGGCCCGTGAGCCATGGCCGCTAAGCCTGCGCGTCCGGAGCCTGTGCTCCGCAATGGGAGAGGCCACAACAGTGAGAGGCCCGCGTACCGCAAAAAAAAAAAAAAAAAAAAAAGGATTAAAGACCTAAATGTAAGACCAGGAACAGTAAAACTCCTAGAGGGAAACATAGGCAGAACCACTGAGGGGCACTTAAGTGTCATTGTTGATGGACACTGGGGTTGCTTCCACAGCTGTTGTGAATAATGGCTATTGTGAATATTGCTGCTATGAACATCTCTTCGAGACCCTGCTTTCAATTATTTTGGGTATATACCCAGAAGTGGAAGTGCTGGGTCATGTGGTAATTGTATTTTTAATTATTTTGAGGAATCATCATACTGTTTTCCACAGCAGCTGCACTACTTACCATTCCCATCAACAGTGCACAAGAGTTCTAATTTCTTCTTATTCTCACCAACACTTGTTATTTTGTTCACATATATATATACACATATATATATACACATATATATATGTATATATATATGTAATAGCCATTCCAGTGGGGGTGAAGTGGTATCTCATTATAGTTTTAATTTGCACTTTCCTAATGATTAGTGATACTGAACATATTTTCATGTGTTTATTAGCCAAAATTTTACTATTTTGAGTACACTGGCTTAAGTAAAATATAGTCATTTCAACTGTTTCTTTTTACTTTTTAATGGTGGCTACTAGAAGATTTAAGACTGCGTATATCTCACTTTGTACTTTGGTGCAGCACTGGACTAAATGAACTAAATTCCAGAGGGCACGAGCCCTCCCTAGGTAAGCCACATTCATCCCTGGGGTCCAGGCAAGCAGAGGTGTAAGCCTGCCATCAGCATAGGAGTTTTCTGATGAAGCAGCCACATGGGGAACTTAGGGCGGGGCTGAAAAGTAGAGCCATCTTACAGTGGTAGTTGGTGCTTAGATTCCAAATCCCTGCTGGAGGAAAGTGAGCAACCTGATTCCACCCTCCGGATACCTGAAACCAGAGATGAACTGAAACTAACTAATGCCACATGCCAGCCCCATTCCTGACTAGCTGGAAGGGAGGAACCTCCCACCAAGACTGCCTGATAGAGAAAAGTGCAAGCCCTTTCTCGGGTATTTATTATGTATTCAGTCTCTACTCTCCTTTTATACATAATGTGCAGCACATAATGATAAATTATAAGACATACAGAGAAAGAGGAAAATGTGGCCCATAATCAAGAAGGATAAAGAAACAACCAGTAGAGACAGACTCGCAGAGAACCCAGGGGTTGAAATTAGCTGACAAAGACTTTTAAGTAACTATTATAAATATGTTAAAGAATTTAGAAGAAAAGATGGACCAAGTGGGTGAGTGGATGGTGAATTTCAGCAGAGACATGGAAACTCTAAAAAGAACCAAATGGAATTTCTAGAACTGAAAATTACATATCTCGAATAAAGAATGTATTAGATGGGCTTACCAGCAAACAGAAGGAAGAATTAGGAAGTCAAAGTCAGGTCAATACAAGCTATTCAAACTGAAAGGAAGAATAAATGCGATGTTGCCCAAGCCCTTTTGGGCGATGTCCTCACTGCCTCCGCCTGGGGAGGGGCACCTCACCTTATGCCACAGGACCCGGAGGCAGTTTCTCCGCAGGGTTGTGTGCTGCCAGGCCAGGTACTCATCCACACGGGCACAGGCCTGTGTGGTCCTGGGGGTACCAGTGGTCAGGGACCTTATACTTGCGGGTCAGGTAGAGCAGAATGGCCATACTGTGGGGGAGGGGAGGACATGATGGGTGGGGGAAAGTATGGAGCTAGGGGCTTTATACAGAGTCCCTTCCTTAACCTTCCTGACCAGGTGCCAAGGTATTTGCTCGGTTTCCAGACAAGGAAGCCAGGCTCAGAACAGAAATGGGAGTTGCCCAGGGCACACAGCCTTTGGTGGCAGAACTGAAAGTCTGTCTATGGCTAATACCCAAGCTCATCCTATCACCAGGCGAAATCCCACAGCAAGTCCTGCCAAGTGTTCTGAGACAGCTTCTGATGGGAAAACCAGAGAGAGCTTCCTGGAGGAGATGGCATCAAAGCTGAGCCTTAAAGAAGCTCAGTTCTTTCCAGTCTGCATCTACTCTCGTCATCCAACATTCAGCCCCTCCCAGATGGCCTAGTGGTTCAAAAAGGCTTTCCTGTTGTCCCTAAAGCACCAGCTGGAAACGTGGGGCGGGGCGGCGGGGGCGGGCAGTGCTGCAGGATCATGAACCAGCAGGACAGACAACGCTCCCGCAGCTCCCTTCCTGCCCTGGGTTAGGAGGACTGCCTTGGTGTTGGGGCGGGGGTGGACCCGGAAGGGCACTGAATGTGGGAATTTGGGGCCATAGGAAGGCCTTCAGGAACTCGGGATACCCCAGGGGCTGGGCATCCCAGCCAAAGGGGCAGAAAACCTCTGTATCTACCACTGGCCTAGGTTCCCTACTGGGAACCCTGTACCCACACGCAGCTGAACAGCTCACTTGTTTTTTTGCTCTTTTTGCTCCCAACTAATTGTTCAAGGAAGCTCCGAGGAGGGCTACAGGTCCCTGGGAGCCATGCACCTCCCAAAATAGGGGAGAAGAGACAGAGAAATGCAGAGATTGCATGCTGCCCCTGGCAGGTACGCTTGGGAGGTCAACAGTGGGCAGCACAGGACTCAGGACAGTAAGGGCAGCAGGAAGGAAGATGGCGCTGGCAGAAGGTGGGAGGAATTCTTTGGGGGTGCATCCACCTCAAGATTCCAGAGATGAGTTCAAAAGTTCCAGGTTCCCCTTGTTGTGGGAGGCGTGACTTAGGTGATGAAGGGGGCGGAACTGGAAAAAAATTTCACCCTCCCTAAAGAGATTTCTATTTCTTGGGACTGTTGTGATGCAAAACATGCACGTGTCTGGTGGTCTTCCCACGGGCATGGCCCACCCAGGGAAGGGGCAGCCCAGAGATGGAACCACTGGGGCATCAAAACACAAGTTTGGCCAGCGGGCAACCTTGGAGGGGATGAAGCCGCCCTGCCCCGCACCCCTGCCCGGGGACCCATCACCAACAACCACAGGATTGGTACAGATGTTAAAACAGATGAGTTCTTTTCTAACCATCCCTGTGAACTGAAACCGTGGACAGGCAGGAGCCGGGGGTCAAGCCCTGACTCTCTGTAGGATGTTGGGCAAAGGGCCCTTCACCTCGGAGGACTTCAGTTTCCTGTCTATGAAATAGAGAGCTAGGACAAGATGGTTCTAGAGAGGTCTGGTAGCAGCCCCGGCTCCCCAGTTACCTCTCGGTCAAAATGAAATCCCCGCCCTTCAAGGCAGGCACCTTCTGCCGGGGGTTCACCTGGGCAAAGACATCACTGAGGTGCTGGCCTGCAGAGAGCCCATCGTGGTGGGTGGTGGGAGGAAAACGCCAAGCCCTGCCTGGCTGCGCCCACCCCCCACGCCGCCCCCCTCTCAAGGCCCAGGCCCCAATTTCATGGCTCTTCTCCAGCCCCGGGTTGCTCTCCGGTGTGGAAAGGCTGCTGTGGGAGGAGTGGGAGGCTGTTCTGCCAGCTGGTGCAAAAGACCTTGATACCCCTTGCCAGGTCCTGGTGGGCATAACCTTCCCCCAACAGCACGCCCCCAAAACAGAGCTCAAGAAGCTCCAGCCAGGGTGGGGCCTCTCCTTGCCTGGGCCCTCACAGACACCCAACCCACTGCCTTTCCACCACTACCAGCATCACAAGCGCCCATGCAGGGTGTCCCCAACTGCAGGGGCCGGGAGGCTGGTGCCCTGAGTGGACTGTGATTCCCTACGGTGCCCCTTTCCCTGTGGACTCTAAGGTAGGGTCACCAAACACAGACAAGTGGCCTCTTCCTGGTGTCCACTTACTTGCAACCAACTTCCACAGGCCCCTGAGTGTCCCCTTGCTCACCCTGCCCTGGGCACCGGGGACAGAGCTGGCCCTGTCGTTAGGCTCTGCATTCTTGTCCCACCACAGCTCCCCGGAAAGGTGCAGCCCACTGTCCCCCAGGACCCTGACCTCTGCTCAAGCTCATATGAGTGTTTTCTGCTCCTTCAGATGCAGCCAGAGAGAAGCTTCTGAAGGACACTTAAGCATCACTGCTGCCACGCTCAACAGCCTTCAGTGGTTCCCCATTACCACGGGAGCAGGGGGAAGCTGCTCAAAGCCATAAACTATCCACTACCGCCTCACCCCTCCAGCCTCAGCCCCACTCTCTCTCCTCCCTTTCCCTCCCTTCCGACTGTTCCTTCACCAGGGACCCTCCCCTCCTCTCCTGGTGAAACACACCTCCTACTGCACCCTCTATCTGACAGCCCAGTTTGGACATCCCTTTGTCCCCATGCCCTCTCCCCTACCCCACACTCTGCAGAGGTAACCCCTGGGCAGGACAAGTGGGCAGTCCCTAGAGGAGGCTGGGAAGAGATGGCGATTCAGGCAGAAGGACAGGCTGGCACAAAGGCAGAATGGCAGGCGAGGCCCACCGAGCTGGGGGCCCTGGGTGGAAGGCTCAGCCAGGCAGAGTTGCCCTACTTGCCCCGCCAGCAAAAAGGGAGTTCTGCTGTCGCCTACCCCAGCTGCCATGCCAGCTGTGCCCTTGGGACCTTGGGGACCTGTCAGAGAAACAAACCCTCTTGCTCAGAGTGCAGGGCTCGCCAAGCCCCTGCAGTCCCCCTCCTGCTCCCATAACTCCCCGTCGGCTGCCCCCCTTTCCGGTAGGAATAAGAGGCAGAGGACAAGGTAAGTGAAGGCAAAGCAGGAGGAGGAGGAAGGGACAGAGGGGGACCCAGTGCAGCCCAGGCCAGAGCATCAGCAGCTGGGGCCACAAAGGAGAGGCTCACTCTGCCACACCCCCCATGCGGCCCCCCTAAAGCCCCCTCCTCCTGCCCCTTTCCCTGGGGCCCCAACCCTATGCCCAGGTGCACCCCCTCTGTTCGCAGTGTCCCTCCTCCTTTCCTCATGCCTCCCCCACTTTTTACTCCGCTTCAGCTGAGCCCCGTGGTCCATTCCATGGGACCAAACAGAGTTTGGGGATCCCCGAATCTCGTATCTCCCTGATGGCTCACCTGTTCGGTGCTGGCCCCAGGACGGGGGTGACTCGGAGAGGGGTCCCCCTAATTGGTGTTCGGCCTCCTCGTCCCTCACTGACTTCTCGGTCCCCCAGACCCGGGCCTGGCCCACCTTTGCGCAGGTCCACGGAGCGCAGCTCGAAGGGGATGCCGTTCTTCTCAGCGAAGATGTAGACGGCGCGGCAGGGTTGGGACAGCAGGTCCAGGTAGAGCTCCAGGCCCATGGCGGGGGCGGACCAGCCTCGCAAAGCACGGGATACGGAACACAGCAAGCCCAGCGCTGGGTCTGACGAGCGGCAGCGCGGCCCGCCCCCCGGTAGCTCCCCATTGGCGCTCTGGCCGCGCACTTGGGTGCAATCGCGGAAGCCCGGCGAGTCTGCGGGCTGGGCGGGGGCTCCGGATGGTCCCCCTCGGGGAGGCGGGTTGGGGGGCTCAGAGGGCCCCCAGGACCAAGCTCATCTCACTGAGCATAACGTCTTCAAGGCTCATCCTAGTTGTAGCGTGTGTCAGAACTTCCTGTTTTACGGATGAGAAAATTGAGGCCCACAGTTGATTACAGGTCCAGAAAGTCTGACTCCAGCATCTACGCTCTTGGCCACAAGCTGCAGAGATCCTGGCGCCAGCAAGAGGCAAAGCCTCTGGGTTTACGGTCAGCGTGGTGGGCTAACTCACTTCGCCCCGGTGCGCGCCCTGGACTCTGACAGCAGGTCTTCCTGCTCCTGCCAGCCCAGTGCCTCAATCTCGTTCCCTGGGTTTGTTTCTTCCCTCCTCTGGGCCTCTGTTTCCCCACCTTTAAAATGATGGAGCAATCCCACTGAAAGATCCAGCAATCCCACTTCTGGGCATATATCCAAAGAAAATGAAAACAGGATCTGGAAGAGATATCTGTAATCCCATGTTCATTGCAGCATTATTCACAATAGCCAAGATATGGAAACAACCTAAGCGTCTGTTAAGGGGTGAATGGATAAAGACAAATTGGAGAATATACACTGACACATACAGAGGAATCTTTCATCTAGCCTTTAAAAAGAAGGAAATCTTGTCATTTGCAACAACATGGATAAAGCTGGAGGTCATTACGCTAAGTGAAATAAGACAGGCCCAGAAAGACAAATACTGCCTGATCTCACTTATGCTGTGTGGAATCTAAAAAAAGTGGAACTCTAACAAGCAGAGAGTAGATGGTGGTTACCAGGGGCTGGAGGGGGAGGGGGGAAATGGCAACATATTGGTCAAAGGGTATAAAGTTTTGAATACCCCAGATAAATAAGTTATGGAGATCTAATGCACAGCATGGTGACTATAGTTAACAGCACTGCATGGTATACCTGAAATTTGCTGAGTAGTTCTTAATTATTCTCAGCAACAACAAAAAAATGGTAACTGTCTGCTGAAAGGAAAAAAAAAAAAAGCACAACCTGAGTGTTGTGAGCGAAGTTTGATCCAGGGTCTTGCTGAAAACTACAGCACGAGAGACAGCCTTTTCAAAAATCCAGTTTTTGTTTCATTGATCTTCTCTACTGTTTTTCTCTTCTCTATTTCATTTATCTCCACTGGAATCTTTATTATTTCTTTTCTTCTGATGGTTGTGATTTGAGATCTGTATGCCTTTACAGCTATAAATTTGCTTCACAGCCCTGCTTCTGCTGCATCCCATAAGTTTGGGTGTGTTGTGTTTTTGTTTTCATTTGTTCAAAGTACTTTCTAATTTCCCTTGTGATTTCTTCTTTGATCCACTGGTTGTTTAAAAATGGATTGTTTAATTTCCAGATACTTCATCTTCTAGTTTTCCTTCTGTTGTTGATTTCTCATTTCATTCCACTGTGTTCAGAAACACACACTGTGATTTCAATCTGTTTAAATTTCTTGGGATTTATTTTATGGCTTCAAAAAGGGTCTAACCTGGAGAATACTACGTGTGCCCTTGAGAAGAACGTGTATTCCGTGTTGTGGGTGCGGTGCTATGCGTAGTTGGCAGGCCGATTGGTTTAGGGTGTTGCTCAATCATCCATTTCCTTGGGGATCTTCGGTCTCACTATTTTATCCATTAGTGAAAGTAGAGCACTGAAGTCTCAACTCTTATTATTGACAGTTTAATCATGTTTAACCTTTAATTTTCAAATTCTTTTTGGAAGCTGGGGGGACTCGTGACCGCCCCCCAGACCCACCACATCAGATGTGTGTCCCAGGCTCAGCAACCGTGGCGGTTGTTCCAGTTCACTGAAAAACAGTGATTTTCAGCGTCTCCCCTAAGGTAGGAGGCGCCGGGGGCTGAGCTGGCCAGGCCCGCAGGCTGGGCTGCTACTACGTGAACTTCTGCAGCAAATCGCAGATCCTCTCCTTGACCATCGGATCCAGAGTGGAGCAGTCCCATTCCGCCAACTTCACCAGCCGGTCGTGGGCCTCCCAGAAGAGGTCGGAGCCGATGGCCAGCTCCACCCTCATGCGCCACTCGGCCAGCTTGGAGCTGTTGAGGAAGACGTTATGGTTGCCCGCCATGGGCTGTGGAGAGACAGAGAGGTAGGCATGGTCAGCCTGTGGACCAGCCCCACCTGCGTCCCTCCTACAGCTGCTGGGCTCTCCCCATCTGTCCCTGTGGACAGTGAGCTGGCTAACCCCTGAGGCCTGGTCAGGGGTTGCAGGCCATGTAACACATGTGGGTGGGGATGGAAGATCCCTGGGGGCTCTCAGTCGCTGGTCTTGCTCCAAGGCTCCTGAATCCCTCTCTAAGGGACCCCTGGCCCAGGGCTTCCCACTTCTCCAGCGTGAAACCTCCCAGGGGTCCTGCCCTCTTCCAGGGAAACCCCTTGTCCCCAGATGAGGGTGGGAGGAATTCAGTTATTTTTCCCCCCGGTTGAACCTCCCTCTGTGATCAAGCACAGGGGCGGGGACGAGAAAGCCATCAGGCAGCCTAAGAAACATGCACACAAGATGTTTGGGGGGTTGTGAATGAAATTTAAGGGGTGGGGGGTGAAACTGAGGGGACTGCACCACCTGGGACGGAAAGATTGGAATGTTTTTTTCCCGGTGCTGGTCCACACTGCACACTGAGCAGGGCCACTTTGCATACTGGCCAGGGTCTCAACAGCATCCTGCACACCAGCTAGGTCAGGACTGGTCACCCTCCCCTGCACACAGAAACCACATAAATGCCGCCCCACACCCACGTGTGTCCCCCCATGCACAGCGGATGCCCCTCAGACCCAGAGCCAGGGAGCTGCTCTGTACAACTATCTGTCTGGAGCTCTGGAAAAGAGGCACTTTGGCTGGAAGGACACTTTGGAAACCTCTGGACAATTTCCGGAGAGTCCAGCGGGAGGAGGAGGCATCCAGGATCCTGGCCGACTGACCAAGAAACACTGTGTTCTTCTCCTTGTCCCATGCTGGCCCTCCAGCTCCTGCCCCCACAGAGGACTCTTGGTGAAGCATGAATGACCACGATCCTCCCTGATTCAAAACCTGTGTTTCCTGTGGCCCCCGGGTCAAGGCCAGACACCCAGGCGTGGCTCCCACAGTCCCCATATCTCCCCGTTCACCAGCCTTTCTGAAAGTTATGGTCACAGAGGAGTCCCTCCTCTGTCCAGGCTCCATCCCCCCGTCACCCCACCGCACACCTGCATCATCTCCACCAGGGCTACCAAGTCGGCCAGGGAGATGTTGTCCCCGGTGATGAACATCTTCTCCTGCAGAAACTTTTCCTCGAAGAGCTTCAGGTTGTTAGTCACCTCTGCCAGCACCTGCTCCGTCTTCTCAGCTGGAACTTCCTCACCCGTGATCATCGGGATCAGCAGCTGGCCAGGGGAGGGGAGGGGAGGGAGAGGAGGCCATATCTGACCCTCCAGGTCTCAGTACCCTTTTCTGCTAGAGAGGTGGTGGACAGTACCAAGGATGTAAAGTGGTGTCGCCTCTTTTAGCAGTTCTGGTTGGTAGAAGTTGCCTGGGGCCCTTGTTCAGAAGGATTTGAAGTCCCAGCAGGAAAGAATCCTATGATTGATTACTGATATCTGTCACAGGCATAGGATAAGAAGTAGGGACACATGTACTGGTTATTTGTCATCTTCAAATTTGGTAGCCTTTATGGGCCCTTTGACTCTGGGGTGTTTTTTTGGGGGGCGGGAGTGTTTTGCTGCATGGCTTGTGGGATCTCAGTTCCCTGACCAGGGATTTAACCTGGGCCACAGCAGTGACAGTTCCAAGTCCTAACCTCTGGACCACCAGGGAATTCCCAACTGTGATATTTTCTAGTTTGGAATGAAACGTCTTGACTCTTATCCTGGCTCCAGTGATACCAGCCCCTCCTGGGCACCCCTCACCTTGTCTTTCTAAGGCTCTTTCCTACTCAGTGGTTCACACTCCCCACAGCTCTGTAAGGCAGGCAGGAAAGGGAGCTGTGGAAATGAGGCTCAGGGAGGGAGGGACACTTGCTTGAGCCCCCGCTGTGGCCCTGCTCACCTTGATCCAGAGTATCTTGTTCATGGGCAGCTGAAGGGCTGTGTGCTGCCAGGCCATGAACTCGTCCACGCGGGCGCGCGTGTGCAGGTCTGGCGGGTACCAGTGCGAGGGCGCACTGTACTTGCGGCACAGGTAGAAAAGGATGGCCACACTGCAGAGAGGACAGTCAGGGCGCTCCTCTGGCCTCCCCAACCCTCTACACGAACCATCCAGCGGGGCTGGGCCCAATGTGGGCCCTCCAGCCACAGGTGGGCTCTAGGCACTTGACATCCCACCTGGAGGAGGATGAGCCCCAACGGGCCCGGGAAAGGCAGTCAGTCCGCCCCCATCAGCGAGGGCAGGGAGGGGCCCTGCGGGGCAGGTGGGAGTTGGTGGATGGCATCAGGAAGGGCAGTCCAGACAGGGCACAACACGTAGGGAAACACGGGGTAAGAGGGGGCGCGGGAAATCTGGAGAAAGCAGAACCCATGAGTGACGGGGAGAGGGTGCGGGCTGGGTGGGGAGAGGTCAGGGACAGCCAGAGATGGCCTGCACTGCTCTGTCCATGCCCACTGCCCACCGCCCCCACCGCCACACCTTCCGTGTCTCTTGATCCTGCACCTGGAGGTTATGGTCCTCAACGCTTATTCCCTGCCTTCAGCCCTCCCGGCTCCCACACTGAGAGCTCGGATACCAAGCGGGGACCACACACACCAGCACGTTCTCTGACAGCCCCTGCCCCCAGGGTGAATCAGAGCTTACGGTGACCGGAGGAGCCTCACCTCCTGGCAGACAGGGCCCAGCCCACATCACAGTCCCTGGGATGACCCTGGAATTGGCATCTGGCCCTTTGTCTGGCCAGCACCCTTTC
The DNA here is from genome assembly GCF_951394435.1 of Stenella coeruleoalba. NCBI lineage: Eukaryota > Metazoa > Chordata > Mammalia > Artiodactyla > Delphinidae > Stenella > Stenella coeruleoalba. Next base: position 64,367,108 of record NC_137160.1, on the reverse strand, counting down.
CCCCACTTTTCCCGCGGGGACCCGCTCCACCAACAGTGATCCTGGCCCGGGTGACTGGCAGTCATGGGTCCCAGTGCCCTGGCCAGTGAGAGGCCCACAAGTAAGCAGGTGACTCGACTGGGCCCATCCCTGTCCTTCCTGAGAACTTCAGATCACCCACGAAGGAGGGGTTGCTCGTTTTGCGAGGACCAGGTGCTTCAAAGATGAGGCTACAGAGCTGTTGCTGGTGGTGGAAATAGGAGAAAATGCTGAGAGAAGCTGGCAGGTGGGCTGGTGGGGGAAAGCATCAGCACCACCATAGCCAGGTCCAGATTCCCCTGGCTTGTCACGTCCCCCAATAAACTCAAACTAGTTGAGCGGAGTTTCTGCCTTGCGTGGCTTGTGTCCTTAGCCCCTCACTCAGTGCCCTAATAGACACCTGTGGGCAGAGGGGCCAGGAGGCTGGAGGGATGGGGGAAGGGTGGGTCTTTGGAGAAGGTCTAAGGGGGATGGTAGTGGATTCACAGCCATTCTAAGGCCCAGGACTGGGAGGTGGGAGGGAAGGACCAGCAGGATGAGAAGGTGGCATAATAAGAAGGCCAAGGGCAGAGGTGGGGGCCCTGCTCTGGAGAGAAAACCAAGGGTGTGGCTGGATAATCACTTGGTAAAGATATTAGGCAGGTGACTTGTGAATCTAAGGGACCATTTCAGCAGAAACACTGACAGCTTGTACTGAAGGAGACAGATGGGATGAAATGAACGAAGGCTGTCAGACACCTCTGTGAAATGGGCAGATGGGACTATTCAACCTTCAAGAAGAGGAAAGAATAACCCAGAGGGAGGCTCAGGGCCCAGTAGGGCTGTCCTGCCACCACAGGCCTGGGGTACTGGTTCTAAAAGGTGGGGCCAACACCCTGATAGGCTCAGAGGACAGAGTATGGAGCTAAAGAGAAACAAAAGACCCAAAATGGGGTCACTTGTGCTAAGCCCCACATCAGCAAACCGAGACTCATTACCTTAACCTAACTGCAGTTTCAGCCTCTCCCAGGAATGTGACCTTGAACCACTTAATCTGGAATTACGTGGCCAGCACTAGTGAGGTCATCTGCCTGATAGACCCCTGGCTTCTCCCAAAGAAAGGTGATCTTGACTAAAACAATCCGCTCTTTGCTAGAAACCTCCTTTCCCTGCCTCCTTCTGCCTATAACAAGCCTTTCATTTTGTACAGCTCATCAGAGCTCCTTTCCAGGTGGGATGCTGCTCCGTTCATGAATTGTTGAATCTTTAATTTTACGCAGTTGAATTTTTATTTTTAACAATGCTCAAGCCCTAAAACCGAATGCAATTTGTGCTGCCAGGTTTCAGACTTGCCGGGGATGCACGAGCCTTTTATTCCTTCCTATCCTCTGTTTTGGAATGGTAATGTCTAGCCTATGCCTGTCCCCCCCACTGTACTTTGGAAACAGGATAACTTGTTGTCTGGTTTCACAGGTTCATAGATGGAAGGGAATTTTGCCCCAGCATGAATCAAACCCTGAATCGCACCCATACCTGACTTGGATGATTTAGAGGATGGCATTTTGGACTTAAAGGTGATGCTGGGATGATTATGACTTTTGGAGATGCTGGGATGAGGTGAATGTATTTCACACATGAGCAGGACATGAATTTGGGGGGCCAGGAAGCAGACGGTTATGAGTTGAATTGTGTCTCGCAAAAAAGACATGTTGAAGTCTTAATACCCAGTACCTTAAAATGTGACCTTATTTGGAAAGAAGGTCTTTACAGAGGTCATCAAGTTAAAATGAGGTCATTGGAGTAGATGCTAATCCAAAATGACTGGTGTCGGGACTCCCCTGGTGGCGCAGTGGTTAAGAATCCGCCTGCCAATGCCGGGGACATGGGTTCGATCCCTGGTGCGGGAAGATCCCACATGCCTCGGAGCAACTGAACCCGTGCGCGACAACTACTAAGTCTGTGCTCTAGAACCTGCGAGCCACAACTACTGAGCCCATGTGCTGCAACTACTGAAGCCTGTGCACCTAGAGCCCATGCTCCGCAACAAGAGAAGCCACCGCAATGAGAAGCCCGTGCACCGCAACAAAGAGTAGCCCCCACTCACCGCAACTAGAGAAAGCCCACATGCAGCAACAAAGATCCATGCAGCTAAAAAACTTTTTTAAAAAGACTGGTGTCCTTATAAAAAGGGGATATTTGGACACAGAGACATGCACAGAGGGAAAACGATGTGAATAGACACAGGGAGAAGATGGCCATCTTCCAGACAAGGAACACCCTAGGCTACCAGAACCTAGGAGAGACCTGGGACAAATCCTTCCTGGCCCCTTCATGGCGAGCATGGCCCTACCAACACCTTGATTTCGGACTTCTACCCCAGAGCCATGAGACAATACATTTCTGTTGTTCTAAGCCAGCCAGTCGGTGGTACCCTCTTACAGCAGTCATAGAAATGTACCTAGCCCTGGGCCACCCAGACTTCCATGGTCCACTTGGGAGATATACTTTAAGTTATGAGACCACCTGTGAAGCAGGCTGAGAAACAATGAACCCTGAATCTTACCAAACCTTGAGATCCAACTACCAATTTACAGGAAATGAAGGGACAGAAAGCCATGTTACACGGCACCATGAGGATTCAGTCAGCAAAATTTAGACCATCGGAAATTCCACAGGACAAAGGAGGTGGTTTCCTCAACCATGGCAAAAATGCAGAGGTCCAAGGTCCAAGGTGGGGCGTGGAGGGGGCTGGAGATGAAAAGAGACTGAAGAGGTGGATCAATCAGTTGCACTCTTTGCAGCTTATTTGGACCCTGATTCCAAGGCACGAACTGCAAAGAAAATATGTCTGAGATATTCAGAGACTGTCGAATATGAACAGGATATATGAAGAAATACAGGAATTATTGTTAATTTTATTAGGTGTCATCATGGTATTGTGGTGATGCTTTTTTTTTTTAAAGAGACTTTATCTCTTAGAAGGTCATTCCTAAACATTTACAGGTGAAGGAATGGAGTGGCCAGGAGGCAGGGGAACAGAGTGCAGTATAGATGATGCAAAATGGGCCCCTGGGTGGACCACTGTTGGAACTATGGGGTGGGTACGTGGGTCCGTTATACTCCTTCTTCTTTACTATTTACTCTACTTAAGTGTATGTGTGAACTTTTCCAGAGTAAAAAAAAAAAAAATCAATAGGCACCAGCAGAAGGGCTGCCACTGACTCTCCCAGGAAAAGCAGACACATGGTGGGAGAGCCAGGGAAGACCGTTACCTTTCAGATAAGACAAATTTTCCATCTTTGAGACTGGGCAGCTTCCTCAGGGGGTTGATCTCGATGTACTCCTTGCTGTGGTGGTGACCTGAGAGGTGCAGGAAGGTCTGAGGCTGCTGGGACCCCAGGGAAGAGAGACCCAGGCCTCCCAGAGGCAGAAATGCCTTTCTCTCCATTTTCGCAAGAAGGGAAACTGAGTCCCAGAGGAAAACCATGGCTCACCCCAGGTAAGGGGGCAAATCAGCGGCCCAACAGGGACCAGGTCAGGACGCCTGCCCCCATCCCAGGCTCCGTGACCAGGACAACCTTTATGGCTCACAGAAGCTGGAGGCCTCCAGCCCTCACCCCCAACTCTGGGCCTAAAGCCACAGCCTGTGAATCAGCCTGTGATCCCCTAGGGGCCTGGATCCCACCCCTAGACCCCCTGCCCCTCTAAGGGGAGCAGGGCAGGTGCCAGCACAGGAGCCCCAGCCCCAGCACACAGATGGAATCCAAAAGGGAGCCTCCCATAGGCACTCAATCCAAGTGATCCGAACAGAGAACCCTATGTGTGTGTGTGGGGGGGGGGGGGTCGGGGGGGAGTTTTAACTCCTCCTTGGTCAGCTGCCTCCATTGAAAACACTTCAGGGGGCTCTACTTCCACCCCGATAATGTCCAGGGCTCCCGGGTCTCCTCCTCTGTGTTCTGGAGGCTCCAGCCTCTGCAAGCTGAGGTTTTAGAGCTGCTTGGAGTGGTGATGGAGAGTGTGGACACGGACCTCACCCAGGCTTGGGGGTCACCCTGAGCAGGTCTGAACACTTGGAGCGGGGGAACGGGTGTGGATTGAAGTAAATGAGGAATAACCGTGCGCCTCTGCGACCTCTGCCAAACTAATTGGCAGGTGCTGCAGTTGACGAGGTGCTGGGCGCCCTTGAGGAGAAGGTGGGGCGCTAGGTGGGGGTCCCTCCGCCCCTCTTCCTCTCATTTCCCCCCAGAAGAGCCTGTTCACAGTGGGGCAGAGTCCGTGGGGACCCGCAAAGGCAGGCGGGGCAGGAGCACCACCAACAATTCCCTTGGGAAGCTTTTCTTCCCCTGTGGACTTTGTGGGGGTCTCCTCTGTCTCTGTCTCCGCTTCTCAGAAATACCCCAACCTTGTGTCCTGCCTTCCTACCCGGGCAGCTGCGGATGCCGACCTTTCAGCAGATCCACAAACTGGAAGTCGAAAGGGATGCTGTTCCTCCTGGCGAAGATGTAGACAGCGCGGCACGATGCAGACAGCAGGTCCAGGTAGAGCTCCAGGCCCATGCTGGGCCCCCGCTGCGGCCGGCAGACACCCAGCCTCAACCAAAATGCAGCCTGTGCCCTGGCCCTGTGCCCACCAGCCCAGGCCCAGGCCCCCGCGTTCTGGAACCTCTTGTTCACTTGGTGTTTTCATGAGGCCGAGAAGCCTGGAATTCTCACAGCAGCAAAGATTCTGAGGAAACCCAGGAACAGGCTGGGGAGAGGCCTGTAGCTTGGGGCCAAGGGGTCAGGGGTGGCTGTGACCTTGCCCTTTCCCTCCCTGGGGGTGTCCGTTTGTACTCCTGGCCCGGGTCTGAGAAGGGCTTCCACGTGGGCACTCCCATGGCCAGGCCTTCATGGCAGAACGTAATCGAAGGGGCGTTGCAGGGTCCAGAGTGAGGATGGGATGAGAACTAACCCAGGAGGGTTCCAGAAGCAGGGAGCAGGGATATCCACAGGTCAATCTAGCCTGAACTGTGGCTAGAAACGGGTGGGGAGAAAGAAACAGGAGCCCAGGGGGCTGTCAGGGCATTGGGGTGACGCCACAGGGGACTCAAGGGGCCACGCAGAGGAGCCCAGAAACCTCCAGCCTGGGTTGGGACCGGCTGTGGCCAGGCCGAGCACCTGGACTCAGCACCTGGCGGCAGAGCAAGGTCACTGTGGGGGCCTGAGTGCTGCTCACTCTGAGCTGCGCGACCATTTGGAAATGGGGAGAGCCCACTTCCCGGGACAGAAAGAGGCTGGACACGAGTTGGGGGCACACAGAGTGTTTACTGCAGATGGCAGAGCGCAGGGGCGTGGCAGACCCTCAGCGGAGCCGCTCCTTCACCCTCTGCACAAGCTTCTGGGCCAGCTGGGGGTCCCACTGGGCCTCTTGGGGGTCCCGAGGCTGAAGCACTCACCTGTGGGCCTCCTGGACGAGCTCAAGGCCCAGGGTGGCCTCCACACAGGCTCGCCACACAGCAAGCCAGGACCAGTCTTGGAAGAGGTCGCAGCCGACGGCTGAAGCACTCACCTGTGGGCCTCCTGGACGAGCTCAAGGCCCAGGGTGGCCTCCACACAGGCTCGCCACACAGCAAGCCAGGACCAGTCTTGGAAGAGGTCGCAGCCGACGGCAGTGGGCTGGGGAGACAGGGCAGCTGGGGCCTGGGTTCAGCCTGCGCCCAGAGCAGCCCCAGAGGACAAGTGGGCAGGAGAACCTCACCTGCATCAGCTCTGTGAATGCCATCAGATCTGTCAGGGAGACCTGCTCAGTGGCCAGGAAGGGTCTGGCCGCCAGGACCTCCTGATCCGGGTGCTGCAAAGCACGCGTCAGCTTCCCCAACAGCTGCTGCAGCTGCACAGCATCCACAGGCTGCCCGGAGAAGTGGGGCAGGAGAGACTGGGCTGGGAAGAGAGGCGACAGCTTATCTTGGGGCCCTCCAAGCCTCCTCAACCTCCTCTTCACCCCTCCCTCAGCAGCCATTTATCAGCGATGCCCTCTGGGGCTCTGCGTTCAGAAGGATTCTGAGGTTTCATTCAGGCTCAGGGGAAAGACAGCTGTGATAGATTAGTGATGGGCAAAAAGTGAGGACAGGGGACAGGCATTCAGAGCCCAGTGCAGCCCCAGGGCTGCCCAGCTCCTGTGACTCTGAAAGGACATGTTCAGACATCTGGGGAGGGGCTCCCCACAAGCCTGGGTCTTCCCCGGTTGCAACCAGGTTGTCCAGGCCTAGGGGGTGGCCTACACCCCCTTCCACTCTGAAGCTCCCAGCTTTAGCCCCAAAGCAGCCCCCTGGTCCAGCTCCCAGCCCTCTGAGCTGGATTCGCTGAAAGGAGGAAGGGGCCCAGCAGTCTGGAAAGATCTTCAAGCCAGGGGCTACCAGCTTTCTGTCTGCCTCCTTCTGCCTCCGCCCAGCAATGAGCCCCAGACCCAGGGCACCTTACCTCTCGGCCACCAGAAAGTCCCCATCCCTGAGGGCAGGCACCTTCTCCAGGGGGTTCACCTTCAGGAATTCAGGTTTCAGGTGCTCCCCTGGGGGGCAGAGAGCAGAGGAGGCTCAGCGCAGGGTCTGGCCCCTGGGCGCCCCTCCGTGGAGCCCACCTAGCTCTGCTCACCCTGTGCCAGCTCCACAGGGTGCATCTCAAAGGGGATGCTGTTCTTCCTGGTGAAAATGTAGATGGCACGGCAGGGGGGTGAGTACAGGTCCAGAAAGAGCTCAAGCACCATCCCCGTGCTTCCCATCGGCCCTCTACTCAGGCCTCCAAAATGGGGTCCATGGTCTGATCCATGCCCCTCCCTGAAGCCTACTCCCTCCACAACTGGCTGGGCACCCAGCCAAGCCATCACACCTTGTGGCCTCTGTCCCCTGTGAGGGGCCGGTCACTGGTTTTTCAAAAGCAGGGTCCCCAGCCTGGTCCTCCTCCACCTTCATGGGGCAGTGCAAGCCGATGGACACTCCCACCCCTGCTCTCTTCAGCTGGGGGGGCCACCTCCCCACCCCCACCCCCACCCCCACCCCCGCTTCCCTTCAGTCTAGACAGCTTTCACTGTCCTTCAAGTCCGCTGCGACGCATATGTCAGGTTCTTAAGGATTTCTGTCTTCCCTTCCACCATGCCTGTGCCACGCACACCCCCCACACACAACCCCACACACTCACAGAGTCATGCACACACAGTCTCACACACACACACACACACACACACACAGAAGCACACACACAGACACTCCCATGCCCACCCCACCCCTGAGTAACTATCCCAACTTCCTACTGGGACCACCCTCTGCCCTCCTCGCGTGCCCCCCAAACCCCCGACCCTTGGGCTCAGGCCAGACCCTCCATCACCAAGTGCTGTCCCTCCACCTCCTGCACCTCTTACCCCACAACCAAGACCCCGATGGCCTGGCAGCCTCACCAGCCTCCAGACTCAGCCCTGCCTCCATCGAATCTCTCATCCTGGTGCACACAGCACAGGACCAGAGGTTTCCTTTCTTTCTTTCTGTCTTTTTATAAATTTATTTACTTTTTTAAATTTTTGGCTGCGTTGGTTCTTCGTTGCCGCGGGTAGGCTTTCTCTAGTTGTGGCGAGTGGGAGCTACTCTTCTTTGCTGTGCGCGAGCTTCTCATTGTGGTGGCTTCTCTTGTTGCAGAGCGTGGGCTCTAGGCACACGGGCTTCAGTAGTTGTGGCGCACGGGCTTAGTTGCTCTGCCACATGTGGGATTTTCCCGGACCAGGGATCGAACCCATGTCCCCTACATTGGCAGGAGGATTCTTAACTACTGCGCCACCAGGGAAGCCCCTCCCTCCCTTCCTCCCTTCTTTTCTTTTCTTTCTTTCTGGATTTCCTTTTTATTTCTTCTTTCCTTCCTTCCTTCCTCCCTTCCTCCTTTCTTTCTTTCTTGATTTCCTTTCTTTCTTCCTTCCTTTCTTTTCTTTCTTTCCGGATTTCTTCTACCTTTCTTTCTTCTTTCCTTCCTTCTGTTTCTCCTTCCTCCCTCTTCCTTTCTCTTTCTTTCTTTCTGGATTTCCTCTTTCTTTCTTTCTTTCTTTCTTGATTTCCTCTCTTTTTCCTTCCTTCCTTCCTCCCTCCCTTCCTCCTTTTTTTCTCTTTCTCTCCTCCTTCCCTTCAACTCTTTCCTTCTTTCTCATGTAAGGAGCCCTGGGCGACTGCCCTCCCTTCCCTGTCCCACCCCACCTATAAGCAAATAAATCTGTTGAAAATAGAAACGTGGGGACTTCTCTAACGGTTAATGGTTAAGACTCCCCGCTTCCACTGCAGGGGGCACACGTTCGATCCCTGGTCCTCAAACTAAGATCTCGCATGCCCAGGGCGCAGCCAAAAAAAAGAAAGTAGAAATGTGGGTGAGGGAACCCCGAGAAACTTGAAAGCATGGTGTGCTTTCATCTGTGCTGTATCCGACGCTTATGGGCCATTCCCTAAACGTTTGTGTTTGGGCTCGCGGTTGGTTGTAAAGAGCCCTTGACTATAACACAGGGCGAAGGCTTTGTGATGATTAAAGACCATGCGTCGCGTCCTCTCGAGACCCTGCTAGGATGCAGCCACGGAGACCCTGCTAGGATGCAGCCACGGAATAAGAAGCGTTCTTCACAAATGACAAGAAAAGGCCACCGGAGAGGAAATGCAAGAAAATTCCCCAGGTTTACGCCTAAAAATGTAAATCCCCAGTGAAACTAGTCTGAGAATCTATCGGTAAGGAAAAAAGCGCAACGCAGTAGAAAACTGGGCAAAAGATAAGAACTTTTTTTCTTTAAAAAAAAGAAAGAAAATCAGTGTTTTTCTTGCATTTGCTGTTTTTCCAGCGTCTGACTCAAAATAGTCAATATGCCAGAGTAGCATATTTGGGGGTGACTGTTCTGACCTCCTTCAATTATAAACACATACCTAACGGCAAACACCAAATTCCCAAGCGTGGAGGTTGAGGTGGAAGCACCCGAGGGCTTCACTTAAGCCCGACCCACGTGGGGGATACACGAGTACTTGTATATTATTCTCTATAATAATAAATTAAAACCTCCATACTAATAAAAAGGTCATTACAAAAACAAAAATTACGCCAGACGGCCCTTCTCTTGGACGCGTGCCTCATGCCGGCCCTTGGCACAGCATTTTATCAGCCCTCACTTTGCCCCTCCGGCAGACACCACCAGCACACAGACGTTCGAGCCGCCCGGCTCCAGGCCACCCCCTCTAGGCCCCGCCCCGCCGCGCGGAGCACGCTGGGAGCTGCCAGCCCCGCCCCGCCCCTCAGAGCACAGTCTCTCAGAGCACCGCCCGGAGCGCGGAGGGTACTGTGGGCGGGCCCACCACCTCGCCGCCCTCGCCCCTGCCCTGCCAGGCCCCGCGCGCGGAGCTTGCCGGGAGGGGGTCGTTGCCATGGCAACGGTCGGAGCGTGCTGGACCGTTACGGTCTGGTGACGCGCGCGCCCGTCTTGCCCAGGGCCCCTGAGAGCGGTGGGTGGTTGAGTTATTGCCGGGCGGCGGCCTAGGCTGAAGGGAAGGGGCGGGAAAACCACCCGGGAGGGGGGCCTAGAAAGCGCCGGGGCCTGTGGAGCGGAAGGGAAGGGTTTGGGGCCTCGGAGCTGAGACCCCCCCCCACCGGGCGAGGGGAGAGAGTGCAGTCTCCGGCCATGTCGAGTGGAAGGAACTGTGCCGGGTCCCAGAGGGGGAGACAGGAAGATGCGAATAGAAGAGGGTGGACTCAAAAAGTGGAGGGAAAAGGGGAGGTGGAAGAAACAGAGCTGGGCAGACCTCCCAGCGAAGCTGAGTCCATGGCGTCATTCCCTAGCACTAGACGCACCATCACTGAGCAAAGCATAATAGACCCCTACCCCTACTCATTTTTGGAAGGTCAATATTTTTTACGCACAGGATAGGGGAGGGGAAGAACGGTCAGGGAAAGGGGAGCAGGCAGGGAGGAGACCTGAGTCAAGAGCCCAGTTCTGAAGCAGGAAGGGTCCTCAGAGGTTGCTTTCACGTGTAGGTGGAAGTCTGACCACAGCTCTTTCTGGCGCTTAGAGCTCTCAACCACTCTGAGTCTTCCCTCTACCTGTGGGAGACTTACCTTTGGGTTAAGGAGGGGAAAGAGGAAGGGACAGATGGACAGTAGCAGCGCAAGGAAGGGATGCCAATGGGAGGAGGAGAGAACACCATGGAGGCCACCCTGGTGAGAACTAGAGACTGGTTTTAAGAGAAGTCCCTGTCATGACACCCCAGTGCCACCCATTTCAGGGCTTCTGGGTGAGGTGGACCAAGTCTAAGACTAGGGGGTCAGGGCAAGAAGCCTCACAGTAACCCTTGTCAATAGGAGACTTCACACGGGACCTCCCCCCATATTGTTCATGCTTTGTTCATCCTTTGCCAGGGCACCTTGGGGTCCCAGGTGAGGACCTTGGTGGTCTTACTCCGATAGAAACTGCTATGGCCGTAGGTGAATGGCCCCTGCACCGTAGGACAAGTTACCGCTGATAACGCCAGGGAACATCACAGTTGGGAGGTTATTGAGCTCCCCAAAGTTTTCTGAGGCTGCCTTGTCATCTGTAAAGTAATTGCAGCTCTACCCTCTCCGGAGGTGGTTACAGAGACCTAGTGAGACGCTGAAAGTGCTTTTAAAGGGTGTGGGGCCCTGTAATGCAAGGACGTGTTACCAGAAAGCCCAGTCCACGTGGCTTGGGGAGCCACTGGGGAAGGAAGGGACTGGAGCCAACCTTACCCAACCAGGGCCTGCTGCCACCACTTGCCAGCAGGGCCAGGTTGGCTTGATGGGCTGCCAGTCTGTTTGCCCTCGTTCTCCCTGTCCGCGCTCTGGGTCCAGAGACCTGGATTTGAATCCTGGATTTGTCACTTACTAGCTGAGTGATCTTGGGCAAGTCATTTCAGCTTTCCTGCTTAAGTAGAGCTAAGGTGGCCTGTGAATGAAACCATATAAACGGAGGCATTTCTGGCTCCAGAGGAAGGCCGCTGCTGTCTGGGAGGAGCCCTTGCCAGGAATCTGTTAGAGACAGTTATTTTGTCACCAGCTGGAATGGCATGGGACAAAGCACTGCAGCTGTCTCGTCCTCACCAATTGCGTTGGCCTCATCCCTCATGTTATCCTGTCATTTTCAACACTGTCACCTCCTTCAGCCTTAGCATTGGCCTTGGCCTTAGTTTCCTCCTGTGTGACTTGGGGGTGATGATTCCTACAGGAATCAGCTTGGAATAAGGAAGCTCTCAGGTCACATTACAGTTCACATGCATTAGGTGGGGTATTCAGTCCTGAAGAGCAGCAAAAGGGATGGCCTGGTGTAAGAACAGAGCTGTGGAGAACATCAGGGGCCCTGTTAACAGCCAGTAAGAGTCTGACCCATAAGCACCAGGGCGGGGTGGGGGGGTGGGCGTTGAGTCTTGACTAAAGAGTCTGTTGGAAAAGCAGGCTGAACAGAAAAACCGGGTCATTGTCAACACACTCAAGATGATAAGCAACCTTTTTTTATATATAAAGCGATTATTTAGATTGAGAAATTATGAATTTTAAAAACAAGGACCAGGCTTCCCTGGTGATACAGTGGTTGAGAGTCCGCCTGCCGATGCAGGGGACACGGGTTCGTGACCTGGTCCAGGAAGATCCCACATGCCGCGGAGCGGCTGGGCCCGTGAGCCATGGCCGCTGAGCCTGCGCGTCCGGAGCCTGTGCTCTGCAACGGGAGAGGCCACAATGGTGAGAGGCTCGCGTACCGCAAAAAAAAAAATAAATAAAAAATAAAAAAGTACCACAAGCTCAAGAAGAATATCCTGACATTCTTCTTAACTGCTGGACACACCTTCACCTTTCAAATACTCCCTCCCCCAACCCCGCCCCTGTATTTTTGGACTGCAGACTCTTTGATTACCTTTCATTGTGACAATTATTTTATATTTCCTACACAGAAGAGGTGATTCCCCCACCTCTCCTTTAGCAGTAAGTGTGTCCCAGGAAGCCATTTATGCACCAAGATAGCAGACACAGGAGTGACTTCAAAGCCCGTGGGCATATCCCACTCAACCCACACATTAGTGATCACCCAATTTTACCTTCCCCTTAGCCACATCCCAAATGCCCAAATGCTCACAGGAGAGGTGTGACAGAGGAAATTTGCAGTGGAAAAACACAATGGGCCTCAACCAACTTGTAAAAGTATTTTCTGCAAATTTTCCAAAAGCACCTGACAACTGAAAGCATGGCTAGGGCCCCTGAAGGGATAAGCACATGCCCTGAAGCTTCAGCTCTGTTTACTTTGGCTGTAAATCCCCCTCTGCTCTGAGTAATCACAGCTGTGCCAGGCTCAAGTTTAGCGCCACCGGAGAGTTTAAGGGAAGATAGTGTACACCTTTGACCGTTGCCAGGCACTGGTTCACTCTAATTTTGCCTCATTTTGTGTTGACACACAGGCTCCCACACCTACCCACCCTGCTCTTCTCCTACAGTGCACACAGCAGGGAGGTTCCCGGCATTTGTGCCCCCACCAACCCCCGCCAAAGCCCTCCTCTGGACGGAAGAGGGTCCTTGGCCCTGAGCAGAGTTCTCCCTGCTGGGCCCACCCCGCCCTCTCCTGCACACACACAGCTGGTCAAGCTGATCCTTGAGCCACAGGCCACTTCCTGAGCAGCCGAGGGGTGGTGGGAGCTGGCAAAGCTGATTCCCGTTCAGGTCCCAGACAGGTCTGGCAGAGCCCCAGGCCAGCTCCTCTTAACCTGCCTGTCCTCTGATAGGACAGGGGAGGGGAGACGGGAGAGGAAAAGTGTAGAAGAAGAAGAATTGGAAGAAAAGCGAGAAGGCCTCGGCTTGGGAGCGAGGGCAGTGGGGTGAGGACGGGCACCGGTCCTGCGGCTAACTTGCTGTGTGACCATGGGGGAAATCTCCTACTTTACCTCTCTGGGCCTCAGTTTCCCCTTTAAAGTAAGGCCACTAACACCTACCTCACAGTGTTGTTAGGATACCACGAGGTAATGTCTGGGGAAATTGCTTGGGAAATTGGGAAAGGCCACTCACATGGGAGCCCCTTATTATCCTTTTGGCTGAAGGGGGACAGGAGACCTGGAGGCCCTGGACACAGGCCTGGGCCTTGCCTGTTAGGGGAAGCCGCCCTGGCCTTTACTCAAAGCCGACCCTGCCTTAGGCTGAGCAGCAGGCGGTGCCCCTGAGAGCACTGGCCTGAGGTCAGAAACTCCAAGCTCAGTAAGTGAGTGCCCCAGGCCGCTGGAAAAGCCTGGAAAACTGAGGAGGTGCTGTTCTGGTGCAGCCCCGGCTGCCTCTCCAGGGACTGCAGGGAAGACGAGCAGCAGAGGCCAGGGACTGGGGAGGACAGCCAGCACAGGCAGTGATAGGGCAGCCGTGGGGCCCGGGCCAGGCAGTGAGGAGCAAGGGGTCCAACTCAGCAGGGGGCTGCAGCTCGGCGCTGGCAGGCACTGGTGGGAATGGGGTACAGGGGCCTGATCGCTTGCCCCCTGGTTGTTTCCTCCACCTGGTACCTGGTGCCTCCATGATCTGAACACAGTCTGCCTCTGCCAATGTGTGCAGAGTGAGCCCTTTAAGAAACAAAAGAAGCTGACCTGAAGTGATAGTTTGGAGTTCATTTCCATCGAAGAACATGGGTGTTGGGTTCTGGGGACGGGCTGGCAGTGGTCAGGGCAGCGAGGCCACATGGACGAGGAGGAGGAGGAGGAGGCCAGGGAGGAGGTGGGGACGGGGCGTGGGGCTGGGAGGATAGGTCAGCAGCCTGCTGGGGGCCTGAGGCGATGGAGAGAGACTGTCCCACGCTGGGCAGCTTGCTCCCCTTCACCCCCAAAGAGAGCGAGGGCGCCGCTGGGCACCCACAGGGCAGGCTGGGCCAGATCCCGAGATAGGCCCCAAAGGAGCTGAATCAAACCTGCCCACTTTCTTTTCCCAAATTCATGGGTCAGCGATATTGCTGCTGCTTGCAGAGCGGAGTGGTGGGTGGGAACGGGTGGGAGGGAAAGGGCCCTCAAGGCCGCCTCAACCGTTTCCCAGGGGGAGAGGGGTGGGCCCCATTCCATCCATTCCCCTTTGGGGCCCATGGGCAGTTAAGATTCCCCCACCTCCGCAGTGGTTGAGAGTCCGCCTGCCAATGCAGGGTACACGGGTTCGGGCCCTGGTCCGGGAGGATTCCACGTGCCTCAGAGCAACTGGGCCCGTGAGCCACAACTGCTGAGCCTGCGCTCTGGAGCCTGCGAGCCACAGCGACTGAAGCCCAAGTGCCCTAGAGCCCGTGCTCTGCAACGGGAGAAGCCACGTCAATGAGAAGCCTGCACACCACAGAAAAGTGGCCCCCGCTCACCGCAACTAGAGAAAGCCTGCACACAGCAATGAAGACCCAATGCAGCCAAAAATAAATAAATTTATAAAAAAAAAAATTAAAAAAAAAGATTCCCCCACCTCAGCCACCTCGGGATGGACCAGAACCAGGCGTCATTGAACTCCACGGGCACACTAGATCCCAAACCAAGAATTCTCTCCCTAACCTTTCCATCCTAAATCAGGGCCAGCCTCAAAGTCCAAATTTGGCTCAGACGTTCTGCAAAGAGATAAAATGACAAAGATACTCCAAGTCAACACAGAAATGCCCTCTCTTGTGAATTTCCTAGGGTGAAATTCAAATCAAAAAATTAAATCCCTTTGCCCTTTTAGGTTAAAGTTGAAGGAAATAAAAACTAAAAGTCTTAAGGTCCGAGGATTGAAGCCCAAAGCCTTCCCTGAGAGCCCAGCCGTTAACTCCCTCTCCAAGCATCTGTGCCAGCCCAGCCACCCACATGGTTCCTGGAATGGGGTCCTTCTCCACACCTCAGGATTTCCGCTAGCCTGTAATGTGCCCCACTTTTAAAGGATTCAGAGTTACTAGGCCCTGCCCGCCACAGGGAAATCAACCCCTAGGGCAGCCTGCAGGCTGCTGGGTGTCCTCAGAATCCAGGCAGTACTCAGCCCCATGTGGACCCCTCTTTCTGCTGGCTCAAGACCCAGGCAGGAATGGAAGGAGAGTGGACAGGAAAGAGGATGTCAGCCCCCGACCCCACCCCCTTAGGGTTGGACCTGGTGGAGGGTTAGCTTAGCCCAGTGGATGCTTTGGGCGGGGCAGGGAGCAACTTTGCGTTCCTTCTCCTCTCTGAGCGCATCTGTGCCACTCCTGCCTTCTCACAAATGGCTGTGGACAGCCCAGCTGTAGGGTCTCATTTACGATACCTTCTTTCTTCCAGAATGTTCAAAACCTCGTAATTTTCGGTTTCCCTCTGGGCACCCAGGGCTGAGCTCTGCCCAGTGTCCGTGTGTCCTGCCTGGAGCGGGTTCCTGAACCAAGGGCCAGGGAGCAGGCGCTCTGCCCGGTTGATTCTCAGGACACTGTGTGTCCTCCAACTGGGATGCTCCGGCCTGACGTGACAGCTGTTTCTGCAACCTCATTTCCGGTGCGAGGCTCTGTGCCCTGGGAGCATCCTGGCTGTGCTGCTGCCTGCGGCTCCAGGCTGAGCCCGTGCACTTGTGCTGTGTCGGCTCCTGGTGGTGGTTTCATCCCTTTTCCTGACCACACAGAGGGCTGGCCGTTTTTGTTGGATTCCAGTGCCTTCCCTCCTTTTAATACTTTCTCGCCCACACATTTTACTTTTTCTGACATATTCCTCTAGATTTTGTCTCTTGGGGTCTCCCAGGGCAAGAGAAAGAAAAACCAGTCAACTCCGGCTTGGTCACAGCATCCACTGTTGAAATAGCCCCAGGGCTCCACCCCAGAGACCCAAGAGTGACGATCCATCGGCCACTTTCCCCGCTGCTGGCCCCTCTTGTGCCTGGCTCTGCTCGCCTCTGGTGGGGCTCAGCTGAGTCTTCCTGAGACCAAATCCCTACATTTAAAAACATGTTCCCTTAGGGCCGTGTGATCCCGGACCCTACCCCCCAGTCTTCCCGTCCCAAAAGGCGTCCCCAGATCTTCTCAGTGTTTGGTGCTGATGTTCCATCCTTGCATTTGCCCGGATCCTCCACAGCCTCTGAGAACTGCTGGCTCGTGGATGGCTTCTGGGTCTCACAGAAGCCATCTTGGCCCTGAGCAGAGTTCTCCCAACTCTGTGTGGAGCAGCAGCCCCTCAGGAGTGTTCTGAGTCACCTGGCTCCCTGGGTGGCCTTGCCTTGTCCCCAGCCTTGCCCGCCCCGCCCCCCAGGGAGAGTTGCTGGCCCCTGCCTGAGTTGCTCTGTTGGCCTGGCCACTCCAGGGTCCCATCAGCCCCTTCATGTCTGTCCAGGCTGTCCCCTGACACCCCATGTTCTTTTGAGGGCATTCCTCTTATTTCCGCTGCTCCTGTTCTGGGAGTCAGACTAGGGTGTGTTTTTCAAACCACTCCAGGCCCTTCTGGCTCTCCTCAGTGAACCTGAGGCCTGGGCAGACGGCTCCCACTCACGCCTTTTGTTCTGCCTTGCTAGCTTTGGGGTATGCAGTGATCTCCTTGAGTTGTTTTTCTATCTCAAGCCCTCTTCTCTGAAGGACCCCGACTGCGGGGGATGCTGTGTCAGTTAACAGCCCTGCACCTCCTGCAGGCCAGGCAGGCTCTGTCTCCCAGCTCCAGGGATGAACCTCGGATGTACTTGGAGGTGCAGGAGGACCTTGCACAGCCCCAGTTCTGGCAGCAACTCATGGGCCACCACCTCCCTGTGACTGACCCAGGAGAACACCCACCCCCACCACCGCCCAGAAGGTGGAAGCTCTCTGGAGCCCAGGCGAGACCTCCTGCGGCTCACAAACCTGCCCACAAGGACCCTGCTTACATAGCAGGTGGAGATTCTCATCAGGACCACACAGCCTAGGCATCAGCTCACAGCACCAAAACCCCGTGGGGCACTGCCAAGGCCCCCAGGCAACCTCAGACTTCACGTGGGCTACTGTGTGGGGTCACTGGTGTGGACTCAAAGCTTGACGCCAGTGTGCAACATGGTGGGTTTGCGGGGCCTGCGTATACCACTGCTTTCTTCCAATTCCGATTTCGGGAACTCGGCCATAGCGTGGGAGTCACAGCGTGTGCCAGAAGGCAAGCAGCACACGGCAGAGCCCAGGAGGGCCTAGCCGGCAGGGCATGGGGGGCGGGGGTGGGAGGGCTACTTTAGGGATGGAAACACCTCACAGGGAAATGTGAGGCCATGAGGGGGAAGGGCCCCCCACCTCAGCAGGCCCACAGTGGCTGGAGGCTCAGGGAGCCTGGGGGTGGGCTGGAGAGCAGGCAGCCAGTGGGGCGGCCCTTGTCAGGGGCCAGAGTCGGGCAAGGTCTCAGAGGGGTGGGGGTCTGGGTAACACCTCTGCATGGTATGTGGTGATGGTCTTCCTTTCCCCTTCCTTTCATGTGTGTGTCTGTGTGTGTCTGTGTGTGTGTGGGGGGGGGGTCACTCGTACCGTGAAGTATAACATACACACAGAAAAATGCATAACAGTTTAACAAGTATAATACAGACACTTGTAAGAAGAGTGAGGGAAAAATATCACTGCAGCCCCCATCCACTCCTGTGTGCCCTGCCCCAGTCAGCTCCCACCCTCCCCGCCAGCCGGCCCACTGTCTTGATGGGAGGGGAATTGTTGCCTGACTTTCATCACAGTTTTACCACCTAGGCCTGGACCTCTGAACATTGTGGTTTGGGGCTCCCTGGTTTTGAACTGTAAATAAATGAAATCGATTCATCCATAGTGGTAAGTGTCCCTGTAGCTTGTTCATGGCCCTGCTGTGTTGTATTCCATGCCGTGAAGAGGCCACAATTTATTTATCCATTCTGTTCTTGATGGACATTTGGGTTGTTTCCAGATGTAGGTTTCTTCAGGGTCTATACCTGGAAGTGGGATTGTGGGCGGATTAATTACAGCCAACATGATGGGTAGCAGTAGCATCTTGTGGGGCCTTTAGTTGCATTTCCCTGATCTCTTCTGAGGTTGAACACCTTTTCCATTTGGATATTCTGTTCTGTGAAGAGGCTTATAAAATCCTTTGCTAATTTTTATTGGGTTGTCTATTACCAATTTGTAGCAGTTTTTAATACGATCTGGATATGAACCCTTTAGGTGTAGCATGTCTTTTGACTCTTCACGGTGTCTTACTAATATAAGGTCAAATGTGTCCATCTTTTCCTTAGTCATTTGTGCTTTGCGTACCTCATTTAAGAAGTCATTAAGATGATATTCTCTTCTATGATCTTTATGTCTTTAATTCACAGAGAACTGATTTTTGTGTGGGTATGAAATATAAGTCCAGTTTGCACTTTCTCCCCACGTGGTGGCCAGTGGCCCTGCACAGCTAATTGAATTGTGCTTCCTGTCACACAGATTTCCAAGCTGCCCTGATCCTATATCGGGTCCATATGTGTGTGTAGATGTCTGCCCCATGCTGATTTCATTTCACCTTATTTATGCAGCTTGCTAAGAAATCTTGACATTGGCAAGGAAGTCCTCCCACCTTGAAAATGTTTTGGCTCCTCTTGGCCCTTTGGAGTCTAATAAAAGTTAGAATTTGGTTGTCAAATTCCACCCAAAATCTGTTGGAATTTCTATTGGGACAGTGTTGTATCAGAGGGCAGAATGGAGAGAAGGGAAGACCACACTGCCTCCAATCATGGACGTGTGTGGTCTCCCCACTTATGTGGTCCTTCATTGACCACCCCGCCCCCGGGTGTTAGTTTGCTCTGTAGAGATTGGCACCTCTTGGCTTCATTCCCTGATACAGAGCAATATACTCTCGAACTGTTCGTTTCCCTTACTCCCCGCCAGCTTCTCTTCTCCGCACATATGAAGTCATGTTCTGTATGGTATCTGTAAAGTCATATTCTGTTCTGGAAAATGTCTGTTTCTGCACCAGTCTTCACTGTATTCTAACTATTCTTTGTCTTGCTTGTCTGGTAAATATGGTATTGAAGTGACTCAACAGGGGCTTTAAATGTCAAACTTGTATGAATTTACACCCTTCGAGTCTTTCTTTGGCCTTTTTTATCCGCCCATGATCACCAGGGTCCTTATCCTTGTCTACACTTGAAATGCCGGTAGGGGGGCTAAAAAGCCTGAACTTGCTTCTCGGCTTTGTCACTGTGTTTTGTTCTGACTGGCGGCAACTCACCAAGGAATCAGCCCTTCACCGAAGGATTCATTCCTGGAAATGGGGCTCCCTTCCTGAACCCTTCTCAGAGCACAGCTCTCCTCGTGCTTTGCTGTTGGTGGTGTGGAGGCCCTGGGCTCTTTGCTGTGAGGTGTCCCTGGTATCATATCAGTCACTCAGTCTGAACAGCTGATCAAGCTGATGGGAGGCTTCTGCCACCTCTTACCTGGCTGCTTCCCTGGGGGCAGTGTCACCTGGGCGTCACAGCCCCATGTGCTGGTGGGCAGGGTCACTCACCTTCTTCTCTGAAGCCGTGCACTCAGCTCACCGGAAGGGGCCTAGTTCGGCCCCCGCCACTCCCAGTGCTGGAGTGGAAGTCTGGGCATTCACCAGAATTTAAAGAATAGTCGAAAGGCATGAAATCCAAAGGGTCTTTTCACTTCTTTCTGAACAAGAAGGAAATGGGCTTATTTTAGAATCAATATTATCCTCTGAATTATCAGAGCGCAAAAGAGGAGACTTGCTCCCTGAAGAGTTGGGTTCTCCCTAGGGAAATACTGGAAGGTTCTGACAGAGTCCACCTGATTTCCCCACCACGTTGCCTTTCTTTTTTTTTTTTTTGGCTGCACTGTGCGGCATGTGGGATCTTAGTTCCCCGACCAGGGATCGAACCCATGCCCCCTGCAGTGGGAGTGCGGAGTCTTAACCACTGGACCACCAAGGAAGTCCCCACATTGCTTTTTTGACTGGCCAGTTTTATCCTCAGGAAGGTCTAGGCTTATGTGTTAAAGTTAACAGTTCAGATGGGCATCGCCCCCCATCCCCTGCAGAGCTAGTGGTGGGAGGGAAGAAGCTCCTTAGGGAGCAGGGCACTGG
Organism: Stenella coeruleoalba; assembly: GCF_951394435.1. Taxonomy (NCBI): domain Eukaryota; kingdom Metazoa; phylum Chordata; class Mammalia; order Artiodactyla; family Delphinidae; genus Stenella; species Stenella coeruleoalba. The sequence continues at coordinate 64,347,121 of NC_137160.1, read as the reverse complement.
CACCTACAAGAGGTCCTAATTCATAAGCTAAGTTGACAGTTTTGGAATTTGGGGCAGCTCCTTTTTACTGCTAGCATCATCGATGTGGCCCGTGAGCGCTTCATCCAAGCAGTACTCGGGACATCTGAGGCCCTGGGGCCCAAACTGGGAAAACATTTGCAACTCATGGCAAAGGGTTAAATTCTCTGATATATAAAAAGCTCTAAAACAAAAAACAACCCAGTGGGAAAAATGGACTTGAGGATTTGACTTAGTTTCCAGAAAAGGAAAAGGTAATGGCTATTCACTAGAGGAAAAGACACTCCATCTTGGGAGAAGAAAAATGCAAATTAACACCTTCTGGTGAAAAGCCTTTCCCCACCAGGAAGCCCAAAGTCAAAACAGGTGGCGATGCCCCTGTGCCCAGTGGGTTGGTGCCCTACACCCCCTTCTAGGAGGGACATCTGGCCATATTAAAACAGCAACGATTTTGACTGACTAATCCTACTTCTAGGAACCTATCCTCCAAATATACCTACACATGCGTGGACGCCAACAGCGCGGAGCTAAGAGTGGAGGGATGGAAAGGGCTCGAACGCTCTCAATAGGGGCTGGCTGAGTAACCATGGCCGGTCCCAACAAGGGAATACTGGAGACTCTTCAGGTACTGAGATAGACTTTTAAGTAAAAAAAAAAAAAAAAAAAGTGCAACCTAGTGTAGAATATGCTACCATTTGTGGGAAAAAAAAAAAGTTGGGGGGAGGGGAGGGGGTGTTATATGTGCATAAAATAGCTCTAGAGGGATTTGAGAGAGGGCTGCCCGGTGGAGGGAGGAGGCAGGAGGGAGCTTTCTCTTTGGGGATCCTTGGAATGCTTTGAATTTGAGCCAGGTAAATATATTACCTATTAAAATGAGAGCAGAATTAGGAAAAGAAACCAGGTGGCAGGGGGCATGGTGGCAGAGACTTCCCATTTGTAGCTTTGGGATTTGGAGCCCTGTCTGGATGTTTGGGGCATAGACCTATGAGAATATCGAGTCCAGACCCCACTGTCCCCAGATGGGGGCTGAGGCTCCAGTAGTGAGGGCACAGAGTCAATTTCTGAAAGCTGACCATTTTTGTCTCTTTTAGGTCAGCTTCAAACACAGAAGTGAGGTGTGCTCACTTCACTAGGAGGGGAAATCTGGGCAAATGGCTGGTGGGTTTGCAGTATGGCTGCCCCCCCCCCCCCACCGCCCCCATCTTCCAAGCCCATTCTGGAATTCTCCCTGGGAGGCCTGGAGGGCTGGAACCTGGCTTTGCACGGCTGGGAAGAAGGGCCGGGTGGCAGGAGACAGCTTTACAAAAACACAGTTTTGGGGGCCAGCACTTAGTGCAAAGGGGGGCAAAGAGTCAAGGAGGACATCAGTGGGCTAGAAACACTGGAAACTTCCTAAGCTCTGGGACTGGCTGACCTCCCCAGATAATACCAAGACCTGTGAGCAGTCACGGCCTGCTGCTCCCTGCTTCAGCTCCCCTGGTGATCCACATTACTCGTATCAGAGGCTGAGCTGTCCCGTCAGCTCTGAGGTTTAAGGAATATGTAGGAAAGACATATGGTGAATCTCTTCATTTCACAGATGGGGAAAACTGATGCCCAGAGGGGAGCCAAGCAGTCTCTTGACCCCAGGGTCCCTCGGATCAGGCTCCCAGGGGAAGCAAGCCCTGAGGCAGGCGTCTCAGACCAGGGGACAGGGCAGTGGGGCAAGCCTGCAGAGGACAAGGTGGGAGGCCTGAGGGGGAGCCTACGCTGCCCAGCTCTTCAGAATGGACAAGGCCTGAGTGGCCTCCGGGCCACCGGCGCAAAGATCACAGAGCCAGATGCAGCCACCCAGAGAGTGCTGGGGGACACAGGACCCAGAAGCAGCTCACAGGGCCTGGGCCGAAGCACAGGGTACTTGGCATCGTGCAGCACTGGGTGGCCTCAGGGAAGGCATCCTAGAAGGGTGCAGTGTGGGGCTCCCAGTGAGCAGGTGGGGGAAAGGCATTCGATGCAGAAGGAACAGCACCAGCAAGGGAGGTGCCAGGCTGCAAACCGGGGCTGAAGGTGCTGGTTGCCCCAGAGGCCAGGGGTCTTTGCTGGCAGGTGATGCGGTACCACTGGGGCAATGGTGGAGAGCGGGTGGCAGTCTGTGCCTCCACCCCCATCTGTCCCACATCTCAGTTCGAGCTGTTATTTGGAAATGAGTTTTTGCTGCTGTTTTGAAGGTTGACGGCACCCCTGTGGGCCTTGGGGCAGCTGGTGGCATCAGGGGAAGGGATGGATGCTTGGTGGGCAGCGGAGCCCATGCTTCGGAGGAAATGGAGCTGGCCGGGTGTGGGGCGGGGCGTGGGGGAGGACTGGGACTGGGGACAGATGTCTTGAGAGGGAGGTGCAGCAGCTGCTCTCCTCGGCATGCAGGGACGGTTATTAGCTCCAAGGGGCTTGGGAGCATGGTGGGCAGGGTTAAGAATGTGGGACCCAAAAAAAAAAAAAAAAAGAATGTGGGACCCTGATCCACAGTTGTCCCCTTTTTCCCGTCCAAGGAGCCACTGCTGTGCAACACCCCAGCTGACCAGAGCCTCTGGCGCTCCCTGATTCATGGGGGCAGCGTGCCATGCTCTGCCCTCCAGAGCCCCTCCATCCTCCCCAACACAGCAGGTGCCCAGCCTCCTTGGCCCTCAGAGACCCCTGCAGCTGGGGAGACCCCCATGGCTCATGTGAGGCCACAAGGTGAAAGTCCTAGCTGGGGGCAATGGGAGGGAATGTGAAGTCTGACGCTGGGAGGTGGTGGCCTGGTGTCGACACACCCCAGGAACCAGGATGGTGTCCTCACCTGTGAAATGAAGGAGTCGGATAAGATGCTCACAGACACCTAGGCCCCTGATCTCACGACCTCATGTGGTGTGGTGAATCAAGGTGAAAGCCAAGAGCAGGGGGAAGAGGCTGTGTGCTGGGAACTTGGGGGTTGGGGGGCACAGAGCTGGGGAGCTCAGGGGATGTGACAAAGGCCAGGCCGAGGCAGGAGCCTGTCACAGGGCAGGTGCTCATACCCAAGAGGGAGGCCCCAGGCCACGAGCCAGGCTGAGTGATGTTTGGCTGCAGCTGGAGCCATGCCACCCCCCCCCCCCCCCAGCACGGAGACTGACTCCAGTCCCCTCGCTGAGGACAGAACGAGACTGAGGTGAACTGGAAGATCTCTGTGGAAGAGGAGCATCCCCTCCGAAAGATGGGCTACGCCCTCCAGACTCCCTTGAACCGACTCTCCTTCTTTCAAAGGTCACGACTGTCCCCACTGTCCTGGAAGTAAACCCTCAATACCCAGGGAGCCGACTGGGGGCTGAGGGTGGAAAGTGCCCCCTGGACCTGGACCGAAGGAGAGCAGCCCTCAGGCATCTGAATGCGCAAGCTGGCACTGGCAGTCTGCCCCAGAGGTGTGGGGTAGGGGGTGGATCCAAGTGGAAAGTGCCAAGGGACTGGGCTAGGCAGCCCCGGGGCCTGGGCTGTTCTGAAGTTGCCATAATCAGCGGGCAAGTGTGGCTACAAGCCTGGGATGGGCACCCAAGGCTTCCTGCCCCTGCCTGCTGGGAGTTCACACTGAAGCCACAGTGGGTGCCACATGGGCTGGGCCACCGGCAGCCGTCCCAAGGAAGGAGCCCGTGGCCACCCCAGGCCCCAGCACACATACAAGGTGGCCCTTGTCACTGTGTATCACTCAAAGGTGGGCCTGCTCCTCACTCCCAGCATCAGAAGGGAAGAGCTCCAGAGGCTTGGTCCAAGTAGTAATAACCCTTTTCCCCAGAGCCCTCAGCTTCCAAAAACAAATTCACTTAAATTCTGTGGAATTTAAAAAAATCACCTCCATCTAGGATGTTCCTGACTATCTTAGGGGCTGAGAAAGAACAAAGGGTTTCAATGGCTCGGGGCCAGCAGGAATCCAGAGGTGAGGCCCCCAGGAATGGGGTTCATGTGGCCAGAGGAGCCCCTTCTCTGTGCCAGCAGCTGCAATGAACTGGACTTCTCCCCCAGGGCAGGCAGTGCAGGAAGGGTGGAGCTGGCCCTTAACACAAATTCCCAGTGCTCATGGCTGGGCCTCATTTGGAAGGAGTCGCTGCCAGGGCCCATGGAGGTGCTCACGCTGCAGGGCAGTAAAGTGTTCAGCCCAAAGGCGACTGGACCTGAGCAAGCAGCACCTCGTGGCAGCACCAGGACTGCCTGCTGCCCTATCGCTGCCCCCACGAGGGAGTGAGCCCCTGCACTTGGAGAAGGGATCCTAGGCCAGGAGACCCCAGTTACACTGGACCTTGACACTGACTTTGTTTTCACAGGGTACCCTCAGCGCCAGGACCTCCGGAGTCCTAGTGGGGTTAACTAGCCACCTGGAGGCTTTCAGAGCTGCTGCACCATAAGACCTGAATAGTACCCAAATTACAGGGGGTGTTATCTCAGGGAACTGCTGTGCCTGAGGGGAGCAGAGCCCAGGCCCAGAACTGGGGTGAACAGGGCAACATAACCAGGAATCACCTCCTGGGCACCTTCCCTCCTACCAGACCCAAAAGCTGTTGCAAAGTTCCAGAACAACGGGATTTCCCAACTCAAGACACTGAGGCAGCAGCCTATCGAAAAGTGACCCTGGATGGAGTGGGGAAGGCCTTCTTCCCCCCCCCCCGCCCCCACTCAGATTCTGACCCCTCCCCCTTCCCCCCCAGCCCTAGCCCAAAAGATAGTCCGGCCTCTGCGGGAGGTGGGGGGTGGGGGACTATCGACGACGAATTCCCGTAGGATTCCGGGGTCTGCGGCCTTGGGCAGGATGCTAACCACAGCTGGGCCCTCTGCTGGGGGCTGGGGGCGTGGAGAGGCTAGGCTGCAGATTCTGGGGGCACCCCTCCCGACCTCGGTTCCCCAGTCACTGACCCAGCCTTGCACCGATTCCTCCGCAAGGCAAGGAAGCCCGAGGCAGCCCCAGTCTCCACACCGTTTATTTCTCCGTCCCGGCAGCTGGGGTCGCTGGGGCGGGGCGGGCAGAAAACCGCGCGCAGGTTGCGGGACGCGGGCAGGGGAGCCCGGGGCGCGACACTCAGGCGAAGGTGGAGCCGTTCCAGCCCACGTTAGCCGCGTTCATGTCGTAGTAGTTGATGTAGATCCTGCGGGGGAGGAAGCGGGTCTAAGCCGGCTGCGAGGTGGCCGCCGTGGCCGCGCGCCCCCTGTCCCCCGACGCCCACACACCTGTCCGGGCTGATGCGCAGGCGTTCGGCCAGTAGGCCGCACAGCAGCTTGCTGTAGGAGCGGTTCTGCGCGCCGCCGATCTTGCCGATGCTGTGCAGGCTGCAGAGTGCGCACGGCTCGCTGGAGCCCCCGAAGACCATGAGTTGGTCCGGCACCACGTGCACCGCGATGTACTGCGGGGGAGGGGGAGGGGCAGCGGTCAGCGGGCCTCCTGGCCTCGCCGGCCCGGACGCCCCCATCCCTTCCCCTCCCGGAGCCCCATCCCGGAGCCGCCTTCCCCGCCCAAGCCCCATCCCGGGGCCACCTCCCCCGCCCCAGCCCAGGACCGCTTGGCCGGGCCCTCCCCGCAGACCTGCGCCGGCTTGCCAGTGGCCTGCGCCAGCTGCTGGGTGAGCTCGGAGAGGAGCCCGTCCGGCACAGAGGCGCGGGGCACGTTGGTGTTCACCAGGAACATCGGCATGATGGCGAGGGACGGCGAAGACAGGGATGCAGGAACCAACCGACTCGCGCGCAAACACCGCCGGGAAACCTCGGAGCTACGTGACCGCCGCCCGGCGCCCCGCCCAGTGCGGCTGCGGCCCAGCCTCCCGTGACGCCCCAGCCGGCGGAGGCCCCGCCCCCGAGGCCGCGGCGCGCTCGCGCCTGGTGACGTCACCGCCTGCGGAGGCCCAGCCCGCCCGGCGGAGCTCGGAGCCACTGCAGGGTCGGCCATTGGCCCTGAGCACCTCCTCAAAGTTCACGCGGCGGCCAGAAATCTGCCTGTCCCTCGTTTGTCCTTTCATCTAGTCACAGCGACGTCTGTGTGCCGGGAGCAGCGGGGATGCGGCTTTAGCGGGACAGATGGCCCCTGGCCCTCCAGCAGATCACAGCCGGACAAGAAGATGGAGTCCCAGCTCATTCCACTGAGCCCTTGTGTGTCCGCAGTCTCCGCGTGCGCGTGTGTGTGTGTGTGTGATGGGGAGGGGTGGTCATTGATGCAGGTGGGAGGGGGCTTCCACAAGCGAGTCACCATCCAGAGGCCTTCCCTGCACCCCTGCTCTTCACGGTGGGTAAGGATGCTGGGAGGTGCCCAGGGGAGGGGCAGGGAGTAGGAGGGGTTCCAAAGGCAGTCAGCAACTCCGTCTCAGAGCCCACGCCAAAGCCCCATCCGGTCCCCTGGACAACCCCTCTGCAGGTCTGGAAACTTGAGCTCCTCAGAAGGCCCACTCTAGCCAGGTCCTGTGCGGATGCCCTCTCACAGAGCCCTGGGTGCAGTCTCTCTCTTCCACTGTTGGTCAGCTCAGGGGGCACCTAGTAGGTGCCAAACATACAAGAGACATGGACTAAATACGGGCTGAATGAATGAATGAAGTTAGCCATGACACGGCAGGACGAGGACAGGGCCAGGGATGAGCCTGCAGGCCCTGCCATTCCTGGGCAGGAGGGCCACCCGACTCCCGCTCTGAGGAGACCCTGGTGGGGGGGCTGTGCTGGGGAGCAGAGCTCTGCAGGCACTCGAGGGGGTTTGGCTCATGCTGGTTTGGCCAAGTCTCAGAGCTCTCCAGGGAGGTCCTGTCCTTGGTCTCTGGCAGGTGTGGTCTGGTTAAGGTGGCACAGCACACACTGGCCTGGACACTGGGCATGTGATAGAGCAAGGCCACCATGCCTGTGGGAGCAGGCGGCCTCAGGCAGGAGGTCACATGGCCCAGCTGTGCAAATACTCTGTTAAATGTGGATCCCTCCAGGTGGGCCCCAGGTCATATCCCTCCCCACTCCCACACCCCAGCAGACTTCCTGTGCCCAGGGCTCTGTTACCACTGATGCACCCCATGCATTGTCTCCAGCCCGGGGTGCTCCTCCGATCCCCAGCAGCCAACTCCGCATGTCCTGCTACCTGTGTCCAAATCCAGGTGCATGACTATTCTCCCACTCCTGATCGCCTGCCAGTGAAATGTACCTCCATCCACTGTCTCTTTACCCTCATTTCTCCGGCCCCCACCCCGCCTTAGCCTAAGTTAGCTGGCACCACCTTTGGCCTGGCCTGGCCTGCCTGGGGGAGGGGTCTGTCTCCCCAACCACTGGCAGCAGATCTGGCCATGTGACTTGCCTTGCCCAGTGAAATGTGAACAGAACTGACCCAAGTGACTCCAGCCAGAAGATTCAGGAGCCAGCACCTGCTTGGCGGTTCTCTGATAGTGGAAGTGGGTGACACATTGAAGCCTTGCCAGCAAATAACCTGCGACACCGTGTAGGTGAGCCACTGTTCGGGGCCCGTGCTCCTGGCTTCTGGCTCCTGGCTTGGGCGTTGGTCCTGGAACGCTGTCGCTCAGTTCGTCAGGAAAGCCCCAGAGCTCCTGGCTCCGTCAGGTCCTCTACTTCAAGGCCGTCACCATATCTGTTTGCGAGTTACTGCTTCCTTTCTGGGCTGCATGAGGTGGGGGACATTGCTGTGGCCTACCTTCTGACCCATTACTAGGTAGCAGGCGGAGGGCCTCCAAAGACGACCACACCCGATTCCCTGGAACCTGTGAATATGTTACCTTACTTGGCAAAAGGCACTTTGTAGATGTAATTAGGGCTACAGACTTTACAGTAGGGCTACAGACTTTACAGTAGGATTATCTGGGTGGGACCAACATAATCACTTGAGCCCTTAAAAGCAGAGAATTTTCTCCAGCTCAAGTAAGAGATGCAGCAGGAGGGGCGGTCAGAGAGCCTCTAAGCAGAAGGACTCAGATGTGCCGTTACTGGCTTTGAAGATGAAGGGGCCTCAGTCGTTCAGCTGCAAGGAACTGAATTCTGCCAGCAGCTTGAATGAGCTCAGAAGTGGGTTCCTCCCTATTTGACCTGGAGACGCCTTGACTTCGGCCATGAGACCTGAAGAAGAAGACCAGTCACTTTGTACTAGATTGTGACCCACAGAAACTGAGATAATAAACATGTGTTGTTTTAAGCTGCTCGATTTGTGGTAATTTGTTCTAGGAGCAATAGAACAGTAACACCCCCGGCATCCCCAGGGGCTCTATAATCACCTGCTGAACAACAGCGCACACGCACCAGGAGCCCTTGGCCCCCAAAATCCTCTCCCCCTCCCTCCTCACTGACAGCATCCCAGTTCTGTTTCCTTAGAACCTTCACTGCCCCAGAGCCACTGGCAACCAGGCATGGCCACTGGAGGTAGCTGCGGCCCATGTGATGTGCAGGGTCCACAGGGAAGCAGCTGCCTGCAGATGGAGGCTCTACCCTACGCCCTTCCTCCTAACCCCTCCTGGAACCTGGACAGGACTGCACTCCCACCTGGAACCTGAACAGGACTGCCAGACGTGCAGCAGCTGCCAGGCAACCCTGAGCTGGAAAAACACAGGCAAAGGAGGGGGAGTGGCAACCCCGAGGAGCCTGGGGCTCTGGCGGCTCTGCCCCGCCCCTTCAGCTGCCTTTACATTACAGGAGAAAAGTAAGCCCCTCTCTGCTTGAAGCACCACTGGTCAGGGTTTCTGACGTTTGCAGCCCCAGGGCAGCTCCTGGCTGGTACAGAGGACTTCTTGAGGGCCACACCCCACAGTTGAGGGCTGCTGGGCAGAGAGGGGTGGGAAGGAAACCTCAGGATGTAGGGAAACGCCAGCTGGATGAGGAGGAATACGGCCCATACGAGCACCCGGCAGGCCCCTAAAGCTGGCAGCCGTGCCCCCCACCCCGGTTGAACATCTCTGTGGGCAGGACGCAAGTCACCCACGCTGGAAGGGGTGCATGGGGAGGGGGAGGGCCTGCTGACTCCATGATGCAGGGCTACTGCTGTCCTCTTGCTGCCTCTCCCTGACACGGACCTGGCCATCGGTCCACGTCCACGGACGGTCCACCTGACCACCGGCTCCCACAGCCCCTTCGCCAGCTTCATTCCCCTTGCCATCCCTCCCCCGGGCACTCGCGGTTCATCACTCACAGCAAGAACCCAGCCAGCCTTGAGCCCCTGACTGTCCCCCACGCACCAGTCCCTGTGCCCTTGTTCGCTGAATGTGGTAAAAGTTGCAGCAAAGACAAGCAAAGGAAACACCCTCCCCCTCCAGTCACAGCGGAAGAAGACCTGAGGGGTCATCATCCCTGCTGGAGACCCCCCCCACATCTGTAGCTGAAGGTACAGGATTTTAAGAGGGGTGTCTGCCAGGAGAGCACCACACTGCAAAAGCAGGGCCCAGGCTTGTTGGGGCGCTAGCGGTCATGGCCAGCTCTCCCCCACAGGATGAGACATGGTTCAGAGAGGGTGATCTGGGCTGAGCCTCTTAAACTCTCTGAGCCTCAGCTGCAAAATTTCAAAATGGGGGAATTCTTTTTCCATAGATTTGTGTGAAGATTTAACGAGATTAAGGACAAGCGCAAAGTGACTGCATTCAGTATGTGCTCAGTAAAAGCTACCCAATCTTATTGCTTTGTCATCAAGTGTCCTGGAGCAGAAAACGGACTAACAGGCCTGACCCTAATGGTGGCACTGGGCAGTGTGGGTGACTGTGCTTTCCCTCCCTGGTGGCCAGGTCCTTCCCCACCCCCGCCCCTCCCCCATCCCATCAAACCTGAGGCCAAGCTGCATCTCCCCCACCTCTCCTGGCACAGCCTCTCCTGTCTGCGGGGCCCTGTCCCTGTTTCCTTGCCCTGCTGAGGGGTTCCCTGGGCAACAAGGACTTCCAACGCCCACCCCACACTCTCAGAGCCAATTTGGCTGGGTGGACAGCAAGTGGGACACGGCCCAAGGGCTAGGCCCAGCTGGGGGCATCTCTATGGTCCGTGCTGGGGACCAGGGCACCTAAGTGTGACCAGTGCAGTCCCAGACCTGGGATACAGCCTGACACTTGCCCTGCTCACAGCCTGTGCACCACAGGATTTCGAGGGATGGATCCTTTCTCACTAATCTTCACCAGGGGCCAGTAGCGGCCAGGGTGGCCACTGGTGCCGAGGGTGGGGGGGCAGCTGGGGAGGCAGGTCAGCAGAGGTGGAGATGGGGCAGGTGCCAGAGAGAAGCTGGGAGCACACACAGAGGGCTCCCAGAGTGCTGACACCTGCCTTCCAGAAAGCTCCGCGTTTACCGGACCCACAGGCCTTCAGTCCCATCCTTCAACACTCCTGCCTCCAAAGGAACCCCAGCTGGGCCTGTCCTCAGGAAGCCAGCTCCAGGTGACTTCTCCATGAGACCTCTCCTGACCCCGACTCAGAGAGGTCTCGCTCCCCAGAGAACCTACTGCTTGCCGCTTCTGCTGATTTGGCGGTTACTGCTTCCTACTGAAAGCCAGACAAATTCTTTATGATACAACAATGATCAATTGTTTTTTTGACCTAAGTGCCAAGGTAGTCCAATGGGGAAAAGATGGTCTTTTCAACAAACAGTGCCAGCACCACTGGACATCCATTAAAAGTAAATGAATAAGGGAATTCCCTGGTGGTCCAGTGATTGGGACTCGGCGCTTTCACTGGGCCCGGGTTCAATCCCTGGTCAGGAAACTGAGATCCTGCAAGTCACGCAGTGCAGCTTAAAAAAAAATGGTGGACACTAGATGACTGTGGATGTGGTGATCAGTTTTTAGATACAACACAATCCATGAAAGAATTCATAAGCTGAACTTCTTTAAAATTAAAAACATCTGGGGACTTCCCTGGTGGTCCAGTGGTTGAGACTTCGCCATACAATGCAGGGGGGGCGGGTTCCATCTCTGGTCCAGGAACTAAGATCGCACATGCCTCCAGGTCAAGAAACCAAAACATAAAACAGAAGCAATATTGTAACAAATTCAATAAAGACTTTAAAAATGGGCTTCTCTGGTGGCGCAGTGGTTAAGAATCTGCCTGCCAATGCAGGGGACATGGGTTTGAGCCCTGGTCCAGGAGGATCCCACATGCCACGGGGCAACTAAGTCCGTGCACCACAACTACTGAGCCTGCGCTCCGCAGCAAGAGAAGCCACGGCAATGAGAGGCCAGTGCACCGCAACGAAGAGTAGCCCCCGCTCACAGCAACTAGAGAAAACCCACACACAGCAACGAAGACCCCATGCAGCCAAAAATAAATAAAATAATTAATTTAAAAAGGAAAGACTTTAAAATATATATACAGGGACTTCCCTGGTGGCGCAGTGGTTAAGAATCCACCTGCCAATGCAGGGGACACGGGTTCGAGCCCTGGTCCAGGAGGATCCCAGATGCCATGGGGCAACTCAGCCCGTGTGCCACAACTACTGAAGCCCGCGTGCCTAGAGCCCGTGCTCCACAACAAAAGAAGCCATCTCAATGAGAAGCCTGTGCACCGCAACAAAGAGTAGCCCCCGCTTGCCACAACTAGAGGAAGCCTGCATGCAGCAACGAAGACCCCATGCAACCAAAAATAAATTAAATAAATAAATTTATTAAAATATATATATACATTTTATAAATAAATAATAAAAACGTCTGCTCTGTGGAAGGCACTGTCAAGAAAATGAAAAGGCAAACCACAGACTGGGAGAAAATATCTGCAAAAGATGCATCTGATCAAAGACTGTTATCCAAAATATATAAAGAACCCTTAAAACTCAACAATAAGAAAACAAACAACTTGATTTTTAAAAACAGCCAAACAGTTTTTTTTTTAATTAATTAATTTATTTATTGGCTGCGTTGGGTCTTCGTTGCTGTGCACGGGCTTTCTCTATTTGCGGCAAGCAAGGGCTACTCTTTGTTGCAGTGTGCGGGCTTCTCATTGAGGTGGCTTCTCTTTGCTGCCGAGCACAGGCTCTAGGCACACAGGCTGCAGTAGTTGTGGTACGCGGGCTCAGTGGCTTGCAGATTCTAGAGCTCAGCCTCAGTAGTTGTGGCACACGGGCTTAGTTGCTCCACGGCATGTGGGATCTTCCCGGACCAGGGCTCGAACCCGTGTCCCGTGCATTGGCAGGTGGATTCTTAACCACTGCACCACCAGGGAAGTCCCAAAACACTTTTAACAGACACTCACCAAAGAAGATATATACAGATGGCAAATTAGCATACAAAAAGATGTTCCATGTTTGTCATCTGGGAAGTGCAAATTACAACAAAATACCACCACACACTTATTAGAATGGCCAAAATCACTGACAACACCAAATGTTGGTGAGGATGTGGAGCAACAGGAACTCTCATTCAGTGCTGATGGGAATTAAAATGGTATAGCCACTTTGGAAGAGAGTTTGGCAGGTTCTTACAAAACTAAACATACTCTTACCCTACGATCCAGCAATCATGCTTCTTGTATTTACCCAAAGGAGGTGAAAATGTATGTCCACACAAAAACCTGCACATGGATGTATATAGCAGCTTTATTCACAATTGGCAAAAGCAACCAGAATGTCCTTCAGTAGGTGAATAAACTTTGGGACATTCAGACAATGGAATTTTACTCAGTGCAAAAAGAACTATTAAGCAATGGAAAGACATGGAAGAAACTTAAATGCATATTACTAAGTGAAAGAAGCCAATCTGAAAAGGCTACATACTCTGTGATTCCAACCATATGACATTCCGGAGAAAACAAAATTGTAGAGACCATAGAAAGATAAGTGGTCACCAGGCGCTGGGCAGGGGCAGGAAAGGGATGACCATGTAGAACAGAGAGGATTTTTAGGGCAGGGAAAATACTCTGCATGATACTATCACGGTGCCTAATGTCATCATACATTTGTCCAAACCCATAGCATGTAAAACTACAGGAGTGCACCCTAATGTAAAGCGTGGACTGTGGGTGTGATAATGACGTGTCAATGTAGGGTCGTGGATTGTAACAAACGTCCCCCTCTGGTGGGGGACGTTGATAATAGGAGGCTGCGTGTGTGTGGGAGAGGGGGCATATGGGAAATCTCTGTACTTTTCTCTCAATTTTGCTGTGAAATCAAAACTACTCTAAAAAATATCTTTTAAAAATAGTGGGCAAAAGACTTGAACAGAGTCTTCACAAAAGAAGATATGTGAATGGTCACATTAGCACACGAAGAGATGCTCAGCATTATTAGCCATCAGGGAAATACCTCAATAAAACCACAAGACGCCACTACACCCTCAGTGGAATGGCTAGATTAAGAAGAGTGACATTGCCAAATGCTGACGAGGATTTGGAACATCCAGAAGTCTCATCAATTGCTAGCGGGAATGTAAAACAGTATATGCACTTTGGAAAACAGTTTCCGCTACGGTTAAACATACATTCATTATTTTTTTTTAACATCTTTATTGGAGTATAATTGCTTTACAACGGTGTGTTAGTTTCTGCTTTATAACAAAGTGATACATTCATTATTAAACTCAGCAATTCATTTACCCCAAAGAAATGAAAGCATACATCTACACAACTTGTGCAGGGATGTTCATAACAGTTTTATTCATCATGGCTAACAATTAGAAACAGGGCTTCCCTGGTGGCTCAGTGGTTAAGAATCTGCCTGCCAATGCAGAACACATGGGTTCGAGCCCTGGACTGGAAAGATCCCACATGCCGCGGAACAGCTAAGCCCGTGTGCTACAACTACTGAGCCTGCGCTCTAGAGCCCACATACCACAACTACTGAAGCCCGCCTGCCTAGAGCCCGTGCTCCACAACAGGAGAAGCTGCCGCAATGAGAAGTCGGCGCACCATGGCAAAAAGTAGCCCCCACTTGCTGAAACTAGAGAAAGCCTGTGCGCAGCAATGAAGGCCCAATGCAGCCAAAAATAAATAAATAAAATAAATAAATGTATTTTTTAAAAAAACAACAACCAATTAGAAACAGCCAAATGTCCACCTGCAGGGAAATGGGTTAACAGATGATGGTATATCCATACAGTGGAATACTATTCAGCCATACAAAGGGATATATGCTAATACATGCAACAACACGCATGAACCTCAAAAACTTTATCTGGAGCAAAGCCAGACACGAATGCATACATATGGTATGAAATTATATCAAATTCTGAAAAGGAAATCTGACCTGTAGTGACAGAAGGCAGGTCCGCGGTTGCCTAGGGCCTGGGGTCGGGCAGGGTATTGATTGCAAAGGGGCACAATGGAACTTTGGAGATGATGTGACCGGTCTACCTTGATGGTGGTGGTGGTTCATGGATATGTACACCTGTCAAAACTTATCAAACGTAAACTTAATATGGATACATTTTATTGTATGTAAATTATACCTCAATAAAATTGATTTTTAGCAATCAATTCCTCAGAAAATCCTTCCCTGACCACTCCCCTCTCAAACACCCCTTGGTATACACACCCTTCAGAAGCTGTATTTTCTTCCACTTCATTTCCCCAAGTTTGTTTTGTTTTGTTTTAAGATTTTTTTGATGTAGACCTTTTTTAAAGTCTTTATTGAATTTGTTACAATAGGGCTTTCCTGGTGGTGCAGTGGTTAAGAATCTGCCTGCCAATGCAGGGGACACGGGTTTGAGCCCTGGTCCAGGAGGATCCCACATGCCGCGGAGCAGCTGAGCCCACGCGCCACAACTGAGCCTGCGCTCTAGAGCCTGTGAGCCCACGTGCCACAACTACTGAAGCCCGCGCGCCTACAGCCTGTGCTCCGCAAGGAGAAGCCACCGAAATGAGAAGCCCACGCACCACAATGAAGAGTAGCCCCCGCTCACCGCAGCTAGAACCGCTAGCCTGCTCGCCACAATGAAGACCCAAAAATAAATAAATAAATAAATAAATAAAGCCAAAAATAAATAAATAAATAAAAATTTAAAAATTTGTTACAATATTTATTCTGTTTCATGTTTTGATTTTTTGGCTGCGAGGCATGTGGGATCTTAGCTCCCCATGCAGGGATCAAACACGCACCCCCTGAATTGGAAGGCGAAGTCTTAACCACTGGACTGCCAGGAAAGTCCGCCCAAGTTTGTAATTGTGTTTTTATTGGTTTCCTGTTAACTGCCTCCAGACAGGGAGCACCGAGAGGTCCCAGACCCCATCTGTCCGGCTCACCACTGATGGCTAAACACCAGGCCTGCACACAGTAGGTGCTCAACAAACACCCATTAAACAAGGGGATGCAGGGCTGGTGAATGGAGAGGGCCCGAGGGAAGAGCAGCAGCCGGCTGGGCCCCAGCCAAACCTGCTGAGCTAGAGTTCTGTGGACCGGATGACCTCCGGCCTGTCCATGCGGGGCCCTGGCTCCACCCCGGGGAAGTTGAGTCTGTGCAATTCCTCTGAGATGTCCATGAAGCTCTTCCCTCTGGTCTCAGGGAGGAAGAAGCCAGTGTAGACGGCCCCACAGACACAGACACAGAGGAAAGGAACATAGAGGAAGTGGGACAAGCCCTCCTGTGGGTTAAGAGACCCAAGCTCTGGTGTGGCCCATTCAGCCCCCACATGGAAGGCCCCACCACAGGTCCTGATGAGGGACTCGACCCTCTTGGCTCAGATAAGCCCCATCCCCTTCAGTCTCACACCTCCTGGATGGAGCCTCCCCTGGGGTTCTCATGCTGACAAGGACAAAACCTACGGCAGGGCCCCCGGGAGGGAGGGGCGGGCAGGCCTACCACGATGAAGGGGAACCCCAGCCCGACTAGGAAGAGCATGGTCCACATGAGCATCCCGCAGACCATGTAGGCAGCAGGCCGGGCCATCTGGTCAAACAGCTCTGTGGCCAGGATCCCGGTCACTCCGGCTGGAAGGAGGAGTGGGGACAGGAGGCTGCCAGCCAGGGCTCCCTGGCCGGCCTTCCCCCCACCTTGCCCCAGACAAGAAAGTGGGGCCCTTCCAGCGCTCCTCCAGCCATTCCCTCCCAGAAGCCTGTACAGTGGGGGGAGGGCACACCCAAGCATCCTTCACCCAGACATCCGTGCTCCTTCAGCCAGGCCCAAAGACAGGAGCTCTTCCCACTCACCAGGGCCAATGCCAAAGCTGAGGATGAAGGCAAAGACGCAGGACATGGCCAGGTAGGGCATCCAGGGGAGGGAGCTCTGCGGCAGAGGGGCGGGGGTGAGGTGGTGGTGAGGGGAGGTCAGGCGGGGCCCAGCCGCCCGGCCCTCATCCACGCCCTGCTACCTGCAGGCACAGGGCCGACGCCCCGCCCTCATCTACGCCCAGCTACCTGCAGGCACAGGGCCGCTGTGAAGACGCTCCCCCAGCAGGTCATCAGGCCGTACCCCACCATCAGCAGCATCCGTCGGCCCACCCTCTCGATCACCACACACTGCAAAGGAAAGGAGCCCTCACTGATTCACTGGTGTGGGCCACGGTCGCGGTCCCCTCGGTTTGCGGGCCAGCAGTGGGGAGGGGCCTCATGAGGAAGCCCGGCAAACTAGATGCTCGATAAGTGCTTGCTAACTCGCCGTATTTTAACATAGCGACCTGAAGTGGAAGTGGCTTAGCGCTGAGGCCTGCGGTCCCCGGAGGGCCAGCACCCCCAAGGGTCCGCCGCAGGGCTGGGGGATGAGGTGTCATCCCGGAGGCAGACTCACGCTGAGCAGCGTCGCCAGCAGCTCGCAGCCCCCGGTCCCGATGGCGGCGTACTGGACCTTCTCCGGGGGAATCCGCGCCTGGCTGAACACTGCCGACGCGTACGCGTACACCTGCCGCGGGGGAGGAGGGGAGGGGCGAGAGGCCGAGGCGCACCGGCCCTCCCCGCCGGCCCTTCCCCCTCCCCTCTCCCCCCAACCCCGGCCTGGCCCGGACTGCTCACCGTGTCGTTCCCGCACAGCTCCATGGCCCCGCCCAGCACCACCAGGCTCGTCACCTGCCTCCGCAGCGCGCGGTCCCGGAACAGCTCCCACGGGCGCCGCGCGCGCCGGCCCCGGCAGGCGACGCGCTCCCGCTCCAACTCGGCCAGCTCCTCGGCCAGGTCCGCGGGGCCCCGCAGCCGCTGCAGCGCTGGCGGAGGGGGCAGGGCAGAGGACGCTGAGCTCCCCTCCCCCAGGCCCTCTGTGACCCCCACAGTGAGCTGCCCACGCCCACCTCCTTTCGCCTTCCCAGGGTCCCCTTGGTCTGATGGGGATGATCAGTTCACAGCACCACGGAGCAGAAAGGGCTTTAGAAACTCGGGGTTGTGCGGGGGCATCACACAGGACACAACTGTGGCCGATCTCCACTGCAGTCTCAGTTCACCCCTCCCTGGGCCATGGGATTTGGTAGCTGCTCCCACTAAAGAGGCATGTATACACCCGCCCCTTGGTGCTGGGTTCGGCCCTGCGACTCGCTCCGGCCCGTAGAATTAGGCTGTAGGAGGGCGTGCCGCGTGTTCCAATACAGCCTCAAGAGACCTGCTGGTTTCTGTTTGGTCTTCTGTCATCATCATAAAAACTTGCGGTGGGGCTGGCCCACTGGTCCCAGGAAAAAGCAGAGATGGCCCAGCTGGGACTGTCCTAGATCAGCCAATGCCCAGCTGACCTACACCAGTGACAGAGCCTCCAGCCAGACCTAACCTTCATCAGCCAACCCGAGAACTCAGAAGCTTGGGCTAAGTAATCGTTTCCTTGGTCTCCCGCGGAGGTGCGACTGTTAGGCAGCAAGAAAAAAAACGGACTAAAAAAACCCCTGGTATGGGAGTAGGTGACGCCATAACTAGGACCTATGACATGCAGTGTTGGTTCCTAACCAGGCAGAGGACGGTGAGGAGGCTGGAAGAATGAAAGCCCGTGTAACGTGCAAGAAACAAAACAGGTCTAATGAACTTCTGGACTTGGGCAAAGAGATCTCCAAGCGTCGAAAGCATGAGCTAGCTGCCTTTACCTGAGTATTCTGAGCTGATTGTAAGGAAAATGAGCTCAAAAAGACCTTCAGAGGGAACACAATTTAATCCAATTTAACTTATTTCAGAGCTTGCTAGGTTAGTTAAATAAAAAAGAAAAAGAAATCTGTTTTTCATCTCTAGCTTCTCCATCTAGCAGAGTCCTTAGTTAAATCACAGCCTGAGAGCAAAGACTAGATCCAGAGCAAGGCCAGCGAGCCCTGGGCTGAGGGTAAAGATCAAATCAAGGGTATGGCTTCCTGCAGTGCCTCATGGACCCTCCGGGCTGGAAAAACGGGCATTACAGAGGCTTAAGGGTATTGGTCCTCCGCAGCTCGACATGCCCTAGATTCCAGTAATTAGGTTGCAAGAGAGAAGCATGTCTCGACAAGAATTGTGGGTGTGGCTTTCTGGCACATAAATCAAATGCACAGAAAGTTCACATCATTTTTGGGGAAAGTTGTATTGACAGAAGCTCTGCCGGCCTGGATGAAAAGACACCAAGATGGTTTGAAATGTAAAGACTTCTGTGCCCCGGTTTTCTATAGGTACATTTTCCAGGGCCCTCTTCAGGTGTCAAGGAAGGTGATAGAAAAGGAAGGCGATAATGTCAGGAGGCTCAAAGTCTGATCTTAAATCTACCCCGAACAGCTGAAGAGTCTTGACTAAGACCCTGTCTTCCTTTAGGCATTTCTAATCTGTACCACGAGGGTGCTGAAGAAAATGATCCCTAAGGCCCTTTCTAGTCCTGACAGTCTACGATTCTATATGTCACAGCCTGGACTCCACTGAATAACATAATCGCTGTTTAACACTGAATTGTCTTGTGGGATCATATTACAGTTAAATGACTCCAAAGTGTCACCGTGACACCCAGATTCTCAGTGGCCTGGGGAGCCCCTCCCTGGGGGCAGAGCCAGGGCTTCACGCAGGAGCACTCTCCATCCCAGGGCAGGGGAGGCTGGCAGCGTTTCCCCAGGGGCACTCAAGCATTGCTGTGGATCGGCAACTGCTTTCTGCCTCCTTGCCGCCTCTTTTTTGAAAAACAGTTTTTCACCAGTGTCTGCTGAGTGCGCGCGAGGCGGAAGACTTCTGTTTATCTCCTGGGTCTTTGGCTCAAGAAAAGGCATATATAGACTTGACATGATCTTAAGACCCTGGACTTCAAGCCTGATGCCATGATTGGGTGAGACTTGGTGGGGGTGGGGGGTGTTTCCGGATAGCACTGAGCATGTTCCTGCTCAGGGCAGGGACATGAATAATAACTGTGGCCATGGCAAGCTGGGAAGAATACATTAGTGGGCCCTGGTCTTTGCCCCTTGCCACATGAGTGGAGATGCCATGGATTTTCCCATCTCTGGACTTTGGGTTCAGTGACGTGACTCTCCTTGGCTAATGGGAGGTTAGTGGGCAGGAAGGGACCAAAGGTTTGGAAAGTGCTTGTGCAGTTGGATCTGCCTTCCGGGCTAGTCTGTCAGTACCAAGAGTGCGAGGAGCAGTGTGTGCAGCAGAGCTGAACTGCTCCAGCCCAGACCAGCCTCAACTGGTCAGCCCCAGCTGACCCCGACACCATGAGCCAGCCCAACTGAGATCAGCAGGGTCGTGCAAACAGCCCAGCAATTAAATGATAGAAGACGCCGTAAAGGATTGTGTGCTTTAAGCCAGAGATTTGGGGATTGTTCCTTCGGCATCATTATCGTGGCCATAGCTAACAGGGAAGACCATCAGCCCAGCTGGCATTGGGCCCTTGAGGTCTTACTCAGTGTTTCTTCATCTTGCATGTCAGGCAGGGGGCAGGTGGCGCTCCTTCTCTGCACCACCCTGGGGGTTCCCAGATGGCAGGTGCTGGGTCTGTTCCATCCCACTGCCTTGGCGCTTAGGACAGCCCCTTGATAAAGAGCTCTGAAGGGATGGATGGATCATGAAATTGAGGCACAAAGAGAGGGATAGCTTTTCCTGAGTAAATGCGACCCAGGAAATAAGGACCCACATGCTCTGGCCAGATGTGCCCCATGGTCAAGGGTGGTCTGGGGGCCCGAGGTCAGGGACTCACCTGCCAGACAGGCCTCGGAGTCTCCACAGTCAATGAGGAGGTAGCGTGGGCTCTCGGGGAGCAGGGGCAGGGAGGCCAGCTGGAGCACCCCAGGCACCAGGCAGCTGGCCAGCAGCAGGGGCCAGGCCTGCGGGCCACCCAGGAGCTCCCTGGGGAGACAGAGGAGAGGCTGGGCCAGGTGCCTCCTTGTCAGAGCTCTGTCCCCTACCGGCCCCCCTGAGGGCAGAGGGTCTGCATTACCCTGTGCCTCTTCCCAACCAGCTCTGGGTCTGGACACCCAGGTAGGGACCCACGATAGGACAGGGTCATAGCCCCACCTCACCCCTGGCAGCTCCTCTCCCCAGGGCTCTTCCCAGGGCACAGGGCTCTGCCCTCACCTCCCTTTTCTGGGATAAACAGGACACGCTCCCTTTAAAAGCCCAAACCTGCACCCTCTCCTCTTTGCTCCCTGATCCGGAGAGGCGAGAAGAGGGTGACTCACACCAAGTGTGTCTGACTGACACCACACTGGCCAGATGCACATGGACAGGGTTTCAACGCCTTCATACAAGGAAGCAACGCCTTAATCCACTTGGGGGGTAGGGGAGAAATTTAGGTGAAGAAGGCCTTTCCCTGGCATCCCTCCAACCTCTCAGTGCACGTGGGGTGGGGGGGCGGCACTTACCTGAGTCCAACCACCTGACCCATCACGACCCCCAGGGCGGCGAAGATGGCTGAGGTCATGGCCACAGCCCCTCGGAGCTCCTTGGGTGCGCTCTCCCCCAGGTACATGGGCTGGACGTTCATGCTCACACCTGGACATGAGCACAGCAGCCGTCAGCCACAGGCTGGACTCCCGCAACGCTTGGGCCCGCCTCTCCCCGCCACCCCCGCCCGCCCCCGCCGCGGCCTTGGCGCCACCAGCCCATCATCTACAGGCACTGAGTGCTGCTCCCTCAGCCCAAGCGCTCTGAGGGGTTCCTCCCCACCTGGTATAGGGCCAGCAGGACTCCAGTCAACTCCCAGGACTTCTGAGAGAGAAGCCCTATCACCGGGAGGAGTGTGAGGGGCTCAGAGGGAGCAGATGCCCACCAGCGGCCCCGGCTCTCACCTCTCACGTCAACTACCACCGCATGTTCTCCCCCATCTTGGCTTCCCTGGGGACGCACCTCGCACCCAGGCAGCCAGTGGGAAAATGGAAATGGATGGCGCCCCCACTGCCCACCCCAGAGGGTGACAGCCGGCAGAAGCTAGGAGGCCGCAGTACTGGGGCACCATCCACCTGAGAACACGTCAGGGAATGCTGCTCCACCCCCTCCCTGATGTGGGATCAGGAAACAGCCCTCAGGAAGGTCCTGCCCCTCTCTGAGCACTGGGTGGGGGGAGCTGGGAGGAAGGGGGGTACACTGATTGCCAGAAGCTCTCCCATGGAGGTACACCCACTCTTCCTACAGACAATTAGGGAGGGATTCCTTCTGTGCCAGGTACTCAGGGCACAAAGTTTGACCTGGTCCCTCTTCCCTGAAATGTGGGCTGTTCTGAGTGACTCACTTCTAAGTAGACTGTGGCAAAACTGATGGTGTATGACTTCTGAGATTAGGCCATAAAATGCACTGGGACCGTGTCCTTGCACACACATGTGGGCTTCCTCTCTCCCATCACTTCCTCTGGAGGAAACCAGCCGCCATGCTGTGAGAACACTCAAGCAGCCCTACAGGGAGACCCATAAGCTGAGGAGCCCGGGCCTCCTGCAAACAGCACGCGAGGGCGCCATCTCAGAAGCAGGTCCTCCAGCCCCAGCCAAACCTCAGGTGACTGCAGCCCTGCCTGACAGCTTGATCACAGCCTCCTGAGAGGCCCCAAGCCAGGACCACCCAGCTAAGACACTCCTGGTTCCTAACCCAGAGAAACCATGAGTTAATAAATGTTGCTGGTGTTAAGCCACTAAATTGTGGAGTACTTTGTTTCACAGGAATAGATAACTAACCAATGAAGACATCAGCACCTGGCTGTATAAACAGTAGGAGTCAAGGGGGATTGTTGATGGGCACCCCTAAAAGCCCAGGTGGACACGCTCAAAATTCTGCTCCCTCCCGTGACAAGCCCCAGAGCCTGAGGGGTCCCTAAAAGGCTACTCTGCTTCTGTAGGGAAGGTCAGAGAGCCCGTCCTAGATGCCTTTTCATCTTGACTGCCAGGAAGCTCCCAGCTTAGAGGACTTCTGTTGGTTTAAGTTTGGGGATGTTTGCCCTCCCATCCCTTACAACTTTTCTATTTTTCTAGATCCACTTTAAGTACCTAGTTATATGACCCTTTTTAAGATAAATCATATCTAATCATTCTGCAAAAAAAAAAAAATAATGGTGGGCATGAAAGGAAAACAAATCAATGAATGAAGGGAATAAAGAGGATACAGGAAAGTGTAGGAACGGAGGCAGGAGGGGATCCACACACACACACACTGTACCTGCGCTGACGCCCACGAGCAGCCGTCCCAGCATGATCATCTCAAAGGAGCCTGCTCTGCGGCTGAAGCCAAACAGGGTCGCCGCAGCCACCACGAAGATGTTATTCACCAGCAGGGACTTCTTCCTTGGGGAAGCCAAACACAGGCGAGAGAGGTGGGTTCAGTGCTGAGGACCACCCCTGGGGACCCTTCTCTGAAGCTGCAGCCAGCCCTGATCAGACCTGTGTGTGCATGAGGGGACTGAGTCAGGAGTGTAAGCTACACGAACAGAAATGACGCTGGCCACTGTAGCTGGGGTCACTTGTGGGATGCCCCCAGGGGCCTACTCCCACTCCCCTCCTCCAATATGCCCCAAATTACTCTCCTTTCTGCCTCCTCCACGGCTTGAAGTGACAGAACTCGCACGGCTTTATCCCCACAGATTGAGCATTGCTCTCCTCAAACTCCTCTGTAAAGCGAAGGGCCTAACATCTGATTTCTCAGACTCGACGAAACCCTGGGGAGGAAGAACAGGGGCTTCCGGAGTGAGGGAGGGGACAGCTGGGGAGCCGAGTGCATTGCAGAGTCACTGTCCAGAGCCTTCAGGATGGCTGGGTGGTCTCTGCCAGGCTGGTTCAACGGGACAGACGGCAAAACAGGAAGGGGCACTGGGCATGTCAGCAGCGCCACACGATGAGGCGTCAGCTCTGGGCTCCTGACACCGCGCTCAGAGGCGCCGTCATGCAGGTCACCCAAGAGAGGCCACAGGAGGTCATATGGCGCATGTACTGACAAGGAAATGAGCCACAGGAAGCCGCTGGCCTGCTCCAAACCAACAGCACAGGGGTGAAAGATGGGCCAAAGCTCAGATCCCCTGGCCTAGAGAATGGAGAATGACCGTGGATTATAACCTGATCCTGTGGTAACTCCAGTTGTGACTTATAAGCCACATACGGCTTCCTCACTGATATAAATTAATACAGTACTTCCAAGACTTTCCTGGTGGTCCAGTGGTTAAGACTCCACGCTTCCAATGCAGGGGGCACGGGTTCAGTCCCTGGTTGGGGAAGTTCTGCATGCCAATGCCGCGCAGTGCAGCCAAAAACAAAAAAACACAGTACATCCATTGTAGCTATTTATCTGGCGAATGCATTTTGCTGCATTTCAAGACACAGACGACAGCAGAAACACTTTACTTCCACCGGCAGGGAGAGTACTGCACCTTTACCGACCTCCTTAGGGACATGGCAGCTCTCCAGCTCTGGGCCACACCTGCTCCATGGGGAGCTGCCCGCCTCAGGCATCTTGCTGGCCCGCTGCTTTGATGACTTTATGCTGAAAGGACCTGGGGAAGAGGAAGCGGCAAGTGCACCCGACGTCATGGTAACGTACAAGCATGACAGAGTGGGAGCCGCCACACCAGTGGAGCTCCTGATGTCCGAGGGCACATTTCCTCCAAAGTGCGGGTTGGCTTGCTGCCCTTCCTCTAAGAAGGGTGGACAAATCTCAGATGGCTTCTTTCTACTTTGGAGGCAGCCTGTCCCACAGTGAGTGTCGTGATCTGACACCTACACTGGATATTTGCAAACCTGGAAGCTGTGAGTGGAGTATGCCCTAGTGGGTCCAAACCAGCTGCCAGAGGCTCCGCCCCTCGACCCTCTAGACCTGGGAGATTGTGGTGCTCAAAGTGCCCCCAAGGAGAATCACAGTGCAAGACCTAGGATTCTGGAGTAAAGCCACTACTTCAGTGAATCACTACCCCCTTAATCAGAAATAACTCCTGGCTGGTCACTAGGCCCTAGTGGAGAATAAACACCAGAATGGGGTGTTTGGCTATCGTTTTAGCCAGCTGAGTCCTGGTTTTCTGTTACTTGCCGTTGATACTTCTGCTAAATACACAAACATGTTATCTGTGCAATTTTGCTTCCAACAAAGGAGGTTACATCAGTGGAAGCGGAAGGATGGGTGCCCACGGAACTCAGTATCGCGTTAGGAACCCCGTCATTCAGAAGTAGATGACCTCAGAGGGTAAGAGCCCGCCGAAGGACCCACACCATCAGGACTGCCCTGCTCACTCAAGCATGAAGATTGGGGTCACGCCGATGGGCAAACAGCCTCAGGCCGGTGGAAGTGCTGACCCAAGACAGGAGCAGAAAACCTGAGGATGGACGTTCCCGAGGCAGGTTTTGGAGTGACCAGCTCCAAAACCCAGGAGCAGACCCTCTACCTATGTTTCCAGGTTCTGGATCATACGCTTTAAACTAAATTCATCCACTAGTTTCCTTTTCTTTGACTAGTTTCCCCTACACTTTCTTCTTTCTTCTTCCCATGAGGTGTCTTGAGGACAGTTAAGTTTACCATTAAGTGTGTAGTGTGCAGAATATCAACACGTTAACGGCAGGGCCGGCAGATTGGTCGTCACGTGGAAACTCTGCACTCAGGGAGGACACCTCCGTTGTGTCGTCCCTGGTGGCTGTGACGAGGCAGTGCCCTGGGTGGTCTCAGGAAGGACTGAACCAACTAACGTGAGGAGGGGCACATGGGGAGCTGAATATATGGGTGAAAGGTGCCGACACGTGCTGGGTGGCCAGCCAAGGGGGGGACCATGAGAGCCGCTTGTTTTCCCGCCCGGCCTTGCTTCTCTCCTGCTGTCTCACGGGTGTAGGCGTGTGACCCAAGGTGGGCCAGGAACAACCCATCTCCCTTGATTCTGAGAGTGAATGAAGATGCTGGAGGTGGAACAAGGCTGGAGCTGATGCGCTGAAGGCATCTCCCAGGAGGAAAGCCCAGGCTAGGGTGGTCTTGCATCCTGCCCTCCCCAGGCCTGGCTTTTGACCACTTCCTTTTGTCCTATGAGCTGCCCCAGTATCCTTTGCGTTATCACAGTTTTCCATTCAGTCTGTCAGAGTCTGTCTCTCTTGTTTGCGACCCAAGATCTGCATCAGTTGGATACAAAGGGGGGCACTGGGGAGAAAACACCTGTTCACAGTCAGACAACATGTGTTGTATTGGCAGCCATGGGTCCTCCCTCCCTCCCGGCATGGGACTCTTCCCTCTGCCACATCTGCTGGGAAACGTGAGTCACCCGGTGAAACTGCAGGCAGAGCGGGAGGCTGGTGAGGAGTTGACTCAGGCCTGGGCCTGCCGGGCATCCTGCCCACACCCGGGGTGCCCCTCATTGAAGGGCATTTGGGGGTCCACGGGAAGCACTTACCTCCCCAGTGTGATGGCCAAGGGGCCAGCAAGCAGCGCTCCCAGAAGGCCCCCCACGGGGTACAGAGACACGATGAGGGACCACACAAGCAGGACCAGATGGTCGGGCAGCGGCCGGTCAGTTCGCATCCGCCACGTCTCATTGGTGAATTCTTGAATGTACTGTGGACAGAGATGCCAGTCAGCCCCCCTGGGGGCGGGGGCTCCCTCCCCACAACAGGCCTCCTCCCCACAGGCCCTGCCTCTGCAGAGCAGGCAAGTCTCCCCAGCAATCCTAGTCCCTTCGGGGCAGGACCGAACTCACCCAACTGCAGGGCACTGTGCCGTCTCTTTCAAACACAGTGTCTCCTGGAGCTCAGAGCTGGCCAGTCTCTATGTGCCCCTCTGAGTCCACTATCAGCACCCCTCCCCCACTTTTGGCCTGGGAAGCCACCTGCATGGGCCACATCAGCAGGCTCCCTTGATGACCAGCTTTCTGATGGACTTGGCCATCAGTGAGCATCAGCAGAGCAACAGAGGAGGCAGGAGGGGTGTTTGTCCCCAGGGCTCCGTCACTGGGGGCACCTCAGGATCGCTGCAACGCCTGACCAGAAGACCCAGATACCCTCCTCTTGGTCAGAGATGAATGTCAGCGTCTGGCTGGTCTTAGTCCTCCCAACAGGACGTGAGGGAGGACGTGAGGATGACCAGGGGGTGTAGGTGAGCAGGCCAGTTCAGGGTAATGGCTGTTAACCTGGTGCCTGCCAGGTCCCTCTGGGGGAAGGACCTGTCTGGGGGAGCTGGGACCAGGGCCAGCCTCCCCTGACCTTGGCTTGAAATCCTCAAGGGTGACCATTCAAGGGGGTAGGGGAAGCCTCAGAAGCCAAGGAAGTCTCATTTGCAGGAGCCAGTGATGGCCCATGGGAAGCAAGGCCTGA
This sequence comes from Stenella coeruleoalba, assembly GCF_951394435.1. Taxonomy (NCBI): domain Eukaryota; kingdom Metazoa; phylum Chordata; class Mammalia; order Artiodactyla; family Delphinidae; genus Stenella; species Stenella coeruleoalba. Next base: position 64,320,616 of record NC_137160.1, on the reverse strand, counting down.
GAGTGTCCTGCTGTGGGCAGATCCCTCTCCAGCGTGCAGGTTTGCACCGAAGTGGACACTCGCACACTTTTTGAATAAACAAAAAAGCGAATGGAGCTCAGACCCCCCTTTCTAAACCCTTCATTTCATCCTCTTTTAAGGGACTGGGCAGCTATAGTTGTTTCTGCCCAGAATGTACTCCCGTCCCCAACTTCTAAGCACCAACACGCTTTGAGGGAAATTCTTTCCCCTTGACAATTACACCCCCCTACACAGTTGGTCACCTGACCCAGGCCTGGCCAATCAAAGTGCTCCACCCTCCTGACCACATGATTGGTCTAGTGGGCATATGATCCAAACCAGCCAATCAGAGGGCATGTGATCCAAACCAGCCAATCAAACTCTTCCCCAGCCTTTCTGCTGGAACTAACAGGGAGGACTTCTGTTTGGGGGTTCCCAGTCCAGGACAGGAAGTGAGTCTGGTGACAGCTGCTCTCTTGCACTGGGTGGAGGATGATGCCCTGCAGGGATAGGAGAGCCCCAGTTCCATCCTGGGACCTGTTTCCTGCAGCCCCACCTCCTTCACAGCTATGTGACAGGACACTTGCCCTTCTCACTTAGGTGGGATAGAGGTGGCTTCTATCAATGGGGCCGAGAGATTCATCCTTTCCACAGGCATTTACTGAACGTCGGCGCAGACCAGGACAGAGTCAGGTGCTGGGGACTCAAAGATGACTTGGACACTGAGAGGAGACCAGCAGGAGGCTGAGACCAAGGGCTGGGGAGGGAGGGTGACTCCAGCTGTGGGGGCTGCTAAAGGACGGCTTCAGGGAGGTGATGGCATTTGGGTGGCTCTTGAAGGGCTTCTTGCAGGTGGGGCAGAGAGGGCTTCCCATCAGAAGGAGTCTTCAAGGAAGGGCTGGGTGCATTTGGGGAACTGCGTTTAACCTGCTTTGATAGCGGAGTTGGGGGAACGAAGGTGGAAGACAGGTGGACAGGTTCTAATCCCAGGAGGCCTTGGACTTCAGATGGATGAGTCTGTCCTTATTCCTGTAGGCACTGGGGAGCCACAGAATGTTTCTGGGCAGGGGAGTGGTTTGATCAAACTTGCGAGGATCTAGAAGGGGGAGGTCAAAGGCAGGGAGGCCAGTGATACAGGCAGGAGAGACGGGGTCTGAACTGGGATTGTGGAAGAGACCTGAGGAGAAATGGCTGGAAGCCAGAGGCAGTTAGGAAGGACTTGGTGTCCAAGAGGGAGGGAAGAGTCAGGGCGGACCCCAGTCACTGGGTGGATGGTGGAGTCATCTACTGATATCAGGGACTCAGGAGAACTTGCCAGTTTCAGGGGAGGATGCAGAGCTGGGTTTGAAATCGCAGGGCCTGTGGAGCATCGCAGTGGAGGTGGACGTGTGGGAGAAAGCGCCACCAAGTGGCTGCTGGCCTGAAGATCCGCTGCAGGCAGCGGCTGGCCCTGGCCCAGCACCCACTGGGATGGTGACGGTGCGCATGGAGGGTACATACCGAAGTCGGGGCATTGATGATGGAGAGGTTGTAGCCAAATTGAAAAGTCCCACCAATGCCAGCCGCACAGATGATCAGCAGCAGGACCCTGCCCTGGAACTGAGGAGAGAGGAGAGGACACAGAGTGCCTGACTACAGCCTCCACCAATCCCAGCACTGCAATCTATCTGAACCAGGCAATGATGGCTCCACTTTGCAGATGAAGACGCTGAGGCAGAGACGAGTTGCCTAGTTAATATGGCTGGCAGGTAGCAGAGGCACCCCTAGCCTTCTGCTCTGAGTCCAGGATCTCACTGCCCCTTCACCCCTGACAGCATTTTCCTGAGATGGACAGCCATTCCCGGCCCTCCTTGCCGGGCTGCCCCTGGGCATGCCTGCTGTGGCTCAGGGGACAATGCCTTGACCTGGGGCCCACAGGCGTGAAGCTCTGCCTCTGGCAGGACAGGAGTCCCCGAGCTACAGTGACTCGTCCCAGTGAAACTCTCTCAATAGAGTGGCTGGGCCTCCCTCTCTTCCCTCCCAGCCTGTTCTGCCAGGAGGCTAAGAGGAGGGGCCACACGGACCTACATGTGTGGGAGCCTGGGGGGGGCACATGGAGCAGCAGAGAGCAGCCCGGGTCGCAGTACCAGCTCTGCCCTTCCTCCCTCATCTTCTCTAAGGGGCTTCCTCGCTGGCCCTGGTGACGATAATGGCTACCTTCAGGCTGGGGGACAGCCAATGCGCATGTGCACTACACACACCTGGTACAACAAAGGGCAGCTTTTCATCCTCATGCAGCACCCTTAGAGATGGAGGGAGAACTCCCCAAGGCACCCAGCTCAGCGCCCTGATGCCCCATCATTAGATTGGTATCTTTTTCGGGGGATTCAGTCTTGTTTATAATTTTTCTCTTATAATTTTAAATTACAAAATAACCTGCTCGTTAAATTTTTTGAAAATACAGTATACACTAACAGTTCTCCACTCTCCCAAAGAGCAGTGAACTGCTTCCCTCAGATATTTTCTGAGACATTCACAAAGTGGTTAAATATACAAAAATCAAATTGTTGATCTTTTCCTAGTAACTCTATACTACCTTTCTTGCTCGGGCAAATTGTCCCTCAAATATAAAGCACTGTGTCATATTTATTACTTTTTTAATACTTAAATACAAGTTTCAAGTCAGAAGGATGTTTGGCTAAGGGCTTCCTGAAGAATCTCCGGAACCTGAAGACTACTTACTCATTCATCCGTCAAATACCAAGTGCCTGTCCCAGCCAGGAACTGAGCTGGGAGGCACACACAGTGCGGCGGGGTGTGGGGTGGGGAACGACAGACCTGCTTTCACCGTATTGTGAGAACCTGGCCTGGGGATGGGGAGGTAGAGGAAGAGGCTCTGAGGGCAGGTTCCTGCCAGAGATCTTGCCACAGGTCTGCAGGCAGGTCTATGACAGGCACCCTGGCTGCCCGCAAGTTCCTACAAGGTCTAAGTAACTTCCTCCCAAGCCTGAAGCCATAGGGGGAAGCCAGGTGAGAACCCAGGAGTCCCGTCTCAGTCTCACTGGAGTCACTGGAAGCACCCTGCTGGGCTGCCCGGAGGTGAGAGTTCCACTAAGAGAGCAGATCTGCAGGAAGCAGCAAGTCACGCACCACCTGATGAGAACTGAGCCCATGTGGCAGGGGTGCCGGCAGGTCTCCAAGACAGCATAAATTACTTCATTCCATGAGATCGTGCATGGAGATTGCCTAGTCCTCTGACTGGTCATGGAAAGCATTCAGACATTAGCTATGGTGGTGATTATTAAGTCAGTGAATAAAGATTTCTTGCCTCCCTACTGTGGGCAATAAATCTACTGTTCTAGGTGCTGGGGATATAGTAGTGAACAAAAGAGACGAAATCCGTGACTATTCCAGCGGGGGAAGACAGGCAGTAACAAATAAACAAGGAAAATACATAGTAAGTCAGCTGTGCGACGTAGACAGAAAGCAGGCGAAGGGGAGAGGGGCGTGTCTGGAAAAGGTGGTCAGGGAATACGCCATAAGAAGGGGGCCTCCGCACAAAGACTTGAAGGAGGTGAGGGGAAGCGCCATGCAGATCAGCGCCGGTTGGCGGGGTAAACCCTGAGGCGGGGTGGTGAGCGTTATAGGCTTGCTCTTCCCGCTGCCCCGCCCCCTCGGTGCAGCAGGACGGGAGGACGGAGTTTAGAACCAGCGTGGAGGAGATGAAGGTTGGGGAGAGAAGTGAAGGTGGGAAACAGGCCCAGGACGGGATGAGGCGGCCAGGACTGCAGTGCCCAGGGGCTGCTGCTGCTGGGGGCGTGTCCGGCCCATACGAGGACCAGAGGGATGCTAGCCTGGGACGCGGCCGGTGCGCAGGTGCCGTGCGCAGTGCGCACACTGCGCCCCAGCCCAACACTGCGCGTGAACACCTGCTCTTGTTCGTCTGGGCCGAGCACCTAGCTCCACTGAGCACACTCAGATACTTCTGTACACTGGACGCGTTCGTTGAGCCTTCCCAAGTGCACGCCAGTCCGCAATCCCTCATCCGATAAGCCTGGGCCGGCAGGTCTCGGAATTCAGACGTTTGCGAGAAGCGGATCGGCGTGGAAGAGGGAGGCGCATGCGTAGTGAGCATTTGCGAAGACTCGCTCAAAGCTTACCTTAGCCAGAGCGCGCGGCCAAGACACGTGCGCAGGCGCACAGGGCGTAAAGGGTGTGGGGGGCTGGGGTCCCGCGAGCGGGTCACCTGAGTCCGAGGCTGTAACGGCGGCTCGTGTTCATCCTCCATCCCTCCCTTTCTGCAGCTCTGAAGGTGAAAAGCCACTGACTCCTTACTCGGCCGAGCCTGTGGCCCATCTCCGCAGACCGGAAGGGGGCTCAGGTCCGAAGTCACCACGGCCAGCCCCTGCATCCGCCTTCGCCTGTCGTGGCCGGCGGCTCTGATCAGCGCGCTCCAGACTCGCACGAAATCCCGGCCCTGGCCCCTAGTCCCCTCGTCTCCTCCCCCGCTGCCGCCTCCGGAGTGACTCTCAGCCCGTCACTGTTGCGCTCCCCTTTGGACCTCCGCCGCCGCCCCTTCCGGCCCCTCTGCCCGGCCTCCTCTCACCCCAATCAGGCGCCCCTGCCCGCCTGCGGGACGCCCCTGTCCCCAGGCACTATGAGGGCCGAGCCCTTGATTCTGCACAGGCATCCCCACTCTCCTCCAGTACAGGTGTCCCCGCCCTTTCCCCCCAGGGGAGGGACAGGATTAGGAGGGCCAAAAGGCAGACCCACAAGTCTGGAGAGCTCTCATCCGTCCGTCCTGGCAGAGCCAGTGACTTGGAAGGCGGGTGGGAGACCCAGTCTCGGGTTGCAGCCCGGGGATCCATTCCGTGAGAGGCCAGCCCGGCCTATGCGACAAGATTAGTCCGGCCCAGTGGACCTTGTGAGATGAGGAACCACCGGGTCCACTGGGCAGGATTAATCTTTTATTTCTCAGGGCTTCTCAGGTCCTTCATGAATCCAGGAGTTGGATTAAGGCCAAATCGAAACCAGTTGCCAAAGATGCTATTTTTGGTCATAGAAACATAGACCTGAAAGTGACCCTAGGAAGTCATCTGAGCAAAGACTGTGATAGGACATACACCAGAAGGGATACTGTTTTATTTTTGCTGCCCTGAACTTGTAAAAGTTTCTAAAAAACATCATGCATTTTTTAAGGAAAAATATCAATACAATAAATAAAATATTAGCAGTTGCTAAGTGCATGCCTTTCTGCATCTCTGCATCAATTGAGATGATCCACTGCTGTGATAATACCCTCTTCGCTCCCTCCCCGCCGCCCCCCCTCCATGGACACCTCGCTGGAGTCAGCCCCCCAATGCGTGGGCTCCCCAGCCACTAATTATTATCCTTAAGCAAGGGAGCTTGAGGTTTCTCTTTGGCAAACATTAATCAGGAGTTTAACCTTGAGTGTGTGACAGTCAAGGTTGTGAGTGTTTGTGGCTGCCCAGTGCTGATGGCTAATCCTCTCAACGTCCCTGAGACTCCACAAGGTGGAGTCTGTGTCCGCAGCACCCCTGCAGCCCTGCTGGAAGTCGGGGCTGGGCTTTCAGATCTCCAAGTCCAGCGCAGACCCTACGGGATGGGGCTGTCAAACCACGCCTGAGTCAGGGGAGCATGGAAAGACAACCCCCACGCGTGCCGACTCCTCCTCCGGGGAGCTTCCCGCGTGGATTCCCACCCAGTCTCGGATTCCCACCCAGTCTCGGATTCCCACCCAGTCTCGGATTCCCACCCAGTCTCGGTTTCCCCAGTGAGAAGGCAGAGGTGGGGGTGTTACCAAATCTTGGCTCCCTGTCCACTGATGCCGAATAGAAATAAGGAGACAGAGTTTGGAGGAAATAGAACAGAGTAGCTTTATTCCTTTTGCCGGGCAAGAGGGGAAGACAGTAGGCTACTGCCTCAAGAACTGTGTCCCCCTCCTTGGGGAATCGGAGAAGATTTTATATGTGGGGCTCGCAGTCCCGGGTATATGATGAGGATCAAAAGTAGTGAAGGTCTTGCATTTCTTTTCTTCTGCAAATTCATGGCCAAAGCTGGCATCAGGCGGCTCAGCAACCAGGTCTGGCGTCCCTGAAGTTATCGGCTGGTGACCTTCTTTCTGAAATGAAGAGTGCTACAAGGGAGTGTAGGGGGAGAAGAAAGGCCAGGTGCAAAGGGTAATTTGTACGGAGTCAGAGAGTAATCAGCTTTGTGAAGGACAAGTCTAGCTACAAGTGTTTGTTAGTAGTAACAGCTAAAGAATAACCAGGATTACTTAACTCTTTCAGGCCTGTTTATATTGTTTCCCCAGCCTGTTGATTGTTTCCTTATTTTCCTTGTTTATCAGAAAATTCTCATGTCTATTTTTCCTGCAACAGGGTCAAGGGAGGAGGGGTGGCCTGCTTTCAGTCACCAGGGCTCAGGAGCTCCGGGAGGGAGGCCAACGTGGGTGGTGACGCCCCTCCCCCGCCATGGGAGCCACGACCCACGCTCCCTCCTACACTCCGGAGCCTGTCACTCTGCAGATGGGGAAACTGAGGCCCAGAGCTGGCGGTGAGGGGGGAGTAGGGGGATCCACCCCGGCACTCAGCGGGAGGCAGGGAACACAGCGGCTCGCACCGAAGGTAATCGATACCGCAAAGCTGGCTGGAGGGCTCCACCGGGTCTGCGCTCCACCGAGCCCCCGGCTGCTCCTACCCCCTTAGAAGCGGCGAGGCCGCCTCGTCGACCCGAGCCCGCTCCAGAAGGTGCCTCCACTGTTACCCGGGCCCGGGGACTCCGCTGACGCCCGGATTAGGCCTCCCGGATTAGGCCTCCAGACCCCATTTAGCCCTCCCAGGCCGCCCCCGCCAGTTGCCGGGATCCGTCCCCGCTGCCGAGACCGGCTCCGGCCGCGAGGGGGCGACAAAGCCCGCGCTTCGGGAGTTGGCGCGGCGGGTCGTCAGACCTCTCGGGGCTCCGCGGTGGCAGGGAAACCAAGAGGCCTGAGCCAGGGCCCCGCCAGGTGCGGGGAACTCCGGGGGGAGCTGCCCCCACGGTCCCTGGGCGCCGAGTCCTGGCCGATCCCGGGCGTCCCCTGTTCCACGAGCCCCAGGTGATTTCGTTTCCTTAGTCCTGCGCACCCAGACCGCGCCCCGCCGGGGGCCGGGTGGGGGGGGTAGGGCCTTGGTCGGGAGTTCGGCGGTCTGACACCCAGCCCACGCTGCCTCTGCCTCGCTGTGTGCCTCCCCTCTCTGCTCCATGAAGGGTGGGACAGGAGTCTGGATGGTGGCCTAACCCCTGGAGCATGGGCTCAGGCTGGCCCCGATGGTCCCTGGTCTCTCCTTCAGCCCATCAGCTGGGCATCCATCACCGGGTGGGTGGTGGGTGGACTGACCTGCTTTGACCCGACTGCCTCCCCTCTGACCTCAGCGTCCTCATCTGTCAGCTGTGCTTTCCAGGAAGGGCTGGGGAGTGGTTCAAGGCCTTCCCTGTTCCTCCCACTTGGACTGGCAACTCTACTCTACACCAGGAGCCTCCCAAGGAGGCACTGGCTGGAGTTCAGAGGCCAGCTGACCTTGGGCACCAGGCTGTCAGGGTGGGCAGTGAGCCATCACCAAGCACAGCAGGCCGGCCACAGGCCTGGCTGCAGCTGATACCAATGGGGTACCAGCCGTCCCAACATGTACGTCCTCTCTCCAGGCTCCATTTGCTCACCTGTAAAATGGGGACATCATGACGACTGAACTGCCCCCTGCACAGGCGCTGCACCCTCAGGCCCCAGGTGTGTCTGTTGACTGCCCGCACTGAGCATCCTAAGGGCAGGTACTGTGCCCTCTCTTGATCTCCAGACAGACCCTGCCTGTGGGTAGGTGAACATGAGGGGCTGCAGCCTGACTGAGTGTGGAGGGCAAGGCCTAGGGGCAGCCCCTGCAGGCTCTACCCCAAATCCAGCTTCTCCCTCCTCCTCAGAGCTGGCATCCACTGCAGTTCTGGGTCACATTTCCAACTTAACGATTCACAACTAAGAAGAAACCCCAAGCAACAACCAGCCGAGCAGCCCCTCCTGGCCACCCTTTGATATCTGAGGACTGAACAGTGGAGCTGATTGCGGATAGGAGGTTTAAAGCCATCTTAATTAGAAGCAAAGAATGTCCTCGGGGTTGGCTGTTCTAAAAATACAGCTGTGCCCACATCTGGAGGGGAAGGGTGGGAGGCGGGGGGTGGGGATGGCGGTTAGACAGAGTCTGAAGTGCTGACGCCTGCATTCCCTGGTGGGGGAGGCCCCCTCCCAGCAGGGCCCATGGTGGGGGAAGAGGGGAGGACACCAAAGTGGTGGCCAGTCCCCTGTGGCTGGGCCACCTGGTGCAGGTTTGGGATGGAGCTGAACAGGCAGCCCACCCCTTCCTGGGCCCACCCTCACCCCTTCCCCATGCCCTCCCCACACCCCAGCCTCAGTTTCCCCAGGGGCCTGGTTAACGCCTGCTGCTTCTTTCACCAGCCCCCGCCTGACACAGGCACAGCTTCTGACCGGGGAGGGGATTTTTCCTGGGTTTGATATTGAGTGCTACTTGTTACCTTTTGTGAACTTGTCGCTTGTTTTGTTCGTGTCCTCATTCTAAACAAATGAGGTACTTTTGTACCTAATCTTGGACTTGTAATTTTGCATTTGTTTTCTTAAAGAGGCCCTAATACCTCACACAAGTGAAGGGCGTGCGAGGCTGGGAGAACATCTTGAGTGAAATGTGGGGGCAGGGCTTGTGGTGGTATCTGGGGCGGGGGGTGGGGTGGAGGGGTACAAGGACGCAGGGTTCCTGTCCCAGGGTCTGAGCGAGCACCTGGCCTGGGGCTCACCCTCCCCGGTATATGAGCAGGGCCTGGGCTGCTTGGCAGGGGTGTCGGGGGTATAAGCCAGGTGGGAGATGGGGGAGCCCAGGGCCTTTCTGAGCTTCTCCATCCACCTGCTCTGAGCACTCAGTCACTTTCTGGGCAGGGCTCCCAGAGTGGTGGCCCCTGTCCTTCCAGGTCCTTGCCAGACCACAGATGGGAACTGCCTGATGATCTGGCAGGCAGGCTATGGGTAGGAAGACCGTGGGACAGTGTGGCCTCAGGTTCCACACGGACCGGATCCCACGTGCATCCCCGGGTGTGCAGGTGGGCAGCAGACCCGTGTGGGACCACACAGTCTTTTCACTGTATCTCCATGAACTCGCATCCCCGGCCCTGCCATTTGGCTGATTCAGCCAAGCAGATAATTTTCTTCCAAAACACAACCGCACAGCCACACTGAGCTCGAAAATAGCTGAGGTGGAAGGGGCGGGGCGGGGGGGGCGCCGCCAGCTGCTCTGGGGCTCTGGCTGGAGGCGGCTTTGATGGTCAGGTAGTGGCCACAGCAGCGAATGGAATGAGGGGCAACTGATGAGGGTCATGACAGCCGGGCATTGAAGGTCAGGCTGGCCTGGCAGCTGGGGCTGGGGAGGGACCATCTCATCCAGCCACTGAGGGTCAGAGATAGAGAAACCGGGGTCCAGGCGGGGAGTCCCACACCCCAGCTACTCAGCAGGGGAGCATCCAAGGAGCAGAGTCGCCTGTCAGAGACATGGCAGGAGCCCAGAGGTGGCAGAGAGGTTTTTGTCTCTGAACCACAGCTGGAGAAGGGTGAAGGAAAGGAGCTGGGAGGGCAGGGCTGGGGAGGCCAGGGAGGGCTTCCCTGAGCGGTCCTGTCCCCCCGGGACCCCTAACTCGGCCTGTCCCAAACCAACAGGGGCTCTCCCTCCCAAACCTGGCCCTCCCCTACGTCTCAGCCCCCTCGCCAAGCACTCACTAAGGTCTATGCCTTCCGCCTCCTTGACCCTGTCACTCTCGCTGTCACGTGCCCACCACTGCAGGCCGCAGCCATCTTCCCCTCTGACCCCTGCTTTCTCCAAAGAGCCGCCATCTGATCCTAACCTCACCTGGGGCTCTTCACTGCCCTTGGGACAGAGACCATCACCTACAGGGCCTGTCAGCCAGTCTCTCATCATATGCAGCTCCTTCCCTGCCTCTGTCCCTCCATGCCATCTCAAGACCTTTGCACAAGCTGCTCTCCTGTCGGGCCAGGCTAATGCTTACTCTTTCTCTATCCTGACTGCCTCCTCCCTCCCCAGCCCACCCAGAGACCCTCAAATTCCTGGAAAGTCGATTCTGCTACCAGGCTCAGAAGGCCAGGCCCCGGTCGCCCCCTCTGCCGGGCAGGCCTGACACAGCCCACCTGGACGGTTTGTTGTTCTTATGCTCCGTTCACGAGCAGCTGCTGCCGAGTGAGTTCCGGACTCAGTGCTAAAAATATCCCATGACCCAGACAGGAAGGGCCACCGGGGACACAGCTGCTCCTGGGGGCACTGGCTGGAGCTGCGGTGAGACCCACCCACAGCAGTTGGGGGCGTAGTCCATATGCTGGGAGGGGGTGGGCACTGAGCTCGCAGCCCCTGAGGAAAGGCCCCGCGAGGGGTGCCACACGTTATCCACAGGAAGACACAGTGCCTCCAGCACTCACCTTGTTTCTGCTTCTTGCCAGCTGTTACCATGGGCACGTGCTGCCTTCGGAATAAAATACATCTAAAATTTGAGTGTGTGGGGCCCTAACAGAAGGTAGGTGAGCTCTGGTCCCTTCAGGGAGGGCTTCCTGGAGTAGGGGGCATTTCTATCACCCTCTCTCCCTCTCCTTTGAACAGAACATCTAGGCTGGTAGGGAGGGAAATGAGTGACTGAATAAGTCAGATCTGGGCTGTCCCAGGAGAGGGATGCTGAATAAGAGGTGGGGAAAGGACTGGAGGGTTCCCTGTGGGGCCGGGGAGTGGGAGTCAGGGTTGGCTCCAGGGTTTGGGGTTGTCATTGGGGTCTCATGAGGGTCTCTCCTGGTGTACGAGCCCTGTGAGGAAGAAGGCCAGCTTGATGGGCACGCAGCAGGTGCTGTCCTGCCTGTAGGCACTGGAGAGCCTGGACAGAGAAATCAGGGGTCTTCGGGTGTCCCCGGACCTGGGCACCTGTCCCCAGACCTGGGCTCCTTGCTCTGTAGCAGGCAGGGTCCTGAGGCCAGCGAGGTGGCTTGGAGAGCAGGCCCCTCTTCCCCTCGCCACAGGCCCGCCTCCTGCCATAGTCCTCAGCCCAGGAAAGAGGAGGTGGCCCCTCGGGCAGGCCTGCTGCCCTGTTGCTCAGGACAGACAGATGGCTACACAGCCATTAGCATCCAGCACCCCGCCTGCCTGGCTCACCCAGGCCTTCTCTCTGTAATTAACTGTCTGGAAGTGCCAGGGGTCGGAGCAGCAGGCCCGGTGCCTCTCGAGTGGCCTGTCCTGGGCCTGACACTGGATGTGAAAGCCTGGACTGGTGGTGACAGTCTGCCCCAGGCCCTGCTCTGCCTTCTAGGGGCCTCAATCCCCACCTGAGGGTACCCTGGGCCTGAGAAGGGAGGATGTGCAGTAGAACCCCGCGGCTGCTCCCAGCATGTCCCGCCCCCACCCTGGGCTCCGTCTCCTAGGAATGTGCTTCTCCAGCCCCAAACCCGGCTCCTGCCTTATCAGGCCCATCGAAGGGGAGAGACAGACACCCCTATCACATGACGGCCCCTCCGTTAGTCCCAGCCTGACCCTGAGCGGAGGGCCAGCCAGTGCCTGCTTGCTGAGGGCCCAGAGGCAGGAATGCCTCCCCTTCCCCGTGCAGACAGGAAACCCGACACCCTCGCTGGCTCCTTCAAGCCGGGCAGGCGCCCGCCCTGATGTCTGAGGCCCTGGATCCCAGCCCTGCAGCCACACCTCCACCTGGGTGGGATCCTACCTGGGTGGGATCTGCTCCGACGGTGTCACCTCGAACGTGACCTAGATCTGCTTTGCTGGAAAATGGAGGCTGTCTGAGGGGGCCTTATCAGCTTGCTCCCACCAGCCTCTCAGCCCTTGGTCCAACTCCTGCTGTATCAGACTGACCTCTCCTCACTCCTGAACCCAATGCACACCTCCTTCGTGCTCCCAGCCTCTCCCTCCCCGCCCCTCCCAAGTGGGCCTCCAGGTGCCACTCCCCAGGGGACCCCTCTTAGCCCTCCTCGGATCCACCTGAAATGGAGTTTCTCTTTTCCACCAAAATAACAAGGTATCTCGGCTGGTTCTCCCCACTCCAGTCTCCCTGGGGGACTCAGGGTCCAGCGCAGGGCTTCCCTCACCTGCCACACTCGAGTCCAAAGTTGAGCTCCCGATAAAGGTCCGGGCACCTTCCTCTCCCTCATGGCCGCCATTATCCAGGGACCTTGGCGTGACTTCCCAGGCCACGACTCCCAGGGCTTCTCACTACCTTGTCCCTGCAGACTTTTCCTGGTTCTGCTGCAGCCTCCCTGGTCTCCCTGCTTCCCTGCCTGTCTGCCTTCTCTCTCTAACTAATGAAGGTCGAGCTGCCCAGGCCTGGCCTCGCCCCTTGGGCATCTCACGCAGGCCCAAGGCTACAAATGTCATTGGGCTAATGAAGGCTGCTACCCACACTTGGACAGCCTGCCTGACATCTCCTCCAACACCACACTTGGGTTTTTCCACACGGATGTCATACAGATGCCCCAAACTCAGTGAGGCCAGAACAGGACTCTCCATCTGCCTGCCTTTCTCCCAAGCATTCTCCAGCTCAGTAAAGGCCACCGCCTTCCATCCACCCTGCAGCTCAGGCCTCAAAGTCACCCTTGACTCCTCTCTCACAGCTCTGTCTAGTCTGCTGGCAAACCACATCCCGCCCCTCCTGGCCTTCCAGGCTCCACCCTGCCCAAGCCACCAGCGTCCCTTGCATCATCCCTTGCTCACCGATTCCTCTGGCAGTCTACTGTGCTCACAGCAGTGACAATCAAACATCACCTCTTCACAGAGGATTCCCAGATCACCCCACCTGGCATGGGGCGCACTACCCAACCCTCCAGTCTCCACTTGGCTGTTATTTCCGTTAGCGCGCTGTCCTGCAAACACTATCTCTCATCTTAGCACAAGACCATGACGGCCTGTCTCCTTGGCTACACCAGGAGGGCAGGAGGGATGGCATCTTTTGTTGGCCTTTGTGTCTTCAGCATCCAGAACAGTGCCTGGCACATGGTCGGTGCTCAATTAATGATTGACTTTGTTCATTAGAATGAATAAATGGAGTTTCCCTTTTCCATCAAAATAACAAGGTCCTCTCCAGCCCGTCCACTTGCTCCAGCCTGCCTCGTCACCGGGGCTGCAAGTCCCCAGCCTGGCCCCTCCTCCGGCGGCCTTCGTGGGGCTTCCCAAAGAGCCGGCAGTTTCAGCAGGGTCTGGACGTGCGGGGGGATTTGGACTCGCGGCTGAGCGCCTCCTTCGCTGCGCTTGTTCCCGAGGGAAGAAGGACGGCCCGGGTCGCCGGCCAAGCCAGGTGGATCGACATATCAGGGCGGCCGAGCTCCGGGTTCCGCCCCGCCCACGCCCCGCGTGGCCCCGCCCCTTTAGTCTCCCGGGGCCTCCTCGAGCAAGCACTCCTAGCCTCGCCCCCAGGGTGGCTCGTGGGTCCTCGCTATTGGTCCTCCCCTAGTTTGCCGCGAAGTGCCCAGTTCCTCATTGGCCACATATTCTCCCGCGCCGCAGCCGCAGTCACCACAACAAGCGCCACGTGCTCAACCGTGGGGCTTGCCCATTGGCCACGAGTCCCGACCCGCCCACGCCCCCATCCTGCCCCAGGCTTCCTGCTTCCTCCTCCTATTGGTTACCTGTCCCAACACCCCTCCCTCTAGCCCGGGCGCGCTGCACCTCAGATGAGGATTGGCCGAAGACAGGAAGGCGGGGTTTGGAGGCAGGTTAAGAGCGCTCGGCGGTGGGGCCACGCGTTCCTGAGAAGGTTCAATGGCGTGGCAGGGGATGGCGACCGAGTTCCTGCAGGTGCCGGCGGTGACGCGGACCTACACCGCAGCCTGCGTCCTCACCACCGCCGCCGTGGTGAGCCGGGCGGGCGGGTGGGTATCGCCATGGTTACAGCCCTGGGGGTTGGCATGGTTACGGTTGGACCACCCCCCACCCCACCCCACCCCCGCCGGGGGGCAGTTCCTGACGCCCCCTGGTTCCGCAGCAGCTGGAACTCCTCAGCCCTTTCCAGCTCTACTTTAATCCGCACCTCGTGTTCCGGAAGTTCCAGGTGAGGCCGCCCCGCCCCTTGCACCTGCTAGCCCAGCCCCGCCCGCCCCGCGCCTGACCGCCCGCCCCCATGCAGGTCTGGAGGCTCGTCACCAACTTCCTCTTCTTCGGGCCCCTGGGATTCAGCTTCTTCTTCAACATGCTCTTCGTGTATCCTCCGCGGGCCTGGGAGGCGGGGGTGGGGGTGGGGCAGCGGGAGCGGGGAAACTGAGCTCCGCTGGGAGGCACTTCCTATACGGACGCCGCAGGTTTCGCTACTGCCGTCTGCTGGAGGAGGGTTCCTTCCGCGGCCGCACGGCCGACTTCGTCTTCATGTTTCTCTTCGGGGGTGTTCTTATGATCGTATCCTTCCGGGCTCTGGAACCTCTGGGCCCAGCCTGTGCTGGCCCTGGGGCCCGGCTTGAGCGCCGGCTGGAGAGGGACAGAGTCGCTTCCTCCAGTTTAGGCTGTATTGAGCGTGCATCGCGTGCTCAGCTCCAGGTGCCAGGGTTAGGTCCAGTGCTGTACCCAAAATGCCACACGGTGGGGTACCCGGGGGCTCTGAGCCCTGAATGCCAGTATCCAGGAGGAACTGGGGCCAGGATGACCAGTGGTGGAGCCTGGGGTGAGGTGGAGAGGCAGTGCAGATCAGGTGGCCCCTGGAGGCCACAATGTGGCCTTAGATTGGGAAGGGAAACCAGCCAGCAGGAGGGTTCCAGGGGTTTAGGAAGTCAGAGGGGCCCTGGGCAGGGCATGAGGCCTTGACTCTGGCCCAGCTGCTGGGGCTCCTGGGCAGCCTCTTCTTCCTGGGCCAGGCCCTCACAGCCATGCTGGTATACGTATGGAGCCGCCGCAGCCCCCGGGTGAGGGTCAACTTCTTCGGCCTCCTCACCTTCCAGGCGCCATTCCTGCCCTGGGCGCTCATGGGCTTCTCAATGCTGCTGGGCAACTCAATCCTCGTGGACCTCCTGGGTGAGCCTGCTGTCCATCCAGCCTTCCCCAAGCAGGCTGTCAGGGACCTGAGGGTCTGCTTGGCCAGAGCCCCCCGTCCACCTGCACTGGACCTCTCATCTGTCCCCACTGCCTCTTCCTGCCCTCACGGCTACCCTGTTCTTCCAGCCCCTCATACAAGCCAGCCTATCGGTTTTACTTCTTCAGGCCTCACCTGCTTGCTGATGCTTGTGCAGGTTCTGACCCAGGTGGGGATGGGTGGGTCAGGGTTCCTGCTTCATGGCTCCCATTCCTCCCATGTTCTCAGGCCTGACCCCCTCCCAGGACCTGCCCTCTTCTGGGCCAATCCTGGCCCCACCGTGGGCTGGCCGTCTGTGTAGGACATTGGTCACCCGTGCTCTGGGGCCTTCAGGGCTGCACTGGCCGTGGGCTCTGGGCTGTGGAGGGTGGCTTCAGCAGTTGGTGGCTCTCCCACAGGGATCGTTGTGGGCCACATCTACTATTTCCTGGAGGATGTCTTCCCCAACCAGCCTGGCGGCAAGAGGCTGCTGCTGACCCCTGGCTTCCTGTGAGTGCTAAGATGACAGCCCTCCCTACTCCCCCCCAGATGGTTCCCTACCCCATGGGGGAACCCCTGTTGGCTGAAGCTCAGCGTGGGCCCCTCCCCACAGGAAGCTGTTACTGGATGCCCCAGAGGAGGACCCCAATTACCTGCCCCTCCCTGAGGAGCAGCCAGGACCCCTGCAGCAGTGACCCCACCCAAGGCCAGGGCCAGTCCCAGGGGCCCATCTTCCTGGCCTCCGGCAGGACTGCATTCCCCCCACAACCCTGGCTTGTAGCACAGCTACCTGTCCTGGAGGCTGGGCCATGCCCAGGGCCCACCCGAATAAACAATGACCTGCATCCTCTTCACACACAGCACTGGCCCTCCTGCCTCGGCCGGCCACACCTTTCCATGCAGGGTAGGTGCTGCTGGCCTTGACCAAGGGCCACCAAGCCTGACCTGCTCTCTCAGACCAAGAGCAGGTGGTAGGATGGGAGGCCCAGAGAGGGTCCAGAACCTACCCACAATTGCCCAGCAGAACTTTGAGCTCTCATCCCCACCCTGACTGTGCCTCAATCAGCCTTCAGTGAGGAGTGTCAGGTCTTGGTGGCGGGGCCAGGACTGGGCTAGCTGGTCATGCTGAGCCCATTCTGTGGTGGCTGCTGCCCGAGGGGCCCTCAAGCTGATGCCTCCCTAGGCCCCTCCTGTCCCTCACCAGCAACCCACAAGGGGAGCTTTGCCTCATTTTCCAGCTAAGCAGCTAAGGGACTGGCTAAGTACCCACAGGGCCAGATGCAGAAAGGGGGCAGGCCCTTTCTGTGACCCCAAAGCCTTAAGTGTCACCTTAGCAGAGTCCAACGGCTGAGGCAGAGACCTCTGGGAAGCTCTGCCCCTGCCACTTTCAACTGAGGACGCGGAAGCCTCCTCTGGCCCACAGCTCACTTGCATCAGATGACGAGTCCCCATGGTTTATTCCTGGATCGTCACCAGCACGAGGGCTCCTCCAGCCACCAGCTGTCACGTTCACAGATGACAGAAGTATTCGCCATGGAATTGGACCTTGACATTGTAGTGAAACCTTTGGAGCAGCAGTGGGCTCAGCAGTGGGCAGGTGGCATGTGAAGGCCCCTCCCTGGGCCTCTCCCAGGCAGGTGGCCAGCCTGGCCAGTGGGCTGAGGCAGGCAGGGTGTGTCCCACCCACCAGCTGGGGGCTTGGGCCACCTCCTGTTGGCCTGAACACACACCTCAGCAGTGGAGCCCACTTGTCTCCAAAGCCAGCTGGGCCTGGAGCCTTCCTGTTTGTTCAGGGCCTTCCAGTGAAGCCCAGCTGTCTCCTTGCTTGGGGTCCAGCAAGTTCCACTCCTGGATGAAGGGCAGTGGCTGGAGTACAAATTCTTAGGACGTGCTCACGAGGCCCACCACCACCCCCACCCCAGCCCAGACGCCAGGCCCATCTCACCCCACATCTCACAGCGAGAACCTTCAGAGCTCTGCCCCTGCCCAGTATGGGGCTTGGGCTGGGTACCGGGTGCCATGGGGCCCCAGCCATGCTCCGGGGAGCAGAGCAGTCCTGACCCTCAGCCCTGCCAGCAACTGAAGGTGCGGGGTCTGGGTCCATGGTCTTCAGTTAGACTATAGCTGTGCCTGGGTCACCCTGTGGTGCCTGGCCCAGTGAGGAGGCCCCCATGTGCCATCCTCCTGGGTCCCACATCCCAGGCAGAGTGGGGACCCTTCCACATTACAGAAGAGGATGCAGAGCTGCATCACTCTTCGAGTTGGTGCCAGGTTGGGTGTACTGCTCCACACTCTTCTCCTATTACTCCTCCCAACCTGCGGGGAGGGAGGGGCTGGCCTGGCCACAGCATCAGCTGGGGGTGGAGATGGGGCCCAGTCCACCTGTTATGTGTGAGGTGCTAGGAGGTGTGGCGAGAGCAGTGCACACCTGCTGGAGCTGAACAGCTGGGCACAGGCACCCGGGCTGGCAGCACGCCCTCAACGACCACACAAGACGGGGCCTCTCCAAGGACCAGAGAAGCATGCGCCTGGCTGGGGGCGGGGCTGTGGCTGATGGGGCAAGCAGCCCTGCCTGCTGAGCCTCACCACCTTCTCATCCCTCTGGGACTGCAAGGACTTGCCGAGCACAGGTGGGTGGGATGCCGGGGCCAAGGGGAATCAAAACTGCTCTGAGTCAGGGCCTTGCAGGGCTGAGAATAGAGCCACGGTCCTGCTAAGGCTCAGCTGGGGACGTGAGGCAGAGGAGGGTGAGGGTCCTGCCCGCAGCCTCGACCACATGTCCTGACCACATGTGCTCTCCCCCATTCTTGTTTTTATGCCACCACTTTGAAGAAACGAAACAGGACCTGTCGCCTTTTATTTAAAAAATGTTGCTTGCCCTGCCTGGGGCTCCTATACAAAAACAAAACACAACCCAAAACGAGGCTTCTTCCTGACCAGAGACGGGCGGTAGGGACTGGAGCTCAGCAAAAGGAATGTGTACCCTGGGGTGGATGACCAGGAGGCCCCTGCCCCATGCTCCTCAGGATGGCCAGGCTGCCCCCTCCTTGCCAGAAGATGGAGGGGAGACGGTCCAATCTTCCAGATGCTCCGTGGGAGCCAAGCACCACTGGGTGGTTACCAGGCTGGGGCAGTGTTGGCCAGACGCCTCATCCGCCTGCAGGAGGGGAGAGGGCGGTGACCCTGGGCAGCTGCCCCTCCACCAGGGATCTCTAGGGCAGCCAGGGGAAGGGGCAGAGACAGGATGTGGTAGGTGGGATCCCCAGCCCCTCCCTCAGCCTTGGCCTGCTACTTGGGGCCCTGAACCTGCCCTCTGTCCCACCCACCTCTCCAGGGGTCCCGAAACCTGGTCTAGGCTGTGGTCAGACCGACCCAAGGGCTACTCTTGTCCCCTGCAGGACTAGACTGGGACTCATCATCCAGGGGCCTGCTGGGTCTCGGGAAAGGCGACGGTCCTGTCCTGCCTGAAAATGGGGCTGGGGAGGCACCTTGTGTTCCTGTCCTGGTCGCGGATCTTCTTCTCCATCTCGGCATCTGTTAGGGTCTCCAGCAGTGGGCACCACTGATCAGCGTCGCCTGTGTTCCGGATGGCAATCTCCACCGTGGGCAGGGGGTTCTCACTGTGGAAGACAGGAGGAAGTAGACAGTTCACAGAGCAGCAGCCGGAGAGGCTCCAGAAAGCACTGTCCACGCCCCACGGGCAGCTGGAACGCTGGAGCCTGGTGTCTGTGCCCGGCCCCCAACAGGGCGGTGGGGGTGCTGCAGCCCAGTGGACACCACGACAGCGACTCCAGGTCTGCATGCTGGGGAAGGGTCCATAGGACAGCGTTGCAGGGCCAGCTGTTCCCACTGCACCTGTGGGGAGGGGGAGAGCCGTCCACCTCGCTCAGCGTCCACGAAAAAGGAAACCAAAGGAGTCCACCCAGGAGTCCAGATGCCGCTCACTGAAGGCCACTGCCCCTGGTGGTCCCACACACAGCTCCTCAGCCCGTCATGGGGCCCAGAACCCACGACCCCTGACTTCTCCACCTTGGGGTCCCTCAGAAACGTCTCCGACTCCAGCTGAGGGCCATCTGCACACCCTCTGGCTAAGTGGACTCAGCGGTTGGGGGGGGGTCAGCCTCAGCGAGGCCACCAAGGCTGGGGGTGCCTGACCGAGCTGCTGCCTTTGCCAGGAGGGCCAAGCCCAGGCTGCCCGGTGAGCCTCAGCACAGCCCGAGCCCTGCCCCCATCTACCCAGAGCCCTGTAGAGTCAGCTCTGGAGGAGGGAGAGCAGGGGGGCCCCAGGGAGGTGCCCGGTGGATGATGGCACAGAAGAAAACAGGCCCCTGGCCTTGGTCTAAACACCTCATCTCGAAAATGGGGACAATGTCCTTGCTGTGAGGGCTTTTAGAGGATCACTATTACTAAACATCCAAAGTACGTCCACTATGTGAGGGCCGGGTGCCACTCCCACAGCCCCCGCCCACCCCCCTCATGCTGCCCCTCGGCCTGCAGTCTCAGGGACCGCAGGCGCACGGGGCACAGCCCAGGGCTGCCCTGCTCCCCTGCAGAAGTGGGGCTCGCCTCTTGCTGCCACAGCTTGGCCCGTGGGGTCCATGCCCATGAGGCCCGGAGCTGGAGCTGGTGCTGGTGACTCAGAGGCCTGTGGCTGGGCCGCCCCTCCTCGGCTGCTCCTGACAGCTGCTCCCCAGCCGGGTGGCGGTTTGGCAATCCCAAAACCATCCGGCCAAAGACCCAAACATCATTCCTCACCTCGAGGGCTCCCAGCTGCCTTCCTCAGGAAGGGGAAACATGAAAGTCGCCAAGCCCACGTGGAGGGGAGCCAAACATGTTTTCCTCTTAAAACAAGAGCTGGAGCGTGGGTCCTGGAGGCCCCTGTGTTTACCTCCCCGTGGCTCTGGGAAGATTCCACCGCAGTGGGTTTGTTCTAAAATAAGAACTGCTTGAACCAGGCACGGAAGGATGGGCCTGGAGCCAGCAGGCCCCATAGGTGTTGCAGGAGACATGCGAGCAGAGCCGCCCTGACGCCCTCAGAATCCCCTCTGAGGGGACTGTGCTTCCCGGGCCTCAAGGCCACCTGGGGCCCTGATGTTCCCACGACCTGCGGTGTCCAGGCAGGGAGGCCATGGCTGAGGAGGCAGAGGACCTGGACGTTCATCTTCGATGTGACCTCACTTTTATGACCTCACGAGGTACAAGAGGCCAGCTGAGAAGCATGACTGTGCCCACTTGGTAGAGGAGAACAAGGCTGCGATGGTGAGCAACCTGCCCACAGCTCCTCAGCTGGGAGGAGGGGGCAAAACTCGACGTTGCCCTCCTGTTTATGATCAACTAACTTTGGATAAGGGGCCAAACCCACTCAATGGGGACAGAGCAGTCTTTCCAACAAATGGTGCTGGGACAGGAGCCTGGATCAGGCCACTGTTTCTTAGGTATGACACCAAAAGCACAAGCAACAAAAGAAAAAATAGATAAACTGGACATCATCAAAATTTAAAACTTTTGTGGGACTTCCCTTAACCCTTCCAGTGGTTAAGACTTCGCCTTCCAATGCAGTGGGTGCAGGTTCAATCCCTGGTCGGGGAGCTAAAATCCCACATGCCTCTCGCCAAAAAACCAAACCAAAACAGAAGCAATATTGTAATGAATTCAATAAAGACGTTAAAACAATGGTCCACATCAAAAAAAAAAGAATTTTAACTTTTGTGCCTGAAATGACACTGTCACGAAAGTGAAACATAAACCCACAAAAAGGGAGAGAATATTGCAAATCATGTATGTGATAAGGGACCTGTAGCTAGGATATATAATGAACTCTTACAACTAAATAATAAAACCAAATAACCCAATTAAAACACAAAAGACTTGAATGACCTTTCGTCTAAAGAAGATATACACACGTCCAACAGCACATGAAAATATGCTCAACACCATCAGCCACTGGGAAATGCAAATCAAACCACACGGAGATGCCACTAGGGTGGCTAGGATCAAAGTCAGATAACAAAGGCTGGCGAGGATGTGGAGAAACTGGAGCCCTTGGTCTGCTGGAGAGAATGTAAAACCGCGCAGCTGCTTTGAAAACAAGTCTAGTGGTTCCTCCAAACGCTAAACAGAGCTACCACGTGACTCAGTAATTCCACCCCTAGGTACATACCCAAGAGAACTGAAAATAGGTGTTCAAACAAAACCTTGTGCACAAATGTTCACGGTAGCATTACTCTTTAACAGCCAAAAGTTAACAAAACCCAAATGACCATCAACTGATGACTGGATAAATAAAGTATGGTCTGTCTATATGATGGAATATTATTCAGCCACAAAAAGGAATGAAGTTCTGATACAGGCTCCACATGGACGAACCCTGAAAACATTATGCTAAGAAGCTGGCCACAAAAAACCATATGTTATATGATTCTATTTACGTTAAGTATTCTATTTACGTTAAGTATTCAGGCATATCTACAGACGGGAAGTAGATCAGCGGTTGCCCAGGACTGCGGAACTGTGCAAACACACAAAAACTCACTGAGTCGACACTAGGTGGTGAACGAAAACAAGCCAGCCAGCCCGGCCGTGGGGCCAGCGCAGGGGCTGGAGCCCCAGGACTAACCTCTTCTGGTGGCTCTGGTCAGCCAGTCCACAACGACCCTGGTGCCTCCCAACCCTGAGGCTGTTCCAGTGACAATGCCTCTGTCCCCCACCGGGCACAGCTGCCAGGCTCTCTGACCCTTTGCCTGTCCCCAGCTTCCTCCAGCCGCTCCTGCCCTGGCCACCCGCTGCCTCCTCCCTGGCCCACACCCTCTGGCCTCGGTGGCCAGGCACTCGCACCTCCTCTGCTGGACAGCGCACTGGTTCCCCCCTGTGTCCCCAGCCAGGGCGGAGGGCTGGCCTGGAGGAGGTAGAGGAACTCTGCAGGATGCCACCCCCCTCATAGTCTCGGTGACCGTCTGACACCCTCACACCCTCTGCCCAGCCCTCCCCTGGGGAGCCCTGCCCCCTCGTCACTGACTCTTGTCTCTGTTCCGCTGGCTCCAAGACATCTGTATGTCCTTCTGGTTCAGCTCTATCCTCTAGCAGCCACACGCCCACGTCCCCCTCAGGCTCACTGCCTGCCTCTGCCCACATCAGGCTTGCCCGGCCCGCTTCCTGTTCTCCGCACTGGTGCCCCAGCTCACTAGCCTGTGACTAGCCTGCTCCACTGTCGCAGAGGAGGGCACTGCGGCCAGACACCAGGCTGGACTCAGTCTGGCGGAGACAGCCAGCACTGGCTCACAGGAATCCAGAGAGCTTCCAACAGGGGTGACGGGGCCCAGAGCTTAAAGTCCCCTTGAGGAGTCATGCGACTCAGCAGCTGCCAGGCTTCGCGTAGCAGAAACCAGGCTGGGGCTCCCCGTCCAGCTCTCTGTGGGCCAGGCAGGCCCTGGCCCCGGAGATGCGGCGAGCCCCTCTCCTTTCCCCAGGCAGAGGCTGGACAGCAGGGAAAGGCTGCTACTGGTCTCCCGGGGAGCTCCCGAGGTGTGGGGAGCGCAAGGGGAGAACGCGGGGTGGGGTCAGGAGACAAAGTTCCAGGCCCCCTGCTAGCCGCAGTCCCGCCCCTGGATGATAAAGCCTGACCCCGCGCTTCCCTTCCTGTCCTGCCAGCTCTCCGAGCACCCTGCTGCCCAGCCCAGACCCAGCACACGCGAGCCCATGAAGCCTGGTCGGCTGGGGAAGTGCAGCAGCCCTCCTGATGCCAAAGGAGGCCTGTGGCCGCCTCCAGACCACCAGGCAGGCCGCACCCACCCAGCTGGCTGGGCCAGGCTGCCGTGGAGGGGGCGTGCTTACCACAGTCCCCAGTGGGGCGGCCCTGCCTTTGATCCTGAGGATTTGAAAGCTGCATCCTCAGTACCAGTCATTCCCACCCACACAACGGAACGTGTTAACTAGCTGCTGAAATGGGAACACTCCATTCCAGTCCTGACCTGCACCCCCCGGGGCCCCCGGGGGCCTGCTCTGGAGCTGCAGGTCGCACTGCTGACAGCCCGGAGGCCCGGCAATCAGAGCAGGAGGGATGCGGCCTCGTGTGTGGACACCCTCCAAGTCCCCCTGCTGCACACCAGTGAGATGTGGGCTCTGACTCAGCATTTGGGGATGAGGGACTCCCAGGACCTCAGGGTCGACTCTAGGAAGCAAGGCCACCCCAGACTGGCCCCAGGCCGGTCGGCCTCAGCTTGCATGCCGTCAGTGGACACACACCGCGACACCGTGAGCAGACCTCCCGTGGGATGTGGAGTGTGGGCCTGTACCCACATCTGTGGAGCAGGATCCCCAGTTAGCGGGGCTGCTGGAGGTCATGGGAGGCCACGTATGTTATGTCAGCCGGGACGCCCAGGGCCTGAGGCCCTGCGGGTGTTGGTCATTCCTTCTCTCTTGCTCAGAGCTACAGGAAAACTGAGAAGGCTACCTCGTGGGATTTCTGGGGGAACCAGCTGATACAAACAGACTCATGCGCTCCCTTAGCTGTTCCGTCTCTGCAAGGCTCTTCATCTTTGCTCCTCTGCACCACCTTAAGGGGTGGTCCCTCAGTAATGGCCTCCAAATGTGGACGGTGACAGCTTGACGAGCAGAATAAATCCTAACATCCTATTTTGATGCAGAGATACTCAGCGCCGCCCCCGCTGGCACCCCATCCCGCAGAGGAAAAGGAGCTCAGGGCTGGATGTGACGAACAGTCCTGTTGGTAGGTGAGCTCTATGTGGTTAACGCTCGCCGACTCCTGCCCTGGCCAGGCCCGCACGGCAGGGCCACCAGGAACAGGAAGGCCACATCTGTGTCATGAGAAGCCCCGTCCCCCGGTCCACCCCCACCAGCACCCATGACACTGGACCAAATGCTATATTTACACTCCCTACCCGCCCCCCCCGGCCCGGTCCCCAGCAGCCTGAACGCTACTCCCTCTTCCACACCGGCACCCAGTATGGGTCCAGCCGGCAGGGACGCCCACCACCTGCTCTCTGACTGAACAAGCAGCCTCTTGACTCCCCTCCAGGGAAGGCAGCATGGAGTAGGCCTTGTTTGAGATTCAGTGCCAGTCCATCAGACGACCCCGACCGAGGAAGGGTCTGGGTGAGTGCAGGGAGGAGGTGGCGTGTGAGGGCGGCAGGGGCTGTTGGCGGCAGAGTGGGTGAGGACAGAGGGGCAGACCCGCCGCCTCCTTAGATGCTCCTCTGTGATGGGGGATGGGAGGAGCCAACAGAGGCCGTTGAGCCCGCAAAGCTGCTCTCGGCCAGACGGCATCATGAGGCTCCAGAAAGTCCCAAAGGCATCACCACACACAGGGGGAAGCCTTGTCCCCAGAATGGTCTGCAGAAGGAGGAGGAGGCACCTGTCCAAGACCTACCTGAAGGCGTAGGTCTTCTGATGCCAGCTCAGCTGTCCCCGGATGCTGTACGCGATGGTGGTGACGAACTCCCCGCCCAGCCCCAGCTCGGAGCACAGCTTCAGGGCAAACTTCTCCGGCGAGTTCTCCTTCTCTGACATGTCCCACTCGAACTGGTCCACCAGGGAGATGTTTCCCACGTGGATGTTCAGCTGGGCCAGAACCAGGGACACGAGTCAGAGCAGGCAGAACTGCATCCCCCCTCCAGGCCCATAAGGAAGTGGGACGGCTGCCCTTATCCCTCTGGCTGCAACTCCCCATCCGCAAACGGGGCTGACCCCACAGACCTCCTGGGCGGCCAGAGAGACTGTGGTTCAGGGCCTGGCACTGTCACCCTCTAGGGAGGGCCCCGGGCACCTGAGTCCCGCCTTGCCCCTGTTCCCACCCCCTCGCTCCCTGCACTGGCCGGTACCCTCTTCTCCGCCCTTCTACCGCACCGCTCTGGACCTTTACAACGTGATAAACACTGGCCACTCATCAGATGCTATCCCCGAGCCCTCACCTGAGCCAGCGCCCACCCCCCTACTCTGTCTCTTCACGGAACGTGCCCCACTCTGAAATCATCTGCTATGTGCGCTCACAGACTCACAGCCCGCATGGCACAGGCAGGGCCTGGGCGTGTGGGGGTGGGGGGCGGCGGGAGCGGAGGCCATGCTGGTTCCTGCGCCTCGCTCCCCAGAGGCATCTGTGAGACGTGCCACCTGCAGCCACAGCCTGTGCCCTAGGAGCTCCCCACCCTGACTTTTCACCCCACAGATGACCTGGGCCTGCTCTGAAACTGGGCATCAGAGACTCACAGGAAGGACAACTCGGGGTCTGGCGGCATTCACTGGGCATCGTGTGGAGACCCCTGCCCCTGCTGTCCAGCCCTCTACCAGCCAAGCAGGCCACGGTGCACCTGCCCCTTCATGCTACTGTCCCCAGGCGCTCAGCTGGGCTTTTAAGATTTGGATCGGGACTCGTCCATGCCTTCAGAGAAATGTGAGGCCCTACCACCTGACCTGTGCATGAAGTCCTGCACGTCTGGGCCCCCTGCACGGCACTCCACTCTGCAGCCGAGGCCCCGCCACTCCCACCTCCAAGCCGCGCCCTTGCTGGGCGACCAAGCAGGTCTGCGGGTGAGAATCGGAAGAGCCGGCCCTTCCCAGCAGGAACCACGTGTCTGGTGAGCCACGTCGGCACAGCAGGACTGGAAAGCGAAGCAGCAGCAGGCAGCCCGTGGACACATCACACGGGACCAAACCGCCCTGCGCACCACTCGGCCTGGCCATGAGGGGTGCCACGCAGACCGGTGCCTGTGTGTGCACTGCGCCGACTGCTCATCAACACTATCGTTTATTAAGAAATACATACTCCTGCCGACCCAGGAGGCGCACAGGGGACGCACAGTGGGAAAAACAGACACAGAGTCATCTTCATGGGTTGACATCCAGTGCGGGGTTAAATACGTGAATGAGGGGACATCAGAGGTGTAGGTGCTGAGGGGAAGAGGGGGAGGGGCAGAAAGTGCAGTTAGCGGTTAGCCAGGAGCCCCAGGAAGGCCGCCCGGTGGAGGGGGCATTTTAGGAAGAACTGGACAAGCTGAGAGAGAGCAGGGTGGGGCTCCCAGGGGAGGGTCTGGGCAGAGCAGGGCCTGAGGCCTCCACAGAGGATGCAGGAAACTCACAGAATGGGGACTGGGAGCCGTCAGGGGGGTGGGGGGTGGTGAGGGGCGGCTGGACTGTGGGGCCAGGCCCCCCGAGCAGGCTCCCCAGCTTCAACCTGTATCACCCACATGCCATTCCCTCCCCCAGAAAGGGCCCACCAGCCCCCCAGAGTCTGACAGCTCCACCCTCAGCTGCACTGAGCCCCACGGCCCTGGAGGGCCAGGTGTCCTGGTCGCGGTGCCAGCCTAGGCTTTTGTTCCACCACTCCGGGAGCACCTGTGAGCGGCCGCCCTGAGCTAAGGCGCTGCTCTGTGAGGAGACATTGGTCAGATGTCATCCTTCACTGTGTCCCAGAAGCACCCGGCTCCTCTGGAGTCTGTGACACATGGGAAACCCTGGATGTGGCCATCAGCGTGCTCGCCTACCAGGTGGCACGCTCCCCCAAGGTCACAGTGCCCACGAGGCTCTGCCTCCCCGGCAGCAGGCCTTCCCTGACCAGCTGTGTCCGGCCCCAATGCTGGCAGGCCCTCACGACCCCAACCAAGCAGGACCCCGACCTGGGGATGGTCTCCCAGCAGCCTACCAGCCGACACCATCCCATGGGTGGGGATTATAGGTGGGTGTGAGGGCCTGAACGGACCCCACGGCTGAGAGCTGTTTAGTCACCAAGAAAGCCTCTGATCAGGGAGCAGGTGACGGTCCCAGGTGGATTTTCAACTGCCTGACAACTTTCTGTATGGCTGCCCACAAGCCCCATCAGGAAAATAAAAAGATGACACTCAGTTACAAGAAAATGTCAGAGAAGCCAGCTGTCAGACTCACAAGGACCCTCCCTGTGGCTGATCCCGCCTATTTGGAACCATGCAGTTGGGTGTAGCCAACTCTGCAAGTCCACGTCCCCACCATGGTTACAGGACAAAGATGCAGCACAGAGCGGAGTAGGGACCACCCTCCAGGGGCCACAGGCTGCGCACAGGAACACAGGTGTTGGTCCCACAGCTGCACCCCACACATCCCCACTGCTTCTCTCCCAGGACATCCCCCTTCTTTCTCACCCGTGCCCTTTTTCTGCTAGTTGGCCATAATGAGAAACTGAAGCAGGTTAAGAAAAATAAATTCATATTTCTTTTAAAAGAAATTAACTAGCAAGGAGGTTGAATCAGTAATTAAAAACCTCCCTACAAAGAAAAGCCCTGGACCGGATGGCTTTACTGGTGAATCCTACTAAACGTTTAAAGAAGAACTAATACCAATCCTTATCAAATCCTGCCAAAAACAGGATGGACTTGAGGGGGAAGGGTAAGCTGGGACGCAGTGAGAGAGTGCACGGACTTATAAATACAACCACATGTAAAACAGATAGCTAGTGGGAAGCAGCCGCATAGCACAGGGAGATCAGCTCGTTGCTTTGTAACCATCCAGAGGGGTGGCAAGGAGATGCAAGAGGGAGGAGATATGGGGATATATGTATATGTATAGCTTATTCACTTCGTTATAAAGCAGAAACTAACACACCATTGTAAAGCAATTATGCTCCAATAAAGATGTTAAAAAAAAAAATCCTGCCAAAAAACTGAAGAGCAAGGAACACTTCATAACTCATTGCCTTGATACCAAAGCCAGGCAAAGATACTACAAGAAAGGAAAACTATAGACCAATACTTCTTATGAACATTGATATGAAAATCCTCAACAGACTTCCCTGGTGGCACAGTGGTTAAGAATCCACCTGCCAATGCAAGAGACATGGGTTCGAGCCCAGGTCCGGGAAGATCCCACATGCCACAGAGCAACTAAGCCCATAGCCCACAACTACTGAGCCTGTGCTCTAGAGCCCAAGAGCCACAACTACTGAAGCCCGTGAACCCAGAGCCTATGCTCTGCAACAGAGAGAAGCCACCACAATGAGAAGCCCGCACACCGCAATGAAAAGTAGCCCCCACTCGCTGCTACTAGAGAAAGCCCACACGCAGCAAGGAAGACCCAATGCAGCCATAAATAAATTTAAAAAAATAAATTCAACAAAATACTAGCAAAATTGAATTCAACAGCACATTAGAAGAATTACACATCATTATAAATGATACAACAACATAAATCAATTATAAAAAGTGGAATCTATTATGGCAATGCAGGGATGGCTCAATAAGAAAACCGATCAATGCAATAAACCACTTGAACAGAATGAAGGACAAAAACCATATGATCGGGGCTTCCCTGGTGGCGCAGTGGTTGGGAGTCCACCTGCCGATGCAGGGGACATGGGTTCATGCCCCAGTCCAGGAAGATCCCACATGCCACCGAGCAGCTGGGCCCGTGAGCCATGGCCACTGGGCTTGGGCGTCCGGAACCTGTGCTCCGAAACGGGAGAGGCCACAACAGTGAGAGGCCCACGTACCGCAAAAAACAAACAAACCAAAAAAACCCATATCATGTCAACAGATGCAGAAAAAAGCATTTGACAAAATTCAACACGCTTTCGTGGTAAAAGCACTCAATAAACTAAGAATAAGTGGAAACTATGTCAACATAAAATTAATACACAAAAAAATCAATGTAAATATCACACTCAATGGTGAAAGAATGGTAACTTTTCCTCTAAGATCAGGAACTAGCCAAGGATACCCACTCTTGCCACTTTTATTCAACATAGCATTGGAATTTCTAGCCAGAGCAATTAGGCAAAAAAAAGAAATAGAAGGTATCCATTTGGAAAGGAAGAAGTAAAGTTATCTCTGTTCCCAGGTGATATGATCTTATTTGTAGAACACCTTAAAGATTCTACCAAAACACTATTAGAATAAATGAATTCAGCAAAGTAGGAGGATACAAAGTCAACACACAAAAATCGGTTGCATTTCTACACACTAACAATGAACAATCTGAAATTAAGAAAAAAATTCCAATTACAATAGCATCAAAAAGACTAAAATATTTAGAAATTAACTTAGCTAAGGAGATGAAAGACTTCTACAATGAAAACTATAAAACACACTGAAGGGACTTCCCTGGTGGCGTAGTGGTTAAGAATCCACCTGCCAATGCAGGGGACACGGGTTCTGAGCCCTGGTCTGGGAAGATCCCACATGCCATGGAGCAACTAAGCCCATGTGCCACAACTACTGAGCCTGCACTCTAGAGCCCGTGGGACACAACTACTGAAGCCCATGCACCTACAGCCCGTGCTCCACAACAAAGAGAAGCCACCACAATGAGAAGCCCGCGCACCACAACGAAGAGTAGCCCCCATTCTCACAACTGGAGAAAGCCTGTGTACAGCAGCAAAGGCCCAAGGCAGCCAAAAATAAATAAATAAATAAATAAATTTAAATTTTAAATTAATTAATTAATTTAAATACATGCTGGGGCAACCAGTGGTTGAAAGTCCATCTGCTGATGCAGGGGACGTGGGTTCGTGCCCCGGTCCAGGAAGATCCCACATGCCACGGAGAGGCTAGGCCTGTGAGCCATGGCCGCTGAGCCTGCGCGTCCGGAGCCTGTGCTCCGCAACGGGAGAGGCCACAACGGTGAGAGGCCCACGTACCGCAAAAAAAAAAAAAAAAAAAACACAAAAATCATGCTGAAGTAAATTAAACACATAAATAAATGGAAAAACATCCCACGTTCATGGATTGGGAGACAATATTATAAAGATGTGAAGATTGCCCAAAGCAGTCTACAAATCCAATGTAATACTTATCAAAATCCCAACAATAGAGGGCTTCCCTGGTGGTGCAGTGGTTGAGAGTCCACCTGCCGATGCAGGGGACACGGGTTTGTGCCCTGGTCCGGGAGGATGCCGTGTGCCATGGAGTGGCTAGGACCGTGAGCCATGGCCGCTGAGCTTGTGCGTCTGGAGCCTGTGCTCCACAACGGGAGAGGCCACAATAGTGGGAGGCCCACGAACTGCCAAAAAAAAAAAAAAAAAAAAAAAAAAAAATCCCAACAATATTTTTGCAGAAATAGAATAAAATCTATTTTAAAATTCATATGGAGGGACTTCCCTGGCAGATCAGTGGTTAACACTCTGTGCTTCCACTGCAGGGGGCCTGGGTTCGATCTCTGGCTGGGGAACTAAGATCCCACATGCACAGAGTTCAGCCAAGAAAAAAAAAATTCATATGGAATCTAAGAACAAAGGACGTCCAGCCAAAACAATGATGAAAAAGAACAAAACTGGAAGACTCACACTTCCTAATTTCTAAACTTACTGCAAAGCTACAATAATCAAAACAGTGTGGTACCAACATAAAAACAGACAATAGACCAGTGGGACAGCCCATAAATAAACCCTCAAATATGTGGTCAAATGATTTTCAACAAAATTGACAAGACCATTCAATGAGGAAAGGATAGTCTTTTCAACAAATGGTTTTGGGAAAACAGGATATACATATGCAAAAAAAACGAAGCTGGACCCTTACCTAACACCATATGCAAAGATTAACTCAAAATGGATGGAACATATAAATGTAAGAGCTAAATCTATAAAACTCTTAGAAGAACACAGAGTGAAAGCTTTATGACATTGGATTTGGCAATGATTTCTCGGATATGCCACCAACGGCATACACAATAAATGAAAAAATAGACAAACTGGACTTTACCAAAATAAAAAAATTCTATGCATCAAAGGGCACTATCAACAACATAAGAAGGCAATCCACAGAATAGAAGAAAATATTTGCAAATCACTTTATCTGAAAAGGGATTGCTATCTAGAAGACCCAGGGAACCGCTAAAGCTTAACAACAAAAACCTGATTCAAAAACACAAAGGACTTAAGCAGCCTTAGAGGATAAACAAATGGCCAATAAACACATGAAAAGATATTCAAGGTCACTAATCAACAGGGAAATGGGCTTCCCTGGTGGCGCAGTGGTTGAGAGTCCACCTGCGGATGCAGGGAACAGGGGTTTGTGCCCCGGTCCGGGAAGATCCCACATGCCGCGGAGCGGCTCGGCCCGTGAGCCATGGCCACTGAGCCTGCGCGTCCGGAGCCTGTGCTCCGCAATGGGAGAGGCTGCAACAGTGAAAGGCCCGCGCGCGTGTACCGTAAAAAAACAAACAAACAGGGAAATGCAAATCAAAACCACAATGAGATATTGCTTCATACCAAGCAGGCAGGCCTGGGCCCAAACCCCAGCTCTACCACTTCTCAGCAGGGCAGTTGGGGGTAGGTGGCCCCACCTCTTCACTTGTAACACAGCATCTTCCCCCAGGATGGTGGAGGTTACTGAGACAGTATGGGGTGTGCTTGGCGCAGCCTGCCCACAGGAAGAGTGTGGCAGTGTGCTCATCTTACTGTAGCCTTCCCTGCTCTACCTGTCAGCTGGCACAACCTCCTTTGTACCACCCAGGCTCTGCTCCACACCTGGCAAGGCCACAGCAGCACCCCAAATGCGCCCAGAATGTGATACCTTACTCAGAAGCCAGCCCACACCTTTCCTGGGATAAGCTGCCTGAAGGACAGCTTTCCAGAAGCCCTGTCCCTCAGCATGAATCCCAGACAGGCTTCTGTTGAAGCCTCCACGTAGCTTCAGCACCCCATGACCCCCACCAGTACAAGGAAGGCCCTGGTGCAGGGCAGGGAGCTGCCTACCTTGATAATGACACGCTGGTCTGACTGGTCCTCCAGGATGCTGTCTGTGGGGTAGGACTCGATCTGCTGTCTGATGGCGGAGGCGATGGCTGGTACGAACGTCAGTGGGTTCAAATCCAGGTCATCACAGAGAATTTCTGAAAACATCTCAGGGGTCATCAGCTTCTCTGAAATGAGGTGAGAGGTATGGATTGCTGGTGGACTGCAGGGCCTAATGTCACCGTGCTCAGCCCTGACCTCCCCCAGCCTGTCCTCCTCTGCCAACCCACCTGGATGAAGATGAGCATAAAGATGAGGACGATGGATCCTCCCAGACACGGTAAGGAGAGGAAGCACAAGACGAACACCCCGCTTCTGGCCCTCAATCCATACACACACCCCCGCTACACCTCGGGAGGTGGTCAAGACCCTATGTGCTCCCCAACCCCAGGCTCCCCGCTCCCGGGCTTAGGACTGCACGGCTCTGTTAGTTCTAACCAGTGAGCTGTCTGGGGAGGGGGGAAGCAAAGGCACTTCAGAGCTGACGTGCCACTTCCTCCCCTCTTCCAACCCAGGCAACCAGGGAAGCCCACGTGGAGACACAGGGCGAAGATGGCCTCAGAGGAAACCAACGTTGCCAACACCCTGACTCAAGAACTGGGAGGAGATAAAACCTGCTGTTATGCCCCCCAGGCTGTGGGACTTTGTCACCGCGGCCTGAGCTAACACAGGTTCCTTCTGGACAAGCCACTTGGAAGCCAGCATCCACTGGAAGACGGAGCAGGTGCATGTCTATCCACCACTTCCTCCACAGTGGAAATCCCCCAGAGATCACCTGGGGCTGCATGTGGCTTTTTACAACCCCCCCACTGAGTTTCTGACTCTGTGGGCAGCACACACACTCAACAAGGCGACAGCGTGGGGGTGGGTACGGATCCTGGATCCTGGAGATCCAGGCCTCAGGGGTGAGCTTCATGGGGACTGTCCACTACTGGCCGGACTACAGCAAGGTCCTGTGCAGTCAACTGTTTTCCCCAGACCTGCCCTTTCTCATAACCCAAACTTCAATGACCACGTGCCAAACTGGGATGAGCCACAGAGAAGGGAAAAAAAAGAGTGAATTCCCGGGTTTCCCTGGTGGCGCAGTGGTTTAAGAATCCGCCTGCCAATGCAGGGGACACAGGTTCAAGCCCTGGTCCGGGAGGATCCCACGTGCCGTGGAGCAACTAAGCCTTGCGCCACAACTACTGAGCCTGCGCTCTAGAGCCCGCAAGCCACAACTACTGAGCCTGCATGCTACAACTACTGAGGCCCACACGCCTAGAGCCATGCTCCGCAACAAGATAAGCCACTGCAATGAGAAGCCTGTGCACTGCAACGAAGAGTAGACCCCGCTCTCTGCAACTAGAGAAAGCCCGCACGCAACAATGAAGACCCAATGCAGCCAAAAATAAAAATAAGTAAAATAAATAAATTTATATATATATAAAAAAGGAATGAATTCCCTCACAAGCACTCGGCATGATTCCATCTTCAAGAACGGGGTCTGCTGGGACTTCCCTGATGGTGCAGTGGCTAAGAATCTGCCTGCCAATGCAGAGGACACAGGTTTGAGCCCTGGTCCGGGAAGATCCCACATGTGGCAGAGCAACTAAGCCCGTGCGCCACAACTACTGAGCCTAAGCTCTAGAGCCCATGAGCCAAAACTACTGAGCCTGTGTGCCACAACTACTGAAGCCCACATGCCTAGAGCCCGTGCTCTGCAATGAGAAGCCACCACAATGAGAAGCCCACACACTGCAGTGAAGAGTAGCCCCTGCTCACTGCAACTAGAGAAAGCCCGCACGCAACAAAGAAGGAAGGAAGGAAGGAAGGGAGGGAGGGAGGGAGGGAGGGAGGAAGAAAAGAAAGAAATAACTAAATAAATAAATAGAATGAGGTCTGTTTAACAGACAACTGACCCCACTATTTCACTAGCCCAGAAGAAGAGCTAGAGACCAACCCTCCTCACAGCACCACTGTGCCAGACCTGAACACTCAGCCAGCCTACTATTGATAACGCATACATCCAGTTTTGGAGAAGCAGCAGGAAGCTAAGGTGCTCAGGCCAAGCATCCTATGAGTATATTGTGCAGAGGATTTTAAAAGTTAACTTTTTTAGTCTATGATCGTTGTAGATTCAGATGCTGCCTTGATTACTGCAGCTCCACACCAAGTCTTGGGATTAGGAAGACTCATTCCTCCTACTTTCTTCTTTTCCAAAATTGCTTTAGCTACTCTAGTTCCTTTGCCTTTCCATTGAAATTTTAGAACAATTTTGTCTAAATCTACAAAATGTCTTGCTGGGATTTTCAAAGAAATTGCTTATAAACTTGCATATTAAAAGGGAAGAGATATGGAGATATATGTATATGTATAACTGACTCACTTTGTTATGAAGCAGAAACTAACACACCATTGTAAAGCAATTATACTCCAATAAAAATGAAAAAAAACTAAACTTGCATATTATTTTAGGGAGAATTAACATCTTGAATCTTCTGATCCATGAACATAGTTGTCTGTCCATTTATTCAGATCTCCTTTAATTACTTCCATCAGTGCTTTATAGTTTTCAGCATACAAAATGTTTCCTGAAACAAACTATATGTTTGTAAGATTTACATCTTTTTTCTTAACTGAGTAACTCTAAATAATAACATATTTTTATACTGGACATTTGAGTGTCCACGTGTTCACTGACAGTATATAATGTATAGAAATACAATTGACTTTTGCATGTCTATTTTGGGTCTTGTGACCTTGCTAAGACTCAGTTTTTAGTTCTAGCAGGTTTTTTTGGTAGGTCTCTTGAGATTTTCTATGTAGATAATCATGCCATCTACAAATAAAGACAGTTTTATTTCTTCCTTTCTGAAGCGTATGTTTTTTATATCATTTTCCTGCCTTATTACACTGGCTAGTACTTCCAGCACTATGTTGTCTACTCCCAATTTCCTGAGTTTTTATCAAGAACGAGTGCTGGATTTTGTTAAATGCTTTTTTTGTATCAAGTGATATAATCAAGGGATTTATTTATCTTTTCTAGTCTGTTAATACGATGGATCACACTGACTGATTTTCAAACAATGAACCAGGTTTGCATTCCAGGATTTGAACCCAAAGCCCACACCCTCTAAATCTACTCCACAGTGCTCTGAATGTCACAATCAGAGTCCAGGGTCCCCCTGACGGGCAGCAGGCAGGAAACAAGACTGTGTGCAAGATGGTGGGTTGGCCACCACATACCGTTCATGTTCCAGGTAAAGGCGTCCCGCAGCTTCTGCCCGTCTATCTCCATGTCCAGTCGGATGGGAACCAGCACCTCGGGCTGGGACGCGTTCTCATGGATCACAGCTGGGTCGTGGTCGTCAAAGCTGGAAGGGAGGCAGCAGCATGCTCAGCAAGGGGGCTGAGGTCCCTGCACCCAGGGCCTCCCTCTCTGCACCACTGGTCACTGTGACCTAACCAGAGGGGAAACCCTGCTTCTTACAGGGACTTGTCCACTATGGGCTGAGTCGGCAGAGACAGTGCCAGCAGGGGTCCACGGACACGTGGGATGGGAGGGGAGATGCTGACTTGGGCAGCAGGACAAGATGGAGATGTCCGAAGTAAGGGAGATTTAAGCCCCAAAGCATGTAGGACTTTCCCAGGAAACTGTAGGAAAGGAAGGGTACTCCCAAAAGTGGAAGCCCTTGAGCAAAGGCCGAGGGGCAGGAGAGTCAAGAGCTGCTGAGGGAAGGAGGGGTGCAGATGGGGCGGGGGAGCAGTGGGAGGATGCTGGGAAGCCATAGGGGTCCAAGTGCCCACAGTTCTCCATGTCCAGCCTCGACCCCGAGGCAGCCCCAGGAAGACTGAGAGCAAGGCAGTTCTGTGCTCACACCTGCATTTTAGGAAGACGAAGTGGGAAGATATGGGGTGAGAGTGGGCGCAGGAAACCCAAGGATGGAAGACCGAGGGTTGAGAACTGTTCTCAGAGAGCTGGGGGCACAGATGACAAATAAACAAACAAATGAGGAAAACACCCCCCTCTCCCCGCCCAGACACGAATGCTCTAGGACAGAGTGGCCATTCTAAAAGGGGAGGACCACTCTGAGAAGTGACATTCAAACAGGGATGGGGAGGGAGAAAAAGGAAGGGGGAGGAGGGAAGGAGGAGGAAGAAAGGGATGAGCCTGCAGATGCTGGCAGGAAGTGAGGGAATTGCGAGGGCAGGAGTGCCTGGGCAGCTGAAGAGCGCTGAGGAGGCCACTGTGCCTGAGGTGAAGGGCGTTAGGAGCCAGGGCCAGAGAGCGGCAGCCACCACCAGGACTCTGTCACGTGGATGCTGGTGTGACGGGGCATCTAGAGGACCTGCCCTGGTTGAAGGGGCACACGCCCAGTGGGGAGCTGGCCAAGGGTGGTCGGATTCTGGACACTTGGAGAGCTGAGCAAGTAGAATTTGTGGAGACTGGCTCTATGCTGTGAGAAGGAGGAAGGGTTCCAGGATTGTGGCCCAGGCACAGGAAGGACGGGATTGCTGTGTCCTGGGCTAGAGAAGCCTGCAGGCAGCCTGTGCTGGAGGTGCCTGGGGCGGCATTCAGAGGACAGCTTAGTGGGCAGGAGCTTGAAAAATGGCCCCCCAGAGACATCTATGTCCTAAGTCTTGGAACCTGTGACTGTCACCTTACAGAGCAAAAAAGGAGAGGGAGCCTTGTCCAAGTGGGCCCTAAATTACATCACAAGTGTCCTCACAAGAAAGAGAGGGAGAGGGAGTTCCCTGGTGGCCTAGTGGTTAGGATTCCAGGTTTTCACTGCAGTGGCCCAGGTTCAATCCCTGGTCAGGGAACTGAGATCCTGCAAACCACGCGGCACGGCCAGAAAAAAAAAAGAGAGAGTGACAGAGAAAGAGAGGGAGATTTCACACACATAGAGGAGGCCATGTGACCAGGGAGGAAGAGACTGGAGTGATGCTGCCACGAGCCAAGGAACGTGGCAGCTGCCAGCAGCTGGAAGGGACCCTGGAGGGAGCAGGGCCTGGCAACACCTTGATTCCGGCCCAGTGAAACTCCCGGCCTCTGGAACTGTGTGAGAATAAACTTGTGTTGCTTCAAGCCACCCAGTTTGTGGCGTTCTGTTCTGGCACCACGGGCAACTAAGCATCGAGTCATGTGGATGGCAGAGAAAAGGTCCAGGGACTGCACCCAGGAACGTTACCTGAGGAGCCGGGGGTGAGCGCAGGCAGAGCCAGGCTGGACCATGCAGAGGCCAGTCATGCTGGCCGCTGAGGGAGACCAGCCCCAAGGAGGAGCAGTGCAGAGTTTCTGGGACAGGAGGTCAAAGCAGAGCGTTTTTCTGGGGAGGAGGAAACTAAAACATGCTGGAGGACCTCGGTGGAGTCAGAGAGCGAGGCCCACTCACCACAGCGGGAACGTCCTCTTCTTGTCCCGGCCCATGCGGTTCCTGTTGATGGTGGTGGAGCAGGGCACGGCGTCCAGGTGGTGGGAGCTGTTGGGCAGGGTGGGCACCCACTGGCTGTTCCTCTTAGCCTTCTGTTCCCTGGGAGACATGGAAATACCTCCGCTCAGTCTACGAGCCGAAACTGCCCACCAGGCATCAGGTCGTGGTCAATGGATGCCCACTGCGCCCCTGCTGGGCCCCAGGTCCCAGTGGGGACCTCTGTGCACCCCAGACTCCGCGGGTGTCTATTCCCTAGGCTCCCACCAGCACCTGCTCCTGGGTTAGGGGAGGTGCAGAAGGGCCCCAGCCCAGTGCCTCAGCCATGACCCAACGTGCTACATGCTGACCCAACGTGATACAGCCACGCGGAAGCAAAGTCCCTTCTGCCAGGAGGGGACTGTACAAGAAGGCTGCCCAGCAGAGCAGCCCTGGAGCAAAGGCTTAAATGCTGAGTCACGGTTCATGGGTGGAGGAGAGGAGAGCATTTCAGGAAGAAGGGCTGGAGACACAGAGAGGGTCCTGATTACAGGGGCTGGCGTGCTCTGCAGGAAACGGATGCACTCAGCAGGTGGCTGTGAGTCGCTGGAGGTCTGAAGCAGCCAGAGACTCAGACTGTTATTTTAGACATGCAGTCCAGGCTGAGACAGACTAGGCAACGGCTCTGGCCTCTGGGCCTTCAGACCAGTAGAAGTGAGAAGACACATTGGTACATACTCTCTAGAAAATGATGCTCAAAGTAATCCAAGGAACCCATGTCCCAAAAGAGCTCACTCTTCTCTCCAAATTACAAGTTGCTTTTACTACTAGGAAAGTACCAAAAGCTGACCGACAGGAGTGGGTGGGCTCCCACATTGCTCTGCGAGCCCCTTCATCACCCTCGGGCCGTGTCCCTCGTAACCTGGGAGCAACGTGAGGGCAGCAACTGTACGTAACTCACCTTTCCATCCCCAACCTCTGTACCATGTCACCTTCATGATTTTCCGTAACCGCATCACTTGAAACAATGGCCTGCCCCCCGCCTTAGTGCTCCCGCCATCTCATGCACCTAAACGCATGTTTTCTTGAAAGCTGAAAGCGTCACGCAGGTATTCTGCACGTCTCGCTCATGTGAGCCAGGTTTCGGGTTGCCGCAGGGTCTACTAACCCACAACACATCGTGTAACC
The DNA here is from genome assembly GCF_951394435.1 of Stenella coeruleoalba. Classification (NCBI taxonomy): domain Eukaryota; kingdom Metazoa; phylum Chordata; class Mammalia; order Artiodactyla; family Delphinidae; genus Stenella; species Stenella coeruleoalba. The sequence goes on along the minus strand of NC_137160.1, from coordinate 64,282,207 downwards.
CCAGACTATTTGGGTGTCTGCATCTTCGCTCACACAGCCTTTCCCTGAGGCAGGACACTCAAGGGGCTCCCTAGTTCCCTTTATAATTCACATGCCACCAATAGCATCTCTGTACTTATAATGGTTTTTGTTTACGGTATAAATTATTTCCCTGGGACAAATTCCCAGGCGTGGAATTAATAGAGCAGAGACCAACAAAAAACTTTGGGGCCGCAATGCCTGAGGCAGAGCCGCCACGGTGGGCGTGAGTGTGCCCACTCCATGACGCCCTCCCCGGTTCTTTATGTTGCTAGTTATTTTTTTATTCTGCATTTTTAAAATCACACCCAAGAACAAACATCATTCCCTGTGTTTGTTTACTCCTGTGCTTCAGTGTGGATCACGCTTTACCTATTTGTCTACATAAAATAGAGGAAATACTTGGGGTATCCAAGTTTTCCTTATAAATCTAAATGAACAAGCTCTACAAGGCAGCAACTTCCCAATTTCTCCCGTTTAACGGTTAGTGTAAATGCTCTTTCAAAGGATCTACGTTGATACGTTCAAATCTATTGTTTGTGTTTTTTGTGAGTTGATCTGGGCCGCTAATTGTTCTGACAGATTAGTGAATCCCACTTTCAAAGCATTTCTTAATGACTCTCCAGAAGCCAAGACTTGACTTATGTTTCTTAGAAATTCCAAAGTCAGAAAAAACTTCGAAGCCTGGCTAAGACGATCTGTAAACACAGTGGGTAAATTGCTGAAAAGTATTTTGGCTCCAGGGCATGAGAAAAATACCCGTGGGTGTCCCGAGAGCGAGCCGAGCCCGGGGTGCAGTACCTGAGGTAGGTGGGGGGTTCCGTGCTGATGGATACGGCCTTGTACTTCTCATCGTTGCCATCCAGAATCTCTTCCACCTCGGAGGCTTTTAACAGAGTTACGCTGGTGGCCAGGGTCGTGTATCCATGATCTGCAACCAGAGATGCGGCTGCGGTCACCCTGCGGGAGGGCAGTGAGCAGCAGCAGCCAGGAGATGCAGCGCACTGAGGTCCTCACATGCAGGAGGTGGGAAAGCGGGTGTCAACCTCACTACTGCCCAATGCTGGCCTCTTCCAAAGGGGCGGCCTGGACCCTGGCTTTCTCTAGAGGCCCTCCCGGGTCAGCACTCCCTGGATGGACGGGGACTAACGTGTCCCGGGAGGAGCACTGGCTCCAGGCACAGGGGACGCCCATGGGCAGCTCAGCCCACGGGGCCTCTCGGGGAAAGGAAGGCTCCAGAGTGACACCGCCAGTGGGAAGAGGTCTGACACCGCTGCAGTCCACGACACGAAGCAAGGTGGAGATGAAATGAGGGATGAGAAACATTTTTCTTTTAAAACAAGAGCCCAGAGAGTTGGAAAGAGCTGCTGTACACCAAACAGGAATTCCTGGCCCAGCGCCAGTGGATGCGAGCTGCCCGGGAGCGGGGAGTTCTAGGCCACAGTTCTAGGCCACAGTTCGACCACAGCTCACCTAGGAAGCCTGGTGGAGAGACAGATGGTTACAGGAAAGAGTCTCCCGAGCGCGAGGCCAAAGAGTCGCCAAGGCTTCCAAGGGGCAAGCGCAACTGGGGACGCACTGGTTAGTGACTGGCGCTCCACTGGGGCGGAGGGAGGACCAGGGAGGCTTTGGAAAGCGCGGGAGGGAGTGAAAAGTTACAGCAGCGCATAGAAAAGCAGCTCCGGCTCCTGCATTAAAAGAACATGGTAGACGAGACCAACGCAGGGCCTACAGACATACCGGCACGGGACAGACTGTAAAGCGCACATGCACACACGCAGGGACGCAGGCACACGCACGCAAACGGGCACACGCACGCAAACGGGCACACGCACGCAAACGGGCACACGCACGCAAACGGGCACACGCACGCAAACGGGCGACGCGCACGCACGCAGGCACACGCACACGAGGCCCGGGCCAGCTCCGCCAGGCAACCCTGCCAAAGGGAAGGCAGCTTCGACCAAGCCCAGAGGCACAGGGCCTCTCCCCAGCTCAGAGGTGAGGAGCACCCTCTGCCCGCCCTCCCGGGTCGGGTGGCAGCGCCCCACAGCCCCAAGCGGGACATGCACACGAGCACCAGCGGACCGACTGCCAGAACCAAGTGCCACACGATGGATGTGCGCTGGGAAGCGAAGCGGTGAAAGCCCGAGGGGAGAGGGGGCTGGGGCGGCCCCCCGCCGCCCGGACGCATGGAGGGTGACGATGGCAACACGCCCGCGGCATATGGTAGAGCATCACAGCATTCCTAAAACGTTTTCAAACCAGTGGTCTTCACAACACCCTCTCCGCCCTGGCCCCGCCCCCTCCACCTACTGCCCGCTGCCAACACCTGACCCTGACCGACCCTGACGGAGGACCACCCGCTCCAGGGGGCCCCCAGGACACTCCGCCACCCTAAGGTCAGGGTTGCCGTGAAGACGCTCCGGAGTGAAAACGTTTTATCTTCATGACATAAGCGAGTGGTTTTGAAACAGGTTTACAAACCCTCGTGAAGACGCACCCTTAGTGTTAGGTTTTGTTTTTTTACCATGTGACGATGCAACTATTTTCTTCCTCTCTTCCACAGTGGCTAGTCGCCTCCAGAGCGAGGGGTATCTCTTGTACAGAGAACCTCGGAACATACGGAGGTAGTTTCCCACCTATGAGTAAAGCGAGAAGGCTCATTATGAGGGTCGCAGCTCCTCGAGGAAGGGGAGGGCCCTGGCTCAGAGGCTCTGCTGGATGAGTGACAGACAAACACACCTCGACTTGGCCCCCAGGCCTCCAGGCGCCAGGCTTCCAGCAGCAGTAAAAATACATTCTGCTGACATCAGGGGTTCAACAGCAGTTCGTATCTGGCCTACATCTGTTCCTCTGGCAGGGGTAATAACATCTGCATCCTGACGACAGGACCAAATTCAGAAAGGCCTGACCAGACACTGGGGAGGCAGGCCCCCCGAGCTCACTAAGCAGCTCGATGTGATTCTGATTTTGGACTAAGGATCTCTGGCACTTTCCAGAAATGCAAGGCCTCTCTGACTTTCTTTTATCTTAAGACTTTGATATTTTTACGATGTAATAAAGACCAAAAAGGTCTTTTAATTTTAGACAGATGCAGGATAATTTCCCCCATGGCCTTTGTTGCTTTGTTTAGTAACAAAACTCAAACCAGAAATACCAAAGGAATTTTCCAAAGAGTTTAAAATGCACTTATCAGCAGTCCTTAGATTGCTATATAAATCATTACTGCCCCAAACAATAGCTTCAGTTTGCCTGTACCAAATACTCGAAGTACGGCTTACTTGATGAAATCTAGTCCTAAAGTTTTTATAAAGAAACTCCATTGTTTCACTGACTTTTCAAAAACGAACACTTGAGTCACATGGCCAGGGACAGCAGGTGGACTGGGTGCTGGCTCCACCTGTGACCAGGCATCACTTCCCTTTTCTGGGTCTCCCTGCTTCTCTGTCAGACGTTCATCAGCAGTGAGGTTCACCCACGAAGGACCACTTCTACTACTTTCCCACTTACCTACCCCATTATAGTATATTTATTTTTAAAAAGTTTCTCCATTTTCCATGAATCAAAGATTTACATGATGCCCAACCAGGGCTGCCGAACAGTGCAAGAGAAAGTGGCCACAGGGTCACTGGTGCTCCCCACTGCAGGCACAGACCCATGCGAGTTATTTGGCTTGAGTGTGGTTACCGTCCAAGGGTAAACACATAGTTTCCATTAGGTTTTTGAAAAGACACTGACTGTAATGCCCCCACTACTACTTTGCAGGTCCTGCAGACCTCCCACACTCCTAGGCCCTTCCCAAGGTCCCTTCAGAACTTAGGAGACCAGGCCTGCCTTCCTGGGTTTTCCCTGAACCAGCCTTTGCCACCTCTGGACCCGGGTTTCCCAAATGGAAAACCAAGCTGTGGTTATGAGGATTTCCTAGGATCCTCTCAGCAGTGACTCTGGCATGGTGACAACGGCTGCCTGCAGATGGCAGGAGAAGGGTGACACGCTCACTGCACCTGTGGATGCCCTCCCAAGGCTGCTACACCCAAGTGTGTGGGGGCGCTGAGGGTGTTGCTCTGGCGGGCCCACCTCTCTGAATATGGTGCCTGTTTGCCAAGGGCAAGGGGCCTGGGGGTCATCCACCCAATGCTGTCAGAGGAGCTGCTGCTTATCAGTAGACAGCACTCTGACCCTGAACCCTTCCCAGGCCTCCCAAGGCCTGATGATTGTTAAGCCAGGCCCCAGAAAGCAAACTGCCTCTCCCTTCTCCCATGTGGTCTCTATATACTGTATCTCAGGACAAACATTCTCACTCAACAGGGCTGAAAGAGAAGACTGCAGTTAGCTGTCTAGAATCTAAAATGTGCTAAGGGGAAGATCTTAGAGACCATCTAGTCTAAGCATCTCATTACATACATGAGAAAAGTGACACACAGGCAGAGCTGGAACCAGGCCTCCTGACGTTCTGCCCACCTGGCTGTGGGCTCCACCTAATAAACGCAAGCTTGATTTTCAAAAGTACCACCGACTCAGGGTCAATGCTCAACTGACTGCTCTTCCTGCCCGTTAGATCAGGTAAAGGTTTCTTTCTTTCTTTTTTTTTCTTAAATTAACTACTAATTTATTTTTGGCTGCACTGGGTCTTCGCTGCTACGTGCAGGCTTTCTCTAGTGGCAGTGAGCAGGGCCTACTCTTCGTTGTGGTGCATGGACTTCTCATTGCGGTGGCTTCTCTTGTTGCAGAGCACAGGCTCTAGGCGCGCGGGCTTCAGTATTTTGCAGCACACGAGCTCAGTAACTGTGGCTCGCAGGCTCTAGATCGCAGGCTCAGTAGTTGTGGCTCATGGGCTTAGTTGCTCCGCAGCATGTGGGATATTCCTGGACCAGGGCTCAAACCCATGTCCCCTGCACTGGCAGGCGGATTCTTAACCACAGCGCCACCAGGGAAGTCCCAGGTAAAGGTTTCTTTAAACAATCTGTCCATCATCACAAACTGAAACTCCTCCACTGCCTTTGTGCCCACCAGCCAATGAGGACCATTCTGAGCTATGGCAGATGGCAGGCACTGGCTCCTCTCCTCAGCACAGCTAGCTTTGAAGAGTATTTTTGTGATGACATGAAAAATGTGTTGCATCCTGCCCCTTGTGTTTTACAAAAACTGGTGAAAAAAGGAAACACTAAGGTTCTGATGCTACTGAAAACACTGGTCTCATAACTCAATATAACTCAGACAAGTCAGGAATCACAGGGAGTCCTGGAAGCCTCAGTGTGACTATCATGAGGCTTAATTCATTCACACTATGTTCAATTGTGATGGAAAAAAAAACATTGTGGGGGGAAAAAAAGAAAAAAAAAAGGAATGAAATGTCTAATACTGAAAACTGCTACAAGGAGAAGCAACCGCTGGCATTTGTAACTGCTTTAACTCTCCAAGATCTGCACTTAGCTCATTACATGAGGAAGACACTACTGCTTGGTGTTTGCACATCTAAATTGCATATCCATAATTGAAAAATATATGTGTATGTGCATGTACACACACAGACCTGGGACTGCCAAAAAGCCTAGTTTGAGGCAATCTGGAAAAACTTAATATACTTGGTATAAACTACCAGTGAAGAACCAGTTGTAGGGTTTTCCTAAAGTCAGTCAACCACATGATTCAACAAAGTGCTGAAAAGTCACTTTTAGTTAAGGATTAAAGCATAAGGCTCTTTCCCCTGTAGTAACTCAGAGTTAGTTCAAGATATCCGAAGTGTCAAGCGCTTCCGAATTGCTGATAGATCTAACTCGGGGGCTGCGGCCTTAGCCATTCAAAAGCAAGTATCCTCCTCCCAACCTGTTTCCTCACTGGTAATCAAAGGTCAGAACAACTCCCCGCCCACCTCAAAGTTCACGAACACGAAGGGAGTGAGCCCTCACTAAGCCCCGTGTTTCGAACATACGATTTCAGGATCCCAGCTCCAGCAGTGTGGGACAGGTGCGCGTGAGGGGTACAACATCTCCCCCCACGTGTCGCAAGAGATAACACCCCGTTTCTATGTGTCCGGCTGGAGCAGTGAAACTCAGCGTGGCCCCGTGGCCCCGGGACGCCGCAGCCCTGGCAGCCGGGGGAGTCCGGGACTCCGCAACACCGGTGGGTGAACCGAGCGCGGGGCTGGGGACTGCTCAACCACGCCCCGGTCAAACCGCGCCCCCAGACACAGACAGACCACGCCCCACTGGCCGGCCGCGCACGCGCGCGCCCGCCCGTCCGCCGCGATGAATGGAGACGCGCGTTCCCGGCGCGCAGACCCGCCCCGAGGCTCCCGCGGGGACCAGGCCGGCCCGGGGCCCGAAGAGAGAGGACGCGCCGCGGGCTACCTCAGAGCCGATCATGTAGAACTCGCCGTCGTCTTCCAGCTGGAACTTGACAGGCTTCTGCCCGAAGGTCTTGCTCAGCGCCATCATCATCATTGCGGCGGCAGAGTCGGGCGGCCACGATCGGGCTGCGAGGGTCAGGAGGGCTGAGGCGGGGCCGGGGCGCGCCGAGCCCAGGGAAGCCGAAGCCGGAGGCGAAGGGCTGGCCGAGCCGGGCCAGGTGCTTGCGCCGCCGCCGGGCTCCTCCACCGCCGCAGCAGTCGACGACCAGGCCGCACTCAGTGCGCAGGCGCGGGCGTTGACGCTGACGCGCGCGCCGCTGCCGCCCAAACAAAAGGCCGAGCGCGCCCCCGCGTGCCCCTTAAAGGAGTCTCGACACGTTTCTCTTCCTCCCAGGCCGCCTCCGAAGTGGAGGTACCAGGGAAAATTTCTCACGGACAGAAATAGCAACCGCGGCCCTGACTCGGGCGGTGGTCTTCCCAGTCTCACAGCTGGGACTGTAACTCAGCCCAGTGAGGAGGAACGAGGCGAGGCCTGAAGGCCTGGAGGAGGCCAGAAGCACATATGCCTCAGTTTCCTCGGCCCAAGAACTCAGTGCAGCTGAGAGGATAGGAGGGCTCAGGGACCGCTAACCCAGCTCCGGGCCCACACTGTTCCTGTGGCTTTGGGGATGGGGTTGGCAGGATTTCAAGGCCCAGGTGGTGTTTGGTTTGGCTGGTGCATCCTCTGAGTGCTGGGGTTGGTGGGGGCGGGGAGACCGTCTCCATTCCCTCCTTAACTCTGCGCTTTATACTTACCACAAGCCAGGTGCACTGAAGCCAGACAGCCCTGCCCTGGGGCGCTTACAGCTGGAGCGGGGCCTGACACACTGGAAAGCATCAAAGCATCCGTGTATCCGGTTGAACAATTGCAGTAGGTCAAAAACGGCCCACTGCTGACAATTTCCTATGGTTCCATCTGATAAATGGCAGCCGTGGTAGGTGCCACTCCGAAGAACATTCGCGTGGGGCTGGGTGGCAGGCGAGGAGACCCTGGAGAGTTAGGAATGGTTGGCGGTGGTAACCATGAGTTTTGTTCTGTGTCTTGACAGCGGCAGGATAGGGGCTGGAACGTGGCATGATCAGAAAGAGTGACCACCACTTGGTGGACGAGGGTATGAGGGGCCATTGTGGAGGCAGGGAACAGATTATAAAGCCACTCCAGGCATCCAGCAAGATGAGGAGGAGCCCTAAGCAGGGCACCCGGCCCCGAGGACCAGGGGCTTGGGGGTGGGGTGGGCTGCAACCCTGGCTCCCAGGGCAGAGCAGGTTCCCAGCCAGTCCTCCCACCTCCCTGGCCCAGCTCTCCCCCCATCGTGGCCTTGCAGTCACAGAGACACCCCAGGCAGGCAGGTAGAAAATGACCATGTTTAATGACAGTCCTCAGTAAAAAAAAAAAGAAAAGCCTTTATACACACTGTACACATTTACATGGCTTTGGAGGGCTTGGTGTGGGGTGAGGGCTGGAGGGGATCTGACCCGTGATAGGATTGAGGTATGTTGGGGCCTCCAGGTCCCAGGGTCTCTGGCAGGAAGCACCCCCTTCCCCAGCTGCCTGGCCCTTGTGCCCTGGATCCTGGGGAACAGGTCTCCAGAACCACCAACTGGAAGGCAGCCAGTTCCAAGCACCTACCAGAGCTGACTTCTCAGGAAAAGACAGAAGGCACAGTGCCCTGGGACCCACATGCCAGCACCCTGTGTTACCCCACAGCCAGGACAGTGAGGGCTCCAACTCCCCCAGCCCTGCTGAGGTGCTTCTCTGAAGAATGGGGACAGAGACCCAAGGCAGCTGGGTTTGACTGTGACCAGCACAGGTTGGGTGGAGCTGGCCTGAGGCCACCCTCACCCTTAATGCCGGAGCCTCCCTGCCCAGTCTGAGGCAGTCACTGGCAGTGGCCACGACCTGCGCGGCCCTTCCTGCAGTCCTGATGGCAGTGCCCGCCTCCCCCCCCACCCCCGAGTAGGCACGGCTCCGTGCCGCACCCAGTGCCCACAGCCACAAAGATGGCCACGGTCTCCAGCCGATGTCAGTGTCCTGGCAGGGGTTAGGGGCCCTGAGGACATCCAAGCCATGGTTAGCGGAAAGTATTGGCAGGCTCGGTACACCCAAAGAAGTCGGGGCCCACGAGGCGGGGGAAGCCCTCCAGGGCCTTCACCTTCACAGGGTCAAACTTCCAGTAGAGGCGGCCGCGCAGGAAGTAGGCATAGCCTGAGGAGACAGGAGGGTCAGGCGGGGCGGGTGGACACAGGGGCAAGTCCCAGTGGGCAGACCTTGGCCACTGCTGAGTTCCTTGAAACCTGTAGACCCCAGGGTGTCCCTTCCAAAACCTCCCTTTGGGCAAGCCCTTCTGCCTGCCCCAGGGTCTGATCTGAGCTACCACCCAGACTGACAGAGGCCAGAGCCTCGGAGGCCCAACTCCTGCCCCTCAGGAAAGCAAATCCCGCCCCTCTCACCACCTCTCCTGTGCCTTGAGTCAGATGGGGGACACTGGCGACCTGGAGCCCAGGAGCCCGAGACCACTACAGGACAGCTCTCCCGGCAGGTCCCGATGTGGGGGAGCACAGAAGCAAAGGGGGGACACGGGAGAGAGCGCTGGACTGTGAGTCCCAGATCTAGTGCTTCAAGATCACAGGAGGCAGGTGGCTCTTGGCTAGTAGCAGGGACTGCCTGGGTGGAGGTCCTGGTTCTGTCCACCTTGGTGGACCCGGTTAGGTACCTCACCACCTGAATCTCTGTTTGCTCTTCTGGAAACTGGGTTCATAACAGATGCTACATCGGGAAATCGCATGAGACATGTACAGAGCTCAGCACTGTGCCCAGAGCCTCATTGGCCCTCAGCAAGCAGCAGTTATTACTTCAACAGGCACGACCAAGGGACCTCGGCAAGTCCTTGTACCTCTCTGGCCCTCAGTCTCCTCATCTGCAGCACAGGGGTCTAGCACTGCCCTGGCACGAGGAGGGGGTGGAGAAGGAGTTCGCCAGGCAGAGGACCCGCAATGAGAGCTAATGCCCAGCCACCACCGGTGGGAGATGCAGCCACCACCCCGCTTCCCCCAGCCACCCCACCCCCAGCGCACCGTCAGCATCCTGGAAGGCAGCGTCGATCTCAGAGGGCACCCCTCGCCAGTCGGTGGCCCGGCGGGGCACAGGGCTGTCCACACGGCGGGTGCTGGGGTGGAAGCGCCAGTAGTCTCCGCCTCGGAAGAAGTAGATCTTGTTCTTCTCGGGGCCCCAGACCAGGGCGGCGTGGACCAGGGACCCCAGTAGGCCCAGCTCAGAGAGGGGCGCGGGGCCCAGGACTGGCTTCTCACCATCGTATACCCAGTATTGAGCTCCTGTTAGAGAGTGGAGGCTGCAACAAGCTGCCCAACTGCCACATCCAGCCACTGTGGACCCGCCCAGCCACCACCATGGCCACGGACTTTCCCAGCCTCAGTTTCCTTGTCCATAAAACATGAAGGCCAGCAATGCCTGCTTGGCACCCCCCACCCCCAAGTAGGACATTGGGCAATGCAGGCACTGGGAGGTACACGTGGGGAAGTTTACTCTAAGCAGCAGAGAGGCCGCCTGGGCTCCTGCTCCTTCCCTGCACTTGGCTGCCCTGGACAGGCACCTGCTGCCCATCCCTGGGCCCAGCCCTGCCACAGCAGGCCCTAGCTGGGCCTTTGTGAAGTCCCTGCTGCCCGCAATGCTCCAGGCTCTCGTCTCTGCCAGACCCAGATCACATCCCTCTCTGCCTTTTCCAAGCTGTGCCCTCATGCAGGTCACTTCACCACCTCTGAGCCCCGGAGGCTCATCTCTAGACCAGGGGTAATGATCACACATGCTCCATGGGGTGTGATACCTTCAATTCTACTCCAACCTCGAGAGCCGCTTCCTCTAGGAAGCCTCCCAGCTGTGCCCAGAGGAGTGAGCCATACTCTTCCTTGGCCCCAAGAGTTCGAGGCACACTCCATCTGTTCATCATGTCTGCCGTCTGTCCCTACCCTTGACCATGATATTCCTGAAGTGTGACCTCCAGCCCCCACTCACCTTGGAAGAACCAGATGTGGCCCTGGGCATCCTCGAAGGCTGCATCCACGGAGGTGGGCAGCCCCTGCCAGTGGCGCGAGGCCAGCGCAGGGTAGCCGGGCTGCAGCTGGCCCCCGCGCAGCCGCCATACAAAGCCTGCCTTGAAGAAGAAGAGTTCGCCGCGGATGGTGGCGACCGCATCAAAGGAGACCTGGCAGGCATCTGGTGGGGCATCTGGCTGGGGTAGGAGAGAAGGGTCAAAAAGAGCCTGCACTGGAGCCACAGAGGCCAGCAGTGGGGGTCGGGGCTGGAAGCAGGGCCTCACCTCCTGCCTCCCCACCCTCCTGGGCCTCACCTCCAGTGGTGCAATCTCGTTGGTGTCCACCCCGGCCCCGGGGCCCAGGTCTGGGGGCCTAGAGGTGGGGGTTAGTCGAGGCCGGCCGTAGAGGTGCTGGATGCCCCTGCGGTCATCCGGGCTGAGGCTCAGCGGGTATCGGAAGGTGTAGAAAGGGGACATGAGGGCCTTAGCAGCTGTCGTGTGCTGCAGCCCGAGCACATGGCCAAATTCATGGGCTGCCACCTGCAGGAGGTCTGTGCCTGGAAAAGGGAGATAGCCCAGCAATCCCCGAGCTCCTGCAGCAAGACACTGAGCTGCGGGCCCAGCTCAGGGACCTCGGCAAGTCCCCATTCTCTATGATGTTCAGTAGCCCCATCTGGAAAGTGGGTCCCCAGCCCATACCCTGGTTGTCCCCGATTGTCCAGGTCTCGTCATAGTCGAAGTGGACATCCCCTTCTCGGTGGGTCTTGGGGAAGAAGGCGTGGGCCAGGATGCCCCCAGGTCCATCAAATGGCAGGTTGTCCCCATGCCAGTACCTGCAGGGGAGTGGGGGCAGAGTCAGTGGCTGCTGATGGGTGGGGCTCATTCCTAGAGGGGTCCCCGGCCACTGGCTCACCTGGTGAAGTCGATCATGATGTCAGCGTGGCCCTCGTGCACCTCGGTAAAGGTGAGTGGCGTCACATCACTCCATACCTGTAGGGCCTCTGCCACCGTCTGCCGCACCTGTTCCCGCACCAGCTGCCATGGGAACCGGAGGATCCTGGGGGAGGAGCAGGGCCCTGGACCTGGCTCATGGGGCAGCATCAGCCCCTGATGGCTGTTGGGCCAGGAGTTGCCCCTGGATGCTGCTCAGTGGGGGAGCAGGCATGCACGACACAGGCCAGGTGTGCCCTGGGCCTCAGGTGTGGCACACCAGTCCCTCTGCCACATGGGCACATCTTTGTGTGGGTTTGTGTCCTCAGGTGCCCATGAGTATCTGCATTGGGTGGAAAGAACACAGGACCAGGAGCCCCGAGGCCCACCTTCTAGACCTGACTATACCGCTCACTGTGGGGAGACCTTGGGCCCTAAACCTGCCCCCTCCTGGTTCCCAGCTCCCCACCCAGGACATTTCCGGAGCCCCCAGCAGTCTCGGCTCCAATGCCTCGGGGCACCACACCAGTATTCACACCTTCTCTCCCAGGATGAGCCCCGCTGCATCACCCTGAGGGGCCTCAGGTCACCTGAGCTATTACCTGTCCTGCCACTGCTGCTCCCTACCTGCTCGGATCCCAAGTTGCAGCGATAGATATGAACCCGGTGTGGATAACACCTAGCTCGCTGAGAGGAGGGGCCATGTCTGCCTCATTCACCACAGAATCCCAGGACCTGGCCCTTAGTGCATCCCCACAGAGGCTGCCTGGCTGACTGAAGGCTGTGTCCCCACATGTCTACGGTGTGACCAGGCATGTGCTGAGACTCCTCTGCTGAGGGAGGGCATGGGTACAGGGGGTACCATCTGTGTGGGCATCTAAGTGTGGGTTTGGGGTGTTGACCCAGGGGGCTCAGAGGCCAGTGGATACACCAGCCTGTTACCATGGGGATCTGGCACAAGTGTGTCTCAAGAAGCAGGGTGAGGGCGGTAGGTGGAGGGCGAGAGCCTGCTTGCAGCCCCTGGCCCTACCTGTAGGTGAGGTCCGTCTTTTCCCAGCGCCCGCCCGACAGCACGAACCGCTTTTGTCGGTTGTGGGCACTCGGCCCATCCAGCGGGTCAGGCACGCCGCAGCGGGGAGGTCTGGGGCCGGCGGCAGGCTGAGGGGCCTCCTGGGCAGTCGGGGCAGATGCCGGGCTGCTGGGAGGAGCTTCACGCCAGGGCTGTGGACCCCTTCTCACTGGGTGGCGGCGGTGGGCATCCTATGCAGGAGAGAGGATGCAGGGACCTGCTCAAGCCTTGGGTCCTGGTGGCCTATGGTCAGAGGTGTGGACGGTCAGCGCACCCTCACTTGACCCCAGCCGGCCGTGTCGATGGCCAAGCTGAGGCCGTCACGCAGCAGGGCCCTTTGGCACAGGCTGACTGGCATCCAGATGCTGATTCCAAGGCCTCCTACCGCCTCCTGCCCCCTTGTGGAGGGCCTGGGCTGCCAGGCACCTACTCCCACCATTTGGGCTGGTGAGGACTGGGTCGGGGTGCAGCCCTGACTGTACTCTTCACACACACCCAGGAAGGGACCCCACAAAGCTTCCAAGGAAAGGCCAGGCCGTTGTGCTCTCCACCCCCCCAGCAGATACCTTTCCACCTACCTTTCTTCCTGGGTGCCCCCGGCCCCCACTCTGCCCTCTCCAGTTACGTGAGCTGGCTCCTGCCCAGGACAGCCACTGCAGCCACTCCCCAGCGTGGAGGGGCTGCAGTCCTGCCTCAATCTGCTCACCTGACAAATGGGGACGATACTTCCCCAGAGCGTGCATCTGAGGATGAACCAGGCAGTGCACACAAAGTGCGAAGGGCACCGGGAACTGAGGTCTGATTGCTGGGGGCAGTCTTGCTCACGCTCTGCCAGGGCTGGGTACACGGTGGGGCTAGATGTGCTCTGTTTGCCCCCTCCCCGGGGGTATGTGGGGCAGACAGTTACCAGACACCCAGCCCCACCGTGCCAGAGCCCATGGACCACAAACAGTGATTCTGACCTGGAGCTCCCACCCTCCGAGAGTCCCAGGATGGAGGTCGCAGTTCTCATGCATGGAAAAAACAGAAGCTCAGAGAGGTAGAGAGACCCAGCGGGGTCACCCAGCAAGGGCATGGCCGGGCCAGGTGAGGACTCTAGCATCCCAGGCAGGGGGCAAAGGCCCGGCTTGGGACACAGTAAAGCTGGGGGAGAGGCAGAGCAGTGCCGTCTGCTGAGAGACTCAGCGCCTGTCTAGTCTGGGCCTGTCTGGTCAGGGCCGCTGTGGCCTCCCCACAGCCATATTTGGGGCGGGAGCTGGGCCACCCAGGCCCCACCCTCGGCCTCAGCCTCTGGCGGCTCTCCCAGGCCCTGGGTGCCCCAGAGCTCTGGTGAGCATCCTAACCCCCCCAGCTCCCGATTCCAGAGCCACCAAGAACTCAACAGCCTGGAGCCACTCAACCCCCAAGGACTCCCCATGATGTAGGGGTCCTCTAGACACCTGGAGCTTCTGGGGTGTGAGGCCCTGGGCCAGTTTTCCCCATTTCAGAGTTGCTTCTTGAATGGCTGATCACCTGACAGAGCCCAGCCATACCGAGTGTGCCAGTGCTAAGCACTGATGGCTGCCGCAGCTCACCCGTATCTAGGCTAGGACGCTGCCAACTGCTCCACGGACACGCTCTCAGCCCCTGATGGGACCTCCCACCATCTCTGCAGCCATCATCCCCATTTCTCAGGTGAGGACCCGGAGCCCAGAGAAGTTAAACAACTTGTGGGGGACACAGCTGGCAGGTGGCGGGCTGTCTGCACTCACAGCCCACCCGCTACTTGCTACTCTGCTCTGCTTTTCAGGCTGGGGTCACCCTACCCCTGGAGGAGGGACACATGCTGGCCTCACCTTGGTGACAGAAGAGAAGGAAGGGGAAATGATTAAGTACCTGCCACTGCCCAGGCACTCTGGAGGCAGGTTCACTGAACCTCCCCCACCCCCATCCCCGGCATAAGTTGGGGAGGATACGCATGCCAGGTCTCACATCAAGGATGTGGACCCCAGACTTATGTGACGAGCCATGACGGACTGCACCTTCCCCTCCCCAGGAAGGTCTAGCCCATAGACCTCCAGGATAAATAGATTCCTTCCCCCCAACCCTGGCCAGGATCTGAGGACCCTCCCCAGAAAGGCCAGGGCTGCGTCGTTCCTGGGAGCCCCAAACAGCCCAGAGCCCAGCCTGAAAGTTCTGTTTATGCCCGCGAGCAGAAATTGCTCCTCTCCTCTGCCCCACCAGTGAGGCCTGAGCAGCCAGCCACAGAGGGAGGGTGGGTGTGCCTTCCTTTCCTGCTCCCACGAGGCACCAACTCCTCATGGATCCCCCATGAGGACCCCTGGATCATGGGACTGTCAGTGCAGCAGAAAGAGCCACGGGCTGAGATTCAGAAGGCCCAGTTCTGTGCTGTGGAGACCCTGGATGGAGTGACCCTGGGCAAGTCACTGTCCTCTCTTAGCCTCAACTCTCCTATCTGTCAAATGGGAATGGTGCCATGGCAAAGGGCTAAATGACCTCCATCTGCAATGCCCGCTGCAGCATCTGGCGCAGAGAAGAGCCTCTTCCTGGTCTGGCTTCTTGCCCCGTGGGCCCTCCCCTCCCACACCTGGGAATCTGCTCCACCCAATTCCCTACAGCTCCCCTGAAGTTTCCAGACTTTAAATAGTAACAAAGGAGTTGCAGCTAGAAGGGAGCTCTCAGGCCTAGAGAGGAAAAGTGACTCGTGCTGGGTCCACCCACGAGCCAGGGGCCTCTTGCTCCCCGCCCACATCACGTTCATTGGTACTGGAGAGCGAATGAGCAGGAGGCACTAGGATCAAGGCCCCTGGGCAGTGGGGTCTTTTTCTTGGAGCCCACCATTTAAGGGCTCTTGGCCTCAGTTTCCCATTGCTGGGATAGGACACATGCTCCCTGCCCTGCCGACATCCCGCACTCTCTTCCCCAGTCCTTTCCGGCCTGGGGCCAGGGGCCCTCCCTAGCTGCAAGGCCTGGCACGCAGCAACCTGATTCCTCAGATGGGTGTGCCAGTCCCCCCAGGGCAGCTGGGAGGCAGTGAGGTGGGGGGTGGGCATAGACCACGCCTGGCCTCATCTACAGCCCTGGGGGATTGGGGAGCAGGTATCACCCCATTTCCCAGGGGAAGAAACAGAGCCCAGAGAGGTCAAGGTCTTGGCTCAGGGTCACACAGCAAGTCAGCCAAGAGCTGGGCCTAGACCTGGGGTTCATGCCTCCCCACCCATAGCCCCCCATCCCCCCAGCTCTGGCCTGTCTCCAAAATCCACATTCCTGAGAAATGCGCCTCTTTGGAGAAGGTCTGCCTCCTCCTCGGCCAGCTGCCTCCCTCAGCCTGCCCTGGGGAGGGTGCCCAGCTCCTTCACCCCACCCTTCTCTGGCGGGCACCAAACCACAGCCTCAAACATACTCGAGGAATTTCTTGGGGAACTCAGCCTCCTGGCTGAGCTAGAGGCTTGGGGTCAGCCCCTGGGTCAACCTCCAATTAGGAAAATGGGAGGTACCTAGCAGAGGGGAAGTGAGGGAAGACCCCAGACTGGAAGGTGCTGGGTCTGTTTGCTGTTGGTCCAGCGGGACAGTTACTCATAGCTACTCTCTCTACTGTGGGCAGGAGGTGACCCTGAGGGGAGGGCATTTGGTTAGACTGTGAGGAAGGCAGGGAGCATCACCACGCCATTCTACGCCCCTCTGAGGCTCAGAGAGATCAAGCAACCTGCCCAAGTCACACCGCTAGTGGGGAGGCAGGTCCATCTCCCCCCACCTCCCCCGCTGGCTCCAGAAGGGAAGGCAGCGTCCACCCCACTGGGCGGCGGGGCTTTCATCAACCCTGAAGGCTGTGAACTGGGATGGATAAATATTTACAGAGCTTTTCTGGCCCTGCCAACAGCAGTCCGGGGATAAACACATCGGAGGCGACCCCAAATGCTCCCTGCATATCTGCAGCGTGACAGACAACGGCCCAGCTCAGACCCAGACCCAACTGACACCGCACGAGCGGCAAAGTAGCAGCTGCAGGTGACGTCTCCAGTGTGCCTGGCTGAGCCCTCTCCTGGCCTCACCTCATATACTCTTCAGCCCAGCAGCGGGCACTCTTGCCTCCCACCCACCCAGACAAGACTGGGGTCGGGGGTGCTGAGGCTCCAGAGGGCTCACCTAGGGTCACGTGGTTCAAACCCAGGTCTCTCCTATACCCGAACCCCATGGATTCAACAGCTACCCAGGGTGATTTCTGACTCTGCCCCAAGGTCTAGGGGACCAGGAGGGGCTGGGAAAGAGGCAGGGTCCCTGGACTGGGGTGCCCACCACCCCTTCTGTCCTCTCCTGCTCCTATAGCCAGGGCAGGGGAGGGCAGAGCTGGCGTGGCTGGACAGAGGGGCCCAGACTGGCCAGACCTCCCTCCTCACTGGACTCTACCTGCCACCTCCCTAATGCTCCCATCCCTGCCTGGGCTGGCTGGATGCTCAGCTGGGCATCTGAGTGGGCTGGGTACCCAGCGGGCTCTGGGCCTGCAGTTGCCCAGGCTGTGACACCAGGCCCACCTGGCCGCCCCTGGGACTGGTCCCCCCAAGTGCCAGCCGGAGGGGAGGGTGCAGTTTTCCCAGGCACACACAGGCTGTCACACATGCCGGGCCCTCCTTCCTCTCCAGATCACACCTTCCTCTCCCTTCCCTGTCTGACCCTACGCCCTGCTCTCTGAGGGTCTCGACTCCCTGCTCTCGGCCCCTTCTTTCTCACCCAACTCATATAACATACACTAGCTCTCACACTCATGCTGCCTCCTGGCTCCACGCTCCCCAATATCACCACTCTCAGGTGCCAGGCGGTGGCGCCTCCTCCAGGCTCAGACCCCATTTCCCGGCAAAGGCTGCCCTCCCCAGCGCTTCCTTAACCCTCCAGCCTGGAGGTGTGCTCACGGAGGCCACACATCTGGAGGCTGCCAGTCTGAGACCTGCTGGGCTTTGTCCCTGCAGTGAATAGGGGGCCCTGTAGCCACTCCCGCTGTACCTCCCCCAACACACACCCCAGTATCTCGGCCGGGCCGCCGAGGAGCAGGTCCCAGAGCTGGGAGGGGGGTGCGGAGTCCCGCTCACCAGCCTGAGCGATCCCGGCGCAGGCTCCACTTGCACACCTCCAGGGACGGGAAACTCACTATCTATCACGCCCCCAGGGACCCAGACAACTTTTCGGGTAACGGGCCGCGCCGGGCCACCCCGGGCATCCCCGTGGGTCCAGCTCGGCCACCGGGCCCAGCCCGCGTGCCCGGCGCCCCTCGGTGGGGGGTGGCCAGCCGGCGGCGGGCACTCACCGGCGACCGCGGGGCCCGGGCCAGCAGCGGCGGCGGCGGGAGCAGCAGCAGCAGCAGCGGGAGCAGGAGGGCGCGCGGGGCCGCGCCGCGGAGCCGGGCGGCCCAAGCCATCCGCCCCGGGGCTGCTGGGCCTGCTGGGCCGCGCCGGCCGCCGCCCCTTATAGCCTCCGCCCCGCCCCCGCCCGCCCGGCCCCGCCCCCGCGTCTTTTGTTCTGCACTCGCCCCGTGCTGGCGGCCAGGGTGGGGGAGGTGGGCGGGGAGGGCTGGCCAGGCGGGGGCCGGCCCGCGGACCCAGTCCTTCCCGGGCGGGCCGGCCCTGCGGTCTCAGGGGCCTGGTGCTGGGGGACCCTGGCCAGCCGGTGCTGCTCCGGGCCTCAGTTTCCCCGATGCGGTGGAGAGTCTGAGAGGCGCCGCGTTTCACTCCTCCCCCTCCTGACCAGGCCACCTTTGGAAGGCGCATCCCTAGCTGGTCTTCCTGGGGGCCTGACCTCTGACCTCCTGTTAGCCTGTGACAGGTGGCGGTACCCACGGGCAAGTTCTGCCACTCCTCAGAGCCTCAGCTGATCCATCTGGAAGATGGCACTATAGCCCCTGTGAGGAAAGGGATATTAAAGTGTGCCCCAGAGGAAACTGAGGCATATGGAGGCGGCTGGCCAGGACCCCAGCTTGGCGCAGAACCATAGACAATTATAGATGGGGAAACTGAAGCCCTAAGAGGGAGGGACGAGATCAGGCTTTTCCAAACCAGCAGGCAGGCAGAGGGGTCAGAAGGCCCTCTAGCTGGTCAGCTGGAGGGAGGGTACGGTCAGAAAGCCATGGGGGGCAGTGTCTGAGTGGGGCACTGGGGGCCCAGGCTGCCCCTTGGTCAGGGACTAACAGGCTCCTCTGGCCCCCTCCGGCCCAGCTTCCTGAGACCGAGGATAAGTAGGTGAGAATCAGAGGAGGGGGTGATGACCACACTCTGGAAGGGATCCTCCAGGCTCATATACTCTCTGTGATGACCAGGGACCTCACCAGCTTGCCAGGCAATCCGCTCCATCATGGGCAATGCTGGGGAGCCAGGACACAGGCGGTGGCTCCCGTCCTGGCGGGCGGGGTGCTGAGCTGCCTCAGTGTGAGGCTGTGGGCACCCGTCCTGGGCCTAAGAAGGGGGGAGGCGGTGTGGGGAGGGGGAGGAGAGGGACACTGGCTGACTCAGTCCTCCCTCCGGGTTCCAGTCCGGGGAGCCTTCACAGCTTCTCCAGAGAGGCTCTACAGAGACCCCTAGAGGGCAAGGAGAGGAAAGACAGCAGTGATTTTTACTACCTGGGCTGTTTGCCATCTTTTTCTTTAAAGTGATCTACTTTTAAAAATTGAAATGCCTACTTCAGCCTCATTTTAGCCACATTGGTCAAGAAGTCATAAATTTAACGCAGAGCGGTTTGGTCGTTAGTCGGAGGAGCTTCTTCCATTAGTTCGGAGACTGCGGCTCTTCATTGGGCAGCGGGAGAGGTGCGGCTGTCGGAGAAGCGGCGAACTTAGGCATTGGGTGAAAGAAATTGGCCCGAAGCAAGCAGCCTGCTCGTAAGTCCACGGGTGGCAAAGCGCCCCGCAAACAGCTGGCCACTAAAGCGGCCAGGAAAAGCGCCCCCTCTACCGGCGGGGTGAAAAAACCTCATCGCTACAGGCCCGGGACTCTTGGGCTTCGAGAAATCCGTTGTTACCAGAAATCCACCGAGCTTCTGATCCGGAAGCTGCCTTTCCAGAGGTTGGTGAGGGAGATCGCCCAGGATTTCAAAACCAACTTGAGGTTCCTGAGTGTCGCCATTGGTGCGCTTCAGGAGGCTAGTGAAGTGTACCTGGTGGGTTTATTTGAAGATAGTAATTTGTGTGCCATCCACGCTAAGGGAGTCACCATCATGCCCAAAGACATCCAGTTGGCTCGCCGGATACGGGGAGAGAGAGCTTAAGTGAAGGCAGTTTTTATGGTGTTTTGTAGTAAATTCTGTAAAATACTTTAATTTGTGACCTTTTTTTGTAAAAATTGTTTATAATATGTTGCATTTGTACTTAACTCATTCCGTCTTTCACTCAGGATGAATGCAAAAAGTGACTGTTCACAGATCTCAGTGATGTGAGCACTGTTGCTCAGGAGTGACAAGTTGCTAGTATGTAGAAGGGATGGGTGATATTTCTTGCTTCTCATGATGCATGTTTCTGTATGTTAATGACTTGTTGGGTAGCTATTAAGGTACTAGAATTGATAAATGTGTACAGGGTCCTTTTGCAATAAAACTGGTTATGACTTGAAAAAACTCATAGATTTGATGAGCTAATTGTATGTTTTTTTCCGATACACATGAAAATATAGACAGTAAAAATATTTGTGTAAAAAAAAATATATATATATATATATATTTGTGTAACTACCTTAAGTGGTCTTGAGTGCCTCCAGGGGAGCATGGCCTTGCTTTGCGGAACCACAGTCCACCTGTCATGGGAGCTCAAGTAACAACCTCCCACGTTGTAGGCCGCAGTGGAGAGCCATGGTTACAGCAAGCTGGGCTGGTCACAGAGGGCTTCCTGCAGGAGGAGGACCCTGATCAGCCTAGGAGGGCCAGTTTGGCAATAGGAACAAGTGGTCAGTGGCTGCATGAGCAAAGCGGTGGAGGCTGGACCAGGCCTGGCATGTCTATGAGGAGAGAGCAGCCACCCTTCACATGCTTCCCTCACCTCGAGGCCAATGGTCACTCCTACTGCAGAGAGGAGAAAATTTTGGCCCAGGCCCAGATGAGGGTCAGGGGAGGGCCCTGCTTCCCAGGCTGGCTGACAGGACTGTGTGGTTGGGACACAGTAGAGACATGCTGAGCCTTCCAGGCACTGCCCATGTCCCCTGCGTCTCTTCTGCCCCTTCCTCACAGAGGGGACTCCTCTCCCCACCTGGGACCCCTCCCCCACGATTTTGCTGTGGGCGATTTCATCCTCCCCACAGTCCTGGTGCTGGGAGGACTCCCTCGGGCATAGGGGACAGTGATGATGGGGTGGTAAAGAGGTCAGGACCTCTCCCCGCTAAGGGTAGCAATAAAAGACTATGAAAACCTCCAGTTCCCGAAGGGCTGGGAAGCGTCTTAAATTCGGCATTGCCCTGCCCTGGGCCTGGAACCAAGGTGGTAAAATTCGAGGCCACAGGATTCAAACCCGCACAAACACCTCTAGGTTACGGCCTTTGGGAGGGACACCCTGCATAAACGCTGTAGGGGTCTGGCGCTGCATCCGTGGGGCAGGGGGTCGGGTTGGGTGGAGGGCCACGCAGGGGGCCTCGTCGCACCCCAGCGGGGGCTGCCCGCGCCCCGCAGTGATTTTGCCGGGAAGGAGTCCGAGAGCGGTCCGGACGCCCCCTGGCGGGAGCTCTGGGGACCTTCGCGGAGGGTGGGTGCTTCTTCCCCTGCCCAGTCCACCCGCGACCCTGAGGCCACGCCGGAGCCAGCGAGCCCGGTCCGATAGGAGGGGGAGGAGCAGGGACCGGCCTCCTGGTGCCCCACTTTCCGAGCGCGGGAGAGCCCCTAGCTCCACTCCCAGAGCTCCGCGGTCGTCTTTGAAGGGCCAGGCTTCGCTCCTGCGTACGCCCTCGGCGCCCTGCGACAGCGGCCCGTGTCCCCAGGGCGCACATAGCTCGGGCCAGGAGCTGGGAGGGAGCAGGGTCACCGGCAACGGGTGCTGCCTGATGGAGAGGCCGGGTGACCCGCGAGGGTGCAGCCTGGCCCCGGGTCCCGAGCCTCCGGCCGGGGGCGTGTCCCCGCGGCCCCGCCCCGGCCCCGCCCAGCAGCGCCGGCCGTGACAGGCGCCGCCGCCTTCGTCCCCGAACCGGAGCAGCAGTCACCGTTGCTGTCTCCGACTCGGTTCAGCCGGTCCCACCGCCGCCACCATGCCCCGGGGGAGCCGCAGCATGGGCGCCCGGGCAGCCAGGTGGGAGCGGGACGAGGGCCCGCAGGGTGGGGTCTGGGGAAGCGCGGCCCCCAAGGACGTGACAGCGTGACCTTGGCGGCTGCTGCGCCATCTTGGCGGGGGAGGGGCGGATGTACCGCAATCAGGCGTCTAAGACGGTGGTCGTCCACCCTCCGGGAGGAGGAGTGGGTGCCTCTCCGGAGCTGCGGGCCCCTGGGGCCGCCGGCCTGGAGTCCGGCCGGGATTAACCCAGCTTCTTCCCATCCCGCAGCCGCAGCGCCGCGCCCCCTGCCCATCCGCCCGCGCACCCGCCGCCCTCGGCCGTGGCCCCGGCCCCCGCCCCGTCGGGCCAGCCCGGCCTGATGGCGCAGATGGCGACCACGGCCGCCGGAGTGGCCGTGGGCTCGGCTGTGGGACACGTCATGGGCAGCGCCCTGACCGGAGCCTTGAGCGGGGGGAGCTCAGAGCCCGCCCAGGCTGCTGCCCAGCAGGTGAGCAAGGGTTCAGGGGAAACTGAGGCCGCCTTCTCTCAAGGCCACTGAGCGGGGAGCTGCTGGAACGTCCAGCGAGGAGTGTCCAGGGTGTCCAGAGCTGCCTCGGCCAGGGACTGTGCCCAAGAAGGGTCCTATTAGTCGCTCTGCTGTTGGTCTCTGGTCACAGGACGGCTCTCCCTGCCCCTCCCCTGACGCCAAGGTCCCTAGACCCCGTGGACAGACACCAACCAGCCCTTTAAAGATGGGGAAACTGAGGCCCTTAGGGTCTCAGAGACTGGCCCAAGGTCACCTAAACCTAGTAGAAGGGAGGGATGTTGAAGTTCCTGAGTCCGTGTTCTCTCTCCCAGGTAGACCCTTCCTGTAGCCCCTGCACCCAAGGGTGAAGGGTAGCCAGTGACTCTGGATCTGTTCCCTGCTGGCCTGTCCCCCACTGGGCACCCCACCAGTCCTGAACCAAATTCTGGCTTAGTGGTGGGGTCGGGGGTAATGAGGATCAGTGTTGCTGAGCAGGAAGGTGCTAGAACTTGTGGGGGTGGGGCTCATACTCTAGCAGAGCACTGGGCTTTTCTAGAAGCTTCTCTCACCTCCCACCCCCACCTGCCAGCATACCTGTTATGAGGCAGCTGGGAATGCTGTCTGTACCAGCACCAACTGGGTGGCTTTGAGAGGGCTGTGGGCTCACCCTGTTTCAGGGATGGAGCAGCTGAGGCTACACAGGGCAGGCTGGGCCTGGCAGGGCTGGGGGCGTTAGGAGGGGCAGCTGGCACCCCCGGCTCTGGAGTCCTCTTCTGGGTGCCAACCCCAAGCTGACCTTGCTGCTTCCTGTGCTGTAACCTCAGGCCCCGGCCCGCGCTGCCCCGCAGCCCCAGCAGATGGGGCCCTGCGCCTATGAGATCAGGCAGTTCCTGGACTGCTCCACCACTCAGAGCGACCTGACCCTGTGTGAGGGCTTCAGCGAGGCCCTGAAGCAGTGCAAGTACAACCACGGTGAGCTGGGAGGCCCTGACCCCTGCTGGGGCGGGAGCGTGGTCTCTCCTCCTGTACCTTCGGCCTGACCTCCACCTGTGCCGGCCCTCCCTCTGCAGGTCTGATCTCCCTGCCCTGAAGAGACCGGTGCAGATTCAGGGGCCAGCCCTGCAGCCACTTTCACACCTTCACCGACAGCAAGACCATGACATCAGATTGTACCCACGTAGCTGAGACTGGGAGTGAGGAGAGGGTTTCTCACCCCACAGATGATCCAAGACGAAAATGTGCAATTAATAGTTTATGTTAGATCCGAGCCTGCTGTGTCCACTCTCATTGGACTTTCTGCGGGTGGGGGAGGATGAATGGATGTCCCACTGTGGAGTGGGATGCTTCACCTTCAGCTGGTGTCCTGGGTGGGGAGGGTGACCTTGTAATCCTGTGTAATCTGACAGCCTCGGGCAGTCCAGACTGGGTGGTGAGGCATTAGCAGGTGACCATAAGCCTCAAGGGCGTCTGACTCCTGGGGCTGGAATCCCTGGAGGAGCGTGCTGTCTCCTCTCAGGGACCCCTGCCCCTCCACCCTTCTCATCTCTGCCTCTGGATCCCTTTCTCCGCACCCACACCTTAGGGGCCCCGCGGCGGCCTCATGTTCTGTCAGTGACCTTGCAATTTCCCAGAAATTCCAGATTCTGCAAGAGGAATACTGCTGGGCCTTTGCACCTGATCACACCAGGCAGAGGTCACGGCCAACCCCCTTGGATCTGAGTCCAGCTCGGCCACTTGGCCGTGATGTGCCAGGTCACGGGGCCTGCCGGAACAGAGGTGCTGGCCCTTCAGACGCCATCACACACTCTGTGCTGCTGCCTTCACTGAGTTCATTCAGCAGCTCTGCACTGAGCACCCACGGTGTGCCAGGCCCTATTCCACATCTCCCCGCCCTTGTGCAGGCATTTAGCCTCCAGCGGGATGGTGGGGACCTGTCGCCGGATATAGTGTCTTCCATCGTGTGGGTGTATGTGTGTCTCTGAGGGGGTTGGCATTGGGGTCCACCTCTCAGCACACACATCTGTCCCCTGGGAAGGGGTCCCATATCTGGGTATGAGCATCCCCCCAGGGATCCATGTCTCCTCCTTACCTGGCTCTCGGCCCCAGCTAGTGGGTCCCAGGCAGCAGGAAGCCCACCCTTCGGGGCCGTGAAGGAGGGCCTTGCTCCTGGTGGCCACGCAGAGTGCCGGCACGCCTTCTCCAGCCATCGCCCGGGGGAGGGGAAGGCCCGACAGCCAGCGCAGCTCCTCTGGAAGGCCCCAGAAGCCCTGCCTGTGGGGGACTGGTGGGAAGGCACATCCTCCCCCTGGGGCTCTCCTGTGACACTCACCTGCCAGCTCTGGACACCGCTCATCCAGGTTCTCCAGGAGGGACTCATAGCAGGTGGGGGCCCCGCCCTCACCCTCTGCGGAGGGAAGAAGGCTGATTCCTGGCTGGCCTGGTGGTCCACACCCCCACCTCTCACTCTGGACCTGTTTGCTGGCCCACAGTGGGGTCAGGACAGGGCATTGGATGGGAAGTTCAGGGCTAGGTCCTGGCCAAAGCAGGGGCTCGGCAGGGCTTGGGTGGTCTGTGGCTGCTCTTCCCCATCTTATATTCCAGCATAGCCGCACAGGGGGAATCTGGGGCCCCACTTACTGATGATCTGCACTAGGACATAGATCCCACGCTCCTGCAGCAGGGGGCTGCCCATGGAGGGCGCCAGGGAAGGCCCCTCCTCCAGTCCCTCAGCCAGGTTCCAGGTGCCCATCCTCAGCCAGGAGGGCTATGGTCACTGGGGGAGCAGAGAGGGAGGCAGGGCAGGGCTGGAATCCCTACCTGGGGGCCCTCAGAGGTTCTCCCAGCACCCCTCCCTGCCCCCTCACCATCTGGGGGCACCTGCCCCCTCTGCCTCAGGTGGGTGATGAGGAGCACCAGGCTGCACCAGGGGTTCACCAGCTCCCAGCAGCCAGCTGTGGGAGAGGAGCAGAGGTGAACGAATGGCACCCTCTACTCCCCCCAAACTGGGACCCTCTGCCTCCCTCCCGTCTCTTCCCTACAGAGCAGGGAATGGGGCTATGAGATTAGGGGCTATGAGATTAGGAACGTACCCCCTTCCATCTCCCAAGATGTCGGTGACCGGGGTGCACAACTTCTGTCTTTCTCACGCGACCCTCCCCTCCCACTTCAGCCCCACCTCCGGCACCTGACAGCCCCTCACCCCCTACCCCGCACCAGCCCCGCCTCCACCAGAAGGTCAGGAATCTGCAGCTGGGGCTAGAGCTTTAGGTGCCTCATGCCCCCTGAAGCTGGAGGACCACTGACCAGCTAAGGGATGGAGCAGTTTGAGCATTTGCTCCACGGCAGCGGCTTGGTGGCTGCGTGGCCCGTGTGCTCCTAGAGGAGCCCACATGCATTTCCCAGGACCCAGCCGGGGTTTCCCCTCAAGGGACTCTCCGCGGACGCTCCCATCCCTTCCCATGTGTACCCCTTCCCCACGCCGCGTCCCCACTCTCCCTCAAGGCAGAGGGAATGTACCCCCACCAGTCTTCCGGGACAGGGGACCCCCCCTTACCTCCAGACATCACCGTGATAAACATGGCTGCAGGGGGGAGGAGACAGATGTGGGGGCTTTGATCCCCCAACCCCCAACTTCCTAACTAAGGAAGGAGCTGGGGCTGAGATCTACCCCATGTGGCGCCCTGCGGGAGATGTGTGTGTCGGGAATGGGGGAGTGATGGGTGGGTGGGTAGGTCCAAGTGCAGCTCCCCGCTCAGCTGCCCTTGGGGCTGGGCTCCACCAGCCCAGGGGGTCCTTGCAGCTAGTCCAGGAGACTTGGCCTCCTCTTCCTCCCGCTAGCTAGATCAGAGTACAGAGAAGACTCAGGTCCTCCCAGCTTCCAAGCTGGTCTCCATGGGAGTGGGAGCTGCCAAGAGGTCTAGGCAGGAAATGCCTTCCCCCCAGTATCCCGGTAACGGGCTCTGGGGAGGGTCCGGACATTCCCTGATGCAGGGCTCTAGTGGGGGCTGGAGCCTCAGCGCCCAGGGATGTCCAGAGACCACATCCCCTCACCAGTAGAGACAGAGCTTCCAGGCTGAAAGCAGGGGAGATTCCTAGGGGTGGGGTGCTGGCGTGGCTGTAGCAGAAGCGGGATCCTCACCAACCTCACAGGCTCCCTATCAACTCAAGGCCCCCTGCCCTGGGCTCACTCCCAGCCTCCCTCTCTTCTGTCCTTGTTTCTTTCCTTTCTTAGTCAAGTTTATTGAGTTATGGTTTACAGACAGTAAAATTCACTTTTGAGTGAACAAAACACTTTTGAGTGTTTTCCAGTTGTGACAAGTCTCACAGAACCACCACCAGTCTGGATACACAACATTTCCATCACTCTCCCAAATTCCTTCATGCCCCTTTGTGGTCACCCCAGCCCCTGGCAAGCGCTGCAGTGTTCCCTGCCCCCACCTCTTCCAGACTGTCGCGTCCCAGAGAGGGAAGCAGCAGACAGTGCGGAGCCTTTCAGGTGCGGCTGCTTTCACCTAGCTCCATGCGTGCAGGATTCACGGGGTAGTCAACCGGTGTCAATGGGTCCTTCCTTTCATCACCCGGGAGGGTCCCACTGCCTGGAGGTGCCGCGGTCTGTGGATCCACTCACCTGCTGCTGTTTGGATTGTTTCCCGTTTTGGGTGATTATGAGTAAAGCCAGTACAGACACTCACCAGCAGGTCTCTGGGTGAAGAGACGTTTCCATTTCTCTACTGTAAACCTCAGCAAGAGGGATTGCTGGGTCCTCTGGGGAGAGTATGTTTAACTTTGTAAGAAACTGCCATTGTTTTCCAGCGTGGGCAGCGTTTGCATTGCCCCTCTTTCCGTCTGGTTGTGGTTGGGCCTCTGGACTCATGGCGGGTCAGGATACCTCCTTCTTAGCTGCCCTGCCACTGCTCCCCGGTGATTACACTATTCATCCACCCTCTGCAGGCAGAGCTCAAGGCAGGAGGCAGGAGGAGGCCCAGATCCTCCCCGCAGCTCATCAGCATCACTCTGCCTCTGGACAGGACTTGCCTCAGTGCTCACACCTGTAAAGCAGTGAGAGGCACCGCTCACGGCACCACTCGCACCGCTCACAGCACCACGGGCAAGTTAGCGTGAGGACGGAACGCAATTAACCCTTTTGAGTGCTACCTGGGTGCTCAGCCTGCAGCAGGCGCTCAGAGGCAGCACTGGGGAAAGCCCTGGGGCAGCGTTTCCCAAACTTACAGGCAGGGCACTTTCTTCCAAAATCTGGGGACCCGTGTCCTGCAGAACACAGCCCAGGAGTGGCTGCAGCCAGATTCTGGAAGGAATGGAACTCCCGGCCTGGACCCTCAGCTCCAATGACCACCCCTCTTTTCCGAGGGGTTTGTCTTTAGTGCCACTGAGGAGGGATCTTTTGTCTTGAGTGTCATGGAGGTGCTCTAAGGAGGTGTTAGGACTGGAGTGGGACCCACAGTGGGAGCTTTGTAACCTTCCCCAAGCGAGCTCTCAAGGCTACAAAGTAATGAGAGCACACTGCTTTAACTTGTTTTATTATTTTTTAGGTATTTGGTAAGGCCAGCAGATCAGGAGATGATTGCCATCGAGAAGCTGGTTTGTTACAGTTCCCAAGTGGAGGAGGCATGACACCCCATGGTGCGGGAGGCCACATGGGAAAGCACCAGGGCTGGTCAGGAGGCAGAGAGAGAGGGGGAACTCTGGGCGGGAGCCTCTATCGTGGTTTCTGAGGGAAGGAACAGTGAGGTGGGGTGAGCAGGCTCAGGGTTGGCTGTTTGGAATAACTTCATGCTCTGGGGCACAGGAACCGTCCCTGGTTGTCTGGTACTTACTTGTCCTGGGTGACAGGGCAGGAGGGCAGTGGCCCAATGAGAGAGCCCCGTAGGGGAGGTGGTCAGGGGAGTGTGGACTCAGGAATGGTTAGTTTGCATTTGAAAAGTGTTACTGTCTCTAGGAACTGGCTGACCCTGGGAAGGCCTGTCCCTCCAAGGTCAGCAAGGCCCCAGATGTCAAGGCATCAGGATAGAGAATATAAAAGGCATGATTAATACACACAAAGTCCTATCTATGTTTTTGTTTTTGTTTTTCTTTTTTTTTTCTGGCTGCAACATGCAGCTTGTGGGACCTCAGTTCCCTTACCAGGGGTTGAACCCAGGCCACGCAATGAAAGCCCAGAATCCTAACCACTAGGCAACCAAGGAACTCCCACAAAGTCCTATCTTTGCATCTTCACAACACTTGGACTGGCACAATGCTCGTCTTTTGTTTCCAGATGAGGAAACTGAGGCACAGAGAGGGGAACTTGGCTGAAGTTGTGCAGTCAAGAGGAGGAGGATCTGGGATTCAGGTCTGAATCCCAACGCGGGTTGAATCCCAACCAAAGTCAGCTCCCCTCGGTTTGGCAAACTCTCTTGCCCACAACAGGAGTGCAGATAGGCACAACCATGTCGGGAACCCTGGTGGTATCTACTAAAACTAAACAGAAAGGGGACTTCCCTGGTGGTCCAGTGGTTAGGACTCTGCGCTTCCACTGCAGGGAGCACGGGTTCGATCCCTGGTTGGGGAACTAAGATCCCGCATGCTGCGTGGTGCGATGCGGCCAAAAAAAACACAACACTAAACGGAAACGTTCCCTGTCCTGGGTGTCTGTCCAGCAGAAACCAGAGCTCAGGTGCACCAACGACACAGGCAGGAATGCTCGCAGCAGTTCTCCTTGAAATAGCCAAAGATGAAAGCACCCGAATGGCTAGTAACAGGAGATGGATAAACTAACTGTGGCTATCCACACAGTGGCTTACACACAGCTGTGACAACGAATTAAACATTGCTGCACACACGGATGACTCACAATGTTTAACAAAAGAAGCAGAAACAAAAGAGGACACACTATCACTCCATTTATAGCTGACGTTCTACAGCAAAACTGATTAACCACAGAGTCCCACTTGGTTACTGTTGGGGGCTAAGAGGGTGTTACTGGCAGGAGAGGCGAATGAGGGAGCCTTCTGGGGTGATGGAAATGTTCTAAATCTTGGTCTGGGTAGAGGCTGCAGGGATATATATATATAAAATCATTGAGCCATACATGTAAGATTTGTGCACTTGACCATATGAGTTATACCTCAGTGAAGAGCAGCCACCTGCTCTAACTGCACATGTGGATTTCCGGGCTTCTGTTCTCAAGAAGGCCCTGTGCGGCTGGGATGCTGACGTTTGGGAAGATAAGGTCTGGCTGCTGGGCCCCAGCACCACCCTCCCACCGTGTCAGTGGGCTGATTTGCATGCCCTGTCGTGGTCCAGCAGCCTCCCCAGTGTGCCCTGAAGCACCTGGAGCACGCCCAGCGCAAGCCCAACAAGCGACTCCCACCTGCCTCCCTGCCTCTGGCCATGGCCTGGCAGCATCTGGCCCTCCTTCTGACTGGGGTCCTCCTAGCAGGTGAGACCTCCCTGGGCCTTGCTCACCCAGGGGTGGAGTGGGAAACAGCACACTGGCTCTGGAAGCCCCCTGTAAGGAAGCAAATCCATGTGGTCAGTGGGGAAGGTTTTGGAAGGGTCCTTGAGGTGGAGAGGAGAACCGGCCACAGGTGGCCCTGCCCCAGACTTGAGGCAAGTCACTTCTCTATGTGGGCCTCAGTTTCCCCATTTGTGAATGACCAGATTGCTAGGGTCCCTTTGGACTCTGACTCTTGGGGGTCTCAGAGACTCATCACCTTTTGAGTTTTTCAGAGGGGAAGCTGGTGTGGGCTGGTTCCTACCCCACAGGGCCTCAGGGACAAGCTAACCCTGAGAAGGTTCTTCAGCAGCCAGTGGCCGGAGGCTGAGCCAATGGGTAGTAACAGCTCAGGAGGCTTCTTGGGCGGTCATCAGTCTGTAGCCAGGGTTTGGACAAGCCAGTGTGACCAAAGTGATAGGGGTCTGAAGGGCAAGGGACGAGGGTGGGCAGCCCAGAGACCACCAGCACACCCTCTGAACTCTAGATCCTTAGCTGAACATGGCTCCTTGGGAACATGACACTAATGGGGGCTTAGGGGTCGCCAGCTCTGTGCCCCACCCAGTGACGATCCCATGGCACCGGGCTGTTAGCTTTTGGGAGAGGATTCTCCTGGGAGTCTGACCAAGACTTCGTGGGGCAGGGGCAGGAAGGAAGGGGCCCAGGCAAGACCTGAGTGTGTCTGTCTCTCTCAGCCTCCCAGCCAACCCTCACCCAGCCGGACACACTGCTGGTCTTCCCAGGCCAAGTGGCCCAACTCTCCTGCATGCTCAGCCCCCGCTATGCCACGGTCGGGGACTACGGCGTGTCTTGGTATCAGCAGCGGGCAGGCAGCGCCCCCCGCTTGCTCCTCCACTACCGCTCAGAGGAGGACAACCACCGCCCCCCTGACATCCCTGACCGATTCTCGGCAGCCACGGATGCAGCCCATAATGCCTGCATCCTGACCATCAGCCCCGTGCAGCCTGAAGACGCTGCGGATTATTACTGCTCCGTGGGCTACATACCCTAGGGGTGGGGTGTGGGATGAGTGCCTTCTGTCTGCCTCCCGTCTGCCTCCCACTTATGCTCCTGACCTTGGGACCCTCCCTTTCTCTGAGCCTTGATTTTCCTCCTTTGTAAAATGGGTTAATAATCAACATGTCAACAGTAACTATTCTGAGGGCCATGAGATCCTGGCTGAAAAAGTGACTGTGAGACGCAAGAGGGAAGAGATATGGGAACATATGTATATGTATAACTGATTCACTTCGTTATAAAGCAGAAACTAACACACCATTGTAAAGCAATTATACCCCAATAAAGATGTTAAAAAAAAAAAGCTCAATAAAAAAAAGAAAAAGAAAAAGTGACTGTGGTTGGTCTGGGAGTGTGGGGGTAGGGATTCTGGGGATTTTTGCAGAAGGGGAAGCACCTGAGACCCTTGGGTGGGGCCCCACCTCCCTACCAGCCTCCAGGGGGCTCAGAATGGTGGCTCTTGCCTTCCTGTGACTGGAGGAGCTGGAGTGAGAGAAAAAATAACCAGCCCTTGCTGGTCCCAGCTCTGCATGCCTGGTTGTGGTCCAACACACACAGGGTCAGTGGACTGGGTCCCTAGGAGCCCCTGCCTACTCCTGGATGGGGCTAGGAGGCACCTGAGGGCCAGGACGGAAGGTGCTGAAGACAGGTGGGCAGATGGCAGGGGGAGAATGGGCAGCAGCCATCCTTGGGTAGAGGGGCAAGTCTTGCCACCAGAAGCAGAAGTGAGCTCTGGGAGGGGGGTCGGGGGCTGAAGAACACACCCCGCTTCCCTCCCGGTTCCCCTAAGAGGCGCCACCTGAACGGAGGCCATCCCTCAGATGCAGAGGTGGGGTCCACAGAGGGTCCCGCCTAGGCTCCCAGCCATCTCCTGGGCCCTCTCCGGGCTCTCCTCATTTGTCTCTGCGGGGACGAGGTGAGCAAGCAGGACCAGAGCTCCCCAGGAAGGGAGGGGGAATTGCAGCAGGACCCCGGGCCTGCGCGGGGTAACGGGCTCCGCAGCCCTGAGCGCACCTGCCCTTCTCCCGGCGACACAGCCGCCTCAAGGCCTCTGGCCGGCCCCACCCCCAGGACAGGCGCCCAGGAGCCGGCCGCCCCTCCCGGCCTCAGTTTCCTCCTCTGCGCTCCCGCCAACGCCCGCCCAGCCGGGACGCGCTCGGGGACGGCCCGGAGCCCTGAGTCGACTGGACGACCCCTCCCGACCCCAGTCCTGCGACCCGGATCCCGGCGTCCAAGCGGAGACAAGCACTGCGCGGCGGGACCAGCGAGACACTGGCCTCCGCGCGGCCTAGAGCGGTCCCGGAAGTGCCGGGGAGGGGGCGGGGCTCGGGCGCTCGGGCAGCCGCGGGCTCCGCGTCAGCAGCCGCAGCCGAGCGAGGCCACGGCCGCGGGCAGGAGCAGCTCAGGTGCGGCCCCGCCCTGCTTGCCCGCGGCCCCGCCCCCGCTCAGGTGAGCGGCCCCGCCCCGGCCTAGGTGAGTGGCTCAGCGGCAGCCAGTGTGGCCACCTCTCCCTCCGGTGGCGTAGGTGGGGGCGGCCCCCGTCCGTGGAAGCAGGTGCGGGTCCGCGGCCGCTCGCTGGCCTCCAGCCAGGAGGCCCTGACTGGCCCGAGGGTCGGCCGGGTGCCCAGGCCCTGGGGGTCTCAGAAGGATGGAGTGACGGAGGCAGGAGGAGCCGGGGAAGGCCAGAGAGAGGTGGGAAGTGTGGGGTTCCAGACCTTTGGATTTTCGGTCCCAAAATATTTAAAACATCGTTGGTCACAGATAAAGTATCGCTAACTTTTTCAACACAGTGGAGACTTCAGCGTGTAGCTGGTACATAGTGGGAATGGAAAACCCCCGAGGAGGGAACCTCGGAAACACCAGGATTTAGCAGGTGGGTGGAGGCACAATATCCAGATACAGAGAAAGAGGGGTCAGAGGGCATGAAAATTTGGGGGGGAAAAGAAACCAAGGGGATGAAGTGGGGCGTGGGAGTGGGGTAGGTTGGCCAGCAACGTGGGTTAGTGAAGGGTGGGCTCGTATTGTCACATCGTCCAGTTTTTCATGAGAAAACCTACTGAGTTTTAAATATTGGCAGCTAAGTCAAACAAAAAGGAAAAGCCTGACTCTTTGAGAGTCAAACACAATGTGTCTGTGGCAGGATCCCCAGAGTGCCAATTTGCAGTCTCTGAAATGAAGGGTTTTGAGAGGGATGTCTTGGGGAGGCCTTCCAGAGGGGAGAGGAAGTGAGGACCCAGAAGAGAGGGCTTGGCTGTAAGGAGGTCATTAGATGCTGGAGCTGAAGTCCCAGCTGAAATTGGAAACTTGAAGTTTGTCTCCGTGCCAGACACAGTCGTATGATTTTCCTTGGCAACATTCAGCATCTTAGGAGGAGCTGGCAGAGGAGGTGGGTAGTTAGTGGCAGGGCAGGGAGGTGAGGAATGTGATGCTGGTCAGCGAGCTGGTTGAAGTGATGCCCATAGTTAGACCCACTGTAGTCTAAGCTAGATGGGGAAGGGGTGGACCAGGGTGAAAATGGGACGTGAGGTTTGAGGAGGTCGGGTGAGGCGGGGGGGAGTGGAGACTGTGGTTGTGAAGAGGAGTGGGAGTGATCACAGGCTTTTTTTAAAAAAAAATAAATTTATTTATTTATTTATGGCTGCATTGGGTCTTTGTTGCTGTGCACGGGCTTTCTCTAGTTGCCGCGAGTGGGGGCTACTCTTCGTTGAGGTGCACTGACCTCTCATTGCGGTGGCTTCTTTTGTTGCGGAGCATGGGCTCTAGGCACGCGCGCTTCAGTAGTTGTGGCGTGGGGGCTTCAGTAGTTGTGGCACATGGGCTTAGTTGCTCCGCGGCATGTGGGATCTTCCCGGACCAGGGCTTGAACCTACGACCCCTGCATTGGCAGGTGGATTCTCAACCACTGCACCACCAGGGCAGTCTGACACAGGCTTCTTGAGGATATTGCAGTTCTGTGCTTTTTTTCACACCTGGCCTTTCTACTGGCTGAAAATTCATTAAAAAAAAAATTCTAAATAGGAATGATTTCCATCATGACTATTCTGATTAATTTAGTATGTCTTTTTGAGGCAGTTCCTCTCTGACTTCAGTGTAAGGATGATAGTACCTTTGTATGGAGTCCTGAGGAGTACATGAGATATGCTTGTAAAAGGTCTAGCTGTGCCTTGCACACAGTAGTTGCTCAATAAACTCGAGTTGTCATCATTATGGTACCTGAAGAGTTTCCCTGGAGGTTGCATAGCAGTTTGTGGATGGGGTCCTGCGGGGCTCCCTCTGGGCCCCCACAGTGGGTTGGGGGGCTGAGTGGGGTGTTCTAGCCTCCTTCCTTGTCCCTCTGAAAATACCCCCTTCGACCGGAGCAGCT
The DNA here is from genome assembly GCF_951394435.1 of Stenella coeruleoalba. Classification (NCBI taxonomy): domain Eukaryota; kingdom Metazoa; phylum Chordata; class Mammalia; order Artiodactyla; family Delphinidae; genus Stenella; species Stenella coeruleoalba. The sequence goes on along the minus strand of NC_137160.1, from coordinate 64,248,145 downwards.
CTGCTTTTGTATGTTTCATTTATTCATATCTCCCAGGTAATTGACTTATTTGAATAAAGAGTACTTTTGGCAAAATAAAATAAAAGTGTGGGGCTTCCCTGGTGGCGCAGTGGTTGAGAATCTGCCTGCCGATGCAGGGGACACGGGTTCGAGCCCTGGTCTGGGAAGATCCCACATGCCGCGGAGCAACTAGGCCCGTGAGCCACAACTACTGAGCCTGCGCGTCTGGAGCCTGTGCTCTGCAACAAGAGAGGCCGCGACAGTGAGAGGCCTGCGCACCGCAATGAAGAGTGGCCCCCACTCGCCGCAACTAGAGAAAGCCCTCACACAGAAATGAAGACCCAACACAGCCAAAAATAATAAATAAATACATAAATAAAAATTAAAAAAAAAAATCCTTTAAAAAAAAAAGTGTGGTAAGCAGTTCTAACACAAACACAAATAACTTTTCCTCCATTCAATCATTTATTTATTCAATAAATGTGTGTGTAATGATTGAGTGGCTGTGCTGGGAGCTGGGGATTCCAATATGGCGGAGCCCCGGATTTGCCCTTGGGGAGCTCGCAGGCGGTGGTGGGGAAAGTCCTGCCATGACATTTGCCTTCCAGGTGGTGAGTGCTGTGATGGACATATGCCCCGTGCTCCACGGTCACCAAGGCCACGTGCCCAAGATTGTCAGAGTCTGAGGGTGCAGGGAAGAGGGGACATTTGAACTGAGTCTGGAAGGATGAGCAAGTGGCCATGTGAGAAGAGTGGGGACCAGTCAGGAGGAAGAAACAGCAGCATGTGTGAGTGGTGGAGCTGGAAGTTTGGGGATGTGTGGAAGGAGAAGCAGGCGACAGGGCCACATGGCCGGGTGTGGAGGACTTGGGCTGCTGCAAGCTCCTGAGAAGGGGGATGCCACGATTAGGACTGTGTTTGGGCGTTTGACCTTGGCATCCACGTAGAGAACGGGCTGGGGGGAGGGGGGAAGCTGGAGGTAGGCAGCCAGCGGGGAGGTGAGTCACACGGAGGCCTGAGCTGCCCAGTGGCAGCGAGGAGAGAGGGAGAGACCCCTTCAGTAAAAACGGGAAGTGGACAGGACGGGGTGTGCCGGCGGGAATGAGAAGGGCTGACTCCCAGGGCTCTGGCTGGGGCTCTGGGCTGGAGGCCTGCAGCCGACCGACCGTAGGAGTGTGCGCTCTCTTTCCCAACAAGACCCCAGCCCCAACCTCCTCTGGTAGCTGGAGTCTTGCCCCTTTTTCAGAATGTCTCCACTTCCTGTCCTTGCCCACCTTTCTGGACACCCTGAGCCTTTAGAGTCTGGACACCACAGTGTGTCATTGTCTGTCTGTCTTCCTTGCAGTTGTTTCTGGTAAGTCAGACTTGTCTCTTAACTCAGTAAGGACCATCTCAAGGGCAGGATTGTGTCTTTGGTTATATCTGCCTTAGACTCTGGCACCTACTAGGTGCTTGACTTGCTGACTTGACAGTGTCTCTTGTTTTCTTTTCAGAATCTGAGAGCAGTAAGTGTGTCCCAAAGAGAAACAGTCACTAGGGGTGAGCCCGGACCCACAATGGATATTCCCCCGGCAGCCAAGCTGGGTGAGGCCTTCGTGTTTGAGGATGGGTTGGAGATGCAGACAAACCTTTTCCCGGAGGAGGACCCGGGGGACCCTTTTCTTCAGGAAAGGGGTTTAGCACAGATGGCTGTCATCTACAAGGAGATCCCTCTGGGGGAGCAGGACGATTATGAGGGGAATATCAGTCTGTGCTCAAGCCCCATCCAGCATCAGAGCATCCCCCCAGGAGACAGACCCCAGGACGATGAGCCGTCCAGCCCAACCTTCCTCCAGAAATCAGACCTGAGTATGTGCCAGATAACCCACAGCGAGGAAGCGTCTGGTAAGCCCGATGGGGAGACGGCGGGCAGGGGGGACTCGGGACCCAAGGGGCCTCACAGGACTGCACAGCCAGCCAAGCCCTACGCGTGTCGCGAGTGCGGCAAGGCCTTCAGCCAGAGCTCACACCTGCTCAGGCACCTGGTGATCCACACGGGGGAGAAGCCCTACGAGTGCTGTGAGTGCGGCAAGGCCTTCAGCCAGAGCTCGCACCTGCTGCGGCACCAGGCCATCCACACGGGGGAGAAGCCCTACGAGTGCAGGGAGTGCGGCAAGGCCTTCCGCCAGAGCTCTGCACTCGCGCAACACCAGAAGACCCACACCGGGAAGAGGCCGTACGCGTGCAGGGAGTGCGGCAAGGACTTCAGTCGGAGCTCGAGCCTCCGGAAGCACGAGCGCATCCACACCGGGGAGAAGCCCTATCAATGTAAGGAGTGCGGGAAATCCTTCAACCAGAGTTCGGGCCTGAGCCAGCACCGGAAGATCCACACGCTGAAGAAACCGCACGAGTGCGAGCTCTGTGGGAAGGCCTTCTGCCACCGGTCCCACCTCATCCGGCACCAGAGGATCCACACAGGCAAGAAGCCGTATGCATGCGAGGAGTGCGGGAAGGCCTTCAGCCAGAGCTCCAACCTCATCGAGCACCGCAAGACGCACACGGGCGAGAAGCCTTACAAGTGCCACAAGTGCGGCAAGGCCTTCAGCCAGAGCTCCTCGCTCATCGAGCACCAGCGCATCCACACCGGCGAAAAGCCCTACGAGTGTGGCCAGTGCGGCAAGGCCTTCTGCCATAGCTCGGCCCTCATCCAGCACCAGCGCATCCACACGGGCCGGAAGCCCTACGTGTGTAATGAGTGCGGCAAGGCCTTCCGGCACCGCTCGGCCCTCATCGAGCACTACAAGACCCACACGCGGGAGAGGCCCTACGAGTGCAACCGCTGCGGCAAGGCCTTCCGGGGCAGCTCGCACCTCATCCGCCACCAGAAGGTCCATGCGGGGGACAAGCTCTAGAGGAGGGGCTGGTGCCACGGCCCGTGCCTCTGCCAGCTGGAGCCTGGCCCCCCGCTCATCTGTGAGGCCTGCCCGCCTCCCCAGACCAGTGCCTCCTGGAAATGCCCGCCCACCCTGGTGGCAGGGTCTGGCCCCCCGTCTGCGGCCCTGGCCCAGCAGGGGGACTGGGTAGGGTGGGGAGGGAGGCCAAGGGCCGGGGCACCAGGGCAGAGCTGGCTCTCAGTTGTCTCGTGCTCACCTGTGACCCAATGGGGTTTAGTTTTGCCCTCTATTCGCTTTTTCCAGAATCCAGAAGAAGAATAAACGTCAGAGGGAGAAAGTGGAGTTAAACCCATGAAAATGTCAGATGAGCTCTAACATCAGGCACTTTTAGAAGAAGTAACCGTGTTCGCGGTCCAATCAACTGAAGGAAAATGGATCCAAAGTAGACGCGTCAGCAGCCCACCTCGGGCACTGGTGGGGACGGCCAGCTCAGGTGACAGAGCAGAGGGAGGGTCTGGAGGACTCATCTTGGGTGTGGGGGTAAGGCCCCCTTGTGCTCTCTCAGCCCTTGACGTGGGTTAGCTGAGGGCGGTTCTGGCCGGCAGCTCTTCCAGGAGGTGGAGGCGTGGTCCTGGAGGCCGGCAGAAGGTGCAGCCTGGCTCTGGCTCAGCCCGGGCAAAGGCTCACTGCCCACCCGGGGGTAACCCTCCACCAGACCTAGGGCCCCAACCACAGTGTGCCTTGGACATCATCGGGGCCCGTCTCTGGTCGGTGCTTTGCAGCCTCCCCTCCACCCTCCAGTGCAAGGGGATAGAAGGTGATTCGGTCAGGTCTGGGTTCAAGTTCCAGTTCTGGCCCCTCCCTCACCTTGGTGACCCCTTCCGTGAGGTGGGCATATTGGGACTGGCCACATTCCCCTAAGGGCTGGCGCAAGGCTCCTGTTCAGAGTGGGACCACGCATGAACGTGCTTTGTCGGCTGGCGATTGAGGATGGAGACCCACAGTGACCGCTGCCCCACCTGCAGGGGAGGTGCATCCCTGTCTGGTTCCCGACATGGCAGGGCCCCCCCCTTCAGCCAGGCTTTCCCTCCCTCCCTCCCTCCAGCTTGTGTCCTGGGTGCGGCGCCCTGGGCACGGCGCCCTGGGCAGGACACTTCCTGCACGCCATCCCCGCAGCGGCAGTGTGTCTGCGTCCTGTCCTTCTCTCTGTCCTCCCCACTGGGGGTTGTTTAATGGGGACCATTGTCTGCGTCCTGCCCTGACCAGTTCAGTTGGGCATCCCCAGAGGTGGGGCTCCGACAGTGGCATGTTTTTAAAGCTCCCCAGGTGATTAGAAGGTTCCCCTGCATAGCAGGCTGTGAGCCCATGCTGGCTCCCAGGCAGCCCCAGCATCTCCCAGATGGCATCGTCCAGAGCAGAGCTTGAAGGTGGCCATCCTGTCTCAGATCTCTGCCCACCACCCCAGGGATGGGCTCAGGCAGTGCCGTGTCTGGCTGGTTGGTAAGCGTTTGTCCCAGGCCTTTGTGTGTCCACGAGGATCTTTAGTTCTGGCTCCCCGGGCTCCTCAGAGCTAGTGTGGGGAGTTCGCAGTCAGAGCTATTTTGAAGCTTTCTGAGTCTCTGGCTGAAATCCCACGAACCCATCATGGTCACACTAGTTATTTCAGCTTATGAGAAGCTCAGCTGGGCAGCTGTGTATAGTTTAGATGAATGAAAATGGGAAAGCCATAGTGGTTACTTCTTAAGTGGAACTTGGTAGGCCAGAGATGGTAAAACGACAGGTCTGTTGGGCTGGGAAGATCGGCTCTGTCCAGCTCCTCTCTGCTGTGTGAGTCTGTGGAGCATTGAACCAGCTCTCCAGGCCCCAGCAGAGCCTCTGCATGAGCAGGTGGACCAGCCCGACCGGGCAGTGCCAGGCACTGTCTGCAGGCAGCCTGCACGGATGGTCTTCGGTCACCAGTGAGAGTACTGACACCCCTGCTCAGTGCAGGTGGGACATTATCCCCCCAAGATCTACCTCCTCACCCCCTGCTGTCCCCGCATTTGGCCTCAGCCTTGCCAGTTGTCTGCTTCCTACCTTTGATGTCTGTCCCTGCACACTGTGCACCAGCCAAATTTTTTTTTTCAGGCATCACTTTGCACATGTCACCACTCTCCTTAAAACCAACCTTCAGGGGTCTTCTGCACGTAAACCCCCATTTTAGCCAGCCTGGGTTACCCGCGCGAGCAAGCGTCTCGGTGTTCCCACCACGCCCAGATGCACCCCACTCACGCCCAGCTTCTCAGCTCATTTATGCTGTTCTCACATTTTTGAATATGCACTTTTTCTCTTCCTCCCCCACATTCCCCTTTCTTCCTTTTGACTATGTAACATGGAGATTAAGACCCCCTTTCTGAAGGGTTGACAGACTCTCACAAAACCATGGTCAGACCAGGCAGGTACTTTCTTTGTAGGAAGTGTGAGCAGAACCTTGTTCTTTCAGTTCAAATTCTTTCACTGATTTCTTATGTATTTTTATTTTTTAATTTTTTTTATTTTTATTTTTTGCGGTACACGGGCCTCTCACTGTTGTGGCCTCTCCCGTTGCGGAACACAGGCTCCGGACACTCAGGCTCAGCGGCCATGGTTCACGGGCCCAGCCGCTCCGCGGCATGTGGGATCTTCCCGGACCAGGGCACGAACCTGCGTCCCCTGCATCGGCAGGCAGACACTCAACCATTGCGCCACCAGGGAAGCCCTGTATTTTTAAATCTTTTCATTTATTTAGGTTCTCAAACAGTGTGATGTTATAAGAGATCATCTTGGTAATATTTTAATCATCCTTGAGTTTAGTTGTTTGTTTTTGTTTTATTGTCTTACATTTTTTCCTTCTTCTAGTTGTTGAGTGTTGCAAAGGTCCAGTTCTTGGTTCTGTTTACTAATTGAATTGTTTGTCAAAGTACATGTATTCTGCTCTTTTCTTTCTTTTTTTTTTTGACTTAATACTTTACATTTCTTAAGATTATTTAGATACAGTTAATCATTTTTAATATTTCTAGTAAATGGGGGTACTTTAGCCTATGATTTTTTTCTTACAGTGAGAGCTTTTTCTGCACTCCGTAATGTTGACATGTGTTGTCTTTTGCTGTTGTCCTTAGGACTTTCCCTTTGGCCCAACTATTATTATTGTTACTGTTATTATTAATTTAATATTTCCCAGTGATGACTGCTGAGGTTATGGCTTTTACTTCTTATGGTACATAGTGGTGTCAGCATTTCTAAGTGTCCATAGAACTTCTCTGGGCCTGAATATATTATCAGTTTTTATAAGACATTTGTGTACCCTCAAGAAACGTGTTTTTACTCCATCAGTTCTATTTGTTAAATCAGTTTTTATGTTACTTTATTCAAATCCATACTCTCTCTAACTTTACTTCAGAGTTCTTAACCTGGGGTCCAAGGACTGCCTGGGAGTCCATGAGCATGCAGGGGTTTCAGAGGTCATGGATGCCGGGCATTGAACAAAGCTGTGTGGATATGTGCGTGCATAAATTATTCTGGGAGGGGGGTCTGTAGCACTCACTACATTTTGGAAGGGCTCTGTGACCCCAAAGTAGGTAAGAACACTCATTTACCTAGTCAAATCACAGTCTGATTTTGTGTTTTTTTCTTTACGTATTTCTATTTTGCTTTAATTTCTGTTTCTTTTTTATGTATGTTGTTGCTTTGTGAGTCGTGCAGTTATCTTCTTAATAGGCAGGGTACAAATGATCAAGTAATTACCATGTTTGGGGCATATATGTTTAATAGTGACATATCGAAAAACTGTGCCTTTTAGTGCCCTCTTTGCCTCTTTTAATGCTTCTAGCTTCAACTTCTCTTTTCCAAATATCATAATGGAAGCCCCTTGCTTTTTTTGAATTTGCATTTGCATGAGAGTTTATTTAGCTCGGCATTTTATTTTTAAAATTTGTGTACATATTTTGCTATATATCTGTAACTTATAAACAGCAAATTGTTGGATTTTGTTTTCTGATTCTTTCTGTAATTCTTCTCATATAAGTTCTATTATTAACATTATTGTTTAGAGTAAGGCATAAATTATCTTCATCTTAATATTTTAATATATATTAACTCATTTAACCCCAAAAGGTCATGCTCATCTCCCCCCCACCGCCGTCTCTATGAGTTATTATCCATGTGTAGAGCATCACTTCTGGGTAGACTAGAGGTCTGCCATTGGGCACACCTGCTCCTCCTGGTCTTCATCAGTGCCAGGCTCTGTCCTGAGCCCCTCTTGCAGCCACATCCTCTCGCTTCAGTGTCCTTGGCTGTGATGTGGAGGAATGATGTTACCTCACAGCCTCGTGGGGCTTGGAAGACTAAGGAGTGCAAACCTGTGTGGAAAACTGAAGGTGTAGGTGATTATTACGCTCTCAGTATTGTGAAATATTCCTTTGATTTTCTGTTCTTCTTAATCCCAAAGTTTGTTCAACATAACTTAGAACACTACATTGTGCTTTACTTCTTAGAAATAATATGCGGTGCAGCAAAGAGCTAGACGTCAGGCCCACCCTCCCTGAGGGAACCCACACAGTCATGTGAAAGAGAGGTGGGGACCCTGATCTTGTGCCCCTCTCCCCATCACCTGTCTGTCCCAGGATGGTCCCCTCAACTTTCCCCTTTCTCCCCTGACTCCTCCCGTGGTGGAGGCAGAGGCTCCAGAAGATGGTCACTCTGGCCACTCCTGTTGCAGGTGGGAACCGGAGGCCAGTGGTTTACCACAGGTGCAGTGGTTTAGTGTCAGATCTACCGGCAGCCACGGGGAGGAACAGTTCAGATGTGATGCTGGAGCCGCAGCCTGCTGCTGCCGGGACTTCTTAGAGGCCACAGTGGGTTCAGTCACCACGGGCCGAGGTGGAAACCAAATGGCCTCTCTGCTCAGAGTCGCTCTGCTCTTGGGGCCAAGCGGATGCTCACCAGCATCACACATGTCTGGATGTATTTGCCATCGACTGACACCCACCTTACAGGGGGTGGGGAAAGGCACCCCCCTTCTTTTGGGGGAACCCCCTCTTCAGTATCTGATAACCAGGAAACCCAGTCAGGAGGTGGCCTGGGGAGTGTGGAGTGCGGTGTCTTGAGATGGACCATCCCTCCTGCACCACAGGCCAGACGCTCTCCCAGTGGCCAGGATGCCGGTGGGGCCGTGTGCTGGAGACCCTCCCATGTCCCACCCCCCGCCCCCATCTGCACTGGTGGGCATCTTCCTCTGTCACTCACCTTCCTCGGCTCCTGCTCGCTGGGAGGTCTCTGCCCTCTGGGGTCCAGAGCACCAGCTTGAAAGGCTCTCCCCACACCTTTCAATCCCTGCTCCCGGTGCTGCCACCCTCAGCCAGGCCAGCTCTTCTTGCAGAGATGACAGGAGCACCTCTGTCCTCCCCAGCCCTCACTTGGGTCTTCCAGCTCCTGGACCCCAGAACTGAGAGGGGGTCATGAGCAGCCACAAACGAATGCGCTCCCTACATAATCCTCACGTGGCCTCATCTGGAAGAGGGAGCAGCAGCACTGCATGGCTCTTCTCCCGGGACCACAGGCACCCCCAGAGCGAAGAGCTGTCCTGGGCACGTGGTCGGAGGTGGTGAGGGGGCCAGTTCCCCTCCTGGAGGCTGGTGGGGCCTCATGGGGTTTTATGAACTGGAGCCTCTACCTCCTGCCGGCGGCCCATCCGCATTCCCAACGTGGGCCTCGCTTCCGCCATCCTCCCTTCTACCCGCTGTGCCCTGGAGGGGAGTGGCCTGCAGGTGTCATGGGCAGCTGCGTCCCCCGCTCCACCAGCACTGCCTCGTGAGCTGGCAGCTTCTTCCTGAGTGCCAGCTGCGCTCTTCAGCCTCTTTCTGTCGCCCGTTGTTTCCTCTGGTCTCGCTGATCACAACCAGGGTCTGAAGACCCCTCCTTCTCTACCTTCTCATACACCTATCCCCCCAAGTCCTGCCCACAATGTCCCTAATGCCACCCCCTCCTCTCATCTCACTGCACAGCCCCCTCCCTGGCCACCCACCCCCGGCCTTTCTCTCCACCTCAGCCAGAGTGATCCTTCTGCCCCGCAGCCTGATGGGGTCAGCCTCTTCCACAAACACCCACCCTGGTTTCCATGGAAACTGGTGTCAAGATGCTTCCCGATGATCGGACACCTCCTCCCCACCAGGAGCTCCTGTGTTCCGAGCAGGCCTTCATCCTCAGGGGACCCTTTCCCATCTGTAGAAAGAGCCTGGGCCAAAGACGGTGGGGTTCTCGCCCAGGGTCAGCAATTCTGAGAGGGCCAGGCCCCCTGATCCAACCTGCCCCAGCCCTGTGCTGCGTCCTGGGTGTCAGATGCAGTAGAGCTGGGGAAGGAGGCTGAGTTTAGGGTCAGGGCCAGCACTTCAGTTAGTGGAGACTGAGAAGAGAGAAAGGGTCCAGGAGAGGGTCACCCTCTTTTTTCTTTTAATCAACATATAGTTGATTTATAATGTTGTGTTCGTTTCAGGTGTACAGCAAAGTGATTCAGATAGATAGGTATAGATAGATTCTCATTCAGATTCTTTTCCATTATAGATTATTACAAGATATTGAATTTAGTTCCCTGTGCTCTACAGTAGGTCCTTGTTGTTTATCTATTTTATATATAATAGTGTGTACCTCTTAATCCCAAATTCCCAATTTATCCCTCCCCGCCTTTCCCCTTTGGTAACTATAAGTTTGTTTTCTATGTCTGTGAGTCTATTTCTGTTTTGTAAATAAGTTCATTTGTATCATTTTCTTGATTCCGCATATAAGTGATATCATATGGTATTTGTCTTTCTCATTCTGAATTACTTCACTTAGCATGATCATCTCTAGGTCTGTCCACGTTGCTGCAAATGGCATTATTTCATTCTTTTTATGGCTGATATTCCATTATGTATACACACCACATCTTCTTTATCCATTCAGTTATCTTCAACCATTGCCTTCCAGCAGGGGGGCATCCAGTGGGGTTGATCTAATTGAAGGTTTCCTACCACTCTAGCCCTTTGCTGGGTGTCAGGCCAAATGACCTGAGTTTGTGACCAACGGTTGAGAAGCCTATTGTCCTGTGGCCACTCAGAAGCTGTGACCCACACTCCTGGGCTGCATCCTGTGCCCCACTGAGCTTACTTAGCTAAACTGGGACTCCTGTTCCTTATCTTACATGTGGAAAATCACCTCGAAAAAGCCAACTCCAACCTCCTTGGTAATAGTTTGTCCGGGAATGTTGGTTGTAACTACTGCAGGCCACACCTCCACTGCCACCTCACCTCCCATGAGATTTCTCCTATGAAAAGCCCTCAAACAGACTGAGGGGTGGTCATTTTTGAAAAACATGACATTGGGGTCACCCTTGGGAGGCCACCCCGAAGCAGTAGTTCTGCCCTTTAAGCTGTCGTGAGGCGGGTGGGGAGAGGACAGGATTTCGTCCCCTCCTGACACTTGGAAGCAGGAAATGTTTGGGGGGACAGAGAGTTGAGTGTCCAGCCTCACTCTCACCGGATGTGGGCTCTGGGAGAGGTGAGGGTAAAGGAAAACTGGTTCCCTCCTTGCTGACCTGTAACACAGCCTGTACATGCCTGCAGTGTTTGCAAGAGTGTTTGTATTTAGTCCTAAGTGGTCACAGCTTCTGGGTCCTTCGGAAATTGATTTCTTTTATACATCCCTGGACAGGCTTCTCTAGCTTCACTGTCCTGGGAGCAAATCTCACTAATCCTGGGAGCCCTTGCCCTGCAGGTTGCTGGTTGGAGGGGAGAACTTCTGCATCCTTCTGTGTCACCTCTCCCCAGCAGCCATCCCAAAGGAGCTGCCTGTGTTCTCACTGCTGATCCACCCCTCTGGTTTCACCCCAGTGTGGATGGGGCCGACCTGTTGGGTCCCCACCTCCTCCTGCTGTTCCCTGTGGCCGCTGGCTGTTAGCATGTGCAGGACGGGGACCTGGAGCATCACCCATCAGAGCCCAGAGGATGGGGAGTGGAGACGAGGAGTGAGCCCCGGAGTTTCGAGGGACCAGAGGCAGAATACTGGACTGTGTTCTCCAGGGAAGGCAGTTTTCGCAAAAAATCGTCAATAAGGCGACCCCAAACCATCAGCCTTATCTGTTGCAGAGGAGTGGATTTCTCCCTTTGGCTAATGGCGGTTGATTTCTACCTGGCCCAGGGTATTTATGTTTGAATTACAATCTTACCCCCCTTTGCGCCTCCAGGGATCTGGAAAACAGGCCTGGGCTAGACAGAAGCTTTCTAGAAGATTCACTATTGAAGGGATTCAAAGAAAAAAGCCTTTGGTGGTCAGCGATCTGTGGGGTATTGGGGGGGGGGGTCAAGTGCTAAGTGTAATGGCTTAGCTATTTTTACGGGACCAGATTCTTTGTGTCCATAGCGCAGCTGTCCAAAAGGCTTAAACAACCAGAGGTTTGCAGCAAAGAGAGGGTTTATCCGCAAGGCAGCCAATGAGGAGATCAGAGAACACTCTCAAATCTGCCTCCCTGAAAGCAAGGGGCTGGGTGTTTACGGGATGTGTGGGGAGCGCAGGGGAAAATGATTAGAAAAAGGAGCAGGGACTGTGGTTCTGCGCAGGTGTAACCAACTCCCGGCCTCTGCACGCTCACAGCACGATCTGGGGGCGGACTTTTCACGGAGCGGACCCTCGCGCACGCCCAGTGGGAGGGTCAGGGGTCCCATCCAGTCTTAGCCTGTTCAGCTCCAACTAGATGCAGCTGACGACTCTGAGTTTCTAGAAAACAACCCGGAAGATATTTTATCATTTGGGCTACGTGCTTGGAGTACATGCAGGTCTTAAAACGGCCTTGATTAGTGACGGCAGGTGGAATGGATTTGACTAATCATGACCCACAGTTTCGCTATCTCAGGGGCTACCCTCATCCCCCACCTATCCTACCATAGGTGGGGGCATAGGACGCTGAGATCTGGGACATACTTACGCTAAACAGTCAGTCAGGGTTACTGAGCAGACCTGGGGCCATCCTCACGCCAATCATTGGCTCCTGTGCCCAATAAAAGGGAAAGAATGCGGGAAAACAGGGAGGCGGTTTCTGGGCCTTGAGCTTTCCTCCAGCACCCTCTTCTGGCAGAGCCAGGCATTGCACGCGCTGACCAAACCTCGGTGTCCGGCTCGGAGGCCCCATCCTTGTCCCAGAGATCTCACCCTCTCCCCAAAATGAGGGACACCTGCTCCCAAGAGTCGTATCCACAGCCAACTGTGTTAATTCCTCCTGAAATTCAGTCACAGTGCCACTGAATATTCTGCTAACCTCCAACAACTCCTACATAAAGTAACGCTGAGAAGAAAAGAGAACGTGGTTGATAAATACACAATAAGGAGCAAAGAAAAAAAACGCAAAGTCACCGCCGTCCTCCTTTTTCATCGCTCATGAATAGGGTTGCCAGATAAAATACAGGATGCCCGCACAGTGATAATTTTTTAATATAAGTATGTCCCCAATATTACAGGGGACGTACTTAAACTACTACTTGTTGTTTTTCTGAAATTCAAACCTAATCTACCTTCTTTTTTACAAGTGTTGTGGGGCAGTCCGCAGCCTGGATGGGATCGGGCGGTCTCTGGCGCCCTCTAGCGTTGAAAGGTCTCAGCCTGGTGTTTTGGGGTAGGTGGCATTTGTGATGATGTGACCAGGTGAATATGATCGTCCTTTATGAGGAAGCACGTTTGGAGCTTGTTAGCTGAGGGACCAGAGCAATCAGCCTGCACCCGTGCCCCCAGCCATCCATTTCTCCTTGGAAAATAGGAAGATGTCACGTAGACCTGGAGCTGGGTGGAGAGGGTGCCCTGTGTTCTTGCTGCACCTACTTGGAGTGGAGGTGCCATCAAGTTGTGCTGGGCGGGTGGGGGAAGGGAGGAAACAGGTCATTTCATGGGTGAAATGTTACAGACTCTCACTGCTCTTGCCAAGTTTTGGTAGACTTCCTTGAATAAATATTTCATTTTTTGTATGCCCTTAGGTCCATTTCCAGAGACTTTAAAGATATAGAGGTTTAAAGATATTTAAAGACTTTAAATATTTATATACAAAGATAATATTATTTCTTAAAATTTATACATAAATTTAAAATTAATATATAAAACATATGCATATATAATTATAAATACACAATTATAAATATATAACTATATATATTATAAATTCATAATAGAAAACAAACATTATAAATATATAATTATAAACATAAATAAATATATTATAAGTATATAATTATAAACACAAACATATTTGTATATTATAAATATATGATTATAAACATATATTTAAATATTATTATAAATATGTAAATTAAAAAATAATTTTCACCACTTTTGCTAGAGGCGGGTCTGCGGAACTCTTTGTGTTGCTGTTCCAGAAGTGGAACTCTCCCTCTCCAAACTGGCTTTTGAAATGACCAGGAAAGAAGTGAAATGTATAAGAATTGGGAAGATAGCAGCAAAATTGTCATTCTTCACAGATGATATGTTTAAGTATGTAGCAAGTCCCACAGAATGCAGATAAATTAACAAAACCTATAAAAAAGTGTAGCAAATTTCAAATGCAAAAACTTACTGTATCTCTATTAACAGCAAATGGAGAATAACATTTAAGGATACATTTTACAATTCATTAAAAATATCAGTTTCCTAGGGATGAATCTAAAGAGATGCCCAAGTCATTTGTTTATAGGGAAAACTCTACATACAACTTTATTGAGAATATTAAAACCTATTAATGGGAGGGAGAGAGAGAGAGGATATCCATGGATTGAAAGTTCAATGTGGTAAAGATGCCAGTTTCCCCCAAATTGATTGGCAAATTCCCCCAGAACTGGTTCAAGGTGCAGAATTCCTGTACCTTTTTTAGGGAGCAGAAGCCAAAGAGCTGATTCTAATTAAGAGACGCTCAGATCCTCTTGACAGAGAGGAGAGCTCTCCTTCGTCCTGGCCACCTGGGCAGTTTCAAGGTCATGGCCAGAAGGACTTGGTTCGCTGCGTCGCCCACTCAGAATTCTCCCTCTCTGTCTGAAGAGGCGACCTTGGTGGGGGGGGTCCCCCCCATGGGCACACCCGTCCCCATGTATGGGTATGGGTAAAAACACTGTGTAATCCAGTCAATGGAATATTATTCAGCAATAAAAATAAATGAGCTTAAGTTATAAAAAGATACAGAGGAACATGTAATGTGTATTAATAAATGAAAGAAGCCAATCTGAAAATGCTACCAACTGTCTGATTCCAACTATATGACATTCTGAAAAAGGCAAAATTATGGAGACAATAAAAAGGTCATTGGTTGCCGGGGTTTGGGGGTAAGGAGGGAAATACTCTGTATGATACTCAAGGATAAATACATGTCATACATTTGTCCAAACCCATAGAATGTAAACTATGAATTCTGGATGATTATGATGTGTCAATGTAGGTCCATCAGTTGTAATAAATGCAGGAGAGATTGATAATAAAGGAGGTTATGCACGTGTGGGGGCAGGGCACGTGTGGGGGCAGTATGTGGGAAATCTCCATGTCTTCTGCTCAATTTTGCTGTGAACCTAAAACTGCTCTAAAAAATAGTGTTTTTTAAAAAATCAATTGACCATGGATGTATGTTTTTATTTCTCACTCTCAGTGCTGTTGCACTGATCCATATGTTTATCCTTATTCCAATACCACACTGTTTTGGTTACTGTTGCTCTTGGTAAATTGGGAACTGTGCTTCTTATAATTAGGATCTACCCACCCACCCAACTATTCAACCATCCATTCACCCATCCAACTACTAACCTACCCTCAAACACACCAATCCACCTACTCAAATACCCATCGATCAATCAACCACCCATCTCTCCATCCATTTACCCACCCACCCAACTATCCATCTATACATCCATCCATCCATCCATCTCTTCCTTCCTTCCTTCATTCAAACTGTTTACTGAGAACCTTGAAGTTACCACGCACTACACTGGGGATGAGATTCAGGGCCTGCAGACCCAGGAAGAGGCCACATCCCTTGGGAGCAGCATCTTTTCCTTTGTCAGTGAGGGTCCTGGAAGGGGGAGGTGAGATCCCATGGGGTCGGGCCCTCCAGGATTCCAGGACCCCGGATGGGGCTTGGGGAGGATGTGGGGAGGCAGCCATGGGGCAGTATCAAGCCCAGGTGGGGCTGGGAAGGGGAGAGGGCTGGGAGGGGTGGGGGCCTCTGCTACCCGCTCCTGCGAGCTGCACAAACATCCGACTACAGCCCTGAAACTGCCCTGTCCCATCGTCCCGGGCCACACCTGGCCCTGTTTGTCACCAGTCCCACGCCCCGCTGACCATGGGCTAAGCTTCTCTTCCCCTTACTTCTCCCCTTTTGTCACCCTGAGTTCTGTTTAGGTCAAAGTTAGGGTTAGCTTTGCCTGGGGATTTCCAGGGTTGACCAGCAGGGCCACCAGAGCTGGGGAGGTGACCCACTCCATCCCCTTCCCACCTCGGGCCTCACTGCCCCCAGGCCTGGGGCCTCCCTGCTCAGCCCCTTCATCCAGGAATCTGACAGTTTTCCTATAGTTTCTGGCCCGCAGGGCCCCTCACCCAGCACTCCCTGAGCAGAGGGAAAGGCTGGGGCCCAGAGAGGGGAATCATCTTGCCCAAGGTCACACAGCATGTCAGAGGCCGGCCCTAGGCAAGATCCCAGGAGGTGACAGCAGTGGCTGGGGTAGGTGAGAGTCACCATGGTCCAGGCACCTCACAGGCATCGTCTCCTTTAATCCCCAGGCCCACCCTTTGGGGGAGAGACTTGTTATCACTTCCTGTACAGATGGGATGAGGAAACAGCCCACAGAAGGAAGCAAATGGCCCAAGGTCAAAGGCTGAGAAGGGCTGCAGGTGAGGGGGACCCTCCTTGTCCACCCTGGGGTCTGGGCTCCCCCAGGCCCTTTGCCACCAGCCCTCCCTCCTTCCAGCCATGGGGTGGGGGTGGCCACTGGGTCCACTCTCGGGCCTCCTTTCTGTTCCCCTGACTCGGGTCGGGGCTGGGGGGTGATGGGGGGAAGTTGCCCACAGGAGGGGTCTGGGGCCCGGCAGAGGGCAGCTCTCCATCCGGGTGCCCCTGTGTGGCCTATTTCCTGTCCCTCAGAGGGGAGGCCCCAGGTTGGGAGGGGGAACACCGGGGACTGGCTCTGTCTCGCTCTCTGGGCTGTTAATCATTTTGGGCCTCGGTTTTCCTACCTGTGAATGGGACGGTGATGCTGGCTGTGAGCCCCACGGAATCCGGAAGTGGCTCAGCTGGGTAACTCGTGTTGCATGTTTCGTAAATGGTTCAGGACAGTAGGCCCTCAGTAGCCTCAGGGCGCAGCTGCCTTTTGGAATCTCAGATCTGGTCAGGACTGAGGCCTTCAGGGCATCTGCCCCCTGCCTCACCTCTTCTGAGCCCCGTCCCTGTCCCTCTGCTGGGCTCCGGGGCTCGGGACACTCCGGCCAACCAGCCGGCCTCACTGTGTGCGGCACAGAGAACCGTCCTCCATGGAGAACTCCCGGCCCACCCCCCCGCCATGGGCTCTGGGCTGGGCAGGGGCGAGTTTCCCTGTCTTAGCTTCACCTCCAGGACGCGACTTGGGCCCACAGGGGCAGTGAGGGGCGATGGGAGTGAACACTGGCTGATGAGCTGACTGATCAGTGCTGGGGTGAGGGCCATACTCCCCCAGGCTCTCGGGCATTCGCCCCCCAGGTACTGCACGGCTCATGTGTCAGGTGATGCGATGTTATGGCTGTGGCCTGTGGCCTGGCTCCCGGCGTCCCTGGGCTGGGGGATCTACTGGCAGTGTCCCCTGAGAACGAGCTGGTGGAGTCAACCCTGTGGAAGTGATTTGTTGTCTTTGGGGGTGAACTCAGGAAACTGGCTGGGTGCTTGTCCCCCATCTCCCCTCCCATCAGGACCTTGGAGCCCTGGAATGTCCTGGGAAACTCTCTGATTGGAGAAGGACAGGGGAGGAGAGGAGAGAATGGGAGGGTCAGCCTGGAGGGTGGATCGGGGAGGCCTGTAACTGTGGGTGGGGGTGAGGTGGGGAGTCAGGTCATCCACAGGGCAGGAGGCAGCTGGCCTTACCACGCTGGCCCATCTGTCACACCTCTTGCTCTCTCTTTGACCTCAGCGTATCGACCAAGCACAGGGCAGACTGGGCAGGGAACAGGGCACCCAGTGTCCAAAGGCCCCTCCTTCCATGGTGAAGTAGGCACGTTCCAGGTCTGACTTTGGCCTTGACTGGGCCAGGCCTGCCTTGCCCGGGACATGAGTAGCTGAGAGCCCCACACAGGCCAGGCCCCCAGGAGGCCCGAGGGAGGCTTTTTGGATGGATGGATTGATGGATGATGGGTAGATGGATGGATGGGTGGATGGATGGGTGGACAGACAGATGGACAGATAGATGGACAGACAGATGGATGAGTGACTGACCAATCTGAGGTCCTGTCCATTGGGGAAGGACCGCATGAGGCCTCTTGGGGGACATCTGTGCTCTGGGCTCCTCATTATTACCCCAGACCCAGGGCTCCCAGTGCAGTGATTGTGAGGGTCCCCATTTCTCCCCCTTCCCCGTCCTTGGCCCAGTCCCTCCCCCAGAAGAGTCCCAGGTGTGGGGACAGCAGGGAAGGTGTGACTGCAGTGCCCCATGTCCAGCCCTGGCCAGCCCTGCCCCCCGGGCTCCTCTGAGCCCCGAGTGTCTGGCTGTGTCCCACGTCAGCCGCAGCTGCGCGCCTGGCGTTTAGAGAGGCCCCTGGGGACCACGAGGAGGGGGTACGACCTGCACAGACACAGATTCTGGAACAGAAGATGCCCCTTCTGTTGGTTGACTGACGTGATCTCTGCCAGGCTCAGGCCTGGGCGCAGGGGCTTGGGCAGCCTGGGTGCTGTGACGCAGGTCCCTTCTCCAGGGGAGTTGGTGGAAGCTTCCAGAACTGGAGCCACTCCTCCCCCCAGCCTGGGGAGAGGGAGGCACCTGCTTCCCCGGGCTGGGCCGGTCGGCGTTTCCCGGCTATTTTGGGCGTCAGGGCCTCTTGGTTTCACCAGGCCAGCTGCGCAGGGGTGAGGGTGGGGCCCATGGGGAGCCCAGGGGTGCTGGCCTGAGGCTGGCTGGGCCCGAACAGGCCGATGCTAATGGCAGCAACAGTCAACCTCAGAGACCAGTAAACGTCCAGTTTCCATCTGACCATCCCTCGTGGACCCCAGGGAGCGAGTTTCCACTATCACCAGCCCGGCTGCATGGAGGGGACACAGGCCCCAAGCCGCCAACCCAGAGTCAGGGCTGTCCTGCCCCCTGGCCCCCTCCAGGCTCAGCCGTGGCCCCTTGTGAGGCCCAGTCGGGCACCCTCAGGCCTCACCCTGGTTGGTTTCTCCAGGGCACGAGCCCGTCCTGCACGACACCACTCCCTCTCTATAGGCTGCTTCCCTGTGCCCACAGGAGCCCCAGCAGAGCTGTGTTGCCACCGCCGAGGTCCCCACACATCGTAGGTGCTCAGGAAAGGGCTGCTGAGTGGTGGCTTTGCCCCGGGCAGTGACCACAGCAGGCCTCATCCACGAAGGGCCTTGTCCACACTAGCGCTGAGCTGGAGGCCCTGTGTGACCAGAGACCCTGCGGGTGGGCTCACCAGGCTGCTCTGGGGTCCCACCTTCCCTTGGAGAGCCGCTCTCGGCCGGCCCACAGCAGCCTTTCCATCCTCCTTAGGGAGCCTGTTTGGGGTCTGGCTGAGGCTTCCTCCTTCCTCCCAGCACAATCTGGAGGCCCCAGCATGTCCCCAGGAGGCCGGGCCCTGGGCGGGCAGGGATTACCCATCCTGGTGAGGACCGGAGGGGGATCCAGACTCTGGTGCCCAGCACAGCCCGGGCACAGAGAATGCTCAGTGGACGCCAGCCCTGACGTGACATGTCCCCAGGCCAGGTGCTGAGGAGCAGAAGGGACCTGGGGGGTTGAGTGGCCACAGGAAGAGAGTGTCACCCTGACCTGTGTGGAAACACACGCATTGCGGTGCCCTGGTGAGTTGTGCTGACCATTAACTACTCTGTCCCCGGAGTGGACAGAGGGTGTCTGATGACCCAGCCCCTCCCCTGGCCTCTGTCCTGGTTGCCCCAGACAGTCTCCCTGATTCTTTCCTGTCACCTCCTCTCCCCTCCCCCAGGGCCCCAGCAGTCACCTTCCCTCCCCTCCCCCAGGGCTATTCCTGGCTCTGCTGTGAAGGAACCACAACCCCCCTCCCCCATCAGTCACCTCCTCCAGCCTTGGCCTCCCACAAGGAAGGCCCTGATGGAGAGCGCTGCCCAGGGTCGCACAGCAGGCAGGGCAGGGCCAGGACAAGCCCCCTCCCCTGACCTGACACTCTTTTCTATTAGACCAGGGGTCCGCCCAACATGCCCCCATCCCCCTGCCACCCAGTGCCCTGGGGCCACCAGTCCGCAGGGGCTGTCCCGGCTCGGAGCTGAGCAGGGCAGGCCTGGTGCATCCCTCATGGTCAGTGTCGCCTCTGTGAAGTGGGCAATGGCAGCCCTGACGGGGACTTTAAGGCTCCCTGAGGGGCTCTGATGAGCCTCGAGACGTGCTCAGTGCCGGCTGCTGGGGGATCCGCCTTGTGGGGCCGGGCAGTGGATGAAATCTTATCCCAGGTGTGCGGGGAGATGCTCCCCGGGTGGGGAGCTGACCTGGGTGATTGAGGACACGGTGGGGTCAGCGGTGGGCTCTACGGGTGTCCCCCCAATGCATGAGCTGTTCCAGGGCAGGTGGTCCTGTCTCCTTGCTCCCAGCACCAGCCCACAGCAGTGCTCACTGATGGTTTGCTGAATGAATGAGTGAGTGAATGGATGAATGACATGTCTCGCAGGGCTGAGGAGCTGTGGAAAGAGCTGGGAGTGGGGGGGGCAGGTCAGCCAGCAGCTCACCCTGTAACCCTGGGCAGGTCCCCCAACCCCCATCCCGCTGACAGAGCCTCAGTTCTCTCCTCTGTGAATTGGGCCCACAATACCCACACTGCTTTGCTGTATGGACTCAGAGGGTCCATGAACCCCCTCCTCCCTGCCCCTACCTGCACTGAGTCAGTATAGATTGAGGAGCCAGGGTTCCCCCACCCCACAGAGCCTTAGGATGCCTCTGATGTCCAGAGGCTGCGGGATCGTGTGCTCAGCACCGTCTCCCGGCCAGCACAGCACAGCCTCCTCGGGGGGGGAGGTGACCTCATGAGGGGGGCCCGGGTGCACACCGTGTGTGTGGCCCTGAGTGCCTGCGGGACCTGGGCAGCTGCCTCAGCTCTGGGAACCTCTGTCTCCTCATCCATGAGGTGAGGGGGTGGTTAGCACCCACCTCCTGGGGAGGTCTGGGGGTCACAGGAGGTAGGCAGCACCCAGCTGGGGCTCCAGCCTCGTGGCAAAGAGATGACACCTGCAGCAGAGCTGGGGACGGTCAGTCCCACGACCGGGCAGAGTTGGGGTACAGAGGAGGGTGAAGCCGGGTCCCCGTGGACACCCTATTGCCAGCAAGCCTGTTACCAGCTGCGCTGAGCAGGTCTGTGGCTGGCAGCTCTGTCCTAGGCGCCCAGGCACAGGTCTCATTCCTTACCCTGACGGGAGGTGTGAGAAGCTGCTTCCTGCTGCCCCTGGGGGTCGGGAGTGGGTGGGAGATGCCTGGCATCAGCTCCTCTCAGCCCCCACGTGCTCAGCCCAGACTGGCTGAGGTTCAAGCATTGTCCATGTGAAGGTCACGAGTGGAGAGCTGAGTGCGGGTTATCAGGGAGTGGCAGGCCTCTGTCAGGTGGATGGGGACAGGGACTGTCACGCCAGCAAAGGGAGCAGCGGGAGCAAACTGCAGAGGCGTGAAGCAGTGTGGCCTTTGGTGACAGAAGCCCTTGGGCTTAGAGTAGGTGTTGGTGGGACACAGAGGCAGCAGAAAATGAGTCTGGGAGTGTGGGAGGAGCAGATGCCAAAGGGACCTGTACTGGGGGCTTTGTGTTTGAACTTTACCCTCAAGATGCTGCTACTGGGCCAGTCTGGCCCTGGGCCAGTCTGACCCTTCCGGTGGCAGGGCACAGTGAGCCCTCACCTCCAGGAACTAGGACCGAGGCGGGGCCTCCAAGAAGACAACACCCTTTCTCGGCCCCTCCCCCAGTGCCCTGACCCAGATTTCTGACCCAGAGGAAGGGAAGGGCAAGAGGAAGCCAGCCCCTCCAACCCAAGACCCCTGACCCCCATGGTCCCTCTTTGGCCCTAACAACTCTGTCGCCTTAGGCCATGGGTCCCAGGGCCAGGGACCTGGGTCCAGGTGGGCTCAGAACTCTCCAGGTGGTTTGATGCCTGGCTGGTAAGGCCTGGAGAACATTTAACCGGGGTGGGAGGGAAGCAGTGCCCCAGAGCAGAAGCTAAGATCAAAGTCCCCTCCCCATGAGCCCAGGAGGAGAAGGGGCCGCAGGAGGCCAGGGAGGAAGGAGGCGGAGCCTGGGCTGGGAGGCCCCCAGGAGTGGCCCAGCCCAGGGACCAGGCAGGACACAGAGGGAGAGGAACGTGGGCGAAGGTTCCCGAGTCAGTTATGCTAACAGCCATACTGGAAAGAAAGGACAAGCCGGGGGCAGGGAGGTGTGGAGGGTCCCCACCAGGGCAGGGAGGGAGGGCTCATCTGGAGGTCACCAGCCATGGGCAGCTCCGGCCAGGAAGGTGGCAGGGGGTGGGCACGGCCTTGTGCTGGAGGAGGAGTGGGAAGAAGGAGAGGGCAGATGGGTGATGTGTCCTGGCTGGTTGCCTGGGAGATGCCCCCACCCAGGAGACTGTGAGCCTCTCCCTTTAGTTACTTTCTCACTGGCACCTAGGATTCCCCACCCCACCCCCAGAATTCTGGAGAGGGTGCAAATTAAATAAGAGACAAAAAAACAGAACTGAGCAGAGGGCTTCCCTGGTGGCGCAGTGGTTGAGAGTCCACCTGCCGATGCAGGAGACACAGGTTCGTGCCCCAGTCTGGGAAGATCTCACATGCCGCGGAGCAGCTGGGCCTGTGAGCCATGGCCGCTAAGCCTGCGCGTCCGGAGCCTGTGCTCCGCAACGGGAGAGGCCACAACAGTGAGAGGCCCGCGTACGACCAAAAAAAAAAAAAAAAAAGAAAGAAAGAAATGAGCAGAGATTTCTGAATAACGATGAAAACATTCTATTGAGAGTTGATTGGGTGCAGGAGGAAGGGCTGGGGGGACCAGGATGGGAGGGGGGACCAGGATGGGAGGGGAGTCCCCCCCAGGGGACCCGTGGCTCCAGGCCCCGGAGGGTGGGGGGTCCAGGGACCTAAGGGCACCCTGAGGACGCCACTGTCTTCTCCACGGTGCTCCCCTCATGCGTGACCTGGCAGCTGACCCTGTCATAAGATCTCCACTCGCTGGCCGTCAGGGCCAGGTAGCTGCTGGCCACGTACTTGTTGTTGCTCTGTTTCAAGGGCTGGGCGGTCTCCACGCCCCTGGTGATGGTGGTGCTGCCTGCCTTCCAGGCCACCGTCACGCTGCCCGGGTAGAAGCCGTTGATGAGACACACCAGGGTGGCCTTGTTGGCCTTGAGCTCCTCAGTGGAGGGCGCGAACAGAGTGACCGAGGGTGCAGACTTGGGCTGACCTGTGTGACAGAGGAGGGGGTGTGAGATGCAGGGGCAGGTCTGGGGTTGCCCACCCCCATCATGGCCTCTGTGAGTGTCCCCATGGTGGCCCTGCTTGCCTTCTCTGTCCCCCCTCCCACTCAGCCCCTGGACAGCAGACAGCCCCCAAGAAGCTGTTCCACATCACTCTTCCGGGTGACCCGGCCAAGCTGTCCCATGTGCAGCCTCAGTGTCCCCGTGTGTAACCAAAGCAGCTCTCCTCCCTCCTTATGATCCCTGTCGGACTCTGGAGGTGGCTGCTCCTGCTGTTGGGGTCCTTCCTGCCGGTTACCCCAAGACCAATCTGCCTCCCCAGGCCCCAAGGAGAAAGGTGGGGGTCGGTCCTTAAGCTGGGAGGGCAGAGGGGAAGCAGCCCCCAGAGAGAAAAAACTGACTTTCCCAAGACAGCCGAGGGTGGGACAGGCTGGGAAAGCTGTGAGAGCCACTTACCTAGGACGGTGAGCTGGGTCCCACCGCCAAAGACGTACCACGGTGACTGGGACTCGGACCAAAACCCGCCGGGCCAGCACCTGGGGCCTGTCCCCCGGGGGCCAGGATGGAGCAGGGAACTGCTGGGCATGACGGGAACAGGGCTGTAGCAGGCAGGGCTGTGTCCTCAGGTTGGGGGGGGTGGGCAGCCAGCACCCCCCCCGAGGCTGGGGCACTCCTGGGTGTCCCCATGCCCAGCCCCCTGTCTGAGGAAGGAGCCACTCTCACCTTGTCACCCAGTGTGTCCCCCTAACTCTGAGGCTGTCCTGTGACCACTGAATCCTCAGTGCTGATGGTGCTGCTGAGTGCCGAGTCCCCTCAGGTGGCCATGTGGTGTGGCAGAGTGAGTCCTGAGCTGGCTTGGACCTGCCTGACCTCTTCTGGCCTCATTTTAGGGCTTCTGGGTGTTCCTTCCCCCATAATTTCCCACAGTCCAGCCAGGCAGCTTTCTTCCTGGACCTGTGGACACCAGGTCATTTGGGGGCCCCCTGCCCTGTTGTCTCCACTCACTGAGACGCAGTTCAGTTCCTCCTCTTTCATGAAGCCTTCTTGGATCTTTCAGATCATTGTCTTTCTGTCCATCTGTTTTTTCCATCCATCATCCATCCATCCATCCATCATCCATCCATCCATCCATCATCTATCATCCATCCATCCGTCCATCATCCATCCATCTATCTATCAACCATCCATCCAACATCCATCCATCATTCATCCATCCATCATCCATCCATCCATCCATCATCCATCCATCCATTCATCCATCCATTATCCATCCATCATCCATCCATCCATCCATCATCCATCCATCCATTCATCCATCCATTATCCATCCATCATCCATCCATCCATCCATCATCCATCCATCCATTCATCCATCCATTATCCATCCATCATCCATCCATCCATCATCCATCCATCCGTCCATCATCCATCCATCCATTCATCCATCCATTCATCCATCTATCATCCATCCATCCATCCATTATCCATCCATTATCCCTCCATCCATTCATCCACCCATCCATCCATCCATCCATCCATCCAAGCAACGATGGCTCCCAAACACTTGCCTGACAAGCAGTGTTTTACATTCTGGGACATGCCAGGGCCCTTCTGGCTCTCACCCCATCTCTCCCTGAAATCTCTCAGGTGATGGACAACAGGGCCCTCATCTGGGTCAAGTCTAAGGTCCCTGTCCAGTTCCTGTTGTACCTAATGTCTCTGCAGGATGTAACATAGGGTTGGCCCCTCTTTCCAGTGACTTGGTTCTCCTTGAAGTCTGTGACCCCCACTTTCTTCCTTCTTTGTTTTCCCTTTCCCCTGACCCATGCATGGCTACTGATCCCCAGACTGCCTCCCTGGGTCCTCCTTCTTTGCCATCTTCCCACAATGTGCCCACATGATGAGGCTCGAGTCTATTCCAGCTCCAAACCCTTTCCTCATCTCCACGTAAGTTGCCTACTGATCATCTCCAGCTGGATGCCCAACAGGACACTCTAACTCACCACTTCCACATGAGTCTGACCACTTTTCTCCTATTCCAGTTCTCTTTCTGTCTTTACCTTGTCACAGGTGACCATGAGTGCTCTCACCTCCAGGCCAGAAAACTTTGTCCTTAGATTCTGCGTCTAAATACTCCTTCTTAAATTTAAAACAAGGCCCAAAATAATTAAGAAACAACAGAACCACCCTCAGAGACTCCAAAGCCACAAGAAGTTCCAGGTTTTGCCTTTGCTGATTTAAATTCCCAACTCATACAAAGATGCAGCATTGAGTTGGGGCTCGTTGGATGCAAGAATCTCTGCCAGAGGATCAGACCAGTGTGCTTTCCACCTGCTAAGCTGGCCCAGTTAGCTGTGGTTGGTTTTGTGACACAAATATAAGATCTTTTGCTTTAAATTTTTAATTGTTTTAAAATTATAAGAATATTAGATATATAACACAAGTAAGCAATCTAGAAGTGCATTTAAAAAGTGCAGTGAGGGCTTCCCTGGTGGCACAGTGGTTGAGAGTCCGCCTGCCGATGTAGGGGACACGGGTTCGTGCCCCGGTCCGGGAAGATCCCACATGCCGCAGAGCAGCTAGGCCTGTGAGCCATGGCCGCTGAGCCTGAGCATCCGGAGCCTGTGCTCCGCAACGGGAGAGGCCACAGCAGTGAGAGGCCTGCGTACCACAAAAAAAAAAAAAAAAAAAAAAAGTGCAATGAAAGGATACTGGGGACTTCCCTGGTGGTCCAGTGGGTAAGACTTCGCGCTCCCAATGCAGGGGGTCCGGGTTCATTCCCTGGTCAGGGAACTAGATCCCACATGCATGCCGCAACTAAGAGCCCTCATGCTGCAACTAAGAAGTCTGTGTGCCGCTACTAAAGATCCTGCTTGCCACAACGAAGATCCCACGTGCCAAAACTAAGACCCGGTGCAGCCAAAATTAATTAATTAATTAAAAAAGAAAGGATACTAGACAGTAACTCAAAGTCTCTATTCACAGATGACATGATCTTATATACAGAGCAAATAAATTCCGCAGGTACGTGATCAACACACTAGCAATGAACAATTCAAAAAGCAAAATTAAGAAAACAATTCCATTTGCAATGGTATCGATTAAGAATAAATTTAACCAATGAGGTGAAAGACTGTACACTGAAAGCTGCAAAATGTTGTTCAAAGAAGTTAGAGAAGACCTAAATAAATGAAAAGATGTCCTGCGTTCATGGATTGGAAGAGTTAATATTTGAAAGAGGACAATACTAACCAAAGTGATCCACAGATCCAATGCAGTCCCCATCAAAATCTCAGTGGGTGATCACTGTTACAGAGATGGAAAAGCTGATCCTAAAATGCACATGGAATTGCAAAGGACTCCCATAGGCAAAACAGTCTTGAAAAAGAACAGGGAATTCCCTGGCGGTCCAGTGGTTAGGGCTCCATGCCTCCACTGCAGGGGATACCCTGTTCAGGGAACTAAGATCCTGCAAGCCCTGCGGTGTGGGAAAGAAAGAAAGAAAGAGAGAGAGAGAGAGAGAAAGAGAGAGGAAGGAAGGAAGGAAGGAAGGAAGGAAGGAAGGAAGAAAGGAAGAATCTCCTCAGCAAATGGGTTGGGACAACTGGACATCCACATGCAAAAGAATGAAGCTGGACCCCTACCTCATACCATACACAAAAACTCAAAATTGATTGAAGACCTAAGTGTAAAAGCTAAAACTATCTCTTAGAATAAAGCATAGGTGTAGATCTTCATGACCTTGGATTAGGCAGCAGATTCTTAGATATGACACTAAAAGTACAAGCAATAAATGAAAGAATAGATAAGTTGGACTTCATCAAAATTCAAAACTTTTGTGCCTCCAGGTACATTATCAAGAAAGTGAAAAGACAACTCACAGAATGGAAGAAATAATTTGAAAATCATATATCTGATAAGGGTCTAGTATCCAGAATATATAAAGAAATCTTATGACTCAACAAAGCAACAAAAAGACAACTGATTTAAAAGCTGGGCAAAGGACTTGAGATGTCTCCCTACAGAAGATATAAAAATGACGGACAAGCACTTGAAAAGACCCTTAACATCATTAATAATTATAGAAGTGCAAATTAAAACCACAATGAGCTACCATTTCACAGCCAGTGGGATGGATATAAAAATAACAATAAAAAAAGGAAATAACAAGTGTTGGTGAGGATATGGAGAACTGTAACCCTTGTGCATTGCTGGTAGGATTGTAAAATGGTGCAGCCACTGTGGAAAACAGTTTGGCCAATCTCAAAAGTTAAACGTAAAGCTACCATGTGACCCAGCAATTCCACTGTTAGGCATTTACCCAAAAGAATTGAAGACAGATACTCAGAAAAACACTTGACATGAATGTACATAACAGCACTATTTACAATAACCCAAAGGTGGAAATAACACATTAACTAATGAACAGATAAACAAAATGTGGTATATCCATAAAATGGAATATTGGGACTTCCCTGGTGGCGCAGTGGTTAAGAATCCGCCTGTCAACGCAGGGGACACAGATTCAAGCCCTGGTCCGGGAAGATCCCACAAGCCTCGGAGCAACTAAGCCCGTGCGCCACAACTACTGAGCCCGCGCTCTAGAGCCCGTGCTCTGCAACAAGAGAAGCCACCGCAATGAGAAGCCCGCGCAACCCAATGAAGAGTAGCCCCCACTAGCTGCAACTAAAGAAAGCCAGCACACAGCAACAAAGACCCAACGCAGCCAAAAATAAATACATAAATAAATTAAAAAACAAAAAAAGGAATATTATTTGGCCTTAAAAAGAATGACGTACTGACTCCTGCTACAACATGGATGAACCTTGAAAACATGATGCTAGGTGAAATAAGCCAGACACTAGGGTCTTATATTGTATGATTTCATTTATATGAAATACCCAGAATAGGCAGATTCATAGAGACAGAAAGCAGATTACTGGTTACCAGGGGCTGGGGAATTGGGGGAATGCAGAGGGACTGCTTTGGGGTTTCCTTTGGGGTGATTAATAGACTCAGGAAAAAGATAGTGGTGATGGTCGCAAAACATAGTGAACGCACTAAATGTCACCGAATTGTGTATTTTAAAATAGTTAAAATAGTGAATTTTGGGAATTCCCTGGTGGTCCACTCGTTAGGACTTGGTGCTTTCATTGCTGGGGGCCGGGTTTGATCCCTGGTCAGGGAACTAAGGTCCCACAAGTTACTCGGCCAAAAAAAAAAAAAAGTGAATTTTATTTTAAAAGAATTTTATCTCAATTTCTTAAAACACTGACAGTACCGAGTGCTGGGGAGAATACAGAGCAACTGTAACTCGTACACATTGCTTGTGGGAATGTAAAAAGTTTTAGCCACTCTGGAAAGCTGTTTGGTAGTTTTATATAAACATACACTTACCCTCTGATCAATCAAATCCTACTGCTAGGTATTTAACCAAGGAGTGAAAACTCATGTTCAAACAAAGACTTGTATGCAAATGTATATACTGTCTTTATTTATCATTGCCAAAAACTGGAAACAACCCAAATGTTCCTCTATTGGTGAATAGTTAATAAACTCTGATACGTTCATAGATGGAATCCTACTTAGCAATAGAAAGGAACAAACTCTAGATAAAGGGGATAATTGGATAATTGCAAAGGTGTTATACTGAACTAAAGAAGCCAGACTCATATGGTTACGTACTTGGAATATATTGAGCAATAAAAAGGAGCGAAGTGTGTACAACCAACAGTCTGGATGAACAGCCAGAAAACTATGCTGAGTAAAGAAAGTCGCTTCCAGGGCATATATCCAGAGAAAACCATAATTCGAAAAGACACATGCACCCCAATGTTCATTGCAGCACTATTTACAGTAGCCAGGACATGGAAGCAACCTAAATGTCCAACACAGAGGAATGCATAAAGAAGATGTGGTACATACATACAATGGAACATTACTCAGCCATAAAAAAAGAATGAAATAATGCCATTTGCAACAACAGGGATGGACCTAGAGATTGTCATACTGAGTGAAATAAGTCAGAGAAAGACAAATACCATATGATATCGCTTATATGTGGAATCTAAAAAAATGGTACAAATGAACCTATTTACAAAACAGAAATAGAGTCACAGATGTAGAGAACAAACATGGTTACCAGGGGGCAAATGGGGGGAGAGATAAACTGGGAGATTGGGATTGACATATACACACTACTAAATATAAAATAAATAACTAATGATAACCTACTATATAGCACAGGGAACTCTACTCAATACTCTATAATGGTCTATAAGGGAAAAGAATCTAAAAAAGGGTGGACCTATGTATATCTATAACTGATTCACTTTGCTGTCCACCTGAAATTAACAACACTGTAAATCAATTATACTCCAATAAAAATTTTTTAAAAAAAGAAAAAGAAAGAAAGTCGGTCCCAAACGGGTACATGCAGTATGATTCCATTTATAGAACAATCTTGAAAGGACAAAATTAGAAAAGAAGACCAAATTAGTAGTTGCCAGAGTTAGCAGGGGCTTGGGAGGGAGAGAAGTGGGTGTGGCTAGAAAGGAATCTTTGTGGCCACAGAAATGTTCTGTACCTTGACTGCGTCCATGTCAATATCCTGGTTGTGATTTTTTATTTTATAAGACATTACCGTTGGGAGAAACTAGGTGAAGGGTAGATGGGATCCCTCTGTATTATTTCTTACAGCTGCATGTGAACCTACAATTATCCCAAAATAAAAAGTTTAATTTAAAAAAAGATTACATACCGCATGACGCCGTTTATATCTCGAAAAGGCAAAACTATAGGATCAGAAAGAGATCAGTGGTTTCCATGGTTGGGGCAGAAAAAGGGATTGACTACACAGAGGGCGCAGGGAAACTTTGGCGGGGGGTGGAAATGTTCTGTATCTTGATTGTTGTGAGAGTCACACAACTCTATAGTTTTATTAAAATTTATACAACCGCTAATACCAAAAAGGAGGAATTTTACTCTGTAAATCGAAATAAAACAAAAGCAGTGTGCTAGCATGACATATTGCAACCTGTTTATAAAAATCTTTATGATGTCATTACAGTTGTCAAAAAAACCGTATCAAATGACTGTGTAATACTCCCTACCATGAATGTACCGTAGTTTACTTTACCTTCCCTTATCACTGGACATTTAGGTTTCCACTTCTTCCCCAGGAACACACTTACAGTATTTAGCTGAAGTTCTGATTATATCATCAAGATAAATTTCTAGAGGTGGAATTGCTTGATTAAAAGGAATGTATGGGGCTTCCCTGGTGGCGCAGTGGTTGGGAGTCCACCTGCTGATGTGGGGGGCGCGGGTTCGTGCCCCGGTCCGGGAGGATCCCGCGTGCCGCAGGGCGGCTGGGCCCGTGGGCCGTGGCCGCTGGGCCTGCGCGTCTGGAGCTTGTGCTCCGCGACAGGAGAGGCCGCGGCAGTGAGAGGCCCAGCAAAAAAAATAATAATAATAAAAAGGAATGTATGTTTTTATGAGTCTTGGTATGTTGTTCCAGAAACTGTTTGTTCCAGAAATTCAGCCTCCTGCTGACAGTCCATGACTGTGCCCGTTCCTCCCCATCAGCACTCTGATAACGTCACTTTAAATTCACTTGGCAATTTCATAGGAGATCTTGGTACCTGGTTACCGTGGACCTCCTCCCCATCCCCAAGGCACAGGCTTTGGCCAAAGCCCCTTCTCCACGTCTCTTCTCCATCCTCTAATCTGCCCTCACAGTGGTCTCTGATCTGGAGCCATTTTTCCAAAACACAAACCTGACTCTGACAGCTCCCCACTTAAATCCCTCAATGACTCCTCATGGACCCCAGTATAAAGGACTGGGTTACAAGACCCCCATGGTCTGCACCCCACTCTCCCTGGCTCTGGATGCTCCCCGCGGGTCTGTGCACCTCAACTCTCCTCCTCAGCACCCCTTGCTCCCTTTGCCTGGATCCCCCGCATCATGGGTCAGCGCCCTGGATCTGTAAGACCAGCTCGGGCATCCCCCGCAACATCTTACTTCTCCTAAAATGGTCCATGGGTCTGCCCTATGCCTGGACATGACCCCCTTGCTTCGGGCCCACCCTGAGGACCCTGAGTGGCCTGTCTGGTGAGTGGATGTCCTCGGGGGAGACCAACTTCTTGCAGACCATCCCTTCTCTTGGACCATTTTTTTTTTAAATACAGGACACAGCATTCTCTTAACTGTGCAGCAAAAAAGCCAAGGGGGCATCCTGGCTCCTCCCTCTCCTGGTCCTCTCACCTCCTGTCTCTGTCCAGCTCTCTGTCCACTCTGCCCATGACAACACCCACCTCCCTGAGGCCTCTCTAGTTCTGATTTCCCGCCCCCTCCCACCCACCCAACTCCAGTCACATTTCCTTGCAAACATTCCCCAGGACCCCCCAGATGAAGTCTATCCTCCAGGGACAGGTCCTCCACGTCCGGGCCTGGCCGCCCCTCTAGCCTCTTCTCAGACCCACGTGCCGCAGCCCTGCGGACCCCCGGGCGCTTCCTGAGGGTTCTGTGCCTGTGCTGCCGTGCCCAGGTGGACCCCTTGACCTGAACTTCAACCCCAGTGGGACCCCCTCTGTCCTGCAGGCAGCGCGCTGCATGTGGCGCTTGTCGCCGGGCCCCTCTTCCCTGGACCTTGAGCTGGGGCCTGACCTGATGGAGGTCCGTCTCTCCTCGTGTTCTCCTGGATCCTGCCCTGGCTGTGCAGTCCCTACCGGACGCTGCGGTGCCGGCCCTGACCTGACACTCACAGACACCCACCCACCTCCATGGCTGTGCTGCTGGTGCCGCAGACTCCACTCCTCCTGTCCCAGACCTTCACCACCGCGGCCCCAGCATCCCTGGGGCAGGCGTCAGGCTGCAAGGCCCTCATCCAACTAGGACCCCTCACTTTGCAGAGGGGGAAACTGAGGCTCAGAGAAGCGGACTTGTCAGCCGGGTCTGTTTAGGGGATAGGGATGGGGACAGCTGGAGGCTTGGGCGTTGGAGTCAGAACCAGCTGTGTGACCTTGGGCAGTTGTCTCACCTCTCTGGGCCTCTATCCCTGTAAATTGGGCGTGACAGAGGGACCTGCCTTGTGGGGCCACTGAGAGGGAGGTTCTGTCCCTAAATGGTCAGTGCCCACGATGAATGTGCTGCTGTGTCACTGATCATCACAAATGGTCCCAGATGCTCAGCAGTTTGTCCAGGGACCTCCCACCACAAGCAGAGAGGGGGGGTTGGGGTCACACAGCAGCAGCAGGGGCAGACTGCGGCCCCCACGGACCCTCGCCCAGGCCTCTCTCACGGAGGTGCCTGCACCCTGGTGGGCTTGGTCTCCCAGGGACCAGTCGCAGGAGGTGGTCCTTGGCTGGGGGACCCGGGGACACCAGGGAAGGTCCCCTCACCACACAGCCTCAGCCAGAGCTTGCGCCCTGGTGCTCCAGGGACCAGAGCCTGCCCAGCCAGGGGAAGGGCGAGGAGGTGGCTCACCAGCTAAGAGGAGCCCCAGGGATCCCAGGATGACAGCAGCCACTGCCCCCTCCTGCCCCTGCCTCCCTGTTCCTGCTCTACCCTGAGGACCAGAGCGAGGTGGGCGAGGCACTAATCTTGGGTACAGAATGTAAGGGGCACCAAAAAACTCAGTAATTCAGATAAATATTTTAATACAATATAAAAAAATAAAAATTAACGCAAACAAATGCACACTGGACAAAATGTCAACCCTTCAAATAAAGCCACCGTCTGCCCAGGCCCCTCCTCTCCAGCTGATGCTCCCTTCTCGCCCCTCTCCCCTCACCCGCTCTCTGTCCCCACTCCCAGTTCTGCCTGCAGGGACCCTCATGTCCCCCCATGATTCCCTCGGCCCCTTACCTGTGCCACAGGCTCCAAGGGCTGCTTCCTGCCGGGGTTTCCTTGCGGGGGGCCGTGCTCTGCGGTGCTGGCGTCGGGGGCAGCAGGCCATGGGCGCCCACGGCCAGGCCCAGCACTATTAGAGGCCAGTTGTGCCTGGGGACACAGCTCTGACCCCTGCGGGCCTCACAGCCCAACTGGCCTGTCCTGGGCCTCATGTGCCCTCAGGTCAAAGGCACCTCTGGCCGATCCGCTGGCGTGGGCTCCCTGGAGGGGTGTCGGCAGGTGCCCCCGGCTCCCCTCTCTGGCAGTAGCCGTCCCGGTGCGTCCTGGCCCACATGGCCCTGGCCTCTGCTTGGGCCTTCTCTGTCCCTGCCCCCAGCACCCGGCCCCCTCCAGGGCCCATGGCCGTTGCTCCTGGGGGCCTCTCCCAAGAGGGGCACCCGCCAACTGCTCTGCTGTGGTCGGAATCCAGGGCTCAACCGCCTCACACTGCAGCCCCTGCCGGCCCCACCCCTGGGACCCTGGGTGGGACACATCTGCTCCTGCCCTAGTTCCCAAGGGCGCCTGTGTAGCATCTCCCTGGGGCCTGGAGAGGCCCAGGAAGGCGGCCGAGTGCCAGCGGAAGAGGAGCAGCCGAGGCCTGAGTTCAGCAGGGTGAGGCTGGGGCTTCTCTTCCGACCAGCCTTGGGCGGGGGTGGTGAGAGGGGAGGAAACAGGTGCAGGTTTAGCAAGAAGCCGGTTTCAAGTCAGGGAATCGTGATTTCATTATAAAATGGTGTGTTTAATGAACTGTGTTCAGCACCTCATGGTCTCACTCCCCCCGCCCCGTCGTGTCTCACACACACACACACACACACACACACACACACGCTCATAGATTTTATCCAGAGGTCACCACCACGAGCAGAGTGTCTGGTGCACAGTGGGGACTTCTGTGAGGCTCCCCTTTCCCTCTCCCGTCCAGGGGAGCCTGCCTGCCTCCCCAACATCTGGATGCATCATCGCCCAGGGACCCTGTGCTTTGGGGTGGGGTGGGCGGTGGGCAGAAAAGAGGCACTGAGCCCACCTTGGGTAGCGAGGGCCTGGCTCTATGCTGGTGCTGCCAGCAGTGATGCCTCAGGAATATTATACATAACATAAAATTTACCATTTTAGCCACTGTTAAGTGTACAATTCAGTGGCATTAAGTCCCTTCTCATGGTTGTGCAACCACCATCCACATCCAGAACTTTCACACCTTCCCAAACTGACACTCTGTCCCCGTTAAACACGATCTTCCCATCCGCCTCCCCAGCCCCTGGGAATCACCCTCCTGCTTTTTTTTTTTTTTGCCATCCTGCACAGCCTACGAGATCTTAGTTCCCCGACTGGGGATCGAACCTGAACTCCCTGCAGTGCAAGCAGACTCTTAACCACTGGACCACCAGGGAATTCCCCACCACCATTCTGCTTTCTGTCTCTATGATTTTGACCCCTCTAGGGACTAAGTGGAATCAGATGGGATTTGTACTTTCAACGTGCTTTTTAAACTGGGAAGTGCTCCACGCACAACACAGATGGAGGATGACTATAATTATATTTCTTATTATCATCATGGGGAGCTGGCCCATCTGGTGTGGCTTGGGAAAACCATCAGCCATCAAAAAACAAACGAACCCCTGATGCTATCCAACTGCCACTTTTCAAATTTTGTGTTGCAACTCCCAGAGGTTGTGGAACCAATTCAGTCAGGTGCAGCCAGAGTCCTGCAACAGTGAGGTCATCCAGAGCAGACGGAGAACAGAGGACGTCCACGTGAGGGGGGGGCAGCTGGTTCGTGGGGTCCTGCCTCAGTTATACGAAAACATAGATACACACTGGATAGTGATGGGAAATGCATTTCTTACTGGGGCTTTTGATAGAAAAACCTTTGGAAAACGCAGTCCTGGTCCAGTTGTGTGTAGGAGATGGAGCTCCTTGTCAAATCTGCCCTTGCACATCAAGTTTGTGTTTGAACTTGAGTTCAAGTTCAAACTGGATGGAGTTCGTGTTTGAAACCACTCTTTGCTTCAGGTCCTGATGGTTTGTCCATCTCTGTGAGGTTCTCCCCAGGGGCCCCCAGAGTGAATTTCATGGATGCCACGTGCCCTAGTGGAGTTGGGCCATTCCAGACATCCTGTTGGCATCTGTCCTACCGTGGTCATGGGATGCGTAGCAGACAGACTGATTTCCCCATATCACAGGGAGTTCAAGAAGGCCACCATGAGGTCAGACTCCGTGGACCGATGTGACTTTGCTTAGATCCTCATGTCCCACACACGCTGACCGGGCATCCCCGAGGCCAGGTACTGCATCCCAAGACCTCACGGTCCTTGGGAAGATGGGCCAGCACTGAACGGTAACTGGGTGCGGGTGCCCTGACACGTGACATGGGGTATAGGGGAGTCCCTGGGAGGCCCTGATCCAGTCCAGCTTCTCCCCATTGTGGTGCTTGGCCCACTCCAGCCTCATACCTGGGTTCCTTGTACCTTGGGGCCTGGGGTGGGGTTCCTGCCAGGGTCCAGGCTGAAGCTGCTCCCTCCCCGCACCCCTGTGTGGGTGTGACACTCACCCACTGCCCGGGGCCCAGAAGCTGCGGTTCCTCCGAGGATAGCCCCAGGTCTCGGGGAGAAGAAGGGGCTGTCCCTGAATTCAGTGACCCCAGCTACTCCCCATAACCTGCCCTGCACCTGCTGTTGCTACAAACCACATCCTCCTGTGGTGGCCATGGTTGGAAATCCGGGTCTGGCTGGTCCCTGGAGACCCTCGGGGGATAGGCAGGGCCTTCCCAGCTGGTGCAGCTGCAGCTCTGGTCTCCTGGGCCTGTCCCCATCCCGTCCCTGGACCGAGAATGGCCGAGGGCTGGATTCAGGCCGAGCCAGAGAGGTCTGGGTCCAGATGTCCTGCTCAGCAGACCCCCTGCTCAGGGTCCCTGGCTCCTCTGTGTCCCGCCCCCACCCGTCTCCCCTGGAGCAGAGGAGTGTGTCATGTCCAGTCACTTCTGCCCTGCTCCCATGTCAGAGGGCACCCCCTGCCTCCTCCTGGTCAGCCCCCTGCCCATTCTCCATCCCACAGTCCCCAGAGACTCCTCCTGTGGCCACCAGGATTCCTCTCTCCCAAGTCGTCTCTAGAGCAGACACGTGGGTCCATCTTCTCCAAGTCCCAGGTGTGAACGTTCTAGAAAATTCCAGGTTCTTGGGATCACTAGATCTGCTGTATGACTCCCAAGCCCTTCTCTGGGGGTGGTCTCCGCTACTGTGGAAGGTTGAAAACATTCTCCAAAGCCCAGAGGTCTGGAGGTTTCATTCAATGTGAGAGTGACGCTGTAGTCACCCTTGTTTATTTAAGGCCAGTGTGAGAGTTAATTTTATGTGTCAACTTGGCTGGGCCACAGTGCCCAGATATTTGGTCAAGCATTATTCTGGATGTTTCTGTGAGGGTTTATTTGGATGAGATTGACACTGAAATCAGTGGATTAACATGAAATCGATGCTTTGAGTAAAGCAGATTACCTCCCTAATATGGGTGGGCCTCACCCAATCATCTGAAGGCCTGAGTAGAACAAAGACTGACCTCCCCAGAGCTAGAAGGAATTTTGCAGCAGATGGATTCACTGCCCCTTTTCCCTGGGTCTCCAGCCTGCCGGTCCATCCTGCAGATTTTGGACTCACATCTCCACAACCATGTAAGCAATTCCTTAAAATAAATCTCTATTTATAGACACACACATCCTGCTGGTTCCGTTTCTCTAGAGAGCCCTGGCTCACACAGCTCATCCCATCGATGGTCATTATGATTCCTGTTTCCCAGACGAGGACACTGGAAGTTAGGGCCTCGTTTAGGTGCAGTGACGTGACTTTGGGTGGAGAAGGAGTAGAACCTTCTTGGTCCAGGGTGGAGGTGGCAGGGGAGGAGTGGGCGTGGACCAGGCCGGGGTGGCTGGGGGGGGCAGTTTCGTGCCTTGAGTCCCCGTCTGTCACGTCACCATGAGTCACAGCTCCCACTGCCATGGTAGCTGGCACTGTAATAGCCTCGGCCTCGGCCCAGTCCCCGCTGATGATCAGGATGGCTGTGTTCCCTGAATGGAGCCAGAGAATTGGTCAGGGATCCCTGAGGGCCGGTTGCTATTGTCATAGACGAACAACACAGGGGCCTGGCCCGGCTTCTGCTGGTACCAAGATGCATGTTTATGCATGACGTTACCTCCTGAGCCGGTGATCCTGACCTTGTTCCGGGGGCTATTGACACTGAGGGCGGCTGGGTCAGTTCATAGGAGGTCGTGGAGCCTGTAAGAGAGGAGGAGAGGGGACTTCCCTGGTGGTCCAGTGGCTAAGACTCTGCGCTCCCCATGCAGGGGGCCGGAGTTTGATCCCTGGTCAGGGAACTAGATTTCACATGCCGCAACTAAGGAGCCCACATGCTGCAACTAAGACCCAGTGTATCTTAGTTAAATAAATAAATATTTTTAAAAATGAGAGAGAGAGAGGAGGGGAGAGGGGACTTGAAGATGAAGGCCCATTCCCAGGGGCTCCCACCCTCAGGCTGATCCTGTAGCAGCTGCGGGGGGGGGGGGGGGGTGTGCGCAGCACCTGTGCAGAGAGTGAGGAGGGGAGCAGGAGAGGGGTCCAGTCCATGGTGGAGATGCCCCGAGCTCTGTCTTCTGCACCTGGAGCTGGGCAGGACCTCCCAGACCCTCTCATTGTGGCTCATGCAAACCTGACCCCTCCTGTCTTTGCTGTTGCTCCCTGTGCATCTGAGGCGCTGGTCCCAGTTAGGGGCGCGGCCATCTCGCTGGGCTCCCCACACCCTGAAGGGGTTCTCCCTCTGCCCTCCTGCCTCAGGGAAGGCTGGCTCTGCCTTTGGGTCTGAGATGTGGTAAGGGCCCCAGAACTGGCCCCATACGTGCCTCCCGCCGTGGGCGCTCCCTTCAGGCGGCTCAGAGCAGAAACAGGAGCAGAGCCCCCTCCTTCCTGTTGCTCTCCGATGCCTGCAGCACTGCCGCCTGGCCCTGGTCACACCTCCCAGGGAACATTCATCCCTTTTATGGAGGGTCGTTTGCATTTCAGGCATCTCTCAGGCCTGGGTCTACACAGATTCACAAGAAACAAATCAGTAGCCCCACTCGTCCAGTAGTCCTTGCGGCAGGCGGTTTTGACGGAGAGAGAGGTGCTGCTGGCAGCGCCATATCCCTGTCTGTTTCCCTGGGCGGCAAAGCTCAGAGTGAGGGGTGGTCCGTGGGATTGAGGAAACCAAGGCCGCAGCAATAGCCCCTCCAGGGAGAGGCCTCCAGTTTCCGTCGGGAGAGGGCTGAGAAAGTGGAGCGTGAGGGGTGTGGTGCAGAGGCTCATCCCAGGAGGGGAAAGTGGACGCGGGGGGTGGGGCGCGGGGCTACCAGGAGGGCAGCTGCAATCCGGGAGTCAGGGCTGCGAAGCCACAGCTGGAGGGTGGTCGAAATGCCCAAACATCCGGGTCTGAGTGGGAGGGAAGGGCCTGCGCTTCTGAGCCAGAAGGAGCCAGAGGTCAACCGTGGGAGGTGAGCGTGCTCTGTGCGTACAGGCACACCTGTTACGTTGCTTCTGGTTTCCAGGTGCTCCTGACAAGCATCTCCAGAGCATCACCTGCTTGCCCACATGGGTGAGAGTGCCTTAGTGAGGTTGAACCAGATGACAAGGGCGCAGGAAGTGCTCTGAGACTTTCACGTGCGTGGAACCACCAGGGATCTTGTGAAAACGCGAGTTCAGACTCAGCAGGTCTGGGGTGACCGGGACACATGGCATTTTTTACAAGCTCCCAGGTGATGCTGCCGCTGCCAGCCTGTGGACCCACATGGCGTAACGGGGTGTAAAGGGCACTCTGCACTGCCCCCTGGCGGCCTTGGTCGCGGTGTCTGCACTTGTCCAGTGGGTGATGGAGGCCGTCGGTAGTCACCGCGGCCGGAGGGGCGATTCCCAGGGACAGCTCTGACGTCCGCTGAACTGAAGCTGAGGTTGAACTGGATTGTCGGAGGGTAGGACCCCGGGAAGCCGCGTTTCTGGGTCAAGGACGTACTGATGAGATGCAGGAAATGAGAGAAGGGTTCGGGTTTGAGGGGCTTTTGCAGACTCCCCAGGTGGACGGCAGTCACTGGAAGTGGAGGGAGGGAGAGGAGCGGTCGTGGTCGGCCTGTAAGGACGACCACCCTCCCAGCACCACCTCCCTCAGCTGCAGTCCAAATAGTCCTGCGGAGGAGAACCCTGCTCCCAACTCCGGGCCTCCGGCACCATTACGCCTTGAGGGCATGAAACAGAGCTTTAACTTTATTTATTTTTAATTTTTATTTCTTTAATTTTGAGAGAGTGGTGTAAGGTGGGTACTGTTATCCTGAACTTATCCTTAATTTTTCTTCTTTTGGGTGAGTAAACTATTTGGTATCCTGGCTTAGTAACTACCAGTATCACATGGAGGATTTCAAAATTTTCACATTCTTGTGCTCTTTCTCCATTTAGGGTGTAATAATAATTGTCCTTTTAAGGAAGATGTGATGTGTGTGTGTATATATATACATAAACACACAAGAGAATATTACTCAGCCATAAAAAGGAATGAAATAATTCCATTTGCAGCAACATGGATGGACCTAGAGAATATCATACTAAGTGAAGTCAGACAGAGAAAGGTAAATATCATATGATATCACTTACATGTGGAATCTAAAAAAAACCAACACAGGTGGGCTTGTATACAAAACAGAAACAGACTCAGGAGCAGAAACATCGAGAGCAGACTTAACGTTTATCAAGGGAGAAACGTTGGAGGGAGTGATAAATTGAGAGTTTGGTATTGACGTATACACACTGCTGTTTGTAGAATAGATGATCCATGTGGACCTACTGTACAGCACAGGGAAATCTACTCAGTATTCTGCAATAACCTAAATGGGAAAAGAATCTGAAAAAGAATGGATATATGTATATGTATAACTGAATCAGTTGGCTGTACACCTGAAGCTGACACAACACTGTGAATCAATTATACTCCAATATAAAATAAAAATTAAATTAATAAAAAATGAATGGGAAAATTTTTTTAAAAGAAAACAACAACAACAATAATAAAGATCCACACGCCAAAAAAAAAAAAAAATCATCATCCTTTAGAGAATTAGCTGGAGTGAAGGTACCTTGGCACAAATTTTTTAAAGACAAATGTAAATGGACTGTTTTTGACACATTGTCATGTTCCTGGTTAGACACCAATTTGAATGGGCTTGTGCTGCCCAAAGACAGAACAACTTACCATAATTGCAATGGATTTAAACACCTCAAATATCTTGTGCCCACGAACCTGGAAGATGCTGGCACACTGACTTGTGATTTCTATGACTGGTAAATAAAGGGAAAAAAGACCAAACATTTATCCTGCCTTTACCATGTGAACAGTCCCTTGGGTGCCTAAATCATTGAGGAGGGGACGTTTTCTTCATAGTTTTGCTAGAATGAAAATATCCTCGTTTTACATCCCGTCGTGAATGAATGGATTTGGTCATTGGGCGTGCATCACAAAATTTTTGTGATGCAACTTAGAATAAGACGCAAGGGCCCTTCATGCCCTAAAGGGCGTCTCAGTGTTAATCCCACCCCCCTCTTTATGTGGGGCCACTTGCCCCGGCTCATCTTGACAATCCCATCACAACCACACCGGCCTCTGTGTGCACAGAGAGCCCTTGCATTTTCACTCTGTCTGACTGGCACGTTCCATCCCCCAAGACCCCTGGGCCTTCCTCAGATCCTCTCCACTGAGGATCTGGAGGTCTAACCCAGGTCAGAATTTCAGGCCTCTAGTCTTCAGTACCGCTGGTGACATGTCCAAGCCTGCTGGGTTCTGTGTTTCTGGGTCAGACTTGGGAGCAGCGTCAAGCATTTCTGTGCACAGACCACAGCTCTCAGCACCCCTGCACCCATGTTCTGTATCACAGTCAGGAACCCTGCTGTGATACTTGGGGGTGGGGGAGCTCTTTGGGTACCAGGCAGCAAATCCCAACAATCTGGGAACCCCACCCTCTCCAACATCTCTCACCTCCATTAACAATTCAGAAAGTTTCCCAAATGTTCCCTTCCCTGCATTGACCTTTTTCAATCTTTTCCTTCCACATCACTCCTGATTACTGGATATGATCACTGGATTTGCAAGTTTTCCCTTCTTAGGGAATCACAATGACCCCAGCTGTCTAATGGGGTCCCGGAATGATGAGATCTTTGGGACCCAAGAATTCATTCAGTCGTGCATTCGTCTATACATCCATTTACTCAACTCTGTTATCAGTGTATATCAGACCCAGAAAATGAGATGAAGAAGTCCTTCCCACTGAGAATTTACGGATTAGTAGAGGAGAGAGACTTGCAAACTAAGTTCAGAGCTGCGCAGCAGGTGCTAAATATAGTTAGGAAAACACGATGTTTGCACATCGCAGGAAGTTATTAACTGCATAGAGAGGTCAAGGAAGTCTTGCCCAAGGAGTGACAGTGGAGATAACTGCGGACCCCAGAGTCAGTGCAGCCAGCTGGGGGTCATGGCAAAGGGACAGGAAGTCCACTGGCAAGTAGATGGCTTGGGCAGAGGTTTGGAAGCAACCGAGAGCATCAGCAGAAACAGATGGTGAGGGCAGCGCACAAGAAATGGGACTTGGGACAGAATCTGGGCCAGTCTCCAAAGGCTGTGTCACAACATGGAGTCAATTTTACCCCTTCAACCTGTACTGTCCTGTCACAGCCAAGGCAACTGTGGACCACTTGGAATGTGGCCGGTCCAAATTGAGATGAGCCCCGAGTATAAAATACACACTGGGTTTTGAAAATTTAGTATGAAAAAAGAGTTAACCATCTCATAACTAATTGTACATTGCATGTTTAAATGATAATATTTGAAATGCATTGGTTTAAATAAAATATGCTATTAAACATCATTTCATCTGTTTCTTTTTATCTTTTTTTAAAAAATGTAGCCACCAGAAAATTGGAAATGGCAGATGTGGCTTGCATCCGTACCTTTGAGGGTGGGAGACAATCGAGGCTAGAGCGGAGGAGTGCAGGCAAGGCTGGATCTGGGAGTAATAAAGATGAGGAATGGAGGATCCAGGCTGCAGCAGGATGATGGGCAGGAGGTCAGATTTTGGCCGGGTAAGAAATGACTCAGACTAAAGGAAAGGTTTAGACAAGGGGGAGGCCAGGCCTGGTGACTGATGAGGAAATGATACCACTACTTTGTTGAGCACACGTTACAGTCAAGTGCAGGTTAAGCATTTTATAGAAATTAATTGGTGCTATTATTGTCCTCTTTACAAACAACACTGGAAATGTTGGCCTAGCATCCAAATGACCCTTCTGAGGCTGACCAGAGCTAAGACTCATGCTCTGCCTGGCCCGAGGCCCGGGTCCAAGGTCCCATCCTCCAGGAATATGGTGAGGCAGGCGTGCTGGGATGATGGAGGAGCTGACCTGACTCCCTGCTCTCTGGGTTTCTTGTCGTGGCTTGGAATCCCAGAATCACAAAGGATGAAAGCAAGGGAAGAACAGGTTACAAGCAGGTGACAGAGTTCTTTGGGGACCACCTAGATGGCCTTTGGAAACCTGGGCCTGGAGGACCCTGCCAGGAGACAAAGGCTCCATGCAGGAAGAACTCAGTGCATTTCAGAGAGGAAGCCCAAAGGGTGCTGAGAACTGGCCGGAGCTGAGACCATTGTCTTACAGGCGTCGCAGGCCACACATGGAAGGGCTGATATTGACATGAATGTACCCTTTGGGGTCTTTTCAGCCATGATAAATGGACATTCTCAGCCAAGTTTGGATCACAGGGGAGATGGTTTGCCTGGCACCTCTCTGAGTGGGAGGCATGTCCGCACGTGATGTGGACGTGGGTGTACAGGGTCCCTCTCTGCAGGGCACACACTGACTCACCACCCAGAGGCTCAGGGTGCAGATGTGGGCCAGGGTAGCAGGAACCCACTGTTCCCTCTTTACCCAACAAGCTCATCAGCAAGGCCACGCACACGCCTTGTATCCCTCCTGCCCCCGGGTCTTCCAAGGGTCCAGAGGGTTAGTATCCTGGAGTCCTCAGGCAGGAGGAGTGACCTTGATCACCCCACCGAGTGTGGTTTGGCTGAAACCTAGAGGCAGGAACTGGGTGTTTCTCTGGAGCAGGGGTCAGCAAAGTATGGCCTGAGTGCCACATCCAGCCCAGCCCTGTCTGTTTCTCTAAATAAAGTTTAATAGGAAACAGCCATGCCCGCGTGTCCACATATTGTCTGTGGATGCTTTTGAGCCATAAGGACAGAAATGAGTAGTTGCTACAAAGATCACATGGCCCAGAAAGCCAAAAATATTTACTACATGGCTCTTTACAGAAAATATTTTCCAGCCCTGCCGCTTTCC
Source organism: Stenella coeruleoalba (assembly GCF_951394435.1). NCBI lineage: Eukaryota > Metazoa > Chordata > Mammalia > Artiodactyla > Delphinidae > Stenella > Stenella coeruleoalba. Next base: position 64,205,353 of record NC_137160.1, on the reverse strand, counting down.
TGCACAGAAGAGGAAACGTCTTTCTCTCTCCTAGACCAGTGTCTCTCAGTGACACCCCTGTTCTGGGGTGTGGTGGGGTGGTTTTGGCACCCCAGGGGCCTTTGGTGATGCCTGGAGACATTTTTGGTTGTCATAACGAGGGGCAGGAGGTTGTTTGGTGGGTATAGGCCAGGGATGCTACTCGACATTCTGCAGTGCACAGGACAGCCCCTCTACAGCAAAGAGCCATCTGGCCCAGTGGAGGACCTAGACCACCCCTATCACTGGGCACGGCTCTCCTCCCCAGAGGACCAATGAAGGCATTTTCTAAGCTGCTTACCCTGTGCACAATCAGGTGACAATAGGGGGTCCTGTCCCTGGCAGGGGCATCCCCCAAGATGCTATGGCAGCCCCCTGCCTCCCAGGACCCACAAGACCAGGGGCTCCGGCCAAGCAGACCGTGACTGGCCAGGTCTCCTGAGACCTTCACCCTGGTTGGGTCTTGGGTGTGTCCCACTCATTCTGACTGTTCGCAGAACATCTGGGGCCTCCCTGGAACAAATTCAGACCACCCAGCAAAACAAATTCCCAAGACACAAGCAGATTTAATTCCCGAATCCAGCCTCCAAAGGGGTTTCCAGGAGCTTCTCCTCACCTGGGGCAGCCCAAGACCCCACCCTCCTCGCCACACCACCCTCTCCTCGGGGAGGCGTGCCCTTCTGCCTTTGGTTCAAGGTAAGTGTGTCCTATGGTGCCTGGGAGGCTGGAGCAGCAGGCTCCCTTTCCTCCCTCCTCTCTCTCTGCATCTCCGGCCCCTGCTCCATGTCCCCGGCCCCCACGGCGCAGAAATACACAGCCTCATCCTCCGGCTGAAGATCAGAGATGCTCAAATACCCTGTGTTCTTAGCCAGGTCTTTGGAGCCAGAGAAGCGAGGGGGGACCTTTGGGCCCTGGTTCTTGTCCGAGTGGGAGAAATATCTCAGCAGGAACCTTGGGGGGTGGCCGGCCCTCTGCTGGTACCAGTAGATGCTGTGAACACCAACATCATGGTCGCTGCTCAGCGTGCAGGCCAGGTGGATCGTGGTTCCAAGGGACGAGGACACGGATGGCGGCTGATTCAGCACCGGCTGAGGGCCACAAGCTGGGGACACAGAAGCATGTGGGCATCCAGGGCAAAGCAGGGCAAGGGAAGGGGCCGGGGGCCTTGAGCTCTGGGGGTTCTCACCTGTGCAGTGGGCCAGGAGCGCCAGCAGGACAGGGGTCCAGGACATGGTGCAGCCGAGCAGAGCTCTGCCTCTAGTGTGCACTGGGGCCCCGGGCCCTCGCGGGGCTGCGCCAGCACCTTCCTCCGCCCTCCCAGGGGTGGGGCCGTTGCACGCCCAGTTCCCAGTGGCCATCCCAGACTTCTTGGGTTTGCATTGTTGGTTAGGGGGACGGCCCCGTGGTGGCCTTTGCAGCTCCTGCCTTGGCCCCATGGAAGCGTTTAGGGAGGAAGCACCTGCTTGGAGCTCACGGGCCAGTGCCCAGGAGGCCAGGCTTGAGTCCCTGAGGGGGTAACTTCAACATCCCCCTGAAGAAGATGAGCCCCACAGAATAAGGTTCTTGTGCACATTTATGTGCCTGGTGAACCGGGAAGAGAGGACAGGTACTCAGGGTGGAAAACGCCTGCTGAGTGCTGCAGAAAGTGTAAGGGGCCCTGGGGGTGAGGGGGCCACTCTGTCCACTCCCATGTCCCTAGCACGCCCTCCACCCAAACCCAGCCCCTTTCCTCCTGGAGTAAAGCTGGAGTGACTAGCAGCTCCCTAGAAGGGAGCATCTTGGCGGGGGGGCCCAGGGCAGGCGGAAATGGAGGTAGAGTACCCTTACCCACTTCAGCCCTGCCCTGGCCCTCTGCCCCCTCCTCCTCATGATGATCTCCCCAGGGATCGGGGGAGGAGGCATAAGTGAGCTCAGTGGTCCTGGGGGCCCACTCCTTGGCCAGACCTGCACCTGCATCCTCAGGTCCATAAATAAGATGCTGTGTGGGGAACAAGGGGTTGTACAGAAAAGAACTGGCTGCTCTTTGTCCCTGGCACTTGGAAGGGAGTCTCTCTAAATCCTTGGAATTTCCCGAGTGATAGGAGTGTCTTAGTTATTCATGGGGGACCCTGAGTTTAAGCTAATGGGTGATTCAGGATGGGGCTGGCCATGAAGAAAGCCCCGCCGTGTGACTCAAAGCTTAGGGCTTTAGGCCATGAGATACCAGCACAATCCCCAGGGCGGGGAGGGGGCCCGAGGCTGAGTCCAAGCACTGAGCCAGTGGTCCCAGCAATTGTCCTGAGTAATGAAACCCCAGTGGAAACTGTGGACACAGAGGTTCCGAGGAACCTCCCAGGCTGGTGCACTGTGGGCGTGCAGGAGGGCAATGCATGCTGAGGACACAGCAGCCCCGCATCTGGGACCCCGTCGCCCCTCAGGCATCTCCTCATTTGACTGCTTCTGGTTTGTAGCCTTTGCAACAAAACTGGAATCATAAGGATGGAGCTTTCTTGAGTTCTGTATTTCTACCAAGTCATTCAGCCTGAGGGGGCTTGGGGACCCCCCAGATCTGTGGCCAATTGGTCAGAAATACAGGTGGCCTGGGACTATCTGAGCTTGCAATCTGAAATGAGCAGTGTTATTTTTGGGGGGGAGGGGGCTGTGCCCTTAACTTGTGACAGTCTACCTAACTCCATGTAGCTGATGTCAGAATTGCATTGCAAAGGGCACTCAGCACTGTCTGCTCCCCATTCTCCAGCTCACTAAGCAGGCACTTTGGCCCAGTTATGGACTGGATTGTGTTCCCCCAAATCCATATGTTGAAGCCCTAACCCCCAATGTGACTCTATTTGAAGGTAGAGCCTTTAAGGGAGTAATTAAGGTTAAATGAAGTCATAAGGGTTGGGCCCTAATCCTATATGACTGGTGTCCTTATAAGAAGAGAAAGAGACACCAGAGCTCACTCTGTCTGTCTGTCTGTCTGTTTACCTATTATCTAGCTACCTAACTATCCATCTATCATCTATTAATCTATCTGTATCTCTTATCTAATTTTTATTTTTTAATCTTACTTTATTTTTTAAAATATTTATTTATTTATTTGGCTTCCCCGGTCTTAGTTGCTGCATGTGGGATCCAGTTCCCTGATCAGGGATCAAACCAGGGCCCCCTTCATTGGGAACGTGGAGTTCTAACCACTAGACCACCAGGGACTTCCCATATCTATCTATCTATCTATCTATCTATCTATCTATCTATCTATCTATCTCTGCACATACACGAAAAGGCCACGTATGTGAGGACACAGCAAGAAGGCAGTCATCTACAAGCCAGGAAGAGTGGGCTCACCAGAAAGCCACCCTAAAGACACCTTGATCTTGGACCTCTCACCTCCAGACTGTGAGAAATGAATTTCTGTTGTGTTAAGCCCCCCAGTCGGTGCGACTTCGTTACGGAAACCCCAACAGGCTAACACAGGCTAACACAGATATTTTTGTTTGTTGTACGTCCACACTGTAGATGAATAAACAAATTTCACTATAACACAGCCTATAACTATAGGCTAACACTATAACTCCACTCCTATATTTCTCCAGAGGCACTTAGGAGGCATCCATACGGACCCGGAAACAGAGGAAGCGCACAAACAGAAACCAAGCCACTGAGGGAAACAAAGTTTTCTCTGCATAAAGGGGCGTGAGCCCAAAACCCTGGGGGAAATCATTGTTTCCCCATCTGTTCAACACATATCCACCCTGCTCCTGCTCTGCCAGGCACTGCAGATGCCACGGCAGATGTGAGGGCAGGATCCTTGTCCTCACAGGACCTACACTCTCTTGGAGAGTCAGGCTGGTGGACCTGTTGGAGAGGCAACGGCCCTGAAGGTGGCACTGTACTGCAGTCCCCGAGCCTGGGCCCGCGATGTCCCCCGTCATCCTGTAAAGCCCTGTCCTTCTCCGGCCGCCATCTTGGCAGACTGCTGACAGATGCTCCACGTCCCCCAGAATCCTAACCGTTGAGGGAAAAGGAGTTGATTTCTAGCGTTCCCCAGAGATAAGGATTGAAAGGAAATGTTAGCTGGGCTCAAGGAAGAGGTGAGACTGCATCTTACTTCTCATCAGCCAGCGGATCAGTCAGCATCTTGCAGGAAACAGGACACAGCCATTGGAGGGTGTTAAGGGTTGAATTGTGTTCCCCCAAAATTCATGTAGAAGTTCTAACCCTCCCCCCAGTACCCCAGAGTGTGTCCTTCCTGTGAGATAGGATCTTCACTGAGGTAATTAAGTTAAAGTGAAGTCATTAGGGTGGGCCCTAATGCAAAAAGACTGGAGTCCTTACAAGAAGGGGAAATTTGTGACTTCCCTGGCAGTCCAGTGGTTGGGACTCCACTCTTTCACTGCTTAGGGTATGGGGGTTTTTTTGTTTGGTTTGGTTTGGTTTTGGTTTTTATTTCACTTATTTATTTTTGGCTGCGTTGGGTCCTCGCCACTGTGCCTGGGATCTCTCTAGTTGTGGCGAGCAGGGGCCACTCTTAGTTGCGGTGCGTGGGCTACTCATTGTGGTGTCTTCTCTTGTTGTGGAGCACAGGGTCTAGTCATGCGGGCTTCAGTAGCTGTGGCACGTGGGCTCAGCAGTTGTGGCACACGGTCCTAGTTGCTCCGAGGCACGTGGGATCTTTCTGGACCAGGGCTCGAACCTGTGTCCCCTGCATTGGCAGGTGGATTCTTAACCACTGGGCAACCAGGGAAGGCCAAGGGCCTGGGTTTGATCCCTGGTCAGGCACCTGAGATCCCACAAGTCAAACGGCTCGGCCAAAAACATAAATAAATAAAAAGAAGGGGAAATGTGGGCAGAGACAGACACTCAGAGGGGGAGACCATCTGAAGTGACAGAGAGAGAAGACAGAGATCCCTTGAATAGATCCGTCCCTCACAGCTCTCAGAAGGAACCAACCCTGCCCACACCTTGATCCTGGACTTCCAGCCTCCAGAGCTTTGAGGCAATAAATTTCTGTTGTTTAAGCCACCCCATCTGTGACAACTTGTTGCTGCAGCCCTAGCAAATGAATCCAGAGACTGTTCCAAGATGGCCCCACAAGGCCCCTTGTCATATGGGCTTGTCCTCTCACCAGAAGCTGGAGTCTATGTTTCCTCCCCTTGGCTCTGCACAGGTCTGTGACTATGGCTGAAGTGACCCGTGCGAACTGGGTGGCCCTGAGCAGCTGGGTGCGCACTGGGGCTCTTGTCTCACAAACACAGAATGGAGCAAACATGCCTCTGGCTCCCATGAACCCCTGCGTGGCCTCAAGCTGCTCTACGTCCAATCTCCTGGTCCTCTCAGAACTAGCCTCCTTCCTTTGGTGCTAATTTCAATGTCACCTCCTCTGTAGTCTTACCTGACTGCCCCAGGTAAGCAGGCTCACCCCATCTTGCTCTACTACTTTCATTTTTGACATGAAAGTATACACTACTTTCATTTTTGTCAAAGCGTTTATCCAGGTTTATCCGTGTGCATCTGTGCGAGGACCACAATCTGTGCGAGGACAAGGACCGTTTCTCTGTATTCATCACTGAATGTACAACCCTTAGGTAATACAGTTCCCCTATAGATTCACTATTGTGTAACAACGTGAATGAATGAATGAATGAATGGTGTTTCTCTCATGGGGGTGATGGCCCACACAGCAGCTGGTGGGCACACAGGGTGTGGGCAGCAAGTGGCACCCATGAGCAGCTCATGCTCTTCAGCCTCTCGCTCTGGGTGACCAGCTGGAAATTCTAACACAGCCAATTATGTTCCTGAGCCCCACTGAATGCATGTCGCCCACATTGAGGCCCCAGTCTATTGAGAGGGGACCAGACTCACGACAGCTGCCCTGCCTCTAACTAGAACCACTAAAAATCTACCTTCTGCCCCTGCTGAAATCACACAGGACTATACTATCAACCAAACATCATCAAACATCTTCCTAAGAGTAGAAGTGACCCACAGCTGAGCCCCAAGAGTCTCAGGGTGGAGGAAGTGGGGTTAGAAGGGCAGAGGGGTCCCCCCTCCCGTCTGACATGTGGGGGCAGGGAAGGGACGGGAGGAATGTTCTCTTAGTGTAAAATCATGGTGGGGGCATGCTTTGTTTCACTTTTTTTTTGGAAAAAGTACCAACTACCGTGCAAAGACCGGGTCGAGGGGAAACAGCAGGGGAAGGATTTTACAATAAATGGATCGACATTTGCGTGGATCTACATTTGCAAGCAGTCATTTTCCATCATAAAATAAATAAAATGAGGTAGTTTCTCATTTCAAATCAGTGAACAATGAATTATCAAAGTAAAAATAGGTCAGTGCTTCCCTTTTAAGATTTTTCCACTTTGCCTTTTAAACAATCATCATCAGAGATATTTTTGTTTGTTGTACGTCCACACTGTAGATGAATAAACAAATTTCAGTAAGTTTCTGGTGGTTAGTTTAGTTTTGGGACTTTTTTGGTGTTTTGTTTCTGCATTGAGCCATATTTGGCCATTTACAGCTTCCCCTAACCTGTGTGGGCATTTGGGTGTGTGACTCTCAGCACAGGGTGACCTTATTTGCTTTTTAACATGGTCATTCCGATATTTTGATGGTACCAAGAAGAAACACTTTTGAGTGTTTATCTTTTTTAAAACAATTACTTTTCTTCTTGAATGAATGAAATAATCAATCCCTCAAACATTTGAACTAAGCCCCCAAATCCAATCCGGCTTAGCTCTGGGCAAAGAATATGAAAGTGCTGAAACTTTCTCTTCTTTTTAACAATTTACTTAATCAGATTAATCTAATCAGGGCATTTAACAGAGCTCTGGAAGGGAGAGATTCTCTCACTCCCTTGGGAGGGATGGAGGTCCAGACACACCAGAACTCCAAGCTTGTGTGATGCCTGACCAGCTGAAGGTGGGATACCCCAAGTTTACTTAACGTTCTGTTTTCCATAAGGAATTGAGTTGGCCAAATTCCTGTGCCCAAGATGCCATTTTCCCAGTGTTTAGTTACCAACGGGGATTCCCTTGGAATCTCCCTCTCTCTGAAGTCATTACTAAGAGTCAGATCAACTCTTCCTGTCTACTGACAATTGAGGGAGCAGAATTCTGAGCTGAGGACCAAATCTCAGAGGCTGGAGACTGAAGGAGACTGTGGCCATCCTGACTGAAGGAGCTGTGGCCCCGGCTCGACCCCCACCCCCACCCCCACCCCCATTCATCCAGATGTTTGCCAAGCATCAGGTCCTGGAAGCTGAGGGATGGGTGAGGGAGATTGGTAGAGACTGGGGGATTTCTCTAACCCCTTTATAACATAGGATTTACAAACTCAGATGACGCTTAGAGCATTCAGGTGAGTCTGGGGCAGAAATTCTGCTCTGCACACTGATGTGGTTGGACCCCTGGGGCTCCACAGCCTGGGGAAGGATCCATATTGTTGGCCCCCCTATCCTGGGAAGCCCAGGGCACAGTTACAGGGTGCAATGCCCCAGGGGCCAGAGGAGCGGGAGATAACAGAATCACTTGGTTGCACAGACGAGTGGGGAGCAGGTTTCTGCCCCACTTGCCCATGGCCCTGGAGCTCTGGTGGTGCGCTGAGGCTGTGGTCACGTATGCCACAGTAATAAGTAGCCTCGTCCTCGGGCTGGAGACTGGAGATGGTCAAGGAGGCCGCGCTGTTGGACCTAGAGACTTAGAAGCGGGGAGGGACCCCCGTGGGCCGACTGCTATCTGCAAAGACCACCAGCGTGGGGTCCCCGCCCGGCACCCGCTGGAGCCACCTGGCATAGCTCCTGCCAAGGTTGTTGTTGCCCCCAGAGCACTGGATGATGACCGTCTGTCGCAGAGTCCCCGAAACCGAGGCCGGCTGGGTCAGCACTGACTGCGACCAGGACCATGGAGGGAGAGAGACAGAAAGCAGTCACCCTGAGCTGAGAGCCGGCACTGAACCCAGGAGGAAGGCAGGAGAGGAGCCCACGTGCCCTGCCGGGCTGTGTCCTGAGACTGCATCAGCCGGTCACCTGAGAAAAGGGTGAGGAGGGTGAGGGGGAGCAGAGTGGTCCAGGCCATGGTGGAGGGACCCACAGAGCTCCAGTCCTGAGACCACAGCGGAGGCTGGGTTCCCGGGTCCCTCTAATACCTGCTGACACCTTCGTGGGGGCAGAGATGCAGGAGGATGCTGCTTCCTGATTGGCCCCTGCCGGCCCAGGGCCCTGCTCTGGGCATTGACTGCATGGGGTTGGGAAGTGCTGGCCTCCTGGAGCCGCCTCTCTGGGGCGGAGGGGCGCCTGGTCCCATCGGGACCCCGCGGGTCCTGGCAGAGCACGGCTGCAGTCAGTCACACCCGGGTGAAGGCCCTGTTGGCGCAACTACCTTAGAGTCCCCTTGGGGGTTCCCCGTTGGGAGGTCGCCACCAGCTGTCCCTTTCGGACAGCTCCACGGCGCCCCCTGCCGGCTGCAGATGCGCGAGCCCCAGCACAGGGATGAACTTGGGGGCGATAAAATATATATCGTTATTACAGCTGACCTCTAAAATTCATCATTTCCTTCATTTGTGCATACAGGCAAAAAACCTCCACAGTACTGGCCATACCTGTTTGTCACCAACAGAAGTAGCAGCTCTTTTCAGATCACCAACCTCCAAATACAGTTTACACTTATCACTGCATCCAAATTCTGGTAGCTATTAGATCACACCTGCTGCTACATTATCATAGATTTGTTAATTCTACCATCGTGATGAGTGTGCTTCAGGACAATTGGATTTGTTTGTAATCCTGTGCATTTGTCAGTGTTCTCCAGACAAAGACATCCAGGACACACCTGCAGGCAAGCGAAGCTGGGTTTCTGGATTCACTGCACTGTGGGAGCCGTGGGGTGTCTCTGTAGGAGGGTGTTAGGAAAGAATTATTAGGGGATTTGGACTTGTGTTAGGGAATTTCGGGGAAGGTACAAGGAAGCGAGGCTTTGCTGGTGGTTGGATGCTGTCAGGAAGCCGGGTGATCGTATCACTGGGTACTGTCCTCATTCTAACCCCAGAGGAGGGAGCCCAGAGGAGGAAGCCCAGAGGGGGGCCGAAGCTGTAGCTGGGAGAAAAGTAGCACTCACTCACAAGAGCCAGCATGGGGGGATGTTTGGTCATTTTGTGGTTTGAACAATGCTCACGTTTTCCTGTGTTCATATATGACTGTGGAGTGGTCTTATTTTGTCTTGATCCAGCAGGGTCCCAGACTGGCCTTGTCTGAGGCTGGCTTTCTGTGAAATTATGCATGTTCAGAGGAGCTGTAGGCGCCAGGCCAGCTCCCGGCAACCCAAGACCTGGCTGCTCGGACCAGCAGGCTCCCAGCTGTCAAACGCCATCTTCCCTCTCTCACATACATATCTTAAGAAAATGATAGTGGTTTTATGAGTATTTTTTTTTAACATGCGTCAGTCTAATTGTTCTGCAGTGCCCAAACTATTCCTCACTTTCTTTTGCTTTATAACATGTGTGGAGATCTCTGTGTTTACAGCTGCATATTACTCCATCACCTGCATGGCACATTTTGCTTATTAATTCCTGACTGTATTGGTTTCCAAACTTGGTTGCACATTAGAATCACCTGGATGCCTGGGTCTCCCCCATACCTATGAAACCATAACATCGGGGGCAGGGCGTCAGAGCCAGGAATCAGTGCTTTTTTAAAGATTCCAGGTGGTTCCAATATGCTGCCAAGTTTGGAACCCCTGCTCTTTGCAATAGTTCTGGAAATCTTGCTGCTCGTTAGAATCACCTGTGGGGCTCTTTCTGTTGTCCAAGAAGTGGAACATTGTTTTGTGTTCTATTTCTTTATCTGGGTGTTAGTCGCTCAAGAGTGTCTGCCTTGTGAAAACTCATCAAGCTGTATGCTTGTGGTTTGTGCACTTCTCTGTACAGTAAACCTTCTCTGTCCCCTCCGAAGATGTCAGCACAACACATGTTACACCTGAAGACTTTTTTTTTGAATTCTATTTTATTTATTTTTTTATACAGCAGGTTCTTATTAGTTACCCATTTTATACGTATTAGCGTATATATGTCAATCCCAATCTCCCAACTCATCACACCACCACCACCACCCCACCACTTTCCCCCCTTGGTGTCCATACATTTGTTCTCTACATCTGTGTCTCTATTTCTGCCCTGCAAACCCCTTCATCTGTACCATTTTTCTTGGTTCCACATATATACACCTAAAGACTTCTGACACTGGATTTTCTTCAGTGTAGGGGACGGGATTGGAGTTCTGGGCAAGAGCCATGGTCAGAGGAGGGTGCAGTTAGCCTCATGCTACAAATTCGGAGGTCACCACAGGCTGCTTCCTGCAGTCCATGGAAGTTTCATCTCTTCTGCAGAGAGTAGGAGGATGGTACTCAGAAAGGGTCCCTCTGTATCTTCACCCAAGATGTTTCTTGCACCTTAAAGTCTAAACATTTACTATTTCTGTGGCCTGACATGCTACAGTTGGCGCTCTGTTGAGCTCAGTGGGAAAAGGGATGTTAACTTTGAAACAGAGTGATTCAGGATCTCTGAGGCCAGCAAGAAACCAAAATGAAACCCAGAGTTGCCTGGGCACATATCTGCAGAAGATAAAAACTCTAATTTCAAGAGATACATGCAACCCAATGTTCATAGTAGCAGTACTTACAATATCCAAGACATGGAAGCAACCTAAATGTTCATCGACAGATGAAGGGATAAATAAGATGTGATACACACACACACACAAATATTACTCAGTCATAAAAGAGAATGAAATAGAGGCACAAGAGAGAGGGGTCCCTGCCACAGCCGCCAGTGCAGGAGTGGGGGCCCTGGTCCTGAGACCCAGATCCGATGAGTAGCCTGATCCTAGACCCTGAGAGGAGGGAGGAACATTCCTGAGACCTCACAGATGTGTGAATGGGGTGGCGGTACCCCACTGCCTTTCCACCCTTGCTCAGGATAGGGGAGAGGTTTTCATGTCAATTGGTTCTCTGATCCTTGACTGCAGTCCTGCCTCAGGCCCAGGCCTTGAAACCCTGGAACCCAAGGCCCACAGCCACCTTCGTGCCTGCGCTGCGAAGGCCACCTCAGGTGGAGAGTGGACAAAGGGAAAACACCCGCCCACGTTCCCGCGGCGAGGCGCGCCCCGCCCTGCCGCCCACGTGATCTCCCCTGAGAGCAGCAGGCCCCGCCCATCTGCCGCGTGTGAGGCGAGAGGCTTCTCTCATCCGCGTCAATCGCTGAGCTCTTCGCGCCCGGCCTGGTACGTGAAGCATGGAGAGTCGTGCAGTCGCGCGGGCCTCAGGAGGCCTTGGGCTGCTCAGGTCAGGGCCTCTCCTCCTTCCCCGAGGTTTCTTCCCTCAGCTGCCCCGCGGGGTTTGGGGACGTTCAGGCCTAAGGGCTGGCGCGGCCGAGGCCTCAGAGCGTGGCCCCGGCTTCCCGTGCTCCCGGTCGGCCCTGACTGGGGCCCAGAGAGGTTCTGAAAGGAAAGCTGGAAGCGCGGCGTGGGGGAGTGAGGACTCCGGGGGGCGAGACCTCGTTGAGCTCAGGCACGGGCCGTCGTTAGGCCCTCAGGCCGCGGACGGTGCTGGGGACGCCGTCTGCTGGGCTGAAGCGAAGGCTCGAGGAGACGCAGGCAGGCTCTCCGGGGCAGCCGGGGAGCGCGGGCCGGGGCCGGACCCCCGAGCAGTAGGTCCGAAGGCGGTGGACTCCCCCCGCCCGGGCCCCAAATAATCTGAAATCCGCGTTCTCCGTTGGGCTCTGAGGCCCCACTCAGAGCTGGACGCCCTTCCTTGAACGACCTGCCGAGGCTGCTCGCCTTCCTCGCGCTCCCGCAGTTGCCCTCCAGGCCTCTGACTGGCTCATCCCGGCAGCGCTGGCAGCGCGCGGTGGCTGTGCTCAGGCTGGGGGTGGGGGGGTGGGGGAGGCACCGCGCCCCGAAGGTGCTGCCGGGCCTGGCCAGGGGGTGCCCGTCGGGGGATGTGGGGGGCTGCGGTATGAGGGTGCTCCGTGAAGGGGCCCAGACATTGAGGTTGGGGGGTGGATTTGCTGATTTGTGGGCATCCTTCAGAGGTAGAACGTTCAGCATCCTGTCAGGGACCTAAACAAGTATAAGTGAACCTGCTACAAGGATGGCTTCTGGAAGTGTGCAAAGAGCAACAGCCAGTGCTAAGTGAGGTGGAAACTCCAGGATTGTTGGGACAGGTGGCAGCGGAAGGGGAAGGGGCTCAGGGAAGGTGGCAGGCTGGCATAGACGCACTTTCTGCGTAACATCAGAAAACCAACCAAATGGTTACGCTGCACGGGAAGCCCCAGCAAACACACCAGTTACCAAGGCCCTCGGAATATGCCGATGACAGGGCCAGCAGCCTCACTTGACAGCTCGGTGGTGGTGCTCCTCTGTAGGCCAGGGCTGACAGATGCAAAGAGCGGCTGTTACAGGTTTAGACTCACTAATAAAAATGGGGATGATAGGACCCTGAAGCAGTTGGGGTCAGGTGATGGCATTTCACATCAGAAGCTGGGTGGACTCAATTACTGTAATGAGCCATATGGTTGGAGTGGCAGCCAAGGCACCTGACCCACAAAGAGTTATGGACGTGGTTTAAAGAACACAGTGTCCTGTGCATCAGAACGAAGAGTAGGCCCTGCTCACAGCAACTAGAGAAAGCCCACGCGCAGCAACAAAGACCCAACGCAGCCAAAAAAAAAAAAAAGAACAGTGTCCTTAAGTGCAAGATATCAATAGAAGGGCCACCGTCAAGGGTAATACTCTTACTATCAAAAGAAATCAAGGATGAATGATCGGGAGGCTGAGGGCAGTCAGCCCCACAAAAAGGCATACTCCCTTGCCAAGTTTCTAGATCTGAGTCAGTTTTCAGGCCTGAAACCCTTTGGTTGAAGAAAGGGACTGTAATAATTTCCTCAAAGGAATCTACATACATTTATTCAGCATATTAGTTACCTGTTTCTGTACAACAAATTACCCCAAAACTCGGCAGTGTAATTTGCTATTATCTCGTATGGTTTCCAAAAGTCAGGAACTTGTTTGCAGCTTAGCTCGATGGTGCTGGCTCACAGTCTCTCATAAGGATGAAGTCAAGATGTCGTCTGGGGCTGGAGTGTACGCTTCCAAGGTAGCTACCCTCATGCCTGGCAAGTTTTTGACAGGAAGCCTCAGTTGTTTGCCACGTGGACCTTTCCATAGGCCTGCTTGAGTGTCTCCATGACACCAAAGGAAATGATCCAAGAGAGAACAAAGTGGAAGTCACAGTATCTTTTATGACCTAACTTTGGAAGTCACACTCTGTAACTTGCACCATATCCTATTGGTTAGCACAGACCTGGCTTATTCAGTGTGGCAGGGGACTTCACAAGAGCATGAATACCAGGAGGAAGAATCATTGCAGCCATTCTGGAGGCTGGCTACCACACTCGGGTAAGTGTAAATAAGGGGAATTGGAATATACAAGCAATTTGAGGATTGGACCAGGGAAAGGGGAATATACAAACAATTTGAATATTGCTGGACGTAGTGTCAGAGTTGACGTTGATATCTGGAGATCCAGAACATCATTGTGGCCCACTGTTAGAATGGAGGGCCAGGTAATAAATAGAATCCTGGCCGAGATCAGCTCACAATGGGTATACTGTGTCATTACCCAGTTTGCAAATGTGTAATTGGAATAGAACATTTGGAAGTTGATGCTATACTCACATTGGGTCTTTCTTCTGTGGGGTAAGAACTATTGTGATGGGGAAGGCCAAGTGGAGGCCTCTGTAATTGTTCCCACTCCTGGTCAAGATAGTAAATAAAAAGCAGTACCACATCCTAAGAGGAATGATGGAAAAAAATTGTCCTTAGGATGTAAAGGACTCATGGGTGGTGGTCCTTGTCATAGTTCCATATAATTCACCAATCTGTCCCTGCAGAAACCAGATTCATCCTGAAGGTTGGCTGAGACTTCTATAAACTTACCCAACTAGAAGCCCCAGTTGGGCTGCTGTGCCAGATGTGCTCCCTTTCCTTGAGCCGATTAGTGGCGCCTTAGGTATATGGGATACAAACATTCATTGGTGATGTGTTCTGTTCTATCCCTATCAGATACCATTTGCATTCACATGGAACAGACGACAGTATGCATTTAATTTTGCCCCAGGGTTATACCCGTCCACCCTCTGTCATAGTCCAAAGACAGCTGGACCATCTGTCATCTGGGCATCCACAGAATGTGGCACTGATTCACTTTGATGACATGCTAATCGAGTTAGATTAGCAAGAAATGGCTGGCGTGTTGGAGGTCTTGGTAAGAAACATGCACTGCAGCGTAGGAGCTGATCCACATGAGGAGTCAAGCACCTGCCATATGAGAACAGTTTTGAATGCCTCCAGGTGTCGAGGGCATGCTAGGTCATATCATCCAAAATGAAAGATGAATGATCACATCTTGCACCTCCTGCGGCAAAGAAGGAAGCATGATGCCTGATAGAACACTACAGGTTTTGGAGACTGCATGTTCCACGTCTGAGAACATTTCTCTGGCCAATATATGGGGTGACACAAAAGACCACCACCTTTGAGTGCAACCCGGAGTAGGAAAGTTCTCTGCAGAGTAGCAGAGTCCAGACTGCCGTGAATGCAGCCCTGTGCTTGAGCCATGAGACTCAGCAGAACATAGGAGATTGGAGGTATCAGTGGTAGGAAAATGTGCCATGTAGAATTTGTGGCAAGCTCCAGCAGGAGAGTCACAGTGCCGGCTTCCAGGGGTCTGGGGCAAGGCTTTGCGGTCTGCAGTGGTGAATTATATGTGTTTTGTAAAACAACTCCTGCAGCGCTGCTGGGCCCTGGCGGAGGACCATGGGACATGGAGTGACCGCATGTCCAGAACTGCCTGTCATGAGGTAAGCTTTGTCAAACCCACCAAGTCATAAAGTTGGTTAGACCCAGCAACAGAAGAGTGCCAGCTGAGTGCTTTATCCTCTTTGTGTCAGGCACCCGTTGACAAGGAAAGGAGCCCCCACATCATGAGGAGATAGGGCTGCTTTTAAACAAGGGGGTGGAAAGGAATATGTTTGACTCCCAAGTGATCCTTTTGGTCCCTCTATCAAGGCACCAGTATTCCCTTGCCCAGTTGTGACAGTCAAAAGACAAGTGCAGCCAGAGAAGGCATAGTGAAGAGGGGCTCAGACCCCTCAGACCACCTGGCAAGCTACCAAGGTCAACAGAGGTGGCAGCTCATTGTGAGGAGAAACAAGACCAGCTGCAGTGGCCAAGACTTTAGTTGATCTCACTAGCTTTCCTCCTCTGTCTCCTCCAGGATTAGAGGCCACTGGAATCCCAGGAGAACCCCTTTCCAAACAGGTGACGTGCATTCAGCCGTGTACCTGGTGGGAGTAGGCCAGCTGTAAATCCTGGTTTTCACGGACAAGAAAAGGAGCATCTGAGATCATTGGCTGCTCACAGGAACCAGAGGCCTCAGCTCCTTACATCCTGCTGGATGGAGATTCACGGTCCTTGGGCTGAAAATCCCAGTGGGGAGGAGAAGCTGCCTTGGAATCTAGCAGGAGGCCCTGAGGAAATCTGGGTGACAGGTGAAACATGGGCTACTTACAACACCCACCTCAACTAGAGAGGGATAGTGAGGATGCCTCAGGTGCTGAGCAGGGAGATGCTTCAGGCTTCAGTCCAGAGAAGCTGGAGGTGTGAATGGCTCCTCATAAGAAAGGCATCTGGGGGGAAGGAGCCTGTCCAGGCCAAAAGGCTTCGGGAGGGGAGGGGGAAGGAGGTTGTCTCACGGGGAGTGTGCTGAGCGCTTACTGTACTGTGTCCTGGGAACCTCTTCTCTGGCCCCTATGATCCCTCATGGAGAGTTTGGTAGTTGAGTGATGGAGGCATGGAGCTCTGCCCTCAGAGGAGGGGCAAGGGCAGAGATGCCCCTGAGGGTCCCAGGCATGTGGCTTCCTGTGGGCTATTCCTTCAGAGAAATGGGACGTTTCAGAAGAAGCGCAGAGAGGAGGATTCAAACTTTTGCATAGCCACCTCTTTGGCAAGGGCTCTAGCTGCTTCAGAGAGATCTCTGCCTTCAGAACAATTGGTGGATTGTGACAGGGGCCTGGTGCTTCCCTCTCCTGCCCTGCTTGCTCCACAGGCTGCCCCTAGGCCTGAGCCTCCCTCAGCAGGTGCCCCTTCTCAGGCATACAGACGTGGGAAATGCTCCAACAGAGAAGGTTCCATCAGCTCAGAACCTAGTGTTTTTGGTTGTTAAAATGATCATTTGCCAAGCCTGCCCTAGCGCACCCCCTGTGTCCCCCACGAAGAGCAGCCTGCTATGGGGTGAGAGCTGAGGGCTGCTCAGGGAGCAGCAGAGCAGAGTCAAGGTAGGAAGTGGGAGGAAGGTTGGGCCCACGGTGTGTGACTTGCTGGCCGGGCTGGTGGCAGAAGTAAATGCATGCGCTGTAGAGACTCCCCGAGTGCCCCATTGCTGGCCAGGTCTCTGGTTCCTGCCCAGGGCTGTACTTAGGTGTCTCACACTTGAGGCCTTTGCAGGTCCTGACTTCGCCAGTCCCCTGGGCTTAGGTTTTGGCTTCTGTGGTCTGCGTACTAGTTCCTCTAATTCACCTTTTTCCAGAATCCAAACTGCTTTTTCTGGAGGAGTGGGGATATCTAATTCATCCTCTGTTGGCTTCCTGGTTTTAGATCTTCCTTTACTTTGTTTGGGTTTCCAGGTGGCAGCTCAGAGTACGGATGCTCACTTGTCCAGTGTAATCAGAAGTTCACTGACAGGTGCTCTAACATGCACTCTTCTTTCATTCCTGGAAGAAACCCTTTGTGATCCTGCTTCTTTAAAAAACACTGTTCCACTTTACTCAAGACTTTTAAGAATCTATACTTATGTATGGGATTGTACTATAATTTTCCTTTTTCTCGTCTTTTTCTGACATTTTGTGTCAAAATTTTACTAGCCCCGTAAGAAGAGTTTTAATATCTTGTTGATGTTTTTGAAAGTTTTCTCATCTCTGAACTGCACTGAAGCCTGGTGGAATGTGAGTTAGCAATTCACTCCATAGAACGGGACAGAGGAGAGGTGAGAACATGTGGAAAGCTGTGGTCACTATTTTAGAAGCCCTGCTTGCCAGAGAAGGCAGACAAAACTTCAGGATCTGACCTCTTACCACTGGCCTACGGTAAGAGACTGGGTGTTCAGTCGTGTTCCTTAAAAACACCTTGGAGGTGGTGGTGATCCTGGGGAAAGCTCAAGAAATTAAGTTTGGCAACCTTATACTCTCTGAAGCCAATGAGGGACAGAGATAAAACCCTAATTATTCTCATTTCAGCCAGCTGCTGTCAGGGCCAGGGAACCCTGGGCTGACACCAGCAGAGAAAGGG